>NC_065444.1:193343561-193979949 GCF_917563875.1 Diabrotica virgifera virgifera
ACTGACAGATGCTCCATCATAGTTCCACTAAGCGTTCTAATAGGTGTTCTGTCGTTATCCATTCTCATAAGGTCATCTGCCCAGCGCAATCTTTGAATTTTTGCATTATTTTCTATAGATGGATCTTTGCAACATTGGTGCAACTCATACTTGAACCTTATTCTCCACATACCATATTCGCAAATGGATCTCAATATCCTTCTTAATATCTTTCTTTCAAATGTATTGACAATGTTTATTGTCTTTTCTCTCTTGATTAGTGTGACCAACTCCAATTTAGTCAAATTCGGGACAAGGCTGAAAAAACTACCTAAAATCCGGGACTTTTCAATGAAAATGAGGCCATTTTTTTTTAAATATAAAACTTGATTGTCATCATTGTATAGATTATTACTTAACATTTTTATGTTGACAAAAATTTTTTTTGATGGACTGGGTTGTAATAATAATGAATTTCCATGTAAATTGAACATTGGGTAAAAATATAATTATCATTGTTTGATATTCATGTTTTTAAATCATCTTTTCAGAAGACAATAATTAAAATACAGAAACCGGAAAAAGTCCAGAGTGAAAAGACGCAACAGTCGGCTGGCAAGGTTATGGCATGAGTTTTTTGTGATGCGCATGGTATAATATTCATCGACTATCTTGAAAAGGCAAAACCATTAACAGAGACCTTGCATTATTGGAATATTTGAAGGACGTAATAGCGAAAAAACGGCCCCATTTGAAGAAAAAAACAGTGATATTTCATCGTGACAACGCACCGTCTCAGAAATAAATCAAAATTGGGCTTCGAATTGCTTCCGCAGTCACCGTAGTCACCAGATATGGCTCCCAGCGACTACCACCTGTTCTCTGACCTCAAGAGAATGCTCGCTGGAAAAAATTTAGCATCAGTGAATAGGTAATCGCCGAAACTTAGACTTATTTTGAGGCTAAACACAAATGGTATTATAAAAATCGTATTGAAAAGTTGTATGACCGCTGTAATTCTTGTATCGGCCTCTAAGGTAACTATATTGAAAAAAACAATCAAATTTTATCAAAAAAAAATTGGTTCTATGTTAGTCTACCAACTTTTCAGCCCACCGATTAAGACAACTAAATTGCTGTTCCTCTGTGTTATTACATTTTTATTACTCTGTGTTACTTTTCCTTTTTTTTTATATACATTGTTAATATCAGATTAGATAATAACTATTACGGATAAGTATTCATTTCGTAATGCTAACGCTAATGTCTCAATTCCTAAACGGTTTTGCTGTTTACAGTAATCAACAATACACGGAAAACATATTTTCGAACAATAAAGAGACATGCTCTAAATGAGCAAGCGAAAGTCGTTGCCACGTAAAACTAATTACCAGATGTGATTCCATTTGCGGTATTTGGTGTTTGGAAATATGTCCTGACAACCGAGTGTGTGTTATCGCTGTACCGCAGGCAAAACCACGGTACAGAGACAAACATTCCATATGGCTCTATATTAGAGCAATGTAAAATTATCCATCTCTTACTCCAGAATTTATGACTAAAAATATCGGGAATTTAGTCTATAAAAAAAGACTGCTGTTAAAAATGTGTGTTATTTCTAATTTAATCGCTAAAATAACAACCCATTTATTTGAAACTAATGTATTTTGGAAATTGTACAGGAAATTATACAGGGGAAGTACAGATGTAAGCTTTGTTTCTTCTCAGAATGATCGACGGGCGGTGGAACCAAAAAATTACATAGTGGAGACCACGACCAGATAGAAGAAGTAGAGGTAGCCCACCTACACCGTGGACAGATGACGACAAAAAGGTCGCTGGAAATTAGCTACAGGAAGCTTAAGTCCGACGAACTGGAAGAAGGTAGGTGAGGCCAATGTACATAGAAAGATACAGAAGGCTAAATGGTAATGATGATGATGATGATGATGATGATGATGATGATGATGATGATGATGGTGATGATGATTAAAGTCTGGAATATAAGCGTTTTGCTTTTTTTGTTTATAATTATGATTTTTAGTAAAAATGCCTATTTTAAAGGTATTTTGCTTATCTTTGTTTATTTTACTTCTTATGATAAACTATAGTGAAATTTCATGTTACTTCCTGTCTTAAGAAATATTCTATGAAATATACTGAGCTATAAATCTCTAATAATTCAATAAATCATAAGAATTTTAATCCCCTAGGCTTAAAAGATAAACGCAAAAACCCGTCGTATACCTGTCATGTAATAAACTAATATTTGTCTGCAGACAGCCCAAATTTATTATATTGTTGTAAAATAGTACCGGTACATTTGCCTAAATTTAAATACGCATCAATTACATCTGTAGATTTTGAAATAACTTTCTCTACGTATCAATATATGTATACAGATAGAAGACATAGTTTTTACCAGAATTTTATGCTAATGGCCATGAATAAAAATTATATTAATAAACTTACGTGAATAGAAATCGGCCCACTTAAAAATTTTATCATTTTCGATGTCTCATATTTCCTAAACCTGTTGGCCCATTTAAATGATATTTTGAACGTGTTATAGCTTGATTATTGAACAATACCACTGTAATAACACTGTTGCTAAACAGGTAAATTTTCATTATATACCGGGTGTACCAATCAAACTCTGTTTTTTTTTTTCGAAGTCCACATCACCCTGTGGAATATTCTAGCATTTATAAAATACTGAAAATAAAACCCAACTATAGCCTCAGGTTTCCCTAATATTCTGTTTTTTTATTCATCCGTTTATGTTGGATAATAAAAATGTTAGGTACTTTAACAACTAAACATGTTCTTAATCAATACACGGTGTTTTTAAATAAATGGGACAAACTTTAAGGGGTAATTCTGCATAAAAAAACGACAGTTGACTTTATAAACGTATGTCCGCAAAAGTTTCGTTTCAGAGATGCGGGTTGTTGAATTTTTTCTTACAAACTGACGATTTATTTATTGCTTTAAAACTAGTTGAGATATGCAAATTAAATTTGGTAGGTTTTAAGATTTTTATATTTACTGCGGATTTTTTGACATGAAATTAAGAATTTTATATTCACTATTAGCGTGCACACGGGTATTATGATCGGTCATATTACACGTATGCGCGCTAATGGTGAATACTAAATTCTTAATTGTATGTCAAAAAATGTGCAAAAACTACGTCTTAAAACCCACCAAGTTTCATTGGCTCATCTCAACCGCTTTTAAAGCAATAAAATAAATCGTCAGTTTGTAAGAAAAAATTCAACATCCCGTATCGCGGAAACGAAACATTTGCGGACATATGTTTATAAAGTCAACTATCATTATTTTGCATGCAGAATTATCCCTTAAAGTTTGTCTTACTGATTTAGAAACATCCTGTATTGACGAAGAGCATGTCTAGCTGTTAAAGTACCTAACTTTTTTATTATTCAACATAAACGAATGAATCAAAAAACAGAATGTTAAGAAAACCTGAGGCTATAGTTGGGTTTTAATTTCAGTATTATATATATACAGGCTGATTGATTATTAAGGTTTAGCTCAATAGCTCCGCTATAGTAATAGATAGCAATAAAAGTTAATAACAAAAATTTTAGCCACCTTTGAGCTTCACACGTTACAAAATTAGTTAAAATGTTACAGGGTGTTCTATACCGCAGTGGCAGACCTAACTTTTGTTTTTTTAAATGGAACACCCTATATTTTATTTTATATTCGAAATCTTGTTAACTTCTTTATCACAAAAATATAAAGGTTTGTAATGTTATACAGGGTATTTACAAAGTTATAACAATATTTTTTTATTTATTGTCAAAATTTTTAAGAATTATTGATATTGCTAATTTTCTTTATATCAAATACAGGGTGAGTCAAAACGCAAGTACATTATTTTCTCAGTAATGTAAAATGGAACACCTTGTATTTTATATCATTATTGAAAAGTAACATTAACGTACTTTAATTTTTATATAATATTCCCTATGCCCAAATTTATTAGTTTTCAAGATATTTTCATTTTTCAGAGCCAATTATTTTAGGTGTTTAAATTTATCTAAATTTTAAGTAAGCCATGACTGAATTGACAATTGAAGATTACCTTTTATCAATCCGGTAATCAATGTAACACTGTAGCAAATAAAGAAATAAAAATAATTTATTAGTAATACATTTTACAAACAAAAACACAACCACTATATGCAACATTTTTGAAACAATTAAAACTATCTTTTTATGTAAATGCAACAAATAAACAAAGAAAATTAGTAATAAATTTTCCAAAAAAACACACAAACACAAAATAGAATATTTTGTGAAGACAATTAAACACTACTTTTGTATGTAAATGTAACAATGTAACAAATAAAAAAAGAAACGTAATTTATCAGTAATACATTTTGCAAAAAAACATGTTTGAAAAAATTAGAAGCTACTTTTAATAAAATATTTTTAATATTTAATTACATAAGGTGTTCAGAATTATCTCCTAACACATTTATGTACGCCTAAAAACGATCATTGAGTGAGCTACTTACCCTACGGAGCATTTGTAAATTAACACATCGAAATACACTTTGTATTCTATTTTTCATCTCATCCCTTGTTGTTGGAGGTATTTTATAAACTTCATTATTAACGTAACCCCAAAAAAATCAGTCCAGTTTATTAAATTCTGGTGATTTGGGTGGCCACGCTACTGGTCCATTGAAAAATGAAAATATCTCGAAAACTAATAAATTTATACATAGGGAATGTTATCCAAAAATTAAAGTACGGTAATGGTACTTTTCAATAGTGGTATAAAATACAGAATGTTCCATTTAAAATTACTGAGAAAATAATGTACTTGCATTTTGACTCACCCTGTATTTGATATAAAGAAAATTAGCAATATCCACCATTCTTGAAAATTTTGTCACTAAGTTAAAAAATATGGCTGTAATAAACTATTGTTGTTTTGCTTATTTTTATTTATACAGCGAGTTGAACTTGTTACGACTTTCATATAAAATTGGTTATAACTTTTTAAATACCCTGTATAACATAACAAACCTTTATATTTTTGTGATGGAGAAGTTAACAGGATTTCGAATTTAAAATAAAATATAGGGTGTTCCATTTAAAAAAACATTATTTTGGTCGGCCACTCTGTTATCGAACACCCTGTAACATTCTAACTAATTTTTTAATGTGAAGCTCAAAGGTGGCTAAAATTTTTGTTATTAACTTTTATTGCTATCTATTACTATAGCGGAGCTATTGAGCTTTACCCTACTAATCAATCAGACTGTATGCTAGGGTGATGCGAACTTTGAGAAAAAACACAGTTCGATTGGTACACCTGGTATACAATAAAAATTTACCTGTTTAGCAACAATATTATTACAGTGGTATTGTTAAAGAATCAGGCTATAACATGTTAAAAAAACCACTTATATCGGCCAACAGGTTTAGGAAATATGGGACATCAAAAATGACCAAATTTTTAAGTGGGCCGATTTCTATGCACGTCAGTTAATGTTAATTACTTTTCGCATTTTTTATTATATTATAGCTTAATTTAGTAATTTTTTATTTATTGTTAAAAATACGATAATTAAAAATAAATGTAATTTAAAGTTAATATCCTTTATGGTAGGGGAGCCCAAGCGGGGATTTTTGCAGTTACTCGAGCGCGTCAGATTATCATATGGGGAGAAACCTGGTACCCTGCAGATGTACCTCTACCATATATTGGCTCTTAACACAGGGGAGTTCGTTAAGGGGGGCCCGAAAATAAAAATCTATCCTTAAAAAAACTCGAAATTGTCAGATTAAGATAAGGTAAGTTAAACACATACAAAAGAAAGTATGTTTCAAAAATCTGACGATTTGAGCCGGGCGTAAGGAAATGGGCGAGTCCCAAAATTTCACAAGAATAAAGCGAATATTTCGCGAAATGAATGACAGATCGAAAAACTAAAAAATATATGCTCAATATTTTTTAAAAATCTATCAAATGATACCAAACACGACTTCCCACGGAGAGGGGTGGGGGGTAAATTTAATATTTTAAATACGAATCCCGCGATATTTCGCGAAATGAACATCAGATCGAAAAACTGTAAAATACGCTTATTTAATATTTTTTAAAAATCTATTGAATGGCACCAAACACGACCCCCCACGGAGGTGGGGTGGGGGTTACTTTAAAATCTTAAATAGGAGTCCTCATTTTTTATTGCAGATTTGGATTCCTTACGAAAAAATAAGTAACTTTTATTCGAAACATTTTTTCGAATTATGCATAGATGGCGTTATAATCGGAAAAAACGATTGTTGGAAATGGAAAATTAAATTAAAAAATGGCAAGCGCCCACTAAAATGGAAAATATTACTTAACTTTTTTTGGTTTTAGGACCTACTCTTCACAACCCAATAGGTCTCCAAAGCGCTCGAGTGACTGCACATTTAGCATACTTTGCTCCCCTACCATTATTCATATTTATATCATTATATACATGTTTACTTTCTTTTTTCTTAAAAACTTTGCTTATTTCTGCGACATTTTTTGCTTATATAAGGGCTTATTTTGACCTTTCTGTCATGCTTATAATCCGGACTTTAATGATGATAATAATGAAATGCTAAAAGGGAACTTTTCTACATGCATTCAGGATGCGCAATCTCCTCCTCCTGTTACATAAGTATCAAAGAAAAAATTCAAGACTAAACAACTTCATCATTGGTGGTTAATAATACGTGACCTAGTATTCTTACATAACAAAAGATATAGAAAACTAAAACAATAATAAATCAGTAAAAGTCCAATGAAATGTAAAAAATAAATTAATGACATCAGTATTAAACAAGTAATTGAAACAAAGTTCTTTGGATTTACACTATCCAGTTACGGAGACCTGGACAAAAAAGTGAGAAATCAAGTACAAGAACGGAATAGATTGACAAAGTGTCTTAATCACTATATTGCGAAACCGATATATTAACACTGAGATGAAGGTAAGAATTTATAAAGAAAAGTGTAAGACCAACAATGACATATGTATCATAAACCATATTCGATACAGCCACAACACAAACATTATGGAAACATCAGAGATGAGAGTGCTGAGAAAAATTAGAGGAAATACGCTTAGATATGGAAAGAAGGGCGAAGAGAGAAGAAAATATAACGTATGTATTAACGAAAGTAGGTACACTAAATAAAAAAAATAGAATAATCCCATAAGCAAAATGGTCGAGACCGGTGTGGTCACAATAGCAAGAAATAAATCACCAATCGTAGAAGAAATGTCGGAATATGGAGTGACAATAAGCAGAATTGCTTCTAAAGAAGAAGAGGAGGAGAAACAAAAGACGTAAAACGTGTACATTTTTCAGCCTCTGTTTCTTAGTCCTTTGCTCCTGGCCAGGCTACTGTCGACAGAGGGTTGTGCCCTTTCACTCGGGATATGTCCCCCTTCCGGGGCCTCCTTTAAACTTTAACGCCATGATATTTATGATTTAAACAATCTGATATCATTAATAATAATAAATTCTAATTATCTAAATATTCTTCCTCTTTTAAATAAACAACTAATGGATTTATGGATTTACAATCAACTACTGGCATATAAGCAGCTTCCTTACTTCTCTACCGGACCATGGGATACAGCGTCCTTGCTACATTTAGCATCATGAAAGGTATCTTCTTTGTATAAGACGTATGGCCATTTTGGTATGATAATTAGCCCAAGAGAAGATATTTTATATAATGTAGCCTTTTCAAATAATATAATATAGTTTTAAAAGCCTTGTTCTTTATATTATATAAGTAACATTACACATGCGATTCCAGATTATATGCATTACATATTATACGATTATATAATATGTTACGAATATTTCTCTAGTGAAAATTAGTTACTTACGTAGGTAGAATCGATATTACAGCATGGTCAGTGCATCCCAATCATATTAGGGATAGCTAATGTACGGTAAATATCTGAGGCAATTCCGGACCCCAGAGATATTAGTACGTCGACTTGTCAGAATAAGAGACATGCAGCTAATAACGTGGGTTTTAACTAAAAGTGATATTTGCTAGTTGCTAATTGCGGTTAAAATTAAATAAAATTAACTAATTTTCCTTATAAATATAAATATAAATATGCCGATTATTGCAAAGGTTGGCGGCTATTATGATTAATTTTTATTTTGTCCACTGATGCTCTAAAGAGGACTTTAGATAACAATTGTTCCCTAAGACTTTGGGTCATGTAATCTGCCTTCTTCCTAAGCTATGTTTGCTTAATATTTTTCTTCAATAATTACTTGTAATTAAGTTAAATCTTCTACGAGACCCACATATCGTTGTATATCTCTTTTCATTTTAGTTGTGTGCTTCTGACGACCATGTTTTTCTTCATCGAAAATCCAATAAATCCTTTACAATTATCTTTTGATAATTCATGTTTACTGTGGTTACCAGTTATTGCAGTATACAGAGGTTCTTCTCCCACTTTTGCATTGCAATCACCCATTATTCTTTTTACATAACGTATAGGTAGGCGTTTGTATTCGTGATTTATCTGTTCGCAGTAAAGATTTTTTTTATTTCGTCGTCCATGTCTTCTGACGGTGCAAGAATACTGATTATACTCCACATCCTTTTATTATTTTAATATATTGAAGATACCCTATCAGAGACTTGATTAAAAGCTATCACTTTGTCCTTATAGTACGTTCTTTAACGGTAAACTATTGCAAATCCTCTAAATTTTAAAGAACCGCCTGGAATGACATGAAATTCGCCATACACATAGCTAACAAGTCAAAGAAAAAAAGTAATGTTGTGCCGATGTGTGCTTTTGCCATGGAGGTGGCTTTCACCCCTTCTGGAGGGTGAAAAAATATGCGTCCAAAGTAAGTCCGGAAATGGATAAATTGACTAATTTTAAGTATCTTTTGTTTTATAGAATTTTTTCATTAAGTAAATACTTTTCGAGTTATTTGCCAGTGAATATGTTCATTTTTCAACAAAATAACCGCGCTTTTAGACGGTTTTTCGCAAATAATTCAAAAAGTAAGTATTTGTCGAAAAAATATTCTAAGCAAAAATATAGCCCGCAAAAAATTGAAAAAAATGTGTATATTTTAGGTCTCTACACCGGTAAAAACAGATTTATAGCTAATGAAAAATAGGTTCATATTCGTTCAATTCCAAATGGAATACTTTAACGTAAAATAACGAGAAATTAAGCACTTTTTGAGTAAAGGGGAAAACTCATTAAAAATTATGAAAAGTATTTAAAAAAGGTTTCATTTTCGTTTTATAAAAAAAATTTTAAAATCAAAAATAAACAAGTTACGCTCAAAATAAAGTTAATCCCTTTACCACTTCACAAGTTTCTTTACTCGTGTATGTATTGTTTAGATGATCCCTAAGATTCATCGGTTCAAAGTCCTTATTTGTGCAAGAACTGTAGTTAAAAGGGTTTGAACGAGTCACTGATCACGAGTGTATGCAAATTTAGAAACACCAACTCTTAATAAATTTTTGTCTTAAACAAAAAAAAAACAAAAAATACAAGATATTCAGAAAAGTAATACTGACTTTTTGTTTTTTGATATTTTTAGTACCTATCTCTAACAATTTTTAAGTTGTTTAGAAAAAAAGCATATTTTTCAACATTAAAAAGTTTTAAAATTCTATGTTAGAACCAAATTTTTTCAAAAATAAGCACTTTAAGTCAATTAAACTTACATATATCATATAAACACAACTTATGTTAAATACTTTGTGGAGCGGTAAAGATTAATTTCAGTTAGGTTGCCAATTAGGGGGTGATCTTCCCGATTTTTTTGCCAAAACGAAAGGGAGCAACTTTATTTTGAGCGTAACTTGCTTAAATTTGATGCTAGAAACTTTTTATAAAAACAGAAATAAAGCTTTTTTTAAATACTTTTAAAAAGTTATAATAGTTTTTCCCCAAAAAGTGCTTTTTTTAATATATATTTCACGTTGAAATAGCCTATTCGAAATTTGACGAATATGAACCTATTTTTCATTGACTATAACTCTGGTTCTACGAGGTCCAGAGACCTCAAGCATACACCATTTTTTTTTATTTTTACATATTATATTTGTCCTATAAACGTTTTTTTCGACAAAATACTTACTTTTTGAGTTATTTACGAAAAACCGTCTAAAAACTTGGTTATATTATTGAAAAATGAACGTATTATTCACTCGCAAATAACTCGTAAAGTGTTGACTTGGCGAAAAAACTCTATAGAACAAAAGTTACCTAAAATTAGTCAGTTTATCTATTTCCGGACTTATTTTTGACATATATTTTTTCACTCACAAGAGGGTGTGAAAGTCACCCCTAGGGCAAAAGCACACATCGGCACTATATCACTTTTTTTCTTTGACATGTTAGCTATGCGTATGCCAAATTTGATCTCAATCCAAGCGGTTCTTTAAAATTTACCCCAAAAGCCGTGAAAGAATGTACTATTAATACATTCAGCTGCCAAAAAAACCAGTTACGAGCTTTCTGTCTTTGCAACCTCTTTTAAAGAGCAACATGCCTTCTATTTCAGTTATTTACGATCATAATTATTTTGTCTCTTCCAGAGCAATTAAATCGATACTTCCTTGCGTCATTGACTAGTTTCTTTAGCGTACTTTCATAAAAGATTCCTCTGACGTTCCATGTTGCTATCTGTATTTTATTTTATTTATTATCTTTTTCCTGTCTTGTTTTATTTCACTTTCATAGTTAGTTCGTAATCCTTGTCTTCGCATTGTTCACCACTATTTGTGACCTTTTCCTCCGGCTGCTTAGTTTTTGCTTTGGTCTCTGCTACCAACATCTGTTTCATTCCATCCCAGCACCATATTATTTCCTGACCGGAATATATATTTTCTTAGGTATAATAATAATATCGTATGGCATTTTTGCCGGGGAGATCCTTTCGGATAGTTCCGGCGCCATTTACATCTTTAACCCTGTTTTAAGTAACTAGTGGCGATGTAGACTAGCCCAGGGGGACCGACGGCTTTACGTGCTCTCTGAGGCACGGTGAGACGGCTCGTGTCATTATTGGAAACGAAAATGGTTTGTCTTTGGCAGGGCTCGAACCCACGTCTACTGGCGTATGAGGCCAGCGTTTATGCCGTTACTCCACGGCCGCTCACAAGTTTCTTAGCCGTTTCTTAGGTTAGAGTGATACAAAAGATTTTGAGACATGACAAGTAGCATTGAATACTGCTACTCTTGCATTTTGGGAAAGGAGTATGCGGAAATATGAAAAGAATAAATTAATTAATAAACTACTAGAAGAATGTTGGATGGGGAAAATTGAATCGAAGCCATTGGGTGCGTTCGGACGACCACAGCGGCTGGACAGCTGAGCCAGCGGTAGCGTTTGGACGACACCGCTGGAAGTCAGCCGCTGGAAGTGAGCCGCTGGGAGATTTACTAAGCTTTCCATATCAGCGCTGGATACAACCACTAAGCCTATTTCTGCTGACAGTCAGCCGCTGTGGTCGTCCGAACGCAACCATTCACTTAGTTATCACTTACAAGCCAAATGAAGATACCGACAAAAATGATTTATCAGTATGAATCTAGTTCTTGATTACACTGTAAGGTAGTATATTTTTTCTACGACCGTTTAATAATATGCTCAATATTCAGTATTTTTGAATAGATAATAACACCCATTATTTTACCCGTGAGTAATAGTTCATTACTCACGAGTCATTAATCACAAGTTAAAGTTAGGTTCAAGTGGTGCATGCCACTTTTAATTGTATTAGTGGCAAATGCAAATAAAATCACTTCAACTTGTTTATTTATTACAATAATTATTGTAATTTATATCAATACATTTTTAAAGGATTTTTGACCGTAACTATGGGTCAATTCATTTTTTATGTTTCAATTTCACCATTTGAATATTGAAGGTTATTAAAAAGTAAACCTAAACAATGGGTTAGTTCCGTAAAGTGTTACTATAAAAAAGAGTAGACTGTTTACGGATATAAAATTTATATCAATGGTGATACAAATTATGTTTTACTCACTGATGATTGTACTATAAATTTTTATCTGGGGCAAACGTTCTTTTTCAGTAATTGCCATTTAAAATATGTCTGTTTTTAAAAGTCACCGCCCTTATCCTTATTTTATACCATGAAACAACAAGAAATGATACTAAGGACAACTGTTTCATAAGCTCAAAAAGTAATTCTAACAGTGTTGCCATAGTTATTTAAAATATGTTTTCTTATGAAAAATAAAATCTTTCGATTTAAATATGTTAGTAGCTGAAAATTATATTTTTCTACTAATCAGAATCAAAAAAGGTCGTAGAAAAATTATAGTATTCCACTCAAATGTAATGGCTATTACTAGTTCTGGTGAATTACGACACTCGCATCTATTATACTACGAATAACAGTGTTGCCATAGTTATTTAAAATATGTTTTCTTATGAAAAATAAAATCTTTCGATTTAAATATGTTAGTAGCTGAAAATTATATTTTTCTACTAATCAGAATCAAAAAAGGTCGTAGAAAAATTTTAGTATTCCACTCGAATGTAATGGCTATTACTAGTTCTGGTGAATTACGACACTCGCCTTCGGCTCGTGTTGCAAACTTCATCATAGTGAGTAATAGCCATCATTAAATTACATGCTCGTTGAATAATATACTACTACTACTAATATACTACTTGTCTCATTAAGAAAAAATTTGAGTGGTGTTGTTTTTATTTTATCAGTAAATATTTACCACTACAACTTAAAAATAATATAATTTGTAATTTTGTTCTATTTTGCACTAATAATTGTATATTTCTCTAGATGAATGTAAAATACATTATTATAAAAACCGTATTTTTACTTGTCTTCGACAATGCTCCAAATATTGCAAAGGTTTTATCCCTAATCCAAATTATCGCGAATCACGAATTCGTGAATCAGAATCTATAAATCAATTTCTTGAAAGAATTAACACATATAATTCCGATTGTTATCATATATAATGGATATCAAAAATGGCATCCATTACAAAGACAAATCTTTTTAATGTTATTTTTCACTATTTTAAAACAATCAAGCCATAAAGACAACGGTATCAAAGCATCAGATTGCTTAATGTATCTAACTATTAGTGGAAATGCTGTTATTTAGATTTCTTATAATGACTTTCGTGACCTTTGAATATATTTCGTTTTCAATTTAATTATATGACTAGATATTATCTTATCTGTAAAAAAATTAAATAAAACCTTTTTTCTTTCCCAAAAAACAAACTAAAAACGTCTATTACAAAAAGGCTACATCATTCTGTGTTTTTACTATATGTATAATAATATACTATACATAACATTATACTATATATATAATGCATCAACATTTAATACCAATTTAATATAATAACAGCCAGGAAATTTCACATGTTGTAATAAAAAATAAGAACTTCTTTTGGAGTGAAAGTAAAGAGGAAGATAATCTCCAACAGAAGTAAGGTAAAAGAAAGTAACTAGATGTAGCTAATGGAACAAAAATATGTGGATTCTACGTTGAGAAGCCAAAGTAACCAAAATATGAGGATAGAAAGAAAATAATACTTTAGCTCAAAAAGCTCAGTATTATATTGCAGTAGTATTATGTTTATGGACTTATTATAGAAAGATGGAGAGACAAATGCACACTGAATGGAGTGGGCTAGCAAGAGACGCAAGAGACCGACAAGTTGACACTCAAGAATGGATACGGCCAATTTTGCATGCCTGTCAAAGACGGTAGCTCTCAGTAGATAGGGATGATGACTAAGAAAGTAAAATACTAAGATAAGAATAATGTTCTGAAAATGAATAAAGATAAATAATTGCTAAAGAAGGACAAATTAAATAAAACTAACCATCATGGGCGCCAAGAAAATGATCTTTGATCACTCTCCCAGGTATTTTATACTGCTGTTAAATATTAAATATATTAAATATATAAGTAAATGTAAATATAAAGGAATAAGAAAAAATGATATGCAAAATAAATAAACATTTATTAAAGATAACTACTAGATTTTTGACAATCCCTTACTTAAACAATGCATATAATGTGACTCTAACATGACAAAAGTTATCGTTAAACATTATATACAATATAACAACAGTCCTGTTATATGTTACAAAATTTAATAAGTACCTCTTACGTACATAATATAGGGTACAACTCACATGAGACCACCAAATGGTTATAGTAAATATGACTAATAAAAATAAATAGGCAAAACCCTGACTAACAGAAAATACAATAGTGAATTAAGCAAAGTTAAATATACAAATGAATGAAATAGATTGAAGTTAAGATAAATATCTAAACAAACGACTTGAACTGATCGAACAAATGAATTAAAGCAAATAGACAACAAAATATCTGGGAAACAAACAACTAATAAAACCTACATTTATATAATGACATGAAATCGACCTAAATTAACAATAAAATATAAAAACCTAATACCTTTTTGGCAAATACGCCGAGCTCAACGTACAATACCGCAAAATCATACATGTTTGGGAACTTAATAAACTTATATACAGTAGGAAAAATGAAAGAATACCCATGAACGAACATATAAAACACGCTGTATTTTCCTGTCACCGTGTCATACAAAAAATTGGCCAGCGCAAGTACATGTAATAATTATTATTACATGTACTTACGCTGGGCAATTTTCTTTTTGTCACGGTGACAGGAAAATACAGCGGATTTTATATGTTCGTTCATGAGTATTCTTTCATTTTTCCGACTGTATGTACCTATATAAAGAACCAAATAAATATAAAATTCAGTAGTATTTTGTATTTTGACAACGAAACCCGATTTGAGCTTCGAAACGTTAATAAAATCATTTTTTTGGTAAAATTGTGGCTTATTCCCATTAAAAATAGTTGATTATAAAAATGCCACAAGGAAATAGCTTCAGAACAACATTAACCAAATAAATGTAAGCTAAATCTTAAACAAAGTAATTAGTAAACAGAGTGCATCAAATAAATGTCTGATATATAAAACACAATACTTACTCAAATCACCAACCTAATTGTTCCCAAATAAACCCAAACGACTTCAATATAAAGTTCGATGCTGCAATCCATAGAATGAGCACACGGAGAGTGCCAATCTGTCTTATAAATTATTAAATAAGTTTAAAAATATATTAAAAAAAAAAATAAATAAAAAAGTAAATAAAACATGAAACAAAAAATAAATAAAAAAAAATTAAAGAAAAAAATCACTAAGAGGATTTAAACCTCCGCGGGGTTGAACCGGGTTGACATCCTATCGTAGTGACAAAAAAAAAACAACAAAAAACAAAACAAAAAAAAACTAAAATAAAATACAAAAAAGAATGCATTTATTTTAATATTAACATTAATATTTTTCTTTGTAAAGTGTATACACTATGTGTTCTTGATAAACATTAAGTAGTATAATATATTTATATTTATTAACATAGTATGTACATTAGCTGTAATGAGTAGGTAAATAAGAAGTAAAAAATTGTAATAATATTATAATAACCAAGTTTCACTAATTGGCAATATCTTTAATACATTTACTTTTGATTGAGACTTGCTGAATGACCATAGTCCAAGGCAAAAAAGTAATAAAAAAAAACCTGTCCTATCCTTAGGTGCAGGTGGAAAGATGGCAGAAAATGGGACTGGAACGCCTTATAGCTTGTTCCGAAATTTATATACTTCCAGTGACGAAAAAAAACAACAAAAAACAAAACAAAAAAAAACTAAAATAAAATACAAAAAAGAATGCATTTATTTTAATATTAACATTAATATTTTTCTTTGTAAAATGTATACACTATGTGTTCTTGATAAACATTACGTAGTATAATATATTTATATTTATTAACATAGTATGTACATTAGCTGTAATGAGTAGGTAAATAAGAAGTAAAAAATTGTAATAATATTATAATAACCAAGTTTCACTAATTGGCAATATCTTTAATACAGGGTGTCCCGGAAAATAGTGCGTTCCTTAAAGGTATAGGTAGAACGCACCATGTAGAACAAAAAACTCTTATAACATTTTTTTTCTAAATTCAACCGTTTGACCAAAAAACTATAAAACATTTTGGAACGCAAATTCAAATCTGGCAACTCTGTGAAATACAAGAATCTAAACGTAAATAGTCCCATGTTTAGTAAACAGATAATTTGGATGAATCCTGTTTAGTGTCAACGCCGAAAATGTTTTTGAATCGTGTGTTCATGAGTAATATTATGATATTATGTTGTTTATTTATGGCAGATCAATAAATGGAGAGGCATAATACCTACTAAAATTCTTTCAAAATGTTTTGCTGGAATTTCTCGTAGTATGAGTGCATGTTTCTCTATGAATTCTTGTGTTCGCAAAAGTGGTGGTTCAGTTAAAATATGTGTTTTCATCTTAAAATATGTAAGTATAATTCGTTTAAAATTATGCCATATTTCAACTACATTTTAAAAAAAATTATAGTAAACAAAAATAGTAAGTATTAGGTTGGATTATTTTAAATACTGTAAGACACAAACGAGTTCTTATCAGTTCTTATTCACCAGTGCGTAACATGTTGCCAGATTATTTAATTTTCTGAAGATTAAAATTCAGGTATATGGAAACCAATGTAATCTTTTTTTTGGAAACCGTTAACTTTAGAAAAAAATGGTATAGGACTTTTTTGTTCTAAATTGTTTATTCTATCCATACCTTAAAGGAACGCACTATTTCCCGGGACACCCTGTATATTTACTTTTGATTGAGACTGGCTGAATGACCATAGCCCAAGGCAAAAAAAGTAATAAAAAAAACCTGTCCTATCCGTAGGTGCAGGTGGAAAGATGGCAGAAAATTGGACTGGAACGCCTTATAGCTTGTTCCCAAATTTACATACTTCCAATGACTTTTGGTTGGAGATTGGCCTCTCGGTGTTTTAAGTTTTCACGTGAGTGGCATGTGGCGATGATTTTATGCAGAAATCCCCATTGGATTGATTCCTTCTTTCTTCCCAAACACTTCTGAACAAGTTTGGTGATCCATACTTTGAAATTCACATATTTTAAAATAAAAACGAGGTCTACCCAGTGAACTTGACCTAAATTGGCCACACAGCACTCTTGTCAATCTCCAAACGAAAAGTGAAAGCTCCCGTTCTTTTCGTCTGTCACAAGGATGACCTCAGAACACGAAGTAATATTCACTGCTACCAACCCACGAAACTAACAGGTAGTTTTTAGTGTGTTGAGGTATGGCGTCATATTAAAAATCAAACAGTGATACCACACATAATTAGATGTGGCCTCGTTGCGAGAAATTTTTAACTAAAAAAGATAATAATTCGAAATGGTTAATTATGCGAAAATTGAAGAAGTTAATTAAGAGATAAAGAAAAGATAATTGTAAAAAATAATTAAAGAGTTCAAAAATACTCTCGTAACGTATCGAACCGTTACAATGTTCATTGCCCAAAAAAAAATACAAAATGCATGGTTCTGTGTTACAGCAAATCTACTAAGATGGAAATTAGAGCTGGAGGGTCAGATAATAGAACAAGTCATAGAGTTTAACCCTTAACTACTGACGTGGATGTTTCAGGGCGTAGACTCTGATATGCGGTATGTCATACCATTGCCTATTCTCCTTTGTTTTCAATATGAACTTGTCTTATATCACTGTACTTGTTTTTTACATAAACTACGGAATGATTCTTCACACTGCTGAAGAATAAAATACTGCTCCAAATTTAGATAGAAGAACTGGATGAACTTGCCTTCATACTAATAGCAAAATAATGCGGAATGGACTGTTCTTAACGATACAAACGTCCACACTGTCATACGGTACGTGATACTACAAGAAAATTTTACTCAACTTAGCTCAAAGACTAAACCATACTAAAACAGCAGCAATTAGCAGCAGGTACAAGTACACACCACTTTATAGGTGTGTACTTGTGCCTGCTCCCATAGATACACAGATGTGTTCTAGGAATCTTTTACAAAAAAAAGTGTTACAACAAAATATATTTTCAACTCGGTATAGCATACTGCATATCTAAGGGAAGGGTTAAACATCTAAGCAACAAAGTAGCTACGGAAAAGTCGAAACAGAAGTGGAAGATCAAGTAAATAGGAAAAATAAAGCTACATGTTGCCTAAATGAAACAATATGGAGAAATACAAATATCGGAAAAGAAATCGAAGGCAGAAATCGAATAGAAATATGAGGCAGAACTTAAAGAGGAGAGAAAGAACTTGACATGGAGAGGACAAAAAGAATGCTAGAAAGAGCAGAGATGAAAAATCGAATGTAGAACACTATGAGTCAGAGTTAGAATTGCAGACATACGGCGGAGATGTAAGGTAGAGAACATTAATAACTTGGTAGGAAACGAAAGAATAGAATGGAACCACCTGTAACGGTCACGTTACAAAATTAGCTCTTTAATTATTATTATAATTATTTTCCCTCGGTCTCCATTTAAATTCTCTAATTTCTCGTATAGGACTACTGGGGTGACGTCATACCTCGGTGATGGAACGTACTCCACCTATCGAGAATGATTTCGTTTTCTGAGAGAATTTGACGTTCACCTTGGCGGAGAAACGTCTCTCGTTCGTCACTTGGTTTGTGGCTGCTAACTAAGTGGGTTGGTTTGGTACTTGGTACTGGTACCATAAAATGGCGGATGAGTTCCGTACACCCTATTTTATAACATCGATCCAGTTTTTAAAGTAAAAAGTTACCAGCAAGGGTTGTCTGGAGTTAGGGAGACATGTGTGTGACAACTCCTGTTGGAGCCTAATAGGAATCATTCGGTGAGATTTATTTTTTTTGTAATAATTTTTTTAATTAGCCATTGTCATGTGTTTTTTGTTGTGGAATATTTAAAATATTAGTCCCATGGTTAAACTTTCTTAGTCAATCTATTAAGGGAAGGGTGTAGATGATTTCGATCTTTATATTATCTTTATATCGATCTTTATATTAATGGGGTTTTTGGTTTTACATAACCAAACATTTTTGGAAGTCCGCAAATTAATATTGGAAATAATTACCATTTCTCTGTAGGTTTTAAATTTATTGAACATCCAATATTTTATAAATTCAATATATTTTTACAGATATTTCCTCAAATTTCAATGTCATTTATTCATGTCTTCACACTTAAAATAGTTCAAGGTTACCTGAGATTGGTTTTTTGTTCCATTTTTAATGGCCGGTTTTTCTATACTATTGCTTCTAAAAAGTATTTCTTCTTCCCTTTACTTTTTGCTCATGTTTAAAATGGGAAATAAAACTGGGAATGTTTTTAGCCATTTGGAAGAAACCCTAACATGAAACCGTAGCCCTTTGACCACCTAGGGAAACCACTGCAGCCACGGCCAAGTCACCATTGGGAGTATGTCGATTTGGTAGCAAGCTATGGGAGAGTTCCAGCTCAATTTTCGTCTTGGCACCTGGGCCTACAGGAGTCATGGGGTCGCACCATCCTGGTGCATCATTTTCTAGGATGCAACCGCAACCTCGTTTGGGAACATTTAGTGAGGTGTTTTAGTAACTATTGTTTTTTTTATATTTCAGACTATCTGTTAAATACACTATGTTTTTTTTCCAGATTTAGGTTACCTCTGGTTTTTTTTTGACATATTTGTATATTAGATTATTTGGTTCCCAAACTTTGTATCTACGGTAACTTCTTGTGCACAGGAATAAGCCTAGAGAAAATTAGGTTTTTAATACTTTATTATTGCTTTGATATTGGTTTATGTAATTCGGGTAAATTTATTTTTTAATATTACTAGCTTGTTTCCCAAATATTTTACTGTTATTCGCTTTATTCCATTTGTTCGGTTAATTTAGGTCATCGTCGGTATTTATCTCAACTTCATTTCTACTTTAGTCAATTGTATATTTAACTTTATTTATTCATTATTGTATTTTCCCTTAGTGAGGCTTGGGCCTATTTATTTGTAGTATTTTCATCCTTGTCAGTTTCCTTTAGTTGTACGTAGCGGGCGTACTATAACCATTTGGTAGAAGACTTATGTAATTTTGTACCCTATATGTTAGTGAGAGGTACTTATACCTGTAATTTTGTAACAGATAACATTATTGTTGTTAGCTTAGAGATAACTTTTTGTATAACTTATGTCATTTTAGAGTCACATGATATACACTTTGTGTAACTCAGAGATTGTCAAAAATCTAGTAGTTATTTTTAATAAATATGTATTTATTTTGTATATCAATTATTTTATTATTCCTTTATGTTCATTATTACAGGTTTAATATATTTAATATTTGAAAGCAGTGTAAGATACCTGGGAAAATGATCGAAGATCATTTTCATGGCGCCCATGATTAGTTAGTTTTATTTATTTTGTTCGTTTTTAGTCATTATTCATCTCCATTCATTTTCAGTACATTATTCTTATTTTATTATTTCATCTTCTAGTCATCATTACTATCTATATAGAGCTACTGTTCTTCGACAGGCATGCAAACGAGCCGTATCCATCCTTGAGTGTCAAGTTGCTCTCTTGCATCTATAGCTAGCCAACTCTATTCAGTTTGCCTCTGTCTCTTCCCACTTCTACTTCTATCCCTTCTAATCCCCTTTCTTCAGTACACTTTAGTAGTATTTTTCCTATTGCGGCTTCTCAACGTAGAAGCCACTTCACCCTTTTCTTTACACACCCCACATTCTCTTCTTTACAGCTATATCTCTACATATTATGTCTCATATATTTGTCCCATAGAGTCTTTTCTTTCTTTTTTTTTCATTACTTCTGTTGGAGTATATCACTCCAACAGAAGTTCTTTTTGTTACACACCACATAAGCAGAATTCCAACAAATATACTAGCAAATACGGCAATAGAAGATTCCCCAATTCAAAAACGATCAGTGGGAAGAACTCGAAAACTATGGAACGACAACTATTGGAGGCATATTGAAAAAATAGACAGTAATGTCTACACCAAAACAAGAAGAAGACGAATATTAAGAAGAGAAAGAAAGAAAGTTTGCAAGTGCAACTCCTATTTCTGGTGGCGTTAGATATGTTGCGCTACATAATTTAACATAACTATTATAGTAAAATGTATAAACATTTTCAATTTCTTTGCAACACGAAAATGCAGCAGCTGCATAATACTCTGGTTAAATCGGAGAGTGCAGGAAGAGTCTATACCGGTTTCGGAGGTTTTTTCCTCCTCATCAGTAGCCCATATCCTCTTCTCTCGGATTTCCCCAGGTATCATACTTTGGGCCTTCCCGAATTGCAAAGTACGAAATATCACAGATGTACATACTAGAGCCATCTACCGAAAAACAAAGTAAGTTTATTCCACCTGTTGTCAATCTGGTGTATGGGAACGATATTTATTGTCGTTTTCTTTATCAACTTCGATCGATAACTTACTTTGTTTTTCAGTAGATGGCTCTAGTACATTGTGACATTTCGTTCTTTGCAATTCGGAAAGGCCCAAAGTATGATAACTGGGGAAATCGGAGAGAAGAGGGTATGGACTACTGATGTGGAGGAAAAAACCTCCGAAACCGGTATAGACTCTTCATTCACTCTCCGATTTAACCAGAGTATTATGCAGCTACTCCATTTTCGTGTTGCAAAGAAATTGAAAATGTTTTTACATTTTAATTCACTTACTCTTTTGTTGAGTACTAAGGAATCTTTCTTGTTGGAACTTTACCACGCTGAGCAGATGGGTTGTGAATTATTTAAAATTCTCTCATCCTAATTTCCTCGGTATCCTGTATGATTTATAATTTTTGAAAATCTCGAGAGGTTGTAACCAAAAAAAGTATTCCAGCTGTTGTCAATCTGGTGGTATGGGAACGGTATTTATTGTGGTTTTCTGTGCTACTTCAATTGATAACCTACTTTGTTTATAGCTATACTATAGTATTTAAAAATTATAATTTGTAGCGAGACAGTAGCAACGTTGGATTAGCGAATAACGCAACCTCGTATAGAAATAAACAAACAATTTTGATTTTTAATTGTAGATTATTTAACTGTTAGTATTATCACCTGTGTTAGAATTTTGCGAACAAACTCATTGTTACCTTTTTGCAACCATTAAATTATGTGCATACTCCATTACGTCAAAATACCGTTTTTCCGTTTGTGGTCACTCCATCCGGATTTATGGTACTAGAATTTATTTGCAAAAAACAGGTGCTTATAATCGAAAAAGTTTGATGTGAGCGTGGCCCAAAGTAGTAGTTTGGCATTATGGTTTGGCGAGCAGTAAATGTGAGTTTGTTGTTTACATTTCCCGATTGCTTTAATGTATTTTTGGATTTACACGAGTAAACCGGGATTGAAGATTTGCCTGGTATTTATATTTTATTAATATTAATTTATACTTCTGGATGGATTGATATACCGCATAAAGGACCCTTGCACTTTCCTTATGTAAAAGTGATTTCAGTTAAATTGTCTGAAGCTTTGCAGAGCAATAGCTTTGGTCATACTAATTAAAAGCTCTCATTGCTCTAAGACTCAGAAATCAATCGCTTTTAAGTTATTAGTTCAAAGTGTCAGTCTTTAGTCCACTGCAATAATACATACAGTGGGAAAAATGAAACAATACCCATTAACGATCACATCAATTACTTATTTTGTATTTGCTGTATTTTTCTATAACAAACGTTTGTTATTTATAGAAAAAGACAGCAAATACAAAATAAGTGATTGATGCGATCGTTCATGGGTATTTTTTCATTTTTCCGACTGTATACAATGATAAGCGTGCTAATAACCGGCCAAATAACACAAAAGATGGAAAACATAATACATTACATTAGTGGATTTGGAAATCATCAGTAGTAATTGCACAAGAGCTCTGATATTATTGAATTTTTCCCGAGTGACACTTTGACAGTTTTATTATGACAAAGTGTCACGAAACCAAAAATTCTATATTAATTTATTTCAGAGATCGAGTGCAATTTGTTGCGGTTATTTCATGAATAAAACTGTTCAAAACCAAAATTTTATTGTAATTTTTTATTAAACGATTTTATTTAGTTCAATAGATTGCGTCAAATTTTTGGATGTTAATTTGACTACCTTTTCTTCCATGCAAATGAATGAAAATTTGCAGACATATGCATTCGCGGTGACAATACACGAATAGACCACAAAAAAATTTTGTTTATGTTTATTAATTGTTTAAATAAAAAAAAACCATTTTAATGGAAAAAGGCCTAAATTCTCTTGTTTTTTACAATGTAGAAACTTGACAATTTTACGGACGGTAGCTAATGATATAACCTATACATAATTTCACTTTTTACGTTAATTGTTTACGTTATGCGTCATAAATAAACAATAAAGTTTTAAATTTTGAACACTCATATGTTTGTTTATACAGTATGATGCAAATGAAAGGAATAAATTCGTTATTTCGTAAAAAGGCGACTTTAAGAAAAAATCTCGAAAGAGGTCGATTTTTATTTTGAAATTACGATATTTTGGCATATATGTCATACTAGTGACGTCATCCATCTGGGCGCGATGACGTAATCGATGATTTTTTTAAATAAGAATAGGGGACATGCGATAGCTCATTTGAAAGGCAATTCAATTCTTTATTCAGTAATGTAAAAATTTATATAATTATTTGTACAGGGTGTCCAAAAATAATTTTTTAATTAATTTGTTTGACAAAAAGAAGAATGTATGTAATTTATTTAACTCAGAATACATTTTACAGTTGCCCGTAAACAGAAAAAATGTGTATTACAGAAATAAACATTGCTTTTCGATTAAATTAAATATTCAAGCCAGCTCCCGCCAGCCACCTGCCTCTTGGAAGTTTTAACATTCAATTTAAGCGAAAGGCAATGATTATTTGTGATATAAACATTTTTGTCCGGTTTATGACAGCAGTAAAATGTATTTTAATTTAAATTGAATAAGTTACACACATTCTTCTTTTTTTTAAACGCTTTTCTTTAGTTCAATAGTTTGCTTCAAATCTTTAGAGGTCAATTTGCCTGCCTTTTCATCAATGCAAATGAATGAAAATTTGCAGACATATGCATTCGCGGGAACAATACACGAATAGTCAATAAAAAAAATTTGTTTATGTTTAATAATTGTTAAAAAAAAACGATTTTAATGGAAAATGCTTAAATTCTCTTGTTTTTTACAATCTAGAAATTTGAAATTTTTACGGATTGTAGCTAATAATATGAACTATATGTAATTTCACTTTTTACGTTAATTGTTTACGTTATGCTTCACAAATAAACAATGAAGTTTCAAATTTTTTGCCGATTCCGACTACTTTTTATGTTTGTATATCATATGTTTTATATACATATTTTAATAAACATGACGATATATTTTAATGTTTGAAAAGTGTAAGACTAAAAAGTAAAAAATAAAAAAATATGAAAAAAAAGTTTTTAGGAAACGCTTTTCTTTAGTTCCGGGTGACTAAATTTATAAATATTAAAAAATCAACTAAAAAGCAAAAAATAAAAAAAATTGAAAAAATCCAACACATTCGTTAAAGAAAAGCGTGGGGCGAAAACCGTTTATTCGATGAAGACGCCCCACGCTTTTCTTTGACGAATGTGTTGGATTTTTTGTGTTGTTTCAATTTTTTTTATTTTTTGCTTTTTAGTTGATTTTTTAATATTTATAATTTTAGTCACCCGGAACTAAAGAAAAGCGTTTCCTAAAAACTTTTTTTCATATTTTTTTATGTAAGTACAAATTAGTACCATTAAACACACAGTTTTTATAAATATTTGACGATTGAAAGTCATCACTTTTATAATTTTTAAAACATTAATTGTCATTAATGTCACTGAATGTATTTTTTCGTAGCAACGAAGGGCATCTGATGTAATATACTTAACGACTGGATATTATCAAAAATTATCACCTTAATTTGCATTTCTGTAGCTTTCAGAATTCAGAATTCTGTAGCTGGTCAGAATGAAATAATCGTTATAATCGTATAAATTATCATTACATTACATAGTTTCCCACCTTTAAACGTATCCAGATGAGTATGACAACTGTCAGTCTGACAGTAGAACTTTATAAAATACTCCTGTCACAGACGTCTAAAGGTGGGAAACTATGTAATGTAATAATAATTATTTATACGTTTACAACGATACCCAGCTAGCAAGATAACGTTACCTTAACGTTAAATTTAGGTTTTTTTGTATTGCTACGTAACATCTATCATAAAATGACGTTACTGCTACGAAATTTTAACACGTATATTATACGTATGTATTTATTCGTTTCTGAAACGTGGCGCTTTGGTAGGTATTTAACACGTATGAATTTATTCGTCCCTAAAACGTGGCATTTTGGTGGCATTCCCACCGTGGCAACCTCGTTTAAGATTGCAGCGCCATCGCATCGCGTACCTATTTATTTCGAACCTTTCAAATAGACATTAATACATAACCTTACATTTCCGTGCTTAAAATCGTGTTAGTTTTTATTGAGTCGGCAAAAAATCGAATTATGAATGGTGTGTGCCTCAATGTGATTCTTGGATGAAGCGTAACATTAATTTGTCGTTCCATTCTTTCCCTAAAAAGCATAAGCAAGATAGAATTCTATTCAATGGCAGTTTAGTTGAAAAACGAAATGTATGGAAATATCTTCTAAAGATGGGAAAGGAGCCTAGTCTTTATATGAAAGTGTGCAGTTTACACTTTAAGAATGAAGATTACTTTAATTAAGGGTATGTTTATGTATTAGATATAGTAGCTACAGTATTTCTCATGATCATTTTTCAGTGCGTAACAAATGATAGGAAATAGGGTAAGTCTGTGATAATACATATTTATGACATTTATTTTAACATGACATTTTAGTTAAATCTTTGTGACATTTTATTTTCAATTTGGAATAAAAAAAATCAATCAATTTCATCTCTTTTTGTATTTATACAGTAATGAGCGCGCTAGTATCCGGAAAAATAGCGCAAAAGATGGAAAACATAATACATTACAAAACAAAAAGAGAGGAAACTAGTGTATAAATACAGTGATGAGCGCGCTAATAACCGGCAAAATAACGAAAAAGATGGAAAATATACATTGCAAAACCAAAGGAGATGAAATTAGTGGAGTTGGAAATTATCATTATAAACGTATAGATTAACATTACATTACATAGTTTCCCACCTTTAGATGTATCCAGATGAGTATGAAAACTGTCACTCTGTAAGTAGATTTTTATAAAATACTCCTGCAACAGACGTCTAAAGGTGGGAAACTATGTAATGTAATGCTAATTATTTATACGTTTTTACAACGATAATTTCTACCTCCACTAGTTTTATCTGTTTTTGTTTTGTAATGTATTAGGGGAGTGCAATTAGAACGAAAATATACATTGTTTCGGAAAAATTCAAACAAGCTTATATTTTTCTAAAACCTTTTTTGTTAGTTTATGTACATGGTAAAGTAAAAAGTTCTGTCGAAGATTTGGCCGCTAATTGTTTATTAATTGTCTAAACAATAACAATTGTTTTGTATAAATAATTTTAAAAATATCGTTAAATTCGTCATTTTGCTTTGATCAAATATGTTTTTATTTTGTTTTTAATTATGCTGAATCCGAATATGGCATTGTAATTTGAAAATTCTTATACAGAAGCTCTTATACAGTATGTCCGCGTAGCTAGGAGCCATATGGAAAACTTTTTTATTATCAATTTTAAGAAAAAAGTTATTCTTCATAAAATTCTCTGGATAGTCAAAAATCTAAAACTCAACCATCGGATAGCAAATTTTATCAATGTTATACGAGTTATGTGAAAAATATGAATTTCGTTAAAGAGTAAAATACCTTTATATTCCAGAAAATCAAAAAATGCTATTATGAAAAGTTGTTTGAAACTAAAAACTATGTTTAAATATACAATTACATCATTCTAATTAACTTTTTTTTAATTTCTTCTTAAATTACGGATAGGTACTCATCATTATTTTATTACAATTATGATAACTATTTTATTATCACTTTTACGAAACAAAGTGATTCTTTATAAAATGCTCCCGACGGTCTAAAATCTAAGATACAACCATCAGATATCAAACTTTTTTAATTTTATACGAGGTATGTAAAAAATATGAATTATTCTTAAGAGTTAACTGGCTTTATTATTCAAAATATTTGAATTAGAAGGATGTAATTGAAAACTAAAACAAATTTCTTAATTCCAAACAACTTTTCTTAATATGTAACCATTTACGATATTGTTAACTGTAACGGTACTTTACTCTTCATATTTTTTTACATACCTGGTATAAAATTAATTAAATTTGATATTTGATGATTGCATCTTAGATTATTTACGATTTATTTATAAATATAGTATTATAAATATATATAGTATTTTATAAAAATTACTTTTTTTCGTAAAACTGATAATAAAAAAGTTATCAATAGGTTCCAAGTTACGCAGACATAGTGTATAAGTATAAGAACTAAAAAAATTTTATTTTGCCGAACATTGTTTATTGTTGAAGCTAATTATTAAATGTATTTTAGGTAAGTTTTACAGAAGAAAGTTTTGAACACTTTGTATAAACATTTTTTTAAATGGTAATTTTCGCTTTTTGTACTACATTTTTGTTATCTTTCTTAATTTTCTCAAACAGAAATAGTCTACTTCATTTCTAAAGTAAAATAATTTAGTGTATTTTAAAGACTGCATACTAAGCTTTAAAAAAGCACTTATAAAACTGTGATAGATATATTCAAATTTGAGTAGTACCGTCTTAAATTGGTGGTAATTCTGTAAAACTACGAAGATTTGAAAAACTACATTTTTTGAGACGTCATATCATTTGAATTAAATTTTTGAGATTTTTTTTGAATAAAACATTATTTAGTAAGATGCCTGAAAGGTAAGTTGTGCAAAATTTAGGGTTTTATAAGAAAAATTATATTAGTTACACATTTTTAAATGATTTTTAAACAAAATTTATGTAAGGCTCATTTTCCGCCCCCACCGTACTTATGTTTATACATTTTATTACTTTTTACAATAACCATAAAATAGCTTAATTACTCTTCTTTCATGTTCAATTTGTAAAATTTCATTTGATCCATTAGTTAAAGAATTACATTAAAATAACCCAACCGTGCACTTCGCCGTACATTTACAGTGCGCCAATGTTTATGGGAAGGGCGACTTTAGCGTTATAAATAAAAAATTATAGAAGATACAGATTTAATTTTAGAAATTTCTTTATATATTGTTTTTTTTTTCGTAAAATTTCCTGAATTTTTCAATGATCAAGTCAGTTTTTTCCAAAGTGTATATTTTCGGAGTTATTTAAAACACACCTAATTTCGCAGTTCATTTGTTTAATTAAAAATGAAGCACGCACTTCTCGGGTAGAACTTTTTGATATGTTGTTTATTGAACATGTCTTAATGAAATTACAAAAAGTTCTATCTTGTTTGATTTTTCCGAAGTGAAAATCTATATGCACTCCCCTATATTATGTTTTCCATCTTTTGCGTTTCCTGTCGTCACTAGTTTCCTTTCATTTTGTTTTGCAATGTATTATGTTTTCCATCTTTTTCGTTATTTTGCTTGTCATTAGCGCGCTCGTCACTGTATTTATACCAAAAATAACAGATGAGATGGGATAAATAACAGATGACATTAAAACAATAGCCGGAACAGATTTGAATTATGTTCCTTAGGATAGATATCGATGCAACCAGTTTGGATAAGGCTATGTCAGAGAATAGATGATTAGTGTAGGAAACAAAGGTTGAACCTTGCAAAATAGACACAATTCCAGTTTTATTTTTTCTGGTATATTAAGAGGTGCTTATTATAAGACTAACTTTTTCTGAAAAAATTTCGACCCGGAACCCCCTTTTCACCCCTTTAAAGGGGGTAATTTGTGGTTTTTGCGGAACGTAGCCCTTCCTGTACCTTTTACAAAAAATTTCTTTTATAGAAATATTTATGAAGGGGACTATATTTTCTACGATTTATTTCCCGACAGTATCTGTCTATCATTCACCGTTTAGCGGGGGTGGCTCCCCAAAGTTGACAAGTTTAAAAAAATGTTTAAAAAAAAATATTTTCCCTAACTGTAACGGAAATAAAGAAGAAATCCTGCAGTAATTATTCACAAATATTTGATTGATTTTCTGGTATAGGTTTCACTTAAGGGTAATTGCCCTTTTTTTAATTACAGGGTGTTACATTTTAAAAAAACCCCTTTTAATACCATCTGAACCGTTTATGCTAGAGTAAAAAGACTTTCAGGGATTATCCATGTACGGGTGCTGTTTACAAATTTGTATAATGCAATCCCATTTTTTCCCCGGAACCACCCAAAAAAAAGAAGAATTAATAAATAAAGTGATTTTCTAGGAATCTTTCACACACAATGCCCTTTATTAATATGCTTAATATATCATTTTATGCACCTTATTATTAGCCATGCATGGACATCAAAACCGATTTACTAGTGCAACCCCTGTAGCAAAAAAAAGTAAATAAATTGGGAGGGTTGAACATTTTTTTTTGTTTTTTACTTTTTGATCCATATGGGCATATGCTTCATCAATAGTGCTTTTCAAAAATATATATGGTGGTTATTGCAATATCCCTGCGGAAACCACCCCTATCCTTGAAAATATACTGCAGAAACTACCCCTATCGCTTGGCGAGCATGTTTTTAGGATTTTCTCATTACCTATGCATTATTTTTAAACAAAACTTATACAAGGTTAAAGACCACTATTTACTCTAAAAATTAGGTCCTATTCATTTTTTTACGTATAAGCAACCGTTACGGCACAGTGGCGCCGTAAACCTCATATCGCTGTCCTGGTGGAACATTGACGTAATTGCAAATTTATAGAAAATGTGTTTATGTCGTCACTGGGTCCAAACTTGATTACCCCATTCGGCATATCACTGTCAGACGCGTCGTTGAGCTTTTAGCCACCAGGGAGCAGATACGTCATATTTGAAAAATCAGCCGAACTCGGAGAAACAATGACATAATGCACAGTTGTGCTTCGATAGGTTGAGTGTGTGCTTGTACCTACGGTGCTACATTGACCCAATTGTATTATATGTCATTAAAACATTGACGTTACTGTATTCTGTGTCATTTTTCCTCTGGATTTCTCCTTATTGTGAGGCAACATTGACGTAAGTGATGATATTATTAGATTTAAATGCATGATAAATGTTCCAGTGACGACTATCATCCTTCCACTACTGAGGTATCATCAGAATAAGAAGCAGACTTAAATATACATTAAGATCCCCAAACATCAACACTTGGTAATGGTAATGCTCTCATATGGTAATGATCCATATATATGCCCATATGGATCAAAGAGCAAAAAAAAATTCAACCCCCCATTTTATTTTTTTTTTTTTTTGCTATAGGGGTTCCACCAGGAAATCGCTTTTGATGTCCATGCATGGGTAATAATAACGTGCACAAAATTCCATATGAAGCATATTAATAAAGGGCATTGTATGTGAAGGATTCCAAGAAAATCACTTTATTTGCTAATTCTTGTTTTTTTTTGGGGTGGTTCACGGGACGGGTGATTCACGGGACAAATTTTGTGGTTTTAATAATTTATTGCAAGAGACATTCAATTTATTTAAAAAAAAAAACGAGAATTTTAGTCTCTGACATAAGCAAAAAATAAAAAAGTATCTTTGAACGGTATTATTGTCACCATAATAATTATACTGACCATACTGCTCATGAGTGTGGGTAATGCCAGTCAATTGGAGTCTGTTACAATTAAAATAAAAATCATTATCTATTCAACAATTTTTTGTTATAAAACGATTAACGAATGTTCGTAATAAATTTTGCGGTGAACATCAGAACTCATCATAGGATCATGGTAAGCAAAAAATTTAAAAAGGTTTTATTAGCTTAAGAGTTTTTGAGGTAATGCTTGCGAGTTTTTTTAGTTTTATCGACTTTTGAATTTTTGATATTACTCAAAAGTCAAAACAACGAATTTTTTGCAAAAAGAGGTGAAAATCAACATATTTATTATTTTTAAACAAAAAAGTAAGCATTAAGCACACTATATCTCGACAGCATTAGCTCAGGGAATGGCTAAAGAAAATATATACAAAATTCCAGGTGGGTCGGTTTAGTAGTTTTTGAGTTATAATGTCTACAGCCTTTGAAAAAAGCGTTTCGAGTATTGTGAACTTTTATTTTAAATTTTTTTTGTCTGTCAAATCGTAAAGTTGTGCATACCGAAATATATTTTTGAATCGCGGAGTAATTTACAAAAGAAAATAAGAACAGCTTTTACAGCTGAACAGGTAGGAATATTCAATTCTATCTCCCTACCTCCCTACCTTTGACTTGTAAATTACTTCGCGATTCAAAAACATATTCCGGCGTGCATCACTTTACGATTTAACAGACAAAAAAGAAATTGGAAATAAAGGTAGATAATATTTTAAAAGCGTTTTTCTCAAAACTGCTTTTTTCAAAGGCTCTAGATATTGTAACTCAAAAACTACTTGACCGTCCCACCTGAAATTTTGTATATATTTTCTTAAACATTCCTTGAGGTAACGCAGTCGAGATATTTTTTGTTTTATGCTTATTTTTTGTTTAACAATAATAAATATATTGTTTTTCACCCTTTTTTGCAAAAAAAATCGTTGTTTTGACTTCTGAGTGATATCCAAAAGTCAAAATTCGATAAAACTAAAAAACTCGACAGCTTTATCGTATCCCAGTACCTATAGAAAATAGATCATAGAAAGAGACAGATTTTGCAAAGCCAAAAAAATCAATTGTATTCAAGGTAAGATAAAAGTGATTTGATGTAAAACCGAGAATATCAAGAAACATAATATTATAATTACGTGGGTGAATCAAATATGAACCGACTTTCCGTCGCCGCTTAGCATAAACTTTTGAATATGTCTAAATTAGTTGAAGAAGTATCGATTTGGTATTAATTCCCAAACCGTTTTCTCCGTCTCTTGGTTGTAGAATAAATTACTTCTTTTTCCTAATTGGTTTATTTAAAAAGACTACACTTACTAAAGCTAAATTTAGCTTTTACGCCAGACACATCGAGAATTAATATTGTACAAAAAAGGCCCAAATATTAATTTGGACTTAATTATGAACTATTATAATTGAAAAAGCTATCGTTTTTTAAATATATGTAACATTGACAAATATTTTATTTAGGAATTGTCACTCATTTTTTGAGATAACTTTTTTAAGAAGGCCAAAATCGTGTATTAAATGTGACATAATTTTAGGGGCGTAATAAAGCAAAGATTAGAATTTGGATTATATAATAAAGTTTTAACATTCTCCCCCGCGTTGAAGCATCCCTGCTTCAACTAAATTACACAGTAACAGGAACAGAAAAAACAAAGTGTTAGGAAGAATGTAACAAAACTAGAAATAAGCATGTTGGTCGTTTTAAGGTTGAGTTTGATTTGGTAATAAAGAAAGCTTTGAAATGGATCGGATAAACTCTCCGGAAGCCGTACGGAGCTTAACCACACGGACTTTGCCATCCTTACCAGGATATACTTCAATGATGCGCGCCAACGGCCACATCATTGGAGGTACATTATCTTCCTTGAGAAAAACTAGTTTATTTACTTGCAGGTTAGAATATTCTTCAGCCCATTTAGGCAGGTTCTGAAGGCGATTTAAGTAATCAACCGACCAACGTTTCCAAAAAACTTGTTGAATTTTAGAAATCTGCTGGAAGGTGGAAAGTCTATGTTCGTTTAAATGTGAAAGATCCTTTTCAGGATAAGCGATGAGAGGAGACCCTATCAGAAAGTGTCCCGGTGTAAGGCAGGTTAAATCTGTAGGGTCATTAGAAACTGGACCTAAGGGCCGAGAATTTAGTATTGCCTCGATTTGACAAAGAATAGTGTTAAACTCTTCTGAAGTGAACAAAGCATTACCCACCAATCTCTTGATATGAAATTTTGCGCTTTTGATGGCGGATTCCCAGATTCCACCCCAATGCGGAGATCGAGGTGGAATGAATTTCCACTTGGTCTCATTTTGTGAAAGAAAGTCACAGATAATATTTACATTATTATTAGTTTTGAAAAATTGATACAACTCATGTAGGACATTTTTTGCACCTAAAAAATTGGTGGCGTTGTCACTATAGATCACTGACGGATTTCCTCTTCTCGAGACAAAACGTTTTAAAGCGTTCAGAAAGGAGTCAGTAGACAGTCCAAGAACTAGCTCTATGTGAACTGCCTTGGTGACTATGCAAACAAAAACCGCAATGTATGATTTTATGAGTGGAGATTTACGAAGCCTTGAGGATTTTATTTGAAAGAATCCTCCGAAATCAATTCCAACTTTCTGAAATGGTCTAGAAACATTTACACGATCAGAGGGCAAACTTGCCATAATCTGTTGGCAGACTTGATTATTGAATCGAAAACACATATTGCAATTTCGAATGATTTTTTTGATCTCTCTGAGCCCATTAAGGGGCCAAAAACGTAAACGAATATTGCTCAGAACGGTTTGAGCACCAGCATGCCCGAGCCGCCTATGTTCGTACTCTAGTATGAGGGAGGTCGTATGATTATGGGGTGGCAAAAGCAAGGGATGTTCCTGTTGGTAGGGAATGGAGGCGTTACAAAGCCGTCCACCGATCCTCAGCATTGATAATTCATCGAGAAATGGATTTAAAGATAATAATTGTTTATTTGATAGTTGCTGGTTTGCAGAAAGTTCGGAAATTTCTTTAGAAAAATTGGTTAGCTGAACTTGACGAACTATAAAATATAGAGCTTGGTCCAATTCTTCAACAGTGAGGGGATCAGATTGTTTGTTTCCTTTTAAACAACTGACAAATCTGAGTACATATGCGATAGTACGACGTAATCGAGAAAAAGAAGAAAATTTTTGAAATAATTGTTCCCAAGGAGGTTTTGAGTTGACGTTTTTGAGTATATTGGAACGAGTTTTTCTGTGCTCTGTAATTAGCTGATCAGCTATTGGGGGTTCATCAGAGAATTCTAAAGAATGATTAAGAAGAAAAGCAGGACCGGACCACCACAACTTGTTGTCCAGAATTTCTTGGGCTGATAAACCGCGTGATAGAATGTCAGCACTGTTTTCAGCTGATTTAACGTATCGCCACTGACAATTTTGCGTCAGTTCTTGAATTTGAGCAACTCTATGCGATACGAACACTGACCATTTACTAGGGTGTGCCCTGCACCAACATAAAGCGACCTGATAATCGGTCCACAAATTTATTAAGTCATACTCTAATTTATTTTCGAAGACTTGTAGAATTTTGTTTACAAGTTTCGCCAGCAAGAGCATAGCGCAAAGTTCTAACCTTGGAATGGTAATTGATTTAAGTGGGGCGACTCTAGATTTTGAAGATACTAAAGTAGAAGAAATATCATTGTCAGAATAAAGAACTCGAAAATAAATTCAAGCACGATAAGCCTCTATGCTTGCATCAGAAAAGCCATGAATTTCTATTTTGCTAATAGTTTTCGGACGAAAATATTGTCTAGCTATTTTTTGTTGTGAAAGCAAGGGGATATGTTCAATAAAATTGTGCCAATCTTTAAGAATGCAAGCGTCGTTTATTACGGTGTCCCAATGAAACTTTTTGAACCATAATTTTTGCATCAGTATCTTACCTTTTATTATAACAGGATTTATCAAGCCTAACGGATCATAACATTGAGCTAAGATAGAAAGTATTTTTCTTTTGGTAACTGGACCCTGCACGATTTCTTGAGGCACGGAAATACAAAGAGTATCTTCTGCTGTACTCCACTTTAGCCCAAGAACTTTACTTGGGACTTTATCTATGTTTATGTCATAATCAGCTTTTTGATTTTCCGAAATATCTTTGGAAATATTTTTAAGAAAATAATCACTATTTGAACAATATTTATGCAACTCAAACCCATGCTTATTTAAGATGGTATTTAATTGAGAGTATAAATTGAAAAGTTCGTTGTGATTATATGAACCACAAAGGCCATCGTCCATATAGAATTGATTCAGAATTGCATCAGACGCAAGAGGAAATTCTAAATAGTTTAGACAAGCAATTTCTTTAAGAACCCTTGTTGCCAAGAACGGGGCTGAATTGGTTCCAAAAACTACAACATCAAGTCGACACCTGATATGAAAAACATTGTATCTCCACTTACAATGTTTTTCAACTATGGCTTAAATAGCATCTATAACCGATAACCTTCAATTTGGTCTAAGAACTTTTATCCTATCTTATGTAATTATAAAGTTATTTAACAAAATAACCTCATTGTAAGTGCAAATTTTTGATCACTGGGTGGAAAAAACATTGTAACCAATGTTACAATATTAAATTTTTTTGTTATTGATGAAAATTTTTTAATAAAACATTGTAACATGGGATACAATGTTTTTCTCGAAACATTTATTGAGTAAGTTTTTATAACTGCATTGTAAGTTGTGATACAAGAAAGCAAGGTAGTGGAATATTACGATGAACAACATTGTAAGTCAATATAGTCAGGAGGTAAATTCTATATTATTAACTGCTGAGCATAGTAAGCATGCCTCAAATCGTAAAAACTCACATAAAAATACTAGTTTAGAATTTCAAACAAAAATAATAACACCTATATCATTCACTGCTGAACTAACTTCTACTGATGAAACTCAGATATCAATGGTCACAGTGGATTGCACGCTCAAGATACATCGACAGTGGAAAATTCTACATGCACCGAAGATACAAGTTCACCATTAGATACGTCTGCTAAGAAAAAACAATACCTCAAGAAGAAAAATCTTGGAAGGAAGAGACAAAGGGATCCTAGTGTTTGGAAAATAAATGTCTTGAAGAAACTGGGGAACTCTGGCCAAGAATATACTGGCAAAACTGGAATATTATCGAAAATTAGAGAACCAGGACCTGGATGTAACGATAAATGTATCAGAAAATGTTAATCGAAATTATCTGAAAATGATAGACTCAATTTATTTAATAATTTTTGGGCAATGGCTGATCATGACCAACAAAGCGAATATTTATGTAGATATGTTCTCGGACAAGAGATTAAAGTTGCAACTAAAAGAGTCCAGAAGACACTGGACATATGAATAAAATTTGCAGTTGGCAGAACACCGACTTCAATTTTGTAAGAAAACATTTTTGGACACTTTTGACATAACAGATATGTGGTTAACTACAATATTCAAAAAAATTGATAGTCATGAAGGCGGAGGCCGTATACCTGGAGATATGCGTGGTCGCCACAAGAACAGGGAAAATGCTGTAGACGAAAATATTAAAAATTCGATTCGTGCGCATATTAACTCTGTTCCAGCAAAAGAATCACATTACATAAGGCAAAGAACAAGTAAAATGTATTTTGATGAGTCTTTAACTTTTCCCAAATTGTATTCACTATATAATGAATGGATGTTAGAGAATCACCCATGCGATAAACCAACCACCAAAAGTCAGTACAGAAACATATTCAATACTGAGTTTAATATCGGTTTTTTTGCACCAAAAAAAGATATGTGTCTTACTTGCAATATACATAACACTAAAGCAGAGAAAGACCAAATAGAAAAAAAATATGCTTTACATATTGCAAATAAATGTGTTGCACGTGAAGCCAAAAATCGCGATAAAGAGGTTTCTAAGAAAACAGAAACGGTTGTAACTGCCTGCTTTGATTTGCAAAAAATATTAACTACGCTCCAATCAGAGGTATCATTGTTTTATTATAAAAGGAAGTTTAAAGTGTATAACTTTACTATCCTTGATCTTGGATCTGCCGAAGGCTATTGTTATGCATGGGATGAAACCACAGGTAAAAAGGGGCATAATGAAATAAGTAGTGCGCTATTTGATTTTATTAAGAGAAAAGCTGCTGGTGGAGCATTAGAGATTAGAGTTTATTCAGATTGTTGTGGAGGACAAAATCGAAATCGAATAATATTTTTAATGTATATTTATGCAGCTAAGATCCTGAATATTAATATTACACACACGTTTTTTGAGGTGGGCCACTCTCAATCTGAGGGTAATTCAATGCACGCCCTCATTAAGCGAAGAAAAAAGAACCAAGTTGTTTATGTACCACAACAGTGGTATACACTGATAAGGTGTGCTAAAGTCACAGGAAAACCATACGATTTGAAAGAACTAAGTCAAAATGACATCTTGGACTTTAAATCAATGTTAAAGAAAATGCCGAATTGGGATTTAGATATAGATAAACGCCAAGTTTGCTGGTCGAAAATACAATACGTAAAAATATATAAAGAAAAACCACATATTATTAGTTTTCAGTACGATCTTAGTTCTGATCAATTATCGTTTATAAACTTAGAATGCAAACCAAAATCGAGAAAAAGGACTACCAAATCCAGGAATAAAAATATACACGATTTATGGGAAGTACAAATTCCTTTAGCATATAATGGGTTACTTCCCATAACCACTTCAAAATAAAAAGATCTTGTTGCTTTGTGCTCTGGTAAAGCTACACCAGAGCAATATTGCAGTTTTATTTAAATCTTCCACACTCTCAACAAACGGAATATTCGGATGATGACTCTGAATAAAAGTTTGCAAGGGGTTAATTTTGTTTATTTTTAAATAGAATATAAACTGTTTTATAATTTGTAAATGTTCATTTTGTAATAAATAAATCTAAAAGATATTATTTTACCTACTTCTTGTTAGTATGTATGACGTAAATTCTTAAATACTACTTGTCTGAGCAAAAAAATCACGTTTCAAATAAAACCAATAAAATAAATTAGTCATAATCTCTTTATTTGGATATTTACTGATTAGTTACAATGTATATCCACCTAACCAAAGAAACACACTGTGTTGAAATATCATTGTATGAACCACTTACAATGATTTTCACCTAAAATTCTGAAAAAATTTGCTATTGTAACTCGACCTAAATCAGGACCAGTAATGTTGACAACAATGTGCTATGTAAAAGTGAAAAGCTGAGAAAAAGTTATAAAATATGGATTAAGAACATCACAAAAAAATGTAAAAGCTGACCCAGTAAAAAATAAAATGTTTTAGAAATTTCTTTAAATCGCTCTCCTGTAAACTAAGCAAAAGTGAGTTACAATGTTTTTCATATCAGGTGTCGAAGTTGGATACACTTAAAGTCTTCATCAGGGTTTTCTCGCCATAAAATGTTTTGAAGAAAAGTTTGTTCCGGGTTCACGAGGACCTGTCGGAACATTTTTTTAATATCTACCGTGAATACAAAAGGAAAAAGTCTAAATCTACATAGAATGTCATACAATTCTGGCTGGACCTGATATCCCTTTAAACACACGTCGTTTAAGGAATACCCTGAGGAACTTTTGGCGCTGGCGTCCATGACAACGCGCAAACGCGTTGTTAAACTGGATTCTCTAACTACACCTAAGTGCGGAATAAAATATTTATTTTCAGATTTGGCATTTAGCAGAGTTAGGGGTACATAATGAGCATGTTTAAGTTCAATTAATTCATCAATAACTTTTTTATAGTCTTGATAAAAGTTGCAATTAGTTTTAAATTTATTTTCTAAAGAAATGAAACGTTTTCTGGCCACGTAATAAGAATTTCCTAACTTTAGATTTTCTGAAGGTGATTTCAGCGGCAAACTTACTTGAAATCTACCATTTTGTAAAATTTTGGTTGTAGAACGGAATAGGTTTTCAGATGCCTCATCAGCTTCTGAAAGATAGAATTTATTGGTAATTTCCTCGATTTCCCAGAATTTTTTCAAACGGCTGTCTAATTGTAATGTGGAAAGAAGTGAATTAGATTCAGTTAAAACTTCTGAACTACTGTCTGTAGCAGATATATTGGATACAGTAAAATGATCAGGAACTGTACCAGCTACCACGAAACCTAAGTGAGACTCTTGTAAGACTGGAAGATTTTTGCCAAGTCTGACGAAGTTAGGTAAAACAATATCGTAATAAAGATCCAAACCAATTAGAATGTCAATTTCAGAAGGCTTAAAAAATTCGTCGTCTGCTAGAAAGAATTGTTCCGGAATATTTAATTTTTTCACTAGTATTTTTGATTGAGGGAGAGCACAAGTAATCTCGGGTAATACAACTACTGAAAAATGAAAACTTCTTCGACGATCATAATTGGAAAATATGGTTATATCTGACATTTTAGTACAAGTCGAGCCACTCCCTCCTATTCCTGATATATGTACTGACTTGTTATACGTATCTAATTGTAACTTGTTCACAAGCTTCTCTACGATAAATGAATTTTGGGATCCTGTGTCCAAAAGAATTTTCGCTATGCAGAAATTAGCGTTTTTACCAAGTAAGGTTACTTTTGCAGTACCCAGAAGAATATGACTATTTTTTACTGACTGAACAGAGTGATTCGCTGAATGATTATTTGCGGTAGGGATATTTTCCGTAAAATTTCTCGAAGGACCTTGAAAATTTGTTATTCCTGAATTTTCCTGTACTGGTTGGATATCCAGAGAACGGGTTTGAAGATTTGAATTACTATCGAGATGAGAAGATGAATTATTACCATTTTGAACATGAGCAGTATTATCTAAATAAGAACTATTAGATGAGATTAGAGAGCTATGGTTACCTGCGTAGCTATTAGGTTGAGAATTTGAACCATTCTTATATAGAGAATGTGAATGACGCTTACTACTAGTCATTGGCGGAGAATGTTGATTTTCGCCGATTTTTATGTGCATTAACGAATTGTGTGACTTGGAGCAAAAAGAACATTTTTTAAAGGATTTACACTCTTTCAAATTGTGTTTACCAAAACAATTTATACATAAATTCTTTGCCCTAATAAATTGCAATTTGGCGGAATGAGATATATCTTTAAACTCAGAGCAAGTGTAAATTTTATGGCCCTCCTTGTTACAGTAGATACAAATTAATTGAAATTGGCGATTTGAAGTTGCCTCATGCATTGTTGAATGAGATGAGAAATTTTTTCTGGTAGTTTTAGGACTAGAAATTTCAACATTTTCCAGAATTACTGCACGTTTTTCTAAGAATTTTAAGAAATGATTTAAAGTAGGTATTTCATCGTGATTCCTCTCAGATTCATATGCCTTAGCCGATTGAAAATCTAACTTCTTTTTTAGAATGAATATAAGTGTTAAGTCAAATAAATTTTCGGAAGTTAAATTCAAATTTTTTAGTGACAAAATATTCTTTTGAATTGTAGTGATTAATTTTCTTAATGTGTCTGACTTACATTTAGAAATATCATTACAATCAAAAATTGCTTGCAAATAAGAATTTATTATGGCGAATTTGTTTTCGTATCTCTTCTTTAAAATATTTAACGCGATTACAAAATTTTCATTAATTATCGGTAATGAATCTATATGTTGAAGGCTTTCACCTTTTAAATAACTCTTCAAGTACACAAGTTTTTGGACATCTGTTAATGTCTCATTTTTCATTATGAGCGCATCGAAGAGCTCAATGAACGATTGAAAGTCTCTAATATGACCTGAGAATTGTGAAATTTTTATATCCGGAAGACGAACTGCTATTGGAGCACTACAAGCACCCTCACTGGATGAACTAGATCTTATCTGAGAAAGTGCAGCTTTTAATTTATTAACACAAGCGGTCAAATCGCTTACAAGTTTGAAATATTGATTTTCTGTGAACTCTCTATCTTTTTCTTCTTTGCCTGTATTTGATGCAAGGAATTCGATTTCATTTTGTGCTTTTTCATAATCATGAAATATTAAATGAAGTCTACTTAATCGCGTCTCGAACTGGGTAACATCTAGTTCTACGTCTTTTTTGGCTATAAACCAGTTAGACATACGAGTAAGAGAAGACTTAGCAATTTTTCTATATTTTTTGAACTCATCCATTTTTATTAAAGATATTGGAACACGAAAATGTCTTTGAATCACAGAATTTATTGATTTTAATGTCTTTGAATAACTGATAGCCAAATAGAATAATGAAACAAAGGGTATATAAATGGACTTATCTCACCCAGTATATCCTTTTGTTGTTGTGTCGTCAAATAATCTTGAAGAACTTTCCATAAGTTTTATGCTGGTCAAAAATCCGGCTCGATGTAGGCCAAATGAAGAAGTATCGCTTTGGTATTAATTCCCAAACCGTTTTCTCCGTCTCTTGGTTGTAGAATAAATTACTTCTTTTTCCTAATTGGTTTATTTAAAAAGACTACACTTACTAAAGCTAAGTTTAGCTTTTACGCCAGACACATCGAGAATTAATATTGTACAAAAAAGTCCCAAATATTAATTTGGACTTAATTATGAACTATTATAATTGAAAAAGCTATCGTTTTTTAAATATATGTAACATTGACAAATATTTTATTTAGGAATTGTCACTCATTTTTTGAGATAAATTTTTTAAGAAGGCCAAAATCGTGTATTAAATGTGACATAATTTTAGGGGCGTCATAAAGCAAAGATTAGAATTTGGATTATATAATAAAGTTTTAACATTAGTCATGTGGTGGAATGTTATATATAATGTGTGACTGCGCGCCATCTAACAGAGACTCTTTGTTAAAGTATCATGACTGCGCGCTACCGCCTGCTCTCTAATGACGTGCACGACGTGCAGTCAGTTGATGTTGCGATGAGCGAGAGAGTAGTGCCATGTAGGGATGGTAAAAACCTACCGGTTTAAACCTAAAACCGGTTTTTTTTACTTCGCAATAACCGGTTTTACCGGTTGTTTTTTTGTCCCTGTTATAACCGGTTTTTTCTTTTTATAGGGAAAAACCTATAAAAAAATTATTGGGAAAAACCTACCGGTTTTTTTACTTCGCAATAACCGGTTTTACCGGTTGTTTTTTTGTCCCGGTTATAACCGGTTTTTTCTTTTTATAGTAAAAACCGGTTATTAGGTTTTTACGGTGATTAGGATTAGGTTAGGTATTATTTTGAATCCCAATCATAATTATTATTCTCAAGTAATTATTCCAAACAAAACTTCTTCTTCTTCTTCTTTTTATATAGACATTACTCTGTCTGTTTTTCAATGTGCCTCCAGTAAATTGTCATTCCATCTTTTTCGTGGTCTTCCCACTGATCGTCTTCCTATTGGGGAACCGTCCCTCGCCGTCCTTACTACTCTATTTGTTGTCATTCGGCTTATGTGGTCGTTCCATTCTACTCTTCTGCTTTTCACCCAGTTATTAATGTTGTCCATCTTGCATCTTCTTCGTATATCTGCACTTCTAGCTCTATCCCACATCGTCTTACCATCGATTTTTCGCAATGTTTTCATCTCTGCTGTTTCTAGCATTCTTTTTGTCCTTTCTGTATCAGGTCGTGTTTCTGCCGCATATGTCATTATTGGTCTGATGACTGTTTTGTAAATTCTGCCTTTCACTTCTTTTCCGATGTTTTTATTTCTCCATATTGTTTCATTCAGGCAACCTGCGGCTCTGTTTGCTTTATTCACCTGATCTTCCACTTCTGTTTCGAGCTTTCCGTAGCTGCATAGTGCGTTACCATAATTCAAATTTTATTTTATTTTATAAAATACAAAAGCAAACTGAAAGTACAATCTCACATCAGCTAGAAACAATTATTAAGTTTTATTCTAATATTTCCTTGAAAAGGTATTTTTTGTAATCATAATATTTACATAAGAAGTGATCTGGGTGAATTAGACGCAAACATCATCTATTTTTCATGCACACTTAACTCTTGACATTGAAAGTGGGTGAATGAATTTTTCTGATCACTAAAAATAATGCGCTGATTATGAATATCGAATTACTGATTACGAATACGAATCTCCAAGAATTTCCCTACGTTTTCAAAAAGATACACTCATACAGGAAGTATTAAATGAGTTAAGATGTACAGTTACGGTCATTGAATAATTTACAGGCTTACGTATCTAGGATCCGATTTTTTTAAATTTTACCTCGTTTAAACGCACCTTTTACGTCAAAGTGACGTTACCAGTGATGTACCTAGAATAGGTTGATTAGAATTAAAAAACCTAAATATTATACTCGTAAATATATTTTACAAAACTTAACAAAATGGAAAGTATAGAAAGAAGCTTTTTTGACTACAATAGATTATGGTCTTAATAACGAAAATAAGGAAGTCTGGTTTTAAAATAACCATTTTATTTTACATCTATTTTACATTAAATAATGACAAACGATGATAAATAATAAACAGTAATTAATTTTTGGTGGAAGCCCCATTATTGCAATACAACTTTGCAGTCTTCTGTTTATAGATAGATAACACCAATTCCCTCATATTATAGTCACCAAACTCTTTACATACCTGCTCAATTGCTTTTCATCTTATAAACTCTTACTCGGCCATTGCTATATGACTGAAATACTTTTTCATCGGTAACCCTAGACCAAACCTTCTTCGTGTTTGGCAATTGCTTTTGCTTTTTGCGCATCATTTAAATGCATTCTAACCATTTTGGAGGAATTTGTTATCGTTTTATTTTATTTTTCAACACTCGCGAAACTTCTGACAAGCACTGACTGTTTAAAATTTTTTGATTTTGACATTTATCAAATCCGTACGACACTGCAATTTTACAGTACTGCAATATAAAAATTAAGGTGTAAACATTCAGTGACCGTAACTGTACCTATTCTGCAATAATATACAAACGTGTTAAAAGTAATACATGTTCTTTCGATGGTACTAATTTTGATCATATTGATATCGAGTCGAATGGAGTATCGCAAACTAAAGTGCATTGTAAATGTAACTTTGTAACCTATTGGATTAAAAAAACCAAAAACCGGTTTTTTCAAAAACCGGTTTTTTTGGCCGGTTATAACCTCCAGGTTAAACCGTAAGCAAAAAAAAACCGGTATAACCGAAAACCGGTGTTTTGTCAAAAACCGCCATCCCTAGTGCCATATTCGGTTGCACAACGCATTGTTATTGAATTCCTTGCAAAAAAAATGTTGAACCCGCTGAAATTTGGCAAAGATTAAAAAATCAGTATTGGGAATCAACACTGTCCAGTACATAAGTAAAATTTTGGCATTGACATTTGGTTCGTGAAGGACAAGATGCCGTGCAAAACAAAAGGCATCAAAGACGTCCAAAAATTGTCCGATAAAGGCGAGAACTCGTTTGTCTACAGGCAAAGTTTTTGCGACTTTTTTGGGAGTATCGTAGCGGTTTGCTGCTGGATTTTCTTCATGAGAGACGAACCATTAATGCCACTGATTACTGTAGTCTTTTGGATTGTGTTCGAGCTGCGTGTAGATCCAAACATGGGCGATGTCCCATACGAGATGTGTTGCTCTTGCACTATTGCTCTAACACAATAGCCCGATCAGGGAACACAAAATTTTACGAAAACCTCCAAAAAATAAAGGAAGGATGAAAATTTGGAAATAGGCAGTTGAAATTGTTTATTATTATATAAGAAAAAGTTTACAATTCTACATCCCCTCCATTTTACAAAAATTGGGAAATACGGGGTGAATAATATTTTCTTGTTAGTGAAAAAATATACGTTTAAAATAGGCCTGAAATTGGATAAAATGACTAATTCTAAGCAACTTTTGTTCTATAGAGTTTTTTCACTAAGTCAATAATTAGTTATTTGCGAGTGAATATGTCCATTTTTAACAAAAAAAAAAACATGTTTATGTACGGTTTTTCGCAGATAACTCAAAAAGTAAGTACTTTAGCCAAAAAAATATTCTTAGTAAAAATATAGCTTATAAAAAATTGAAAAAATGGTGTACGCGTGAGGTCTGCAGACCCAGTTTAAGCAGAGTTGTAGCTAATGAAAAGTAGGTTCTTCTTCGTCAAATTGAAAATCGAATATTTCAATATGAAATAACCAAAAAACAGAGCACTTTTCGAGGAAAACTTATTACAAATCTTTAAAGTGTTTTATAGAAGGTATATATTTTTATAATTTTTAACATTAAAAATAAGTGAGTTACGCTCAAAATATTGTTGGTCCCTTTTATTTTTTAGTACAAAAATAGCGAAAATCACCCCCTAATTAGCTTCCCAAATAAAATTAATCGTAAATGTTTCACAAGTTACTTTACTTATGTATTGTTTATATTATCTATAAGTTTCATTGTTTCAAAGTGCTCAGTTTTGAAAAAAATTGGGTTTAAAATAAAACATTTTTTTTAGTTTTGAAAAAAAATGGATTGTTCATGGAATTAGCTTAAAAAGTATTAGTAACACCAAAATCTTAAAGAGTAGAAAAATGTACGTTTTGCTTTTCTGAATATTTTTCCTTTTTTGTTTTCTTGTTATACTAAAATTGATTATGCTATGAACCGATGAAGCTTACAGAAAATATAAATAATACATAAGCAAAATAACTTGTAAAGTGATAATGAAAAAATTTATTTGTGATGCTAATTAGGGTGTGATTTTCGCAATTTTTTTTACCAAAAAATAAAAGGGACCAACAATATATTGAGCGTAACTCACTTACTTTTAATGTTACAGGTTTTTTTAAAAACAAAAATAATGCTTTTTTTAAACACTTTAAAAAATTTAAAATGAATTTCCCCGAAAAGTGCTGCGTTTTTGGGTTATTTCACATTGAAAAATTCGATTTGGAATTTTATGAAGAAAAACCTACTTTTCATTAGCTATAACCCTGCTTCTACTAGGTCTACAGATCTCAAGCATACACCATTTTTTTCAGTTTTTTATAAGCTATATTTTTGCTGAGAATATTTTTTTTACTGAAATACTCACTTTTTGAGTTATCTCCAAAAACATGTTTTTTTTTTGTTAAAAATGAACATATTCACTTGCAAATAACGCGAAAAGTATTGACTTAGGGAAAAAACCCTATAGAACAAAAGTTGCTTAGAATTGGTCATTTTATCCAATTCCGGACTTATTTTGAATGTATATTTTTCAGATTCGAGAGGGGGGTATTCCCCTCTATTTTTGAAAAATGGAGGGGATGTAGAATTGTAAACTTTTTCTTATATAATAATAGATAATTTCAACTACCTATTCCCAAATTTTCATCCTTCCTTTATTTTTTTTGGGGTCAGATTGTTCTTTGATCGGGCTACAGGAAAAAATAGCGGAAATGCATTGTACTCTCGTTGAGCATGATGCATAACAGTACTGATCTTTCATCATAATATGATTACCACATGTTCAGTCCAATAAAAGATGCACTAGACGGAGCGCGCTTTGATGATAATAATTAAGTGGAGCTATTCGTGAGAAATTGGTAAGATATCCTCCCTCATTCTCTTTATGAAAATAGAATGCAGAAACTCCCTAGCTGCTGGGAAAAATGCATACAGAAGGAAGGAATGTGTATAGAAAAATGAGGTATTGTTTAACCTTCCGATGACCAACCTTTTTTTGTTACACGGATGACCAAGGAGGGGAAAATTGACCCCAGGTCAAAAATGACAATTAAAAAAAAATGAAGTTTTTTTATTGCATGGACTTTATGTCATTCAGCCAGTCACAACATGAGTATTGGTGTCATGTGTAGTATGTATGTTGAGTAAGTGTCTTGTTACTTTGCAAAGTCGACGTCATTAGCGTAAAACTACTTGGAATTACACATAATAGAGGGTATTTCACGAAAAATCTACTTCAGAATATATTTTTTATTCGTATAATATAGGGAATTTTTTATTTCAAAATATGAGGATATCTAGAATGATATTAAAGTCAAATGAAAAAATAATGAGTTAAAAATTGAAAATTCTTTTGAATTTATTAAAGAAAAACATAAACATACGCTGTGGTCACAATTTCCCCCGCTTGGTCATCCGAAGGTTAATTGTTGTAATAATTTTAATTCGATAAAAAGTTGTTAGCAAAGGTCGGTTCATATTTGATTCACCTCTCGTAAATTGGGATGTTTTCTAGCAACTTTTTGAAGTTATACTTTTTTAGGCGCGATTGAGAGAGAATTATTATTATGCCACGCTCTTGCGCACACAGACAGTATGGAGTTAGTTGCTAAATCTTTCAAGTTATGTATGTACCAGCGCAAATGAGGTGTGAAAAGAATGTATTAGTGTTTTTAGTAGATATATTTATTATAATTTTTGTGTCTTTGTTTAATTTGATTTGTTATTATGTCCGAAAAATCATGTAAATAGAGCGAACTTGGGTCATTCGGCTGCAGATCGATAGATCCCGGGTTAAAATCCGGACGATTCCTATTCTTATTTTTTTTTATGTTTTGTGTTAATACATTTTTTTGAAAGTGGTAAGTATTAAAATTAGTTTAATATTTAAAGAAAATACAAATAAGCTGTTTAAAGTATATTTATTTCGTTTAAGTCATATAATAGAAGTATAACTTCTTACGTGCGTACAAAGTACACACACATTTTTTTTATACGCGAGATTTTCGTGCTCGCGTATCAGTGTATGTGCGCATCTCACCGGTAAACAAGGTAATGTGTGTGTGTCGTGATGCTTTGGTCACTGGACCTTACATCTCTCTGCCATTGTAAAGACAAACAATTTTACTTATTGTTTTCATTGTAAAACAGATTGTAAAAAAACTTGGATGTTAATAAAAAAATAAAAAAAAAAAATTTATGGAAAAAAACTACTAAAACTAACGTTTATTGGTTTTTTTAAGAGGTAAACTATTCCATTTTCCTCTTTCTAAATCAATTCTTAAATTATTATAATATATTTTTTGTTCAACTATAAACTATCATAGATTAATAGCGTAATATTAAGTCCTCTTTAACTACATTTTTCACATAGTCAGTTCGTGATATGTATAAATCCATCACTTTGTAGTTTTATCAGAGTTTCCATCACATAAACTTTGACTTAGTTTTGTTTAACCTTCAAGTAAAACTAAGTTTTGATATAAACGAAAGTAAATTCAGCGGAATATCTTTAAATAATTTAGTTCTCTTAGAGAAATTTTTCCGTCGCGTTTTACTTTTTATAATAAATAAATTATTCTGTGTAGGCTGGTGCAAAAAAAATCAAGTTGATATAATTGCGTGTCGCTATAGTGCGAAAAAGTTGTGATCCGTAATTACAAGAAAAACAAAAAACAAATTATACAAATCAGACTTTATCTTCCCATCCCGCAAACGGACCTAAAGATTATGAAAATAACGAAATTGGACCTTTTTTCAAAAATTTTTATTTAACCTCCATGTACTTTTTATTTATCGCTATAGTAAACTTTATTTACAGTTTGTATGGTTGAGTAATAAAAAATAGTTATGTTTCTAACTAATTCGGAAAGTCGTACTTTTCCGCACGCGATTGCAGTTTGCCGAACGACGCGACACGGAGTTCGGAAAGCAGTCGAGTGCGGAAAAGAGACTTTCCGCAAAAGTTATGAACAATATTTTTTCCACGAGCGTTTAAAAAATGACCAAATCTTAATAGTGTAAGAAAGAGAGGTTGAACCTCGCAAAATGGACACAAGTCCGGTTTTATTTTTTTTCTGGTATATCAAGGGGAGCTCATTATGAGACTAACTTTTTCTTAAAAAATTTCGCCCCGGAACCCCCCTTTTTATCCCTTTAAAAGGGATAATTTGTGGTTTTTCCGAAACGTCGCCCTTCCTGTGCGTTTTACAAAAAATTTACTTAATAATAAAATGAAGAGGACTATATTTCCTACTATTTACTTCCCGACGGCATATGTCTATCACACACCGTTTAGCGTAGGTGGCGCCCCAAAGTTGACAAATTTTTAAAAAAGATGTTTTTAAAAAAATTATTTTTCCCTATTTGTACTGAAAATTAAGAATAAACCCTGCGGCAATTAATCACAAATAATTGGCTGATTTTTTGGTATAGGTTTCATTTAAGGGCAATTGCAAATTTTTTAATTACAGGGTGTTACATTTTAAAAAACCCCTTTTTATACCATTTGAAACGCCTGTGCTAAAGTAAAAAAACTTTTAACGATTATCCATGTACTGACCACCCCAAAAAAAAGGAGAATTAATAAAGAAAGTGATTTTCTGAAATCCTTCACTCACCATGCCCTATATTAAAATGCTTGTTATATATCATTTTCTGCACGTTCTTATTACCCATACATGGACACCAAAAGCGATTTCTTGATGCAACCCCTGTAGCAAAAAAAATTAAAGGGGAGTTGAAAATTTGTTTTTGCTTTTTGACTCATATGGACATATTATGCTCCATCAATAGGGTTTTTCATAAATATATAAGATTATTGCAACATAACTGCGGAAAGTACCCCTATCCTTGAAAATAAACTGCAGAAACTACCCATATTCCTTGGAGAGCATGTTTTTACGATTTTCTCATTACCTATGCATATTTTTGAAACATAACTTATACAAAATTAAAGACCAATATATTCTCTACAAATAAGGTCCCATGATTTTTTTTTCGTGTAAGCAACCGTTACGGCACAGTGGCGCGTAAACCTCAGAAATGCTTTGGCGGGCTTCGGTTTTTGTTTTATTTTTCGTCACCTATTCATTTTATTGATAACTTACGTATGAAAATAAAAGAACACACTGTCTGCTACAAATTATGACCTATGCATATTTATTTTCTTTGTACCCTAAAGCCACAGTGGTGGCCTAAAATGAATTTTTGATTATTTTCTTTATTAATTCTCCTTTTTCTGGGGTGGTTCCTGGGAAAATATGGGGATGTATTATACAAATCTGTAAATAACAACAGTACATGGATAATCGCTGAAAGTTTTTTTACTCTAGCATAGGCCGTTTAGAAAGTATAAAAAGTGGTTTTTTAAAACGTATCACCCTGTAATCAAAAAAACTGAAATTGCCCTTAAATGAAACCTATATTAAAATATCAGCTACTGATTTGTGAATAATTGCCGCAGGGTTTCTTCTTAATTTAAAAAAAAAAAATTTTTTTAGCCATTTTTTTTTAAATTTGTCAACTTTGGGGCGACACCCCCGCTAAACGGTGGGTGATAGACATATGCTGTCGGGAAATAAATAGTAGGAAATATAGTCGTCTTCATTTTACTATTAAGTAAATTTTTTGTAAAACGTACAGGAACGGATACGTTTCGCAAAAACCACAAATTACTCCTTTTAACGGGACGAAAAGGGGGGTTCCGGGGCGCAGTTTTTTAAGAAAATGTTAGTGTCATAATAAGCACCCCTTTATATACCAGAAAAAAAATAAAACCAGACTTGTGTCCATTTTTCGAGGTTGAACATCTGTTTCCCACACTATAATCAATTAATTGAATTAAAAAATAAACCTAATAAGTTACATATATTAATTCCGAATTAAAGTCAATGCTGTACCTAAATACCTGTTATACAGTAATGAATGGTGTATATCAATACAGGTTTTAATATTTAAAAGTCATAGCAACGATGTCAAACAAAGCAATTATTGTCAAAAAGCACGTTACAGACTTATTGTTAATCAAGTGACGAATAACTACCCCATCTATTCTCGACGTTGTCAATAACCTTGATCTGTTTTCGGAAAAATATATATGTACATTCAGTGCGGAAAAGTAAACCGTTCCAAAATAAAACGCATGCGGAAAAGTAGACTTTTTTGCACGCTCGTGAAAAATAGATATTTATGAAACAGTTCGTGAAGTATGCTTTTTGTGCGACGCACGCGATGTTTAGAGCACGAGCGACAACGGAGCGAGTGCTATACATCGCGTAAGTTCGCAAAAATACTTCACGCACAGTTTCATACAATATTTTATCTATGATGAACAAATAAAAAACTGTAACTCTTCGTCACTGGAATTTATTTCTGTTCTAAAATTTTTAGAACTTTGACATTTAAAAATTCTAACTTCTTTCAAACCACAAAACTGTCAAAATTATTGTCGTAATTTATTGCTCATTATGTCATCACCATATCAACGCGAAATTTAATGATATTTGATTATATGAAAGTGTGTCAAAAACAGTGCGGAAAAGTAAGTCCCATTTAAAATACATTGTTACTTCACGCACACTTTAAACACTTCACGCACTGCTATCTATAATGACAGTTTTCACAAACTAAAAACTTATACATAATATGATATAGAGAAGATAAAATACTTTTATCTTTAACGCGCCATCTATTCACAATCCTAAAAAATGTTTCGAATAAAATATATCTTTTTTTTTCATGAAGAATCCAAATCTGCAATTAAATATGGGGATTCCCATTTAAGATTTTAAAGTTAACCCCCACCCCACCTCAAGGGGGTGGAGTGGAGAGTCGTGTTTGATATTATTCGATAGGTTCTTGGAAAATATTAAATACGTATTTTTTGGCCTTTTATTTGGAAGTGTAATTCTCGGGATATTAGACCGTTTCTATAATTTACCTATGGTATCACAATAAATCGTTTTTTCCGATTATAGCGCCATCTGTCGGCAATTCGAAAAAATTTCTCGAATAAAAGTTGCTTATTTTTACGTAATATATCCAAATTTGTAATAAAAAATGGGCGTTTCCGTTTAAAATTTTTAAGTTACCCTCACCCTACTTCCAGCTGATGGAGTGAAGGGTCGTCTTTAGTGTCAGTCGGTAGATTTTTGAAAAATATTAAACGCGTATTTTTCAGTTTTTAGATCCAATATTCATTTCGCGAATTATTCGATTGTCCCAGGCGACGAGCTCAACCCTGGGTACCAGGTACCTTGGAGACCATCGCCGTCATGAAATTTGTATTCACTGACCTCCAAAACCCCCAAATATAAAAGTTGAACTCATTTCCGGTAATATTTCCTGAGTTCTAAATTTTTCATTTTTCATCTCTTCGAGATGCACTTTGAAAATGCATTTTCTCATGCACAAATTTTTTTGCCGGAGATAAATTTAGTTCACAAAATTGCCTGACACTCTCTCGAATTGAATGCAAAAAGTTGCATGACGATTCGTCTTACTGCACAAAATTCCTAGGTTTTGGGCTTTTTAGTGCTTCGTTGCTTCGTCTAAAAGCGTCGTTTGTCGAGTTAAGACAGTATATTATGTGATTAAAAAAAATTAGTAAATCTTTTATAAAAGGTATACATTTAAAATCCCTAAAAAGGGCTACATCAAAATCACATAACTAGTTTTCGACTGGTTTACCTGTCATCATCAGTGTTTACGGGAAGTTTATATGCTAACCACCAAGATATAGTATTACAAAAATATGTGGGTCAAAGCCCTGTATAAGTGGTTCGTCAAGGAAACATCAGTTAAATATGCCAATTAAAGCATGGATGTTTAAACTATTTTAATATTACGCCCCAGGTAACATCTGAGCTGTGGTGTGACTTGACTACATTTTTTTTTTAAATATAACATGATAAAATAATGCAAGGATTGAAATTTTGACTATGGTTAGAAAAGCTGTCGGTTATACTCACGTGTTATAATATGTCATAATATTAAAATAATTTAAATATCCATGCTTTAATTGGCATATTTAACTGACGTTTCCTTAACGGACCACTTTTATACAGGGCTTTGACCCACATATTTTTGTAAAACTATATCTTGGTGGTTATTATGTAAACTTCACGTAAACACTGATGATGACTGGTAAACCAGTCGAAAACTAGTTATGTGATTGTGGTGTAGCCCTTTTTAGGGATTTTAAATATATACCTTTTATAAAGAATTTACTAATTTTTCCAACTACAGGAAAGCTTTTTCCTTGTGGATTATTATGTGATTACTTTATTCAAAACAATCTGCGTATGTGCTCAAGAAAAGTGACACATATACCTATCACTTGTTTATCTTTCTTTCTGCGATATTTTGTGCTTAATGTTGTTGCTTGTATTTAAAGTTATATCTTAGTCTGTTAACCAGATAATAATAATTATATTATATTCTGTACTGCAAGTGTCATTTGTAATAAATAATATTATTTCGTAAATTTTTCGTTATTTTATCTGTATAGTGTCACAACTCAAATTTTTTTTTAATATTTTTAATATACTTAATACGCTATTTTATAGAGCTTCAACAACCATTGTAACTGATTAAAATAGTTATTGTTGCAATGTTAATAGCCTTTGAATTAAACCCTAAAATTAATGTTGTTGAACAAACTTTCAACGTCGTTTTCTCAAAACTGTGCTTTTTTGACACACTTTGAGCGGACGTGCGATATATGCATAGAAAATGTTATAATTTTAATTAGGTTTACCATAGTTTATTTTTTGTGAAAATTCGGCAATTACTCTTTTAAACGGATTTCAACAACAACTCCACTGGTAAGCGAAGCGAAAAATGGACCGTTGAATGGCCAGTTTAATGAAAAGTGGGTTTGGTTCGTGATTGCGATAAAAAACTGGAGCGGAAAAATCACTGAAAATTGAATTTATCTTAGAACAGAGCAGTTGGGATTAAGGAGACATATACGTGCTCTTAAAGGACTGAAACTGAACAAGGAATTGTAAAGAAAATTGGAAATTGGAATTATATACTTTGGACAAGGAAGGTTCTTTGTTTTGTGCAATTATAAGACGATTTCTGATTAGTTTTAAAAACACCAAATGTATTTTAAATTATATTTTGTGTCTCATACAGGGTGTTTTAAAAAATGGTAACACCGTCTCGAGGGTAGGTGAAAAGCTGTAAAATTATTGGAGTATTTAATGCTTGGTAAAAATTTTTTCTAACTTCATCACTTTTCAAGATATAGGGCGTTGAAAAGAAGTATTTACACACTTTTTATGATTTTGCCGAAACTACTGGCAACATTGTAATGAAAGTTATAGAGTTATTGTGCATTTTTTATATATAATTAAGAATTTTATATGCATCATGATGCAATGCCCGTATGCGCGCCAACGATAAATGTAAAAGTCTTATGCCCGGTTGCACCAACAGATATTAAGATTAAGATATACCTTAAGCTCAGCTTACGAAACATACCCGTTGCATCATAAACTCTTAGATCAATTTTCAGCGTGCCAGAATGGATTGTCACATGGATTGCATCTTAAACTTCGTCTTAGTAATAATAATAATAATATCCACACTCCAACCTGAGCTGGGATAAGCTGAACCTTACGATTTGTTGGTGTAACCAGACAATAACCACCTATTAAAATAAAACTCTCCAAATTTCATTACAATGTTGCCAATAGTTTCGACAAAACCGTAAAAATTGTGTAATTGTTTTTTCCTTCAACCTACCATGCCGGTATGTACTTGAAAACGGATGGCGTAACAAAAATTTTTTACTAAAGAAACCCCAATTATTTTTCAATTTGTTACCTCTCCTAAAGTCTTAAAGCTTCTAGTTTTTGTGAAAATTAAAATGTTTAGATATTATTCTTTATAAATATTTATACAGCATGATGCAAAAGTATGGAATATATTCATTATTTCAGTAACAGATGACTTCTAAAAATCTTAAAAAACGTCAGTTTAAACATTTAAATGACCATTAATTGCTATATAGTTATGTGTTGCTTATTACGTCATTTCATCAATGTAAGTGTAATGACGTAATCAACTATTTTTTTAAATACAAACCGAGGTTACAGGACACTTCATTTGAAAGGACTCCTAACCGATTTTGCAACGATCTATCATTCAAAATAAATATTCATTTTTACAGGGTCAACCAAAATTATGTCCCTAATTCAGTATGATGCAAAATATAGACTAAATTTATTATTTCAGAAGCAGACGAATTCAACAAAAAAAAATCTTAACGCACGTCAATTTTAATTTTTAAATGGTCGTCAATTGATATACAGGGTGATAGATTAGTGGGGTAGATAGTAATAGATAGCAATACAAGTTAATAACGAAAGTTGTAGCCAACTTTAAGCTTCACTTTATAAAATAGTTAGCAGGTTACAGGGTGTTCAATAACACAGTGGCAGACCAAACTTATATTTTTTTTAATAAAACACCCTATATTTTATTTTATATTCGAAATCCTGTTAACTTCTCCATCAGAAAAATGTAAAGGTTTGTTATATTATACAGGGTTTTTACAAAGTTATAACCAATTTTATATGAAAATCGTAACAAGTTCGACTACCTGTATAAATATGAATATGCACAACAGCAATGGTTTACTGATGCTATATTTTTTTGTGTATTGTCAAAATTTTCAAAAATGATTGATATTGGTAATTTTCTTTACATCAAATACAGGGTGAGTCAAAACGCAAGTAAATTATTTTCTCAGTAATTTTAAATGTAACACCCTGTACCTATTTTATATCACTATTGAAAAGTATCATTACCGTACTTTAATTTTTAGATAATATTCCCTATGTCTAAATTTATTAGTTTTCGAGATATTTTCATTTTTCTATGGACCAGTAGAAGCATGAGAAGTATGAGAAAGAAGCAAGGTAAGCTAGCTCTCGTACGGGTTGGGGCTGGATTGAGCAGGTCTTTAACACGAACTGTACGGGAGACGCGGAACTTGTGGAAACTCTCACTAAGAAGAAATGGAGGAATTTATAAAGGAACTGCGGGAAAAACTAGATAGAATGGAAGATAGAGGAATGAGAATAGAAGAAAAATTAGATGGGATCCAAAGTGAGCTGGAACAACTAAAAAATACGAATCAGGAACTTAAAAATGAAAACGAACTTCTCAAACAAGAGCTGCATCAAATTACTGAGTACAGTATATAAGGTATTGTCAACCATAATACAAAGAAGATTACAAGAAGCAGCAGAGAATAAGATTGGTCAATATCAGTGTGGATTCAGGAAAGGAAAATCCACAATAGATGCGATATACATACTAAAACAAATAATGGAGAAGGCGAACGAAGCTAACATAAACTTAGAAATACTTTTCGTAGATTTTAAACAAGCTTTTGATTCCATCAAACGAAACCAACTATTGGAAATATTAAAAATGCTACAGGTACCGCTTAAATTAAGAAAACTTATAAAAATGACGATGAGCCATACCAGAGCGAGTGTAAAAACGCAAATAGGGGAAACAGAAGAGTTTGAAACAAACAAAGGAGTGAGGCAGGGTGATGGTTTATCCACAACACTATTCAACATGGCAATAGAATATATTACCAGAAAAATGAACAAAGGTACACTCAGAAATAGAGGAGGTCAAATTGTAGCATATGCCGATGACGTTGTGATAATGGCAAAGAGAAGAGATATATTAACGCAAATGGTAGAGGAACTCATTCAAGAAGGAAAAACAGTGGGTCTGAGTATTAACGAAAACAAAACAAAAATTTTAAGATTAGGGAAAAATCCTACTAATAGAGAGGTTAAAGTGGGAAGATACAAATTTGAAGAAGTAAGTAAATATAAGTACCTGGGAGTCATGCTGTCAAGTGATGGAACAAGAGAAAACGAAATAAAAGAGAAAACATTGGCAATAAATAGAGCATTCCAAGCCAACAAAAAAATGATAAAAAGCAAAATATTAACAAAAACTACTAAATTAAGGCTCTATGAAACGTTAATTAGACCGACATTAATGTATGGAGCAGAAGTGATGACAATGACCAAGACAGACGAAGAAAATTTGAGAAGAACTGAGAGAAAAATTATTCGGGCAATATTAGGACCAATAAAAACAGCAGAGGGTGAATACAGGAGTCGAAGAAATAACGAAATAAATGAGGAATTGAAGGGACAAGATATAGTCAGGAGAATAAAGAGACAAAGATTGAGATGGCTTGGGCATGTATGGAGAGCAGGAGAAGAAGCGATAATAAACATAGTGACAAAGTGGTCTCCGGCCGGAAGGAGACGAAGAGGAAGACCGAGGTCCAAATGGCTGGAAGAGGTGAAGCGAGATCTAGAGGGCATGGGTATTAGAAATGCAGAAGAAAAAGCAAGAGACAGAAGGAGCTGGAACCGGATATGTAATGCAGTTTAAGAAAGAGAAGAACGGAGGACTGATCCACCTCGAAAACATGGATCTAGAGAGCCTGTAAAGGCGGCGCTACCCCCACGGGGGTGTTTTAGCCACTATATATATATATATATATATATATATATATATATATATATATATATATATATATATATATATATATATATATATATATATATATATATATATATATATATATATATATATATAATTCAGTATGATGCAAAATATAGACTAAATTTATTATTTCAGAAGCAGACGAATTCAACAAAAAAAAATCTTAACGCACGTCAATTTTAATTTTTAAATGGTCGTCAATTGATATACAGGGTGATAGATTAGTGGGGTAGATAGTAATAGATAGCAATACAAGTTAATAACGAAAGTTGTAGCCAACTTTGAGCTTCACTTTATAAAATAGTTAGCAGGTTACAGGGTGTTCAATAACACAGTGGCAGACCAAACTTATATTTTTTTTAATAAAACACCCTATATTTTATTTTATATTCGAAATCCTGTTAACTTCTCCATCAGAAAAATATAAAGGTTTGTTATATTATACAGGGTTTTTACAAAGTTATAACCAATTTTATATGAAAATCGTAACAAGTTCGACTACCTGTATAAATAAGAATATGCACAACAGCAATGGTTTACTGATGCTATATTTTTTTGTGTATTGTCAAAATTTTCAAAAATGATTGATATTGGTAATTTTCTTTACATCAAATACAGGGTGAGTCAAAACGCAAGTAAATTATTTTCTCAGTAATTTTAAATGTAACACCCTGTACCTATTTTATATCACTATTGAAAAGTATCATTACCGTACTTTAATTTTTAGATAATATTCCCTATGTCTAAATTTATTAGTTTTCGAGATATTTTCATTTTTCTATGGACCAGTAGCGTGTCCACCCAGATCACCAGAATTTAATAAACTGGACTGATTTTTTTGGTGTTACGTTAATAATCATGATTATAAAATACCACCAACAACAAGGGATGAGATCAAAAATAGAATACAAAGTGTATTTCGATGTATTATTTTACAAATGCTTCGTAGTGTAAGCAGCTCATTCAATGATTCAATGAAAATATTTTATTAAAAGTAGCTTTAAATCTTTTCAAACATGTTTGTTTTGCAAAATGTATTACTGATAAATTATTTTTTGTTCTTTATTTGTTACATTGTTACATTTACATACAAAAGTAGTGTTTAATTTTCTTTACAAACTGTTGTATTTTGTGTTTGTGTGTGTTTTTTTAAATTTATTACTAATTAAGTTTTTTCCATTCTTTATTTGTTAAATTTACATACAAAAGTGGTCTTTAATTGTTTCAAACCTGTTGCATGTTGTGGTTGTGCTTTTTTTGTAAAATGTAATAATAATAAATTATTTTCTCCGCAAATCGCCAGGAAATTTTGACATTCCTGTCAAAATTTCTTGAAGAAAAAGTCAGGACTTCCTTACTGTAAGGAAATGTCATTTCCTTACTGTAAGGAAATGATATTTCCGTACAGTTGTTAGTGTTCTACATAAATGATAGAAAATTATTAATAATCCATAAAACGTCTGTATGCATTTTCGTACTTTTCTTTTGATTTCTTTGGCAATAATTCTAATGAAGCAGTATTCACTGCCTCAACCAGCTCTGGAGGAGTCCCAGGAATTGAAATTTCATCATCACTTATCATTTTACTTTCGAGAACACCAGCAATTAAATTTATAAGCGTCAAGTTTGACAATTCAACCTCAATACGTTTCCATATTAACCCAAGTAATTTTATTAGGAATTTCAAAGCACCATTTATTTGGGAATAAAATTATCGCGTTTTTTTTTTAAATCAATCAATATCTGTCGAATTTTAAACGATTTGCGGAAAAATAATATGTTTACCTCGTAGGAAAAGCCACATTCCTGGACTCTGTGTTGCTAAGTCTCGGCTTGCACCTCGACTTAGCAATCTTCACAGTCGTCCAGGAATGTTAAGCTTTTCCTACCCGGTAAACAATGTACTATTCTTTCTTTACTTGCTACATTGTTACATTACCAGATTGATTTGTACTGATTACCAGATTGATAAGCAGTAATCGTCAATTGTCAATTCCGTCATGGCTTACTTGAAATTTTGAAAAATTTATACACCTAAAAGAATTTCCTCTGAAAAATGAAAATATCTCGAACACTGATAAACTTGGATATAGGGAATGTTATATAAAAATTAAAGTACGGTAATGGTACTTTTCAATAGTGATATAAAATACAGTGTGTTCCTTTTAAAATTACTGAGAAAATAATGTACTTGCGTTTTGACTCACCCTGTATTTGATATAAAGAAAATTAGCAATGTCAGTAATTTTTGAAAATTTTGACAATAAATAAAAAATATGGCATTAAAAACCATTGCTATTGTGCTTATGTTTATGATTACAGGGAGTTGAACTTGTTACGATTTTTATATAAAATTGGTTATAACTTTGTAAATACCCTGTATAACATAACAAACCTTTATATTTTTGTGATGGAGAAGTTAACAGCATTTCGAATATAAAATAAAATATAGGATGTTCTATTTAAAAAAATCATAGGTTTGGTCTGCCACTGTGTTATCGAACACACCCTGTAGCATTCTAACTAATTTTGTAATATGAAGCTTAAGGTTGGCTACAATCTTTATTATTAACTTGTATTGCTATCCATTACTTTAGCGGATCTATTGAGCTTTACCCCACTAATCAATCACCCTGTATATGTGTTGGACATTACGCCATTAATGTTGGCCTACTGACGTAATCGACGATTTTTAATACAAACTAAGTTCACAACACCTCTCACTTAAAAGGTTTCCTAATCTGCTTTGCAACGATGTAATATTCGAGTATATATTTATGCAAGGATAAACAAAATTACATACTTAATCAGGCAAAATGGAATACCAATAAATACTCATTCAGTAATATTAATAACGTTGGGAACGAATTTACTGCCCGTCTTTCTCATTCCATCTTTGCATCATAACTGAAGGTGTACTACTGAACATAAGTTAATTTTAATAATAAACTAACAGTTATGGTTCACCTTTACTCGTAAAATTAAATACTAAAATTATTGCAGAATTTCAATCGAGATTAGGAGAGCTTTCAAATGTGGTATTCTGTGACCTTGAGTTTTATTTATAAAAAATCTTCGATAACATCGTGACGCCAACACTGATGACGTAATCTCCAACACATATATAGCAACTGATGGCCGGCAAGGGCATATATACTGGAAAATTAAAAATTTTCAAATATATAGCATAAAACAATCATCTTGAAATAATTTCTGTCGGTGCCATTATCATCTTCGTTTTTTGCGACTTCTTCTGAGACTCTGATAACGTTTTAGGGGCATTACATCAGCTACTTGATCGTAACGGAATGATTGAGGCCGGAAGTCGCAATAGGAAGCTATGCTGACTATCCCCATCAACAGCTCAATGCCAACTAAAGATTTTGTTTCCTTAATATCAGTGGCTACGGATTTACCTGTCCCCTGGGTTGAATACAGATTTGTATTTTCTGGCAATTATCGGAAACAAATCGTCCTTGAAAAATATTTGGAAATAAGGCAATGGTGATGAAATCGTCCAAAAGTCACTGAGTCCAAAATAACAGATCTAGACCAGGGCTGATCTGTGAAAAAACGTCTATTTTTGGATGTGCGAGGTGGTATTCGGATTTTTGCAGATAAAGTTAGGTGACAACTTTAACAATAATAATTGACTTATGCTCCTTCTCAAATATGCCCGGAACATTAATAAAAAAATTAAAACATTTATAAATTTCGAAAAACATCGATTTTTTTCTATTTTCTTTGCTTAAATCTTTAAAACGATTCATTTTAGAACAAAGTCGTAGGAAAATAAAATAAAGATAATTGAATTTTGTATGATAAACGACTTATCAAAAATGTCTTAAATTATTACCCTTTCTGCAAAATAGCAATAAATACAAAATAAGGGGCAAAATAAGCCTGTTTTTATTCAATGATTTTCAACCACTTTCGTTAAACTTAGAACTTTCGTAATTCGCTTAGAAAATTCGTAAAACATACTCAAATCGTTCACCAAATTTCATTAAATTCGACCTGATGGATTTTGCAGAATCATTTTGAAATATATTTTTTTTTTAAAGTTATTAAATTTTTTAAAAACTTTCCGAAGAAAAAGTAGACTATTTAGAAGTTTACTAATTTTTATACGTATAAAGAGGGTCTCTACCTATCTACTACACTTTACATAATTAAAATCGGATTATTTAAGCGGCCTCAGCACTGTTATAAAGTTATAAACAATTTTTTGGCATATAAACAAATACAGTGAGAACGTTTGAGTTGGCATAAATTCATTTGCTCGAGAATAGGTGTCTTTGGAGATAAATCCCGAAACAGATCGATCTTTATTTGTAAATTCTAATTTTTGGTATATGTATCATATTAGTGACGTCATCCATCTGGGCGTGCTTACGTAATCAATTATGTTTTTAAATGAGAATAGGTGCCGTGTGATAGCTCAATCGAAAGGCTATTAAATTTTTTATTCACTAATATAAACATTAACATAATTATTTATACAGTGTTTGAATTAAAAAAAATTGAATTAAATTAGTTCCACTATTTATATTACGTCATCACACACAGATGTATGACGTCACTAGTATGATATTTATGCCAAAAAATTATAATTTAAAAATAGAAATCGATATGTTTCGGGATTTATCTCCAGAGTCGCCTATTCTCAAGAAAATGAATTTAATCCAACTCAAACGTCCTCACTGTATTTGTTTACAAGACAAAACATTGTTTATAACTTTAAACAGTACTAAGGCCGCTTAAATAATCCGATTTTAATTCCGTAAAGTGTATTAGATAGGTAGATAACCTCTTTATATGTAAAAAAATTAGCAAATTTCTAAATGGTTTATTTTTTGTTCAGAAAGTTTTTAAAAAATTTGAACTTTTTAAAAAAAAATTTGATTGCAAAATTATTATGCAAAATCTATTAGGTCGATTTTAATGTAATTTAGTGGACGATTTAAATATGTTGTAAGAATTTGTTGAGCGAATTATGAAGGTTAAAAGTATATCCAAAGTGGTTGAAAAACATTGAATAAAAACAGTATTTTTGCCTCCTTATTTTCTAGTTATTGCTATTTTGCAGAAAGGGTAATAATTTACGACATTTTAAACCAGTCGTATATAACGCAAAATTAAATTATCATTTTTTTTCCGTAAATCCTCCCTGGTCTAATCTGAGAAAACGGATATTTAATGACTTCTGCCTGACAATAAAATAGTAATTTTAGGCTTATGCATATTTAGTGACTTAGGCAACCATCTCTACGTACTTTCTAGGACTTCTTTATTTCTGCCAGACTGTAAAAATTGATATTGTGGATTGGTCAGAACACTTAAATCAATTTTGTCAACAGTGGACTTAGTAAGTTTTGCTGTGACGATGGCGAAATATCAGTTACAGTCCTGCAGATAGGTTCTGGAATTTCATCTGGAAAACAAAACTCTGAAAAGTTAAAATTAAAATCCATTTTCTGCCATTAATGTTAAAATTCTTAGGTGCAGGTGGTAACGGATCCGGCACATTTGGTTCTAATTGAGTCAATGAATTATTTAAAACTCTTTCTGATTTTCGAATAGATTATGTGGCAACATCATTTTCACTCTGAATGGACTCTAAATACATATTATTATTATCAAATAATATCATTTCAATGTCCATATTATTTTGATCATCATTTTTTCCTAAACATCATCTGTATCTGAAATATCGGAATCGTCAGAGTATGTTGGTGGTAACATTTCGATTATGTATATTCATTGTTCGTTTGGAATAAATTCCTAATTCGCGAGTTGCCATCTGGAAACAAAAATAACAAGTTAATTTATCCATTTATTCATACCAAATTATTAGGAATTGTATCTTTTAAGGTAAAAGTAAAGTTAATTGTATCAGTAAAAGTAAAAGTAAAAGCAAAAAGAGAAATGTGGGATAAGAAGTGCCAGGAAATTAATACCTACCTGGGAGGCAGAAAATGTACAGAAACAGAAAATGTTCCTCAATAAAATAAGAACTAACGAAAGGAAGAGCACAAACATTCAATTAATATCCACACAAAAATGGGAAAAGTACTATGGGGAACTACTGACAGAAAATAGGGACGAATACTTAACTCAATCACCAACAGAGCTTAACATTGAAGGAGAAGATATAACAATACAAGTGACAGAAATTAGAAAAGCTATAAAAGAACTGAAAAACGGTAGGTCTCCAGGACCAGGGGATATCCCAGCCGAACTAATAAAATGTGGATCACAAAAATTGTTTGAAACCGTCACTTGGTGCATAAATCAATCTATAAATGGTTCTCCCGTACCCGACGAGTGGAAAATTGCTTATATTTCGTCGATCCATAAGAAAGGAGATAAGCTTAAATGTGAAAACTATAGAGGGATATCAGTGACTAGTACATTCAGCCGTTTGTATGGACGAATAATTAGAGACCGCATTGAGAAGGAGTACAAAGACCAAGAGGAAGAAGAACAATCCGGTATTCGAACAGGAAGAAGCTGTACTGATAATATCTTCTGCCTCAAACAACTAATAGAAAAAAAATTAAGCACAAATCAAGAAACCCACCTCATGTTTATTGACTTGCAGAAGGCGTACGATACAGTTCCTGTAAACAAACTCTGGAACGTGTTACGACAGACGAATATTAGTGTCACCTTAATAAAAGCCTTAAGAAATTTGTATGAAGGGTCAACATCACAACTAAAAACTGGAAACAGATTATCGCAAAGCTTCCTGGTTAATAAAGGTCTACGTCAGGGGTGTTGTGTATCACCGACCTTATTTAAAATATATGTTGCAAAAGCATTGAAAGAGTGGAAACGAAAATGCAGAGGCATGGGCGTAGACCTTGGAGAGATTTGCTTATATACATTGCAGTTTGCTGATGACCAGGTTGTTATAGCAAACGATAAAGGTGATTTAGAGTACATGGCAAGGAAATTACAAGAAGAATATAGAAAGTGGGGACTAGAAATTAATACAGAAAAAACAAAATACCTGCCAATAGGTACCGAACTATCGAACATCACATTAGAAAATAATGAAATCATCATGCCCTGCGACCATTACACATATCTAGGAATCGTTTTTGACACAACGGGGAAAGATGATGAAGAAATAAAGAGAAGAATAACGCAATCCAGAAAAACAATAGGTTGTCTAAACAGCTTACTGTGGAATCATGAAATAGGAAAAAGAAGAAAACACAATATCTACGAATCTTTTATTAAAAGCAGTCTATTGTACGGAGCAGAAACTTGGCGGATAACCGAAAACAACAGAAGAAAACTGAAGGCAGTAGAAATGGACGCTTTTAGAAGATCAGTAGGAGTGTCACGCAGAGAGAGAATACGTAACGATGAGATAAGACAGCGAATGGGGGTTGACGGCTCTCTAACAACAGACATAGAAAGAAAACAGCTGATATGGTACGGACACGTCCAGAGGATGGATAACTCAATACTCCCTAAAATAATTATGCAATGGGTACCACCAAACCGCAGAAAGAGAGGAAGACCCAAGAAATCTTGGAGAGAGGGAGTAACGAAGGCGATGAGCGCAAGAGATCTTAGAGAGGGCCAATGGGATGATAGAGTGTCATGGAAATTAGGCATCGGACAACGTCGCAAGACGTTTTAAAACCGATTGATATATATATCTTTTAAGGTACCACTAAAATCCGTTGGTTATAACTGAGAACCCGGCAATGTGTCTCTAAAGATACATAGTTTTAAATGAGACTTCATACAAAAATTATAGAATATACGGAGCAAACAACATAATATTATATCTCAGTAGACTTACTTTTTCCAATATATACAGGTATCAGCATAAAATCTCTAAAAACTTTTCAATAAACACTGTTTACATGTGATCAGTTAGTTCACTAATCTAACAATTGCAACATGATAGATTTACTTCACCTGTAGAAAGTTTGTAATAGACGCTATAGATGGCGACTCACAACGAGTTATAAAGGAAGAGTGTATTTAAAGATACATTACCAAAGACTGGCATAATTTTGAAGAAAATACGTTAATACAAATTTTTTATTGATATGTATCCTTAAAGGTACATTATCAATTAAAGGGTTAAAAGTCGTCTTTATCTGAAATAATGAATTTTTATTATTTACATTGCAAAGCCAATTAAGAGACCTTATAAACGAGGTGCCCTGTGAACTCGGTTTTGTAGTTAAAAAAAATCGTCGAATACGTCATTACGACAAGATTGATGACGAGATGTTCAACACATATATTATAGCAATTGACGGTCATTCAAAAATTAAAATCGACGTGTTGTAAGTTTTTTTTTAATTAAGTCGTCTGTTTCTGAAATAATAAATTTATTCCATACTTTTGCACCATACAATATATTTTCGTTATATTATAGTGCTTAAAAAGTGAATATATTTTCCCTGCTGTGGGAGAATAAAAAAGGACCCTAATGTGCAATAATAATATAAAAATAAATAATCCTGATGTTGTTAGTATTAGTGAAAAATATGGATAGAGGAATCAACTTCAGTGATTTTCATTTCATACTAAAAAGGAATTAAAACCTTTTAAATAAATTTTGACAAATACGATTTTCAAACTTGCTGCGCTTATATTGAAAAACTAGTGATCAGAATATAATGTTGATTTCATCCAGTGGTTGTATTTGTGATGGTGAACATTTTGTTCATCATCATCATCATCAGGTAGCGCTACAACCCTGGGTGGGTATTGGCTGGCTGTACAACTTCTTTCCAATTTGTACAGTCGTCCATCAACTTCTTCTTCTTCTTCTTGACTGGCTTTACAAGTCGGGGTGAGTCTTCGCCGCATCCACTATGGCCCTCCATCGTCTGCGATCTTGCGCTTCGATTTGCCATTGTTGTACCCCAATCCTAGATAGATCGGTTTCAACATCATCCTTCCATCTTTTTCTGGGACGGCCCACTGATCATCTACCGTCTGGTCTCTCGAGGAACACTGTCTTTAGCACTCTGTCTTCCTCTGATCTTACTACAGGACCTGCCCATCTTATCCGATTAGCTTTTATATGTCTGACGATGTTTTCAGTACCATATAGAGTCACCAATTCAGCATTGCCGCGCCTTCTCCACTCTCCTGTCAATTCATCTCTTTGAGGACCAAATATCATTCTGAGGACCTTCTTTTCAAATATCAGCAATTTATTTATTTCTCGCTGATGTAGAGTCCATGTTTCACTCCCATATGTAACAACTGGGCGAATAATTGACATGTACAGTCTTAATTTAGATTGTCTTTTCAGCAGCTTAGATCTTCATAATGATGATAGGGAGTATAATGCTCTATTTCCCGCAGCTATTCGTGCTGAGACCTCTTTTTCTATGTGATTGTCCTCTGTGATTACTGCTCCCAGATATTTAAACTCTTTTACTACTTCAAAGTTGTGGTCATTAATAGTTACGTTCTGCCTAACTCTTGGTCTTGGATTTTTGGTCACTAGCATATATTTCGTCTTCTCTTCATTTATTCGAAGGCCCAGGTTACCTGTTTCCTCATCGAGCTGTGAAAACACCTCTCTTACGTCTCTTGTAGAATGAGCGATTGCATCTAGATCATCGGCAAAGGCCAACAATAGTTTTGATCCTCGATTTGCGAATCCCCCTGTTAGTTCAGACGATATTTTACTTATTGCGTATTCTAAAGCCAAATTGAATATCAATGGGGATAAAGGGTCTCCTTTTCTAAGCCCTGATGTTATACTAAATGGCATCGATGTTCTGTTTACTATCTTTACCTGTGCATATGAGTCTGCCACGCACATTTGAGTGAGCTGCACTAATTTTCTTGGTATTCCCATTTCTAGCATTGCTAGCCATAGTCTGCTTCTTTTTATAGAGTCATATGCTTGCTGGAAATCTACGAAGATTTGGTGTACATCTCGGTTGAATTCCCAGTTTTTTTCTAATATTTGTCGGATGGTAAATATTTGATCTATTGTTGACCTTCCACTTCGAAAGCCGCATTGGTAGTCGCCTAGAATAGCTTCCGAATACGGAGTGAGTCTCTTTAGTAAGATAATTGATAGAATATTATACGCTGTACTCATAAGCGATATGCCTATGTAGTTTCGGAATTGCTCTTTATTTCCCTTCTTATGTATGGGTATTATAACGCTTCCATTCCATTCTCTAGGCATTTTCTGCTGTTGCCATACTCTGAGAATAATGTCATACAATTTTTGATGTAAAACGTTTCCTCCTTTTTTTATCAATTCTCCATTTATACCATCATTTCCTGGTGCTTTGTGATCTTTAGGAGATGCTATTGCATTCTTTACTTCTTGGAGTGTTGGTGGTGGTATTTCCACATCTGCAGAATGAAATGTAGTCTCTGATTCCTCCATTTCACTTTCAATATTTAGTAAATTCCGAAAGTATTCCTTCCATCGCTCTACGACTTCTGTTTCCATCATTATCAGTTCACCTGCTTCGTTTCTCATAGCTTGTGTTACCCCAACATTTCCACCTTGTCTGACTGTCTTCACTTCCCTAAAGAATTTTCTTATTTGATTCCTCTCGCCACTTATTTCCATTACTCGTATTTGCTGTTCTATGTAGCTTCTCTTTTTAGTTCTGAGTAGTTGCCTTGTCTGTGCCCTCGTTCTGCGAAAATCTGCTTTGATCTCATCTGTAGGGTTTTGTAGCATTTTCATTCTTTTGTGAGTTTTTGTTTCCAGCATTTCTTCGCATTGTTTGTCAAACCATTTCTGTTTTGGGCGAGTCCTCTTTTTCCCAATGGTTTCTTTCGCTGCTTTTTATGTCACTGATACCACTCGATGCCATGCATCTCCTAGGTCTACATTTTGGTCTTCCTCTCCCAGCAATTGAAATCTGTTGCTTATGGCTACTTGGTACTCCAGTTCTTTATTTGGTGTTTGAAGAGCTTCTATGTCCCATCTTACTCTTTGTTCTTGTTGCTCCATCTTCTGTACTGATATTTGTGTTCTCAACTTTGATTTTACAAGAAAATGATCACTATCGCTGTCAGCTCCTCTCATACTTAGGGCCGGTTGTTCGAACGCTAATCAACAATGATCATTATCAAACATTTAATTACTGTCACCAAAACTGTCAATGTCAACTTTGTTTGGGTTGCTGAAAACATAATTAATTACAGTTATGAGATTTATTATTAATTATGTTAATAATTATTGTTATATTAATTGATTATAGTCTCAGAATTGTAATTAATTATGTTTTTAAAGTTGACATTGACAGTAATTTATTATTTGATAATGATCATTGTTGATTAGCGTTCGAACAACCGGCCCTTAGTGTATTAATAATGCTACTAGAGTGTCTTGCATCAATGAGGACATGATCTATTTGGTTACGTGTTCTTCCATCATTTGACACCCATGTGACCTTGTAAATGTCCTTTCTTTCAAATTGGGTGGATTTAATAATCATGTTCAACCAATAATCAACCAAGTGTCAAATGAAATGTTCATTTTCCGGAGATCTGCCAGGATGTTATCCCTTCATCGCATTTTGGGACGTCCTAGTGGTCTCTTGCCTGTAGATATCTCCTCCCATACCAGTCTTACAAGTCTCTCGTTATAGATTCTGTGGAAGTGTCCTGGCCATCAGTCGCTGTGATTTAATTTTTTGGACAATATCAGCGTCATTGTAGAGTGTTTTTATTTCGACATTGGTTCTGATCCTATACGCTCTGAGCTTCGCTGGTGTCGCTCCTAGCGGTTACTAATTCAACTTTTACCGGTAATTTTTAAATTTATTATTTAATTGTTATCGCTTAATATTTACAACGCAAAAAAGTAATTAAATTGTAATCGATTTTTTTAAGATTTTTCTAATCATTTTGACGTTCTATTGATAAAATATCAATTTCTTACTTCGGATACTTTGACAATAATCGTGTAGATGGCGCTAAGATTATAATAGATTATTTATAATTAAATATTACGGAACATTAAAAAAACTTAAATTCAGTATTTAAAACGTAAGTATATTTAAGGTAAAAATATATACCACAGCTTTGACCAACTAATATTGTTTATAATTAATGTTTTTAATTTTAATTTTAAATTAATCACTTTGACATTTATGTCAAATTTCCGTTAAACGTTTACAAACTTGTCACTACTGGCGTTCGCGAATTTGTAAATATCCCCTCTACGTACGAGCTCACAGCTTATACTGGTTTGTGGTGATGTCGTGGTAGAGTCAGAAATTGTTGGGTCCGAAGTAATTTTCGTTCAAAACGTCTGTGCTTTTCTTTGTTTGCTTTGGTCATGTTCCACGTTTCGCATCCATATGTTAGTACAGTTCTGACGAGGGATTTATAGATATTGATCTTTGAACTTCTTTTAAGATTTTTTGATTTTATATGCTTATCCGGTGCGAATAGACAGCGATTTTCCGATTGGATTCCGTCTTTTATTTCTTCAGTAACATCGTTGCCAGCTGTGATTGCGGCCCCCATATACTTAAAACGTTGTAATTTTTCGTAAAACTCTTTCGAAATTGAAGGTGTTGACCGTCACATTTTGTCCTATCCTGTCTCTTCGTGTTGTTTTATTTATACACACATATATTTCGTCTTCTCTTAATTAATCTTCAGCCCTACTTCACTTGTTGCTCCTTCGACATTGTTGAAAATGTCTTTTATGGATAGGATGGAGTCTCCAATGAGATCAATGTCATCTCCATATGCTAGTAATAGCTTGGGACCTTGAACCGATAGCAATTACATTTTTACTTCGGTCGACCTCACGGCTTTCTCTAATAAAAGTTTAAATAATTACACTTTTATAAAAAAGAACTTTTTTATAATAAAACATTTTTATTATTTATAGGAAAGAATATAAAATAATTTAACGATAAACGATTTAACGATATAATGCTTAAAATTCCAAAAATTACACTCTAATAAAAATATTTATCTATGAAACAGTTCGTGAAGTATACTTTTTGCGAACGCACGCGATATTTAGAGCACGAGCGACAACGGAGCGAGTGCTATAAATCGCGTAATTTCGCAAAAAGTACTTCACGTACAGTTTCATACAATATTTTATCTACGATAAACAAATATAAAAACTGTAACTCTTCGTCACTGGAATTAATTTCTATCCTACAATTATTAGAACTTTTATATTTAAAAAATCCTACCTACTTTCAAACCACAAAACTGTCAAAACTTTTGTTGTAATTCATTGCTCATATTGTCATCACCATGACAACGCGAAAGTTAAGGATTGTCACCATGACAACGCGAAAGTTAAAAACAGTGCGAAAAATTAAATCCCATTTAAAATACATTGTTATTTCACGCACACTTTAAATCCTTCACGCACTGCTATCTATAATGAGAGTTTTCACAAACTAAAAACATACGTAATATGACATAGAGTAGAAAAAGTACTTTTTATAATATCACGGTTTTAATTATTTATTAAAACAATTAAACAAAGATACGCAGCAGCCGGGGACCTGGGGACCTCTCGATCTGCAGTCTGATGCCACTGAGGCACCACCAATTTGTAGATATCGATTTATTAACGTACTTTAAAATATCATTGAATTAGCCACATTTTTAAAATAGTTTGAAATTAAAAAAAAATCGATTTACCCATACAGTGTGATTGGTCAGTAAAGCTTTGTAGATCCGTTATAAGTAATAGATAGTAATAAAATATAATAACAAAAATTGTAGCCAACTTTGATTACAGATTGATAATCAGTAATCGTACATTGTAAGTTATAGACAATTATTCAGTCGTGGCTTACTTAAAATTTGGAAAGGTTTAGACCCGTAATTATTAAAAAATTTGCTCTGAAAAATGAAAGTATCTCGAAAACTAATAAAATTACACATAGGAAAGGTTATACAAAAATTATAGTATGGTAATGGTACCTTTCGATAATGATATAAAATACAGGGTTTTCTACTTAAAAATACTGAGAAAATAATGTACTTGTGTTTTGACTTACCCTGTATTCAATATAAAGAAAATTAGCAAAAGAAACATCTACGAAAATTTTAGACAATAGATAAAAAAATATGACGTCAATAAACCATGGACCTTGTGCTTGCTTTTATTTATACAAGTAGTTAAACTTGTTAGGATTTTCATATAAAATTGGTTATAGCTTTGTAAATAGCCCGTATAACATACCAAACCTTTATATTTTTGTAATCGAAAAGTTACGAGAATTTCGAATATAAAATAAAATACAGGGTGTTCTATTTAAAAAAACATAAGTTTGGTCTGCCACTATGTTATCGAACACCCTGTAACATTATAACTAATTTTTTAATGTGAAGCTCAAAGTTAGCTACAATTTTTGTTATTAAGTTTTATCGCTATACATTACTATAACGGATCTACGGAGCTTCACCCCACTAATAATTAATCACCCTGTATAATAGCAGTTAAATATTGCATTGTTAGCTAGTTCTAAGCTATCCTGAAAATTGCAGGTGTCTAGGTAGCCTAGAACTATTTTTAAAATGGATTACAAAATTTGCGGAATCCGTGACACCAACCAAGCCAAGTATATAAAAAGGTTTTAAAATAGTGGAGATAACGCTTAACCCTGTTTGAGTCCATTGTTGATTTCAAAGCTGTCAGACAGTTTATTAGTTACACGTCCTTTAGATATTCCACCCTCCATACAGACTTTGGTCATTCGAATCAGTTTCTTTGGAATTGAGAACTCCGCCATGGCATTCCACAATTGACTTCTTTTTACGCTATCGTATGCCTGTCGAAAGTCTATGAAGAGATTGAATATACGTCTGTTATACTTCTATCCCTTTTCTAGAAGCTGTCTTAGCGTGAATATTTATCTATTGTTGTTCTGTTTCCCCTGAAATCGGCTTGATATTCTCCAGTGAACTTAATTCCAAATTTTCATGCAAATCGGTCCATTCTGTAATAATTGCAAGGTTTTGTCCTGTCGAAAATGAAGAGATTGTATATACGTCTGTTATACTCCCATCCCTTTTCTAGAAGCTGTCTCAGCGTGAATAGTTGATTTATTGTTGTTCTGTTTCCCCTGAAATCGGCTTGATATTCTCCAGTGAACTTAATTCCAAATTTTCATGAAAATCGGTCCATTCTGTAAAAATTGCGAGGTTTTGTCCTGTCTTTAGCTTCGTTTCTTGGACTACTATGTCTTTAAACACCAATACAATGAAATGTAGAATATTCTAATCGAGTGTATGAATCCGCTAAACAATATAAATTTTTTCCAAAATAAACCATTTAGATATAAAGAAACTCCCCCGCCGTGGTTTGATTCAGAATGTCACCAATCTGTTGCTAAACAAAATTACTAACCAGTTATAATTAAATTCCTTCTTCTGAAAACTTTGTTAAATGCAAAGAAGTGAGTGATCGACTCAGAAAAAGATTGAAATTAAAAGCCAAAGAAAGTTGGGTTGAGTGATTGTGTCAGATAATGCCAAAGAATTATTTTAAATATATTTAACCGGATTATATATTGAGGGTATCAGCTTAATAGATTTGAAACGTATTATTCTATTCTCAAACCTGGCAAAGACCCTAAACTGACTGAAGGTTACCGACCGGTGTCGTGATTATTATCATGTATATTAACCCTTTGAATGCTGCGGACGTCATTTGACGTCTTTGATTTGCCGTGCCTACAGTGCTATGGACGTCATTTAGTTATTTTGATTTGCCGTGAAGTGCTGTGGCCGACAATTGCAGTTTCCTGCGCACGTGTTCATTTGTGGGTAATTCAAGGCGGGGCTAGCGCTTGCTGAGTAGTGGACGGTCTCTTTACGGCTGCGTTTAGATGTTGTTATTCACTCATTGCCGATGCTTGTCCCAACACGAAAACATTGCGATTTCTATCAGTTTTACTTTAGTATTGCATCATTTTTACATCAGTATCGTCCTATTAGTTTTTATAAATAATGGACGAGCAGCAACCGGGGCCTTCAAAAGCGTTACCAAGACCTAAGAAGGGGCAGTTTTATACTGAAAAAGAGTTACTTGAAATTCTTACTCGAAGCGACAGTGAAGACGAATACATAGAAAATACGCAAAATGCTTTAGATTCCGATGAAGAAATGGACGTTGCTCAAGAGCCCGAAGACCAAACATCGAATAATACCTACGATTTTCTCTGGAAAAAAAAAGACCTTCTACCAAAAACATTTGCATTTGACTCGTCAGAGGTTGGTTGCACAATTGATGGGCTGACTGCTGAAAATAAACCTTTGGATTTTTGTAAAGTATTTTTTACGGACAATATAGTAAATCATATAGTTACGGAAACAAACAAATTTTATATTTACGTTTGTGAACATGTGGAAGTATCCGCTAAGTCACGTTTGAAGAAATGGAAAGATACAGATTTCAATGAGATGTGGTTATTTTTTGGGATTACATATCTGATGCCTCGTGTAAAAAAATTGCGCCTCAGTGAATACTGGTCAACAAACACACTATTATCTACTCCAGCATTTTCTGAGCTTATGTCGCGTGACAGGTTTTTTCTGATTTTGCGAATGTTGCATTTCTCGGACAACAATCTGCCAAAAAACGGCGACAGTTTGGTCAAGATTAGAGCAGTAATAGACCACGTACGTGATGCTTTCCGAAACGCTGTCAAGCCGCATAAAGAATTGTGCATAGATGAAAGCCTTTTGCTTTTCAAAGGCCGACTCTTTTTCAAACAGTACATACCCTCGAAGAGACATCGATTTGGTGTAAAGTTTTTTGTTTTATGCGACGCAGTGACTGGGTACATTCTCGATTTTGTTGTCTATACTGGAGCAACAACTGACTTACAAACGAATAATTGTAATTTGGGTAAATCTGGCGATGTGGTGCTAACGCTTTTGGCACGCTATTTGGATAAAGGTCATACTTTGTATTGTGACAATTGGTATACAAGCCCCAGTCTGTTTGTATGGCTGTATAATAGAGCTACAAATGCGTGTGGAACTGTGCGGAAAAATAGAAAATATATGCCGCAAATGGCAGAAAAGCTTCAGAGAGGAGAATGGAGTTTCCGAAGTGATGACAAATTGTTGTCGCTAAAATATTGTGATAAACGAGAAGTATACATGCTTACGAGCTTACATAACAACACCGGTATGGAAACTGGTAAAAAAGATCGCCTCACTGGGAGGACAATTGTAAAACCCCAGTGTATTGTTGCATACAATAAGTTTATGGGTGCAGTAGACAAGACGGACATGCTACTGAGTTCAGTAGAGTGCGTCCGAAAAACTGCGAAATGGTACAAAAAAGTTTTCCTTCACCTTATGGATATGGTTCTGCTCAATGCAAACGTTTTGAATAATATAGTAGCAAAAACTAAAACTTCGTTGGCAGAATTTCAACTGACACTCATCCAACAGATAGTGGAAGAAAATCACAAGGGGAAAATGCGCACGTCAGCAGGTCGAAGATCAGTCGACGACAATCCATTGCGGCTTACTTGTAGGCATTTTCCGTCGCATGTACCTCCCACAACAAGTAGGAAAGTTGGACTAAGAAAATGTGTTGTGTGTGCCAAAAACAAAAAAAGAAAAGAAACAAGTTTTATGTGCCGTGAGTGCAATGTGCCTTTATGTGTTGTGAATTGTTTTGAAAGATTTCACACCATCAAACATTTTTAGAAAGTAAGTTCTACATAACAAATGACTATTTGGTTTTATTTTTTGTTTTGGATAATTTTGTTTTTCTTTTGTTATGGATAATTTTGTTGTTTTTTTGTTATGGATAATTTTTTTGTTTTTATTTGTTTTGTTAACATTTGTTTACATTGAATTTGAATGCAAAAATATGTGCAATAATTTTTTAATTTGTTTTATCTATCTTTCTATCCTAAGTTTTTCTAAACAATAGCGTTTTTGTATTTTTTTGTAAAATTTATTTTGTTTCAAAAAAAAATAAAAAAAATTATAAATAATTACCCAATTATTTTGTTTATATAAAACAACGTTATAAAGAATCATTTAGTCGCATTATTTAGCGCGAAAGCGGCCGACCGTTTTGACGTCAGAAATAGCCGCACTGGGGCATGAGTATCGCCGGAGAGAGAGCCGCATCGAAAGGGTTAAATACCTTCGACCGGATGATTAAGATTTAGTTAGAAGGGTGGCTAATGGATCAGAATCTTTTATCTACCAATTTAGATTCCTTAACAACTCTAGTTGTTGAAAGTCATAATGGGCCCTGTATGTACCTGCTTTATTCTCACATATCGAAGGTGATTACGACTCGGTCTCTCTGACAACTTTCTAAGAAAAAAAAAATGATTCAATTAGTTAAAACGCCGCCGGTCCCTAAAGTTTGCTTCTATAAATGGCTAATAGGATAATTTATTTAAAAGATAATAATGTTTTTCTTCAAACTTCAAATAATGATGACATTACTTATCTAACTTGATCCTGTCAAAGTTTGATGTCTCCGCCGGCAGCAGTTTTTTTTCCCCATTTCTTAACGGCGGAGGGAAAAATGTTGTCATGGCAACAATATGAAACATGTCACAAAGCAACAATACAAATGTCATTAACAACAATTAAACATCATTTTTATTTATAGTAATATTAAAAGTACAATTAGTTAATGAGGCATTTTCAAAATTGAAACCGTGCAAAAATGTTCCCCACTCTTGATACGCATTGGTAATTGTTGATGATACTGATGGTCGAGCACAGCTTTCAGCAATCATTCCCGATGTTGGCGAATCATGAGGGTTTAAAATTTTTTGAGCATTATCGTTCTTATTTCTTATTGAATCCTCTATATATCCTTCGGCAACCGTGCTTGATTTCCAGCCCCCATGTCGTTTGAGGCATTCTAGATTTCCGCCTCCATCAATTAAAAGTGTTGCTGAAGTTCGTCGTAAAGAGTGACCCGTGTATGCGCTTGCATCGTTTAAATTTAAATAACTAGCTACTTTTTGGGCTACTGCGCTGATCGAATGTATTCCCATGACGCTTCGGTAACACTTTCCATTTTGGTACTTGATAAAAAATCGGTTTTCTGTGAAATTTTCAGGCCGCAGTGATGCATACTTTTATACAGTTTAATGTAGTTTTGACCAATTATCGTAAAAGATCTAATTTGTCGTGTTTTACTGTCTGGGATTTTGATAATTATTACATTTTCTTTATCCTCAATGTCCACAGTCTTCATTTTTACCATTTCGTCGCATCGACAGGCGCCGGTAACCCCAATTAACAAAACAATCTGAAATATTTTTATAATTTAGTAGAGTATACTACATGTTTTGCAATATAATTTTTTTTACCTTTAATCCTAAATACAACTTATCTGGCGCTTCAAACAACAATTTATCAAACTCGTCTTTAGTGAAAACTTTAGACTTCTTTGCAGTATATCCTTCGCTTGTCTTTTTCAGAAAAGCACGTAACTTTAAAAAGTTGCTTATATCCACATTTTTTCTAATAACTAACTCGGATTTTATCATAGAGTATCGTGACCACATTGTAGAAGATTTCCATTTATTTTCATTTTCCATTTTATTAAAATATGCCAGTAAAACGTCTTCGGTAACTTGCCGTACTCCTCTTGTATCGCACCACTCTTGGAAGTGCTTGTACGCTAACCGATACTTTATTCCGGACTTGGAGGGCCCCAAACGTGCAACTGCATCATTAGCCGCGGACTCAATTTCGTTTAGGTTTTCCATTTTCGCAGTAAATTTGCGCTTGCGGTTGCAACAACAATAAACTGTCTTTAATAATTGCAAACAACTGTCAAACAATTGTAACCAGGGAGACGCAAATCCCACCGACGACTTAATTATTTTAATTTCTAACATCTAGACGACTTTGATAGTTGTCACAGTTAATTTCGAGTAAAAAGAGCGTATGAATTTTACTATTTATGGTTGAAAATTGCTACGTTTGTAGAAAAAATGGTATACTTTATTCGGCAAAGAAGCGACTTTTCTTGACTTGCGCTCTATTACGCGCCTCACTTCGTTCGGCGCGTAATATCGGGCGCGTCAAGAAAAGTCATGCTTCTCCGCCTCATAAAGTAATATACTATTTTATAGAACCTATATCTCATAATAAAGGCTTACATAGCACACATATTACAAATAATATTGTACAATATACAGGGTGTTTCTTAAAGAATGGGCCATAGCGTAATCTTAGATTCATGAGCTTAAAATAGGTCGATTTAAGCTAACTTACCTAAGTACGAAAGTTGATAATAACCGAAATACAGGGTGTCAAAGTTAAACTTTTATTTTATTTATTCTTGAATATATCCTGATATATATGGGATCAAAACACGAAATTTGGTAAACGGGGGTTTTTTGGGACGAGAAATCTAAATTCGCCACCAAAAATGATGTATTACCCAGAGGGCACCACATACGTATTTCAGCGCTCATTTAATACTTTCAATTTTTTTATCCCCCACTCTACATACTTTTTGAATCAAAACTTTTATTCCATTAATATTTTTACTTAAAAAATATACTACATTCATCTCGCTAAACTCAACTGTTTTCGAGATAAACGCATTTTAAGTTTGCGATACAACATAATTTTTTGCATAATATCATTGTAGTTACACCTGAAAAATAACTTAAAACCATAATAATAATAATTGTGCCAGTTCTCATATTTTTGTCATTGTATCGCAAATTCCATTTAAAGAAATCTGCGATACATTTTTGGAAATTTTTATGGTTTTAAGTTATTTTTCGGGTGTAACTGCAATATTATGCAAAAATTTATGTTGCCTCGCAGATTTAAAATGCGTTTCTCTCTAAAACGGTTAAGTTTAGCGAGATGAATATAATATACCTTTTTTAAGTAAAAATATTAAGAGAATAAAAGTTTTTATTCAAAAAGTATGTAGAGTGGGTAATAAAAAAAATTTAACATATTAAATGAGCGCTGAAAGGATTATGTGGCGCCCTCTGGGTAATACATCATTTTTTGGTGGCGAATTTAGATTTCTCGTCCCAAAAAACCTCAGTTTTTTTAAATTTCGTGTTATTATCCCATGCCTGTTAGGAAATATTTAAGAATGAATAAAATAAAATTTTAACTTTGACCCTCTGTATTTCGGTTATTATCAACTTTTATACTAAGGTAAGTCAGCTTAAATGGACCTATTTTAAGCTCAGGAATCTGAGGTTAAGCTACGGCCCATTCTTTACCAAACACCCTGTATATTAGGGTGGGTCGAAAATATTGTTTTGCGAATTTCGATTTGTAATAGTGCGGAAAACATGACGTGGGTAGAGACTTAAAAACGTGCATATTTATTTTTTATTTATATTAACATTAATTACCCGCGCATGACGTTTGAAAATTCGGAAAAATTGTTAAAATTATATTTATTTTATCAGAGTTTATTGTATAAATTACATGGCATAAAATGATATTACATTCTTATATTCAGAGATACACGTAATACAAATAATAATCAATCCAAAATATGAGAATAATCGTGCGCATACTGCGGAGGAAGGAGTGGGGAAAGAGGGCGTAAACTGTCGATCACGCGCATGATACTATGACAAGAAGATATGCACACTTGCAATTCTAAATTCAATCGAGTGGCGCATGACGTCACTGCGAGACTAAACCAGGGAACTTGTTTGTATCTTATTTTGACGACGAATCATATGGCAACGCTGTTTCATTAGTATAAATGAATAACTTGAAACTTGAACTGTTAACGGTGAGTGGCCCTTGATGCCATATGTTGCACTAAGAATTCATAACTAGTTACTTTATGCGAATACGTGGTTTGAAAATGCATAATTAATTTGTAAAATTAATTATAGACATATATGAATCTACGATTTGATTGTGTACATTACAAACAAAATAAATAAAGCTATAAGACATAAATTAAATATTATACAAAGCCGGTAAAACGTAAATAATTTGAAAAATAAACGAAAAGCGTGTCATACTTCAGACTTTATGAATATTATTTATTATTATTTATTTATTTAGGATATTATTTGACAATTTTTATGATTTTTCTCTTGCGGATATTATAATTATCTTTAATATTTTTATTTAGCATCCTTATTTTAAAATACATTTTACATCTAAAAAAAGTAATTTTTCGTCGTCACTGAGATTTACTTGTTTTGGGGCTTCTAATAAATTTTTCAGATAATGTTATCATTTTTAATGTACTGCGGACTGCGATTATAAGTACGAAAACTATGTTCCAGTTCACTACATTTAGTTACAAATTCCAGGGTGGTTTTAGTAAACTACCCTCATAAACGTGGTTTACCCAAGTAAACGATTTATCGTTAGCATCCGGAATCCCATCGTCTTAACGTTCCTACAGCTGGAAGGAAGTAGCCTCTTTTTCTTAATAAACGATAGGACCTTGCCCCTCTAGCGTGCAAAGAAATTGCTGAAGCAATATCTTCAATTGACCACTTAATTTGTTTTTAGTTTTTAATTTTTTTAACTGCCCTTTGGTAAAAATTATTTCTGTACTTTTTTCCTCCTTATCTCTACTAAGAAGTTCCTTCAATTTTTTGTTTTCAGTTTGCAAATTCTTTATTTGTTCCAAGGCTTTTTTGACTATGCCGTTTTCACTTAATTAAATAATTTTTAAGTAGATCATAACAAATACGTATTACGTAAATTTGTAGATTTTAAAAATAGGATTTTCTCTTACTACAATAATTTGAGTAGCGATATCCTTAAATTTTGTGTCGCAAGTTCCTTCTACTGCTTGTATTGCAATCTGATCTAACAAATTTGACATTTCAGGTTGTAGTTCGTTTTTGTTTTCTCTGTAATAAAAGTTAAATATATAAAGTATTTTATTTCATTACCATATTCGTAGTAAAAAATACATCCAAAATGAGTTATTTATCGAGCTATCCAAAATAAAGTGTTACTTCGAATTCAGAGTTCTATTAAAATGGCCATTAGTATCTATAGAAACATTTTGTCTGTCGTTAAACTGTGTATAAAATCAAAATACTTACATGTTTTTTAATACATTTCTTACCTCTATTCTTCTTTTGCGTGTATTTTCAATCGGTGTTTTAACACTTGGGGTCTTTATCAAATGAAGAGAAGGTATTGCATCATTTCTTAACTTCCTTCAGGTAACCCCAATAGTTTTTCTTTTAAACAATAGTCATCTTCTGTAAAATGTTTTGAGCATAATATTCTCGCGGTATCTACTTTTACTGCATAAACGAATAAACAAAAATCTCATTCAATACGTTTTGAAGCAACACGTGAGAGATAACTATTGTATTAACACGAATGAACATGAACAAAAATGCAGAATTCAACTTGGCGCCAGGAAAGTTGTCTCGGATTTACGTCACAGTGAGCGATATGGATGCAAGACCATCATGCGCGTTGATTTATCTTCTTGTCATAGTATCATGCTTGGGAAGTGCCGAAAAAAATGAGTATTTCTTATAATTCCATTGGTTTCTTTAATATTTGATTAGTTTCGGTTCTATTCCGGATTGGATTGATTATGTTTATGTAATGTCCACTGTATACTGTATCCTCTACACAATTTACTGATACACCAAAATTTTGACTTTTAATTATCTCACTGCTTTTTTTCTCTGAAAATTTACTGTATAAAATACTTAATTTGGTTTTTTAATATGTCGTTACATTAAAGATTGCAAACAAGGCTCTTCCTATTTAGTTTACTGGTAAGTATAAAAACAATTTTATAATATTTAATCAACAATAAATTCATTTTTTGATGTTATCTGATTACATCAAATACATGCGATCGACATGTCAAACGCAACTAAAATGAAACAAAGCCCTGGCCATAAATAATAAATCCACCAAGTACTGGCTTGCAGTGATTATACTCATTATCACCACTTCTCTTGTCAATTGTTTTGGTCGTGTGGACCCTTCACAACAATAAAATCTAATTTACAAATTGTAGTCTGATAAAACGCGGTCGTAGTGAAATATGACCCACTGTAAAGTGTAAATGGACCTCTTCAAAATAAGGTCAGTGGTGATGATAATACCGGGAGTGACAGTTTTACAAGTGACAAGTTAAAGTGTCTGTTGGTACTTCTGTTTTTGTGCTGTGTATATGGTTTGATCGTGTTTGTTTATTAGGTAATGTAAGTTTAAATTTTGAATGCATCCAGGTTTACCTAATTATATCTTGTTCTAAAAGGATATAAACATCACATGTATGTTAACTTATAATAATGCATGTATTTGTGTATGTGTGCCCGTGTGTATATCTGCATAAGTTTTTATATTTCATTATGATTATTGATGTTTTTCAATAACATATGCAAACATTTTACCTGCACAATGTTGATGTCAAAATATTAGGATAAAAAAAAATCACTTGGACACAATATAATTCTTATATGATATACGGAAATTTTGTTTAAATTATCTATTGTTTCTACTTCAGTAGTCATTATAGCACCTTTTTCAATTGCTTTATTTGTGTTGTAATTGCCTCATTACCAAGTAAACTGGGCGTTATTGTATTTATGCTACACGTGTGCTTTTGCTGTCTACACTAAGTTGAACAATGTTTTGCTATCTTCATTTTATTCTCTTCGTTTTTGTTTGTGTGATGTCCCTCTACAAAAGGACCTATGTCTGTCCTATTAGGCAGGCCGCACATCAAAGAAACATGAAACGTAAATTACGTTTCATGGAAATAAACCACTGCTAAACAAATATATGTCCGGCCAATTATGAAACTCTTCGAAAATAAAAATGTGTCATGAGCATGAATCACACTCGTTTCATTGGTAGGCGGACTTTGAGATTTGTTTAGCAGTGTTTTCTTTTCATGAAACATGTTTTTCGTTTCATGTTTCATGTTTTTCGTTTTATGTTTCTTTGGTGTGCGGCTTGGCTTACTGTGGTGATCCGAGTGACACTGCTTTTATATATACCATTGGGCAAGCCGCGCACCAAAGGAACATGAAACGAAAAACATGAAACATGAAACGTAAAACACGTTTCATGAAAATAAAACACGGCTAAATAAATCTTGAAGTCCGCCTGACAATAAAACGAGTGTGATTCATGCTCGTAACACATTTTTATTTTCGGAAAGGTTCATAAATGGCCGGACGTCTATTTGTTTAGCAGTGTTTTATTTCCATGAAACGTGATTTACGTTTCATAATTCTTTGATGCCTTATATTTTACTGAATATAGTATACTGTTTAAAATATATCTCTATACTATATTTTCTGTTACAGTTTCTTCATGCTAGTATAAGCTTAATTTAATGTTGTGTTCATGGAGGCCCTCTTGGACCTTTATAGGCTCAACGTTGAATAAAATTTTTACTTAAGTACCTATATACAAAATTCTTAACTACTCTGAAAGATCTGATGAACAATATTTCCCCGTTCACTTCTATTTTGCGCTTTTATTTTTAGACAAGGCGAAACCGGCGGGTTCGTTGAAAAAAATATTCCCATGAGATTTTTTTGCATAATCATATTCGTGAGACATTCCAGAATAAGGTTCAAGAAGTCGCCCACGTGAAAAGTGGTCCAAATTTTTTTTCAATTTTTTTTAATCAAATTGCAAAAATCAATATTTTTGGCCCGGACATATTTTTTTAGGTTTTTTGGACCATTCTGGACAAAAAAGGTCTTATAATTTTTCTCTAAAGTTGCTCGATTTCGAGTTATAAGCAATTTAAAATTGAAAAAAAAAAAGGCAAAATGGCTATTTTTAAGGCTTAATAACTCGGTTAAAAATTATTATTATGAAATTCAGAAAATGACCAAATCAAAGATTAAAGCCTCCACTACGTGATGCTGAAGAAATTTGTGTCATTAATTTATTACTAAGCTGTTATTTTTAATTATTAATAATGAGCCGTAAGATCGTATTGACGCGGGTCTAAATGTGAGTGCGAGTAAGATGCACCATTGACTGTCGGAATGGCATCTCTCTCGCACTCATCATTGCCGGCCGCCTAATACGTGCATGGCGCTCATTATTTTTACTTAAAAATAACAGCTTAGTGATAAAATAATGACAAAAATTTCTTCAGGATCTTGTAGGGCGGGCTTTAAACTTTTATTTGATCGCTTTCTGACTTTCATAATAATAACTTTTAACCGAGTTATTAAGCCTTTAAAATCACCATTTTTCGTTTTTTCAATTTTATATTGCTTATAACTCGAAAACGGGCAACTTTTTATAAGATACCATTTTTGTCCAGAATTGTCCAAGAAACCTAAAAAAATTATGTCCGGGCCGAAAATATTGATCTTTGCAATTTGATTAAAAAAATTTGAAAAACAAATTTCGGACCACCTTTCATGTGGGCGACTTCTTGAACCTTATTCTGGGATGTCTCACGAATATGATTAGGCAAAAAAATCTCATGGGAATATTTTTTCCAACGAACCCGCCGATTTCGTCATGTCTATTTCCAGTACCTCAGCTTTAGATGTTTAAGGTCTTCCTCCAATTTATCAGTCAACCTCGATCTAGGTCTACCTCTTTTTTTGGGACCAATTAGTTATCTTTGGTAGAACTAGTTTAAACATTCTGTTCATTGTAATTCTTTCAACATGTCCCAACTATCTGATTCTTTGTGACTTGACGAACCTGGTGAGGGTAGGTTTTTTGTGCAAAACCTTAATTCGTTGTTGGTTCTTTACTTCCACCCGTCTATTGTTTTTCGCCCCTGGATACGCCTCTCAATATTTTCCGTTCATATCTTTGCAGAGTATCCTCTTCCTTTTTATTTAATGTTCATGCCTCGCAGGTATATTCAACAGTGGATTTAATTACTGTTTTATATATTCAGAGTTTTTCTTGTCTAGAGCTTACAATTAGTAGGGCTGTTGAACTGTCTAATTTTTTATTCCCTTTTATTACACTAGTCAACGAATAAACAGAAGTTGCGACTGATGTTAAAATGGCTGTATCGGGAAGTTTAAAGAGTCCTAAATGCGAATTCAAACACCAAAATATTCCACCACATATATATTTTGAGTTATCTTCTTCTTAAAGTGCCGCGCATTTCCGCGTAGGCGTCCACCGTACATTGTCTAGTCAGGTGAAAGGTAAGATTTCGAGTTATAGAATACATCAAGTATTGCTTGTTATTATAAAAATTCTTATACATATATTTTATACATATAAGTTCAAAACGTCTTTTGTACACAATTTTGTGCATATCCCAATTTTTCCATAACACTATTTTGGTAAAATCGTCAAATGGAAGAAGATCATTGGGACGACTGAGGAAAAGATGGTCAGACAATGTCAATTGAGGCTAAAAACCGAAGTAAAACAGACATTGAGCCTATTTATAAAGTAGGAAGGAGTAAGTAAGTAAGTAAGGTATGCTTTATTGTCATAAAATTTTACCAATTTGTGGACAAAGCTTATACAAAATAAAAAAAAATACAATAAAAAACAAAAAATAATAAAAAACTACAAACAAAACAAAAACAGAAACAGAAACCAAGTAAATGGCGTGAGTTATACTACTTAATATAATTTTATAGTTATTAAGTACACATTAAAAAATTAAAAATTTTGCAAACAATATGTATACAACGTCAGAGCAAAAAGAAGGCGAACAAGGAAAAGGGAAAGGGAAAGTAAATCAAAAGTTCTATGCCGCTGCAAATATGTACAAAAGTACTCGAAAGTAATAATCCTGCAAGTCAATTTGCTGAATTCAAATCGTTTATAAAAAAGTCATTCACTGTATAAAAAGCTCTCTCTAGCAAATAAGCTTTTTTATAAGGCCTTGCGAAAAGCGGGAAATTCTGTAATAGTTTTGATGTTAGATGGCAGGTGATTGTGCATTTTTCTCGAATTGTATAGTATAGAGCACTTAACCAGCTCAGACCGTGGGGTTGGCAGATAAAGATTATGCTCCACGTTTCTAAGGGGATAGTTTTGAGTGGGTCTCTCTGGACCTTCTGATGTATGTTTGCGGATTAAACAAACGGATTTAAAAACAAACAAAGAAGGAAGAGTTAATATTTTAAATTTTTTAAAGAATTCTTGGCAACGAACTCTGCTATTGAGTCTCAGGGAGTAACGAAGAGCTCTCTTTTGTAGTTTAAAAATACGCTCAAATTGAGTCGCACAACACGTACCCCAGAATGGAAGGGCGTACCGAAGATGAGACTCAAAAAGGGCATAATAAACGGTACTAGATGTTGACAAATCCATTTCCGTAGCAACTGATCTTAGCGCAAAACAAGCAGAACTTAATTTTTTGTGTAAGGCATCAATGTGCAAGTACCATTTTAGAGACTTATCCACAATAAGCCCTAAGAACTTCACCGATTCAACTACCTCTAGACTGTTGTTATTAAGTACTAAAGGCTGCATCATACTCTTGTAATGTAGGACTTTGGTTTTAGAAACGTTAAATAACAGGAGATAATTGGGTTTAATGTTCAGACTAGAGATATCATTTATGTATATCAGAAACAATATAGGGCCTAGAACTGAACCCTGAGGTACCCCACATTCTAATGGCATGCAAGAAGACGTCTTCGTGTCAACCCTTACAAACTGACTTCTTTGATTCAGATATGATTTAAGCCATTAAAGAGCCTTTCCCCTAAATCCATAGTGCTGTAATTTGTCAGTCAAGATGTTATGGTTTACACAATCGAATGCTTTAGAGAAATCACAGAAAATTGTTGCTGTAGAGTGATGGTTGTTTAGACTGGAGTAAACATGATCGAAAAGAAAGAACATAGCATCATTCGTGCATTTGTCACTCAGGAATCCAAATTGACGTGGAGTAAGCAATTTGTATTTCAACAGAAAAGATAATATTCTTTTTTTTACCAGACTTTCAATTATCTTCGACAACGTGGGCAGGAGTGCAATAGGGCGATAATTCGAAGCAAGATCATTATCGCCTCCTTTGTGTATAGGAATAATTATCGCTGTCTTAAGGCAGCTTGGAAAAACTCCAGTTTCGAATGACCTGTTTATTAAGGTAGTAAGATGGTTTAAAGTGCAATCAGGTAGAGCAGAAAACATTTTAAGAGTGAGGCCATCAGTCCCAGATGACGATTTATTTTTAATGTCATTTATTGTAGAGCGTAGTTCACCTAATACTATGGGTGTAAAAAAGAAGCTATTTACATTCTTATGCGAAAGATATGAAATCGGATCCTGAGAAGGAGGTATAGTATTTGCTAAATTTTTTGCCACATTTACAAAGTAATTGTTCAGGGTCTCGGGAGAAGTCAGGATTGTGGTGGGAGAAGAAGTGAGTCTTATCTCTCAGTTCATTTACGATAGACCACGTTTCCTTAGCAACATTACCTGATTTAGCCAGCCTCGCATTACAATAAATTTCCTTGGCGGCCTTTATGGCTTTATGCTAAATTTTCCTGTAAAGCCTAACGTAATCATGGAAGGATATGTTTTCCGAGAATTTTTTTAAGTACGATAATGAGCGCATTTTCTTTGCAGATATACGTAGACTTCTAGTTGACCGGGGTTTATGATGTTTAGTTTTGATGGGCCTAAGAGAAAAGGATTCGTATGCCAGACCAGACAATAGCTTTATGAATCTAGAAAACTCGATGTCGACATCAACAGAGCGGAAGTCCCAGTCAGTTGTTTGACATAGGTGTTTAAATGTTAAAAAATTTTGTTCTCCAAAGACACGGAACAATTTTCGTTGCGTGTTTTCACTATTATTTTTTGAGTTTAACCAAAATGTAGTCAATACTGTTTCATGATTAGAGAAACCTGAGTTGAAAACAGTACAGTCAGTAGAATTTGGAGCCAAAGACGATACGACATAGTCAGTGATACTAGAGCTAGTTTTAGTTATTCTGGTTGGAGAATTTACATGCATACCTATACCAAAAGAATCAAAGATTGAATGAAGAGATTCTTGAGCAGCACACACACTGGAGTATTCAATATTTAGATCGCCACATAGAATTAATTTACTTTTTAAAGGAATAGATTCTAGCAAGCTAAGTAGTTGTTGTAAGAAAATCTGCACATCCGCATCGGGAGTTCTATAAATACAAATAATATAGAGGTCAGAAGATTTCTGATAAATTGTGGAGAATTCAAATACTTTTTCAATTAATAAATTATCAAATTTGGTCACTGCTGAAAAGTCATTTTGTGTAGACATAATCAAAGTACCCCCATGAGATAATCTACTCCTGTTAAATCTGGATATAATAGTGTAAGTTTTAATAAACACAGGTTCATCAACATTTAACCAATGTTCAATTATGGCAACAATCTCAGGAAAATTTAGCTCTTCTAGTAATAGAAGTAATTCATCAGTTTTGTGTCTTAAGGACTGAATGTTAATAAGAAATAAACTTAGCTTGCTATCGTCCAAATTGTCAGAAGGTGCTTGATCTTCTGTACGCGTCAATTTATTTAAAAAAAATTTTTGCTAGATGGGGAATTACTCGAAAAATATTTATTCTGACATTCTCTAATTTTCTGGAGTCGGAGGCGTGTCTCAGTGGAAAAGAAAGTTCCAAAAGCCGAAAGATCTGCTTCAACTTCAGCAGTACTAATACCGCAAGCCTCATGGAATCTGTGATACAGCTTACGCAGGGAATCCACGTCAGTAGGGAGTCCCTCTGAAGCCAGCATCAATTTAATGGTGGTGTTGGTGTGCCCATCGTAACACGTACTCGAGGGTTGATCATGGAGATAGGCAACGAAGAGTCGAAGAGGATTCAAAATTCCAGGGTCTCTCAGTCTAGCTAACAAGTAACGACTATTTTTCACATCCGCAGTACGAGATAGCCGCATTATAGGTGGAGGCATCGGGTCCATACAAAGCCCATCATCCTTTTTCATAGTTTTCTCCGTAACCACAATACTTGAATTTTGTTTATTAAAGGACTTTCTTGCAATAATGGCATCCCTATCTGAACCAATCTGAATGGATATGCCCCCCTTAGTAGATGTTGATGGTGTGTAAGGAGTACTGGATGCTGGAGCCGCTACTTTTATGGTCGTTGCAGCTGAATTGGCATGCGCTGGAGGATTGTCATTAAGGTTGTCTACTACAGTACCAAGTGGCCACAAACTTGGATCTTTCAGCAACTTGATGAAACTTTGATTTTGCACACCGATCTTAAAGTCAGAGTCTGGTCTATCCGTATCCCTCAGCAATGGAAAGCATCGAATAAAATCGGTGGTACCAAGTTTCTCCTTGACATAGTGTGCAATCTGTTTAGCAGTATAAGGAGGAAAAGAAGACTATTTGGATTAACACAACCACACGTTTTATACTGCAGAGTAACAAACGAGGATAGCTCCTGGTTACGGTTCCTAAATATTATAAGGTGTACTGGCTCGTAAATTCCATTTAAAAGAAAATCCATTATTGTAATCTATAGAGCTCGCGAAATATGCAAAATGCATATTAAATGCATATTTACATATTTTAGATAAATTGTATAAATGCATATGCATTTATTAAAAGTGCATATTTTCAGATATATCACAATATGGTACTGAGGACATAAGTAGGTAATATAATGTAGCGAAGTACCTGTTATAACTAGATCGACAACATGGTTAAATTCTGTAAATTTCCTAACCGACAATTTTGAGAGAATTAGGTGCTAAAAATATATGTGGATATTAAAAAAAAAACCGTTAATTAAAAACTAATTTGGAACTTATCCAAACCAATTTTGTAAATACTGCTGAATCAATTACTAAATTAGAAAAGCGAAAGATTTGATTGGACCAAAGTATTCAAATTAACAATTCATTAAATAAAAAAATGAAATAGCTTGGGGAAACCAACAAAGTGTACCTGTCAAAAATTCTGCACGGTGTTAAAGAAAAATGAGCGATAACAAAAAATGATTCAAAAAAAAATATTATTTTATTAAAGCCGGTGTTTTCACCTCCCGATAATAGCTAGTTATTCGAGGGTGAAAAAACCGGGCCTTACATGGGGAATTGTGAAGATAATTTAATTTTACAGGTGGGACACCCAATTATACCAAATTTTAAAGCTTGCTCCTTTAACGCAATTTGAAGTAGAGAAGTTTTTCCGCATATAAACAATTATTATCTGATAGACGGCACAGTTTTTCTCTAGAAAATTTAGAAAAACATTTAATAGTATAGTATAGTTAATACAAAAGATGGCATAACCCAGACATCCAAAGTGAAAGTTATCCTTCAACACCAAATTGTTCTATATGGTCCACACAATGTCCAGAAAAAAGTCACACCATTTTGAGCGTCGGGTTTGGGGGGGAGAGGGGGGGGAGAAATCGGAAAATTCGTAGTTTTTTAAGTTTTTCGTCAATATTTCTAAAACTATGCGGTTTAGCATGAACAACCCTCTATACAAAATTGTTCTACATTAAATTTGACATAAAAAAGGTCCTATGCATAATCTTTCTGAAATGAATGGTTCCAAAGTTACGGAGGTAGTATAGTATAACTGGTCCAAAAAATGGCCTAACCCAAACATCCAAAGTAAAAGTTTTCCTCCAACACCAAATTGTTCTGTATGGTCCACATATTGTCCAGTAAAAAGTTACACCATTTTGAGCGTCCGGTTTGGGGGGGAGATGGGGGAGATGTCGTAGTGTTTTTAGGTTTTTCGTCAATATTTCTAAAACTATGCTTTAGCGTAAACAATGTTATATACAAAAACGTTCTACATGAAATTTATAACAAAAAATTTTGTATACATAATTGTTATAACGTCAACGGTTCCAGAGTTACGGATGGTGAAACGTCGAGGTTTTCGATACTTTTTATATTTTTGGGCAATGTATGGTATAACTATACCAAAAACCCAGACATCCAAAGTGAAAGTTATCCTCCAACACCAAATTGTTCTATATGGTCCACATAATGTTCAGAAAAAAGTCACACCATTTTGAGCGTCGGGTTTGGGGGGAGAGGGGGAGAAGTCGGTAAATATAAAAAGTATCAAAAACCTCCACTTTTCACCCTCCTTAACTCTGGAACCGTTGATTTTATAACAATTATGTATACAACCTTTTTTGTTTTAAATTTTATGTAGAATATTTTTCTGTAGAACATTTACTTTTAAGAAACTTTTACTTTGGATGTCTGGGTTAGGCCTTTTTTTTGACCAATTATACTATACTACCTCCGTAACTTTGAAACCGTTCATTTTAGAAGGGTTATGCATGCACCTTTTTTATTTCAAACTTAATGTTGAACAATTTTGTATAGAGCATTGTTCATGCTAAAGCGCATAGTTTTAGAAATATTGACGAAAAACGTAAAAAACTACGAATTTTCCGATTTCTCCCCCCTCTCTTCCCCAAACCCGACGCTTAATACGGTGTGACTTTTTTCTGAACATTATGTGGACCATATAGAACAATTTGGTGCTGGAGGATAACTTTCACTTTGGATGTCTGGGTTTGGGTCTAACTATACCATACTATATTATAATATATGTATAGTTTTAATTGTGATGATATTTTAATGAGATTAATGATGATGATGAATATAAAGAATAAATGAATATAATGATGTAGGATGTAGATAATAGAAATTTCAATAAATTTGTTTTGTGATTTTAGCATAAAATAGATTACCTATATACCTTAAATACAAGGACTACTGCGTTTTTATTTGTATGCAATAAATTCATAAAATCATATTTTAGTGCATATTTCAACTGTTTTTTGTGCATATTTGCATGCAAATTTTAGCGTTATGTAAGTGCATATTTCCCGAGCTCTAGTAATCTAGAACCTAAGGGTTTAGCATGTCCTTTAGACAAGTGAAGGTCTCGAACTAAATAAATCATGTAATTCGGCATGTTCGATGCAATGAGGAGCTTTTTCGTCGCTTTCGCGAAAATAAGAATCATTATTTTCTGATACCTACAACATCAGGTTCAGTTTTGTCATCATATATTTCCAAATCTTTCTCCCAAATTGGCGAGGTCCTGGAACTGGTAAATCTTCTCCATAAAAACTGGTTTTATTGCTGAGGTAATATCTGGATATTCAATTTTATGCTTGCTCTTCCTTGAAAACCAGACACTTTTGTCATGCAGTAGTAACATTCGTTAAAATGGCTTAGAACTATATAAGTTTACATGGGTAGGTTTACTGATTAAGGACTACCTTTGGTTTATTCTTTATTTAAATGTTAATGTGCTATTCGTAGACAATAGATATCCCAGTGTTGCCAAATTATGCACAATTTTTAGGAAAAAGGGTAATATGATAAGATCACGCTTCAATATATTACAAATGTCTGTTTTAAAAAAAATTTAATGAAGTACTCATAATTTAAAAATCCATAATTTATTTTTTTTTGAAAAAATCGTAACTCAAAAATCTTACCTGTTAGGAACTTTTTACCAGCATAATCATATTCAGAGAGCAAAACTTAACAAAAAACAGCATTTTACATTCGAGTCGCAAATTGGTTGTAAACTAGTGTTATTATGGCATCGAGCTCCCATTTTTCTTTTTCATTTTCATCGAATACTACACTCAGATAATATTCCAAATTGTCCACCCTTTTAAAACTATAGCTTTTACCACTTACAGACCGCGCACTAAAGTCTCCTATACGAAGTTATGTGTGTCTTCAATAATTTTCATTCCAAATATTTTTAATTATTTTTAGTCCAGGGTAATAAGGTTTTTTCCATGACACTTAAATAGCCAGGGTACTGAAGAGTTTTTCCGACAGGTAATACCTATAAGAGCAAATTGTAACTATTTCCTGCATAGAATCTGGCGGCCATTTTTATTTATAAACCATTAACTGTCAAAAAATGGCATTTTTCACTTTTTTTTTCAAATTAATGGAAAACAGGGAAAGTTATGGTTTTTTAGTACAAACATCTTCGATATTATGGAAAAAGCTTTAAAATGACGTATTACAAAGTTTGATATACTCATTTATTGTTAATACAATTGCGAAAAATGGTCGGAATTGCAAAAAAAATTATTTTCGCAGTAACTGTTGTAAAAATTAGTGTACAGCTTTGAAATTTTTGTCAAATAAGGGTTCTTTGGTGCTTAATATGTGATAAAAATTTTAAACCGATTCATTCAATTGTTTAAATTTTATTCAAATTGATTATCCCAGAGAGCATTTTTTTGCAATAACATAAATCAGAAGAAAATGACGTTAGGACCATTCCACAGGTGTCAAAGGAAAGAGCATGAGCTAAATTTTCAACTTGATTTAAAAAAAGTGAATAAAAAATGCATTTATTAGTAATAAATGATTATGCAAAAGTATCGTAAATCTTTCCTTATAAACTCTTTATTTTGTTATATAAGAAATTATACATATTTATTACAATTTTTTATCAATTATGATATAGGTAACATTACTTGGTAGTTGTGCACTTAAAACAGGGTAAAAAAGTTAATTTTTTTGGAAAAAGTTATTCAAAAAGTTTTTAAAGAAAAATTGACGATACTTTTGCATAATTATTTATTACTAATAGGTGCATTTTTATTTACTTTTTTAAAACATGTTGAAAACGTAGCTCATGCTCTTTCATTTGACACCTGTGGAATGATTCTAATGTCATTTTTTTCTGACTTATGTTATTGCAAAAAAAATGCTTTCTGGGATATACAATTTGCATAAAATTTAAACAATTGAATGAATCGCTTTTAAATTTTTATCACATATTAAGCACTAAAGAACCCTCATTTGACAAAAATTTCAAAGCTGTACACTAATTTTTACAACAGTTAATAAGAAAACTTTTTTTTTGCAATTTCGATCTTTTTTTCGCAATTGTGTTAACAATAAATGAGTATATCAAACTTTGTAATACGTCATTTTAAAGCTTTTTCCATAATTTCGAAGATATTTTTACTAAAAAGATCCTAAGTTTCACTGTTTTCCGATGATTTGAAAAAATAGGGAAAATGCCATTTTTTGACAGTTAATTGTTTATAAATAAAATTGTCGCCAGATCCTACGCAGGAAATAGTTATAATTTGTAATCAGCAACCAGTACCCTGGCTGCGGGTGTGTCACGAACAGGGTATATTTTTGTCTTCTTACCCTGGCCTATTTGTGGTTCTTGCTAGGATCGTTAGATCATCAGCAAATACTATGCACTGGTACTCATTTTTTTGATTGTATTTCCACCTTCATGCTGCATTCTCTGATTACAGTTTCTTACACTAAGTTGAATAATGTAGCGGATAAAAGATCTCCCTGTTGCAACCGTAAATTTTTCGAAGTGTGACCATGCCAAGTAATTTCACAGGTAGAGTTACACTCTGGGCCAAAATTAACCGGTCACCTTAAAAATGGGTCATTTTTGATGTCTTATATCTCCTAAACTTGTCCGATTTAAGTAATTTTTTAATATGTTATAGCCTTATTCCTTGACAATATCGTTATAATAATATTGTTGCTAAACAGGTAAATCTTCATTGCATACCGGGTGTACGAATCAAACTGTATTGTTTTCTTAAAGTTTGCATCACCCTGTGGAATATTCTAGCATTTGTAGAATACTGAAATTAAAACTTAACTGTAGCCTCATGCTTTCTCAACATTCTCATTTTGTTGTTTGCTTAATTCGCTTATGTTGGATAATAAAAAAGTTGGGTGCTTTATCAACTGGACATGTTTTTTAAAAATTTTGGCAAAGTTTAAGGGGTAGTTCTGCATGAAAAAATAATGACAGTTTGCTTTAAAACTTATGTCCGCAAATGCTTCGTTTCCGAGATAGGAGGTGTTGAAATTTTTCTGACAAACTGACGATTTATTTATTACTTTAAAACCGGTTGAGACATGGACATAAAATTTGGTGGGTTTTAATACGTAGTTATTGCACATTTTTGGCATACAATTAAGCCTTTAATATTCGTCACTGGCGCGCATAGGGGTAAAAATATGGCTCATATTATCCGTATTCGCGTCAATGGTGAATATTAAATTCTTAATTGTATGTCAAAAAATATACAATAACTACGTCATAAAACCCACCAAATTGCATTTGCATATCTCAACCGGTTTTAAACAATAAATAAATCGTCAGTTTGTCAGAAAAATTTCAACACCCCCTATCTCGGAAACGAAGCATTTGCGGACATAAGTTTATTAAGCAAACTGTCATTATTTTTTCATGCAGAATTACCCCTTAAACTTTGCCAACATTTTTTAAAAACTGTATTGATAAAAACATGTCTAGTTGTTAAAGCACCTAACTTTTTAATTATCCAACATATGCCTATCAATCAAACATCAAAATGCTAAGTAAGCATGAGACTATAGTTAGCAAATGTAGAGGCAAATGCTTGAATATTATACTGGGTGATGTAAACTTTAAGAGAAAAACAAAGTTTGATTCGTACACCCATTATACAATGAAAATTTACCTGTTCAGCAACAATATTAGGTTTGTTCCAACTCGATACAAAACCGTTCTTGAATCGTTATGCGCATGCGCAATAACAAATAATTATGCGCAGTAACACATTTTTCGTTACTGCGCATACTCGTAACCGTTCAAGAACGGTTTTGTATCGAATTGGAACAAACCTATTATTATAACGATATTGTCAAGTAATAAGGCTATAATATATTAAAAAAGCTGGCTGGTTACTTTTAGCCCAGAGTGTATTTAGTGTCTTTTCACTAGCCTGATTCATTTTTTGGTGTACCCAAATGTTCCATTGCCTGATATATTTTGACCCTATTGACTCTCATAGACCTTGAAATCTACAAAATAGACATGCAAAATAAAATATTCTATTATTGGTTAAAAATAAATTTCCTTACCAAATAGATCTAAAAATCCTGGAATATTATAGGACTTTCTTTGTACCTCCCTGTATTTAACAAATAAACCTAATTAAGTAATCCTATCTCCCTCATAACTCTTTCTATAATGCTACCAGTACATTAAAAGATAGCTTCGCTTGCATTTTACGGCATAAATTATGAAAGAGGCTCTGGAAAATGTCTTATTTGCTTTTAGGAATGAACATATTTTCCCCGTTTATTTTCTGTTTTCATACAAACGTGTCGTAATGAGCACGATAATGCTCAGCCAAAGTATAAACACTAAAAATTGCCCCTTTGAAAATTTAAACAGTAAATTTCCCGGATCAATGCATATGTACTTGCTTCGATGAAATTACCCTCATTATACTGGAAATTGCTCTAGCATTACCGTATAGCCGAGCCATAAGCACTTTGAAACTTGCAAAGTTGAAAATAAAAGAGTCTAACAAGTGTTAATAAAACGTATGCGAAAAAATGGTGTTTTACCGTTTTAAGTTTCCTTTTAGGTCTTTAAATATAAAAAATGATTTTTAATAAATTATTAGAGACGCCATAAAAATATTGATATCATAGAGAGCTTCATTGAGGTGTAAAAGTATTGCAAATCAATTGGATAGATATTGATCGAGAAAAAAGATACCTAGACAAGGCGAAAACGGCGGGTTCGTTGGAAAAAATATTCCCATGAGATTTTTTAGCATAATCACATTCGTGAGACATCCCAGAATAAGGTTCAAGAAGTCGCCCACGTGAAAAGTGGTCGAAATTTTTTTAACAATTTTTTTTTAATTAAATTGAAAAACTTAATAGTGTTTCCCAGTAAAATTTTTTTTGATTTTTTGGATCATTCTGGACAAAAAAGGTCTCTCATAATTTTTCTCTAAAGTTTATCGTTTTCGAGTTATAAACCATTTAAAATTTGAAAAACGCGAAAATGACCTTTTCTAAGATATAATAACTGAGTTAAAAATTATTGTTATGAAAGTCAGAAAATGAATAAATTAAAGCCTAAAGCCCCCCTACATGATCCTGAAGAAATTTGTGTCATTAATTTATTACTAAGCTGTTATGTTTAATTAATAACAATGAGCGGTTAGATCGTATTGACGCGGCTGTAAATATGAGTGCGAGAAATATGCACAATTGGACTGCCGGAATGGCATCTCTCTCGCACTCAGCATTTACGGCCGCCTAACACTTGCATGGCACTCATTATTATTACTTAAAAATAACAGCTAAGTAATAAAATATTGACAAAAATTTCTTCACGATCTTGTAGGGGAGACTTTGAACTTTGATCTAGTCTCTTTCTGACTTTCATAATAATAACTTTTAACCGAAGTATTAAGCTTTGAAAATCGCCATTTTTCGATTTTTTCAATTTTAAATTGCTTATAACTTGAAAACGATCAACTTCACAGAAAAATTATAAGAGATCTTTTTTGTCCAGAATGGTCCAAATAACCAAAAAATTGTCCGGGCCAAAAATATTGATTTTTGAAGCTTGACTAAAAAAAATTGTTAAAAAAATTTGGACCACTTTTCACGTGGGCGACTTCTTGAACCTTATTCTGGGATGTCTCACGAATGTGATTATGCAAAAAAATCTCATGGGAATATTTTTTCCAACAAACCCGCCGATTTCGCCTTGTCTAACCGCTTGTTAAATAAGACATATTGTAAATTAAAGAAATATTATATAAATAGTGAAGCAGAAAAGGAAAATATAATATTATAGACCTATAAGAATTATGCAAATTTGCAAAAGCATATCCAGAACCCGATGTGTCAACATACCATAATCCAGTTGTATGCAAGCTCAAAGTAAAACTGATGCTTGTCAAGAAAAAAGCTTTAAGCGAGAGAATAAACATAAGGAAACTCACGAATCCTAATACTAGAGGAAAAGTGCAAGAATCTCTACACAAAAAATTAAACAGGATAAATGAGAATATATCTAAAGTAAGTAAAAAATGGGATGAAACTGAGCAGGATATACAGACAACAGGTGCGCAGGTATTGAAACAAGAAAAAGTGAAGAAAAGGTAATGAATGACTGACGAAATCCTTGACATGATGGAAGAGCGACAGAAGCACAAAAACAAAAGCGCACCAAAGTATCGAGAAATACACAAAAAAAAATAAGGACAAAAATCAGAGAAGCTGAAGAGGGATGGCTGTCGGAAAAACACAAAGAAATTGAATAATACGAAAAGAAATACGATTACCAAAACATGCACAAGAAGATAAAAAAAAGAGAATACAACAGCTCAACAAGCGGACATACTTGACACAAACGGAATTTTGATCTCAAAAACCAACAAAAATTTTAGAAACATGGAACCAATATATTGAAAACTTCTTTGCTTTAGGCTGCCCTAATAATTTCTCAATTAAAATTACAGAAAACAGTCCTGCCATTCTCAATTCAGAGGTAGAAAAAGCAATAAGGTCCCTTAAAAACAACGAATCTTCAAGAGCTGACAATATTCATACTGAAGTGCTAAAATCTTATGAGAAATGGACAGGTTATTCCTAGAAACCTTAACCACTCTTTTTAAAATTATATAGGACAGCGGCAGAACTCCGAAAAATTGGTTACAATCAACCTTCGCGGCCATACCTAAAAAATCAAACACCAAATTTTGTGACCAACATAGACTGATAAACCTAATTAATTATATCACCGAAGGTCAACATCAACCAAACCCTTGTAGAAAGACTGAGGCACTACAACTACCTCGGCACCATAATAAATGAAGATTGGACCAACAACCAAGAGACAAGAGCGCGCATCGGAAAAGCTAGATCAACCTTCAACTGTATGGGGGCCTTTTTCGATAGCCAAATCCTTTCTCTTGGTATAAAAGTAAGAATGATGAGATGCTACGTCTTCTCTGTCCTTTTTTATGGTGTTGAATCATGGATCCTGAACGAAGATATGTGCCGAAAATTGGAAGCATTTGAGATGTGGCTATATCGGAGAATTTTTATTAAAATCACATGGACTGATCTGGTCACAAATGAGGAGGTACTTAGAAGAATGGAGAAGAACCGAGCGGTAGTAACTACCATCAAATCTCGATAGTTGGAATACTTTGGACACATTATGCAAAGAGAATCCAGATATGCCCTCCTACAGGCCATCCTGCAAGGAAAAATATTTGGAAAGCGAGGTCCAGGATGAAGAATATCCTGGTCAAAGAACCTCAGGACCTAGTTCAACACAGCATCTGTGCAGCTTTTCCGCGTTGCTGCAGATAAAGTGAATATTGTCATGATGATCGCCAACATTATTCACGGCCAGGTACATCAAAAAGAAGAAGAATCATATCACCAAAATCTTTACCAAAATCATATATAACAGATTCGACAAAAAATGTGAAGCGGAAATCAACGAGTCACAATTTGGTTTTAGAAACGCTTTGGGTACAAGTGAGTACTTTTTACCTAAGTATTAGTACAGAGGTGTAGACATATGAACAAGGATGTCTACAACATGTGCTTTGTAGATTAGTCGAAGGCCTTTGGCAATGTAAGACATGACAAACTAATTGAAATTATACAAAACATAAGAATTGTTAATAAGAACATACGAATGGTGACAAGTCTCTACTGGAATCAGACAGCCAGGGTGAAATTTGGAAATTAGTCCACAGAGAACATTAACATCAGAAAAGGTGTGCCACAGGGATGTGTTCTCTCCCCTCTCCTTTTTAATATTTACTCCGAACAAATTTTTAAAAATGCACTGGATGTAGCAAACGAAGGCATAAAAATCAATAAAGAATTAACAAATAATATCCGATAATATCCGTTGACTCATATATATATATATATATACCTTGGAACAGTCGTCAACTCGAAATGGGAGATCAAACAACCAAAATACGATCTAGAATTGAATAAGCCAGAGCAACATTTAACAACATGAGAAATATATTCACCCATTGCGACATATCTCTCCCACTAAAAATACGGCTGCTAAAATGCTCTGTATTTCCAGTATTGCTGTATGGCGCAGAGACCTGGACAATAACGGAAGATACGTCGGTGTACCGACGTATCTTCAAAGTATCGTGGACAAAAATAAATCTATTTCACAATAATAATTAAGAAACGGAGACTTGAATACCTAGGTCATATTATGAAACATGACAAATGTGAAACATGGCAACAGTTGCCATTAAGTCATTGGAATGTAAACAACTCAATTTGCATCCCACGTGTTGGGAAATTCAATACATTACCTCAGGGCATTATCCTAGTTGCCATGTGACCATCATAAGGCATTTTATCAAAGTATGCACTTTTAATGCATCCATGTTATATTTAAAGGATTTTTACCAAAATATTTTTCTTTGGTGGCTCAGCTAGCATGCAGTCTATCTAACACTGATGATGATTTTTTTTATAAAATCGAAAACGTTTTGTTGTGATGTAGCCCTTTAAAGGGATTTTAATAAAATTGTATACCTTTTACAAAGGATTTTTTCAATTTTAATTTTTTTTTATGTAGGATGCAATCAATTTTAAAATATCAAAAAATTCACAAGCATAGTTAAGGCTTTTACAAAACATGTCTATTTTTATAGACTTGCAGGTGGAGTGTACATGACCTCTAAGTTTTTTTATTTTGTTTTGGAAAAAAAGCGTATAACTGTTTTTTAGGGATGGCTGCAGGTCTATTTTTTTAAACTTGTGTATTTTATCAAAAACTAAATTTTTAATATTTTTCGCATTTTTCCGTAATGTTCTCCATCTTCGGAAATTCAAAAAACTGATATTTTAGGTGTTTTTGGGGGTTTGAACGCGTTTCTCCCATTTTAAATGTTCTAAAGAAGTTAGTTACTTCAATTGACATCTATCAAAAACATGGTTTTAGCCTATTTTGAAGTCTATAAATAGGGAAAATCCTCAAGAACCCATAAGAAAACGGTTTTTCGAATTTTTGAAGGTGGCGAACCCTAAGGGAAAATCTGAAAAAAAATTAGAAAAATAGTGTTTATAAATAGAATAGAAATAGACTTGCAGTCGTCTCCAAAATAAGTTATAGGTACGATTTTTTTCAAAAAAATAAATACATTTCTTTGTTGTTATGTACTACACTCAACCTATGGGTCTATAAAAAATATACATGTTTTGTAAAACCATATATATTTTTTGTCTCAAATACTTAACGTTTCGATTCCCATTCCGGGAATCGTTGTTAAAAGTTATCAATAAACAATAATTCGTTAATAAAGGTGTGAGGAATCATAATCGCTAAATTATTGTTATTGTTCAAGTTGTCTCACACACCTGTCAACGAAATATTGTACTTTGACTATGATGGTTGTGCCAACAGCCATCTAAAGCTGAAGAGTATGGAGGTGGATCTTTTCTGCTCTGTGATACACCAAATTCTGATAATTTTGTGTATTTGTGCAATAGTTCTGTGTGGAAAATGATTCTATGTATGTATGTTCGTAAAAATTAGCTTTTTGTTGAATGAGTTACTTTTATGTTTGTATATTTATATATTTATTCAAGAAAATACATTATTATGGTAATACAAATACCTACAAATATTAATAGTATGGGAGCCCAAGTGGGGATTTTTGCAGTTACTCGAGCGCGTCAGACTATTACATAGGGAGAAACCTTGTACCCTGAAAATATACTGCTAATACCATATATTGTCTTTTAATATAGGGGAGTTCGGGGAGGGCCGAAAAAAAAAACAGGTGTGCCGTTCAGGGGAGTAAGGGGAAGGCTGAAAAAAAATCTATCCCTAGAAAAACTCGAAATCGTCAGATTAGGATAAAGTAGGTGAACTACATGCAAACCAGTGTATATTTCAAAAATCTAACGATTTGAGCGGGGCGTAAAGAAATGGGTGAGTCCCAAAATTTCACAAGAAAAATGCGAATATTTCGCGAAATGAATGAGAGATCGAAAAACTAAAAAATACGTGCTCAATATTTTTCAAAAATCTATCTACTGATACTAAACACGACTTCCCACAGAGAGGGGTAAATTTAAAATTTTAAATACGAATCCCGCGATATTTCGCAAAATGAACATCAGATCGAAAAACTGAAAAATTCACTTATTCAATATTTTTGAAAAATTTATCGACTGGCACCTAACACGACCCCCTACTGAGGTGGGACGGGGGGTTACTTTAAAATCTTAAATGGTAGCCCCATTATTTATTGCAGACTTGGAATCCTAAGTAAAAATAAATAACTTTTATTTGAGATATTCTTTCGAAATATGGATAGGTGGCGCTATGATCTAAAAAAAAACGATTGTTGGAAATGGAAAATTAAATTAAAAATGGAAAGTCCCGACTAAAATGGAAAACTTAACTAAACTTTTTTGGTTTTAGGACCTACTCTTCACAACCCAATAGGTCCCCATAACGCTTGAGTGATTGCACATTGTGCATACTTTGCTCTCCTAACATAATACATAAATGATTTTTTAGAAATATTCTCAGAAAAGAGTATTTTTGTCGATACTTTTCGTCCGCTATAACTTTTCCCATGCGTCACGAATCATTTTCAAACAAATTAAGTCAAAACATAAAGTGAAACGTACGCCTATGTGTGTAGTATAATAGTATACAAAATGTATATACACATCGACGTTCGTTTTACTTTATGTTTTGACTTAATTTGTTTGAAAATGAATCGTGACGCATGAGAAAAGTTATAGCGGACGAACAATACTTTTTAACAATTTGAGTTGTTAGCTAGTGGTCTAGTTTCTACATAGGTATTTAATTTTTTAGAATATATTGATTTATTCATTAATATCTGCTGCTCCAGGACATTTTGTATATATGATGCATATGTAAATTTCATACATACTCTGGTTGACAAAAATATATACTCAAAATTGATTGATAGTGTCATAAACATCATAACTTGTTACATTAACACCATCCTTTATTCCAGTTTATTATATTTACTATTTATAACAGTCCATGTAGTGAGACCGCTCCCATCTGGAAAAAATTCTGATTCGGATTCTTTGCGGATTCCTATTCAAAAATGTTCCCTTTAAACAAATCTGAAAGGTGCCGGGCGGAATTTTTGGGCAGACATTTTTAATACAATTTTTTTAAAGAAATATAAAAGATCACCTTTTTTTTGCTCTTTTTTTTTTTGCTTCGGAGCATGTACATATTTTTAAGTTGCGTGGGTCATTCTAAACAAGAAAGGTATCTTGTAAATGTTCTCAAAATTGATAGTTTTCGAGTTATAGGCGATTTAAATTCTGAAAAATGCGAAAACACGCATTTTCGAGGCATACAAACTCATATTTAAATTAGTATTTTTGAGGTTACCAGATACTTAAATTGAAGTTTAAACACAATCAGCATCAAGATTCTGAGAGTGATTTTGTCTAACCTTAATTTAAACCGTTGTTTTTTAATTGTTAAATATGCATGTGCATACGATTATTTTGCCGGTGCGGCGCGCTCTATTTCAAAATCTCCAATTTTCCTCCGAAAAATATTTTACCTCGATTCTTTAGGACATTATAAATAAAATAAATTTCTTCACATTTTTCTCAAAAATTAACAGTTTTAAGGTTATAAGCGATTTAAAATCCAAAAATATGTTTTTTTGTCATTTTTCGGATTTTAACTCGCTTATAACTTTAAAACTATTAACTTGAGAAAAATGTCAAGAAACTTATTTTATTTAGAATATGCCAAATTAATAATCTAATAGAGCGAGCCGCACCGGCAAAAAATCGGATTAACACGCATATTTAACAATTAAAAAACAACGGTAAAAGTTAAGGTTAGACGCGATCACTCTTCAGAATCTTAAAGCTGAATGTTTAATCTTTAATTTAAGTATCTGGCAACCTTGAAAATACTAATTTAAGTATAAGTTTTTAAGCCTCGAAAATGCGTATTTTCGCATTTTTCAGATTTTATATCGCCTATAACTCTAAAAATTAGAAGATACCTTTCTTGTTTAGAATGGCCCCAAAAATCAAAAATAATTGTTTTCCAGAGCAAAAAACGTGATCTTTTCCGAGAAATTTTATATGAATCTTGCTCTGTAGGTTTCTGCGGACCATAAACGGCCGTTGAAGGTAGAACAATACAAGCATACTACATATTTATATTAGTGTTAAGTTGGGATTGAACGAAAGCGGACTGAAGAAAAATAAAGTGTGTTATACAATTGACGCATTGTTAGGTTTTCGTTTAAAACTATAGACGTATATTATTTTGTTATTTTATAGTGGATGCTATTTCCGGAGGTAAGTGGAGTATTTCAGTATACTTTTTAGATTCTTTTTCCCAACATAAGCTGTATTTACAACATACTTACAAAATGGTGGCAAGAACGTTCAATCGTTTTCTGTTTACCAAGTTTTAAAATGGGAAAATTAAAAAAGTCAGCTTTGGTCAGCAAAGATTTTTTGTTTAATAAATAATTTAATATGTATATAAATATTCCTCAAGAAATCATCTGCAACAAGTTGCAAACTTAGCGGAATTCTTAATTTTAATAAACTGTAACATGCTGGAGAATTTCTACATTAAGAAGCTTTAATGTTATGGTCAGTTAATAAAGCAGGAACAAAAGGCGGGCGTATGTGAAAAGGGATATAAGTCAAAAAGGTATAATTTTGGGAAAACGAGTTTTTGTGATTTTTGTGATTTTTTTGACGTAAATGCAATACATTATTATTTTTCAATAACATGTGTATTATCTACGGTGTATGACTTCATTATGTCGCAAGCACAAATTTTTTGTGGTATATATGGAATATATCGAATATTAAAAAAAATAGAACATATACCTCTTTTCACAAACATTTTTTATTAAACCTAGGTACAAACAAAACATATCTAATTATTACCAGTAATTTATTATTGTTAATTACCCTCTGTTAGTTATCCTTGTGATCAGATGCATCTGGCAAAATATCCCTACACTATCTGATTTATATTTATTAACCCAAACGCAAATCAGAAAAATATTCGAACGCTTTTGATCATATGTGAACATATCACAAAATATTTAATTTATTTTCATATATTTCACATATAAGTCTACATGAGCCCGTATTACTTTAAAAATCTCATTTTTAGTCAGTTATATCATTTTACACATACCAAATCGCGCGTAAATATGTGTAAAATGACATATAGCTGTTTTCCTCTAAGTGTAATATCCATTTTTGGAACGTATGATGTACTTAGTTCATTTTTCGCATTTTTCGACTTATATTCCTTTTCACATACACCCGCCAGTAAGAAGCAGCTGATCCAGTAAATTAACAGTTTTTTTTACATAAAAACCGCCGTTTTTTGTTATTTTTTTTTCCTTTTTCTTCTTTTTTTATCTTCAAGTCCTTTTGCCTTTATGTATAGACCTACCTTTTTGCTTTCTTATTTTTATATTATTTAATAATTTTGGTCGTGTGAGTCCAAAAATTTTGCCTTTTTTAAAAATAAAATGCATAAATGATACTTTCCAAAAATAGGTAGGTCAACTCTTAATACATCTTAATTGTTTTGTTAATGGATCCGATTAATTATAATTATTACCTACCACTGGGTGTCTTCTTAACACAAAGTTTCGTTAATGCATTTCATTTTTAAAAAATTAAAATTTTTAGCTCACACGACAAAATTATTAAAAAATATAAAAATAAGGAAGCGAAAACATAGGATTACACATAAGAATAATAGCACTAACAGATTTAAAAATAATAATAAGAAGAAAGCAAAAAAAATAACAAAAAACGGCGGCTCTTGTGTAAAAAAACTGTTAATTTACTGAATCAGATGCTTCTAACGTTGTTCTTACTTTATTAACTGACCATATAACTTTCAAGTCTCTTAATGTAGAAATTCTCCAGCATGTTATATTTTTTTAAATGAAAAAATCCGCTAATGATGCACCTGGTTGCAGATGATTTTTGAGAATTATTTATATATATTTTGAACTATTTATTTAGCAAAATATCTTTTATTTATTCTATTCTATATCTTATTAAGCAAAGTGGACTTTTTTACTTTTCCCTTTTTAAAACTTGGAAAACTTAAAACGATTGAAAATTCTTGCCAATATTTTGCAAATATGTCTAAAGAAAAGTCTAAAAAGTATAGTAAGATACTCCAATTACCTCCAGATATACATAGCATCCACTACAAACTAGCAAAATAATACAAGTCTATAGTTCTAAATGAAAACCAAACAATGCCCCAATATTATTGTATAACACACTTAATTTTTATTTTGTCCGCTGTCGTTCAATCACAACTTTACACTAATTTAAATATATATGATCTCATAGGCGCCCATACTCATGGGCACGGCCACCGTCCCCTGGTTTTTGTGTTGCTTTAAACTATATATTATATTGTCATCCAAAGTGTACAAAATGTAATGTGTAACATCTTCACGTCTGCCCCATCCCCTAAAATTTTTTATATGGACGCCCATGCATGATCTGCTTGTATTGTTCTACCCTTAACGGCCGTTTATGATTCTCAAAAACCTAGAGAGCAAGGTTCTTATCAAATTTCTCTGGGTATAGCTATAAACTTAAACTTTTACATTTTGGCCAAGTTTTCGTCGAAATTCACCACTGTGCGGCACCTGCCACGTGGCGTTGCAAGGCATCAACTGCCACGTGTAGTGCTCATAGCACCCCTGACAAAAAATTTCTGTGATCTACTTGTTTATAAACAAAATAATGTGTTACACAAGAATATAAAAAACATGTTTTATTAACTTATTAGCTACTAATATATTACGAAAGTTAAAATATTAAATTACAAAGGTGTTATAAGCAAATTAGCAAGTCATTCATCATTCTCTCTTTGCTTTATCCCTATGCGGGGTCGGCTTCCCTAATTGCATTTCTTCACACAATTCTATCTTGGATCATATCAATGTCAATCCCCTTTACCAACATGTCCTGCCTTATCGTCTCCCCCCAGGTCTTCTTTGGTCTTCTTCTCCTACTCCTTCCAGGAATCTGCACTTCAGCTATTCTTCGTATTGGGTGATTAACGTCTCGGCGTTGAACATGACCAAACGATCTTAACCTATGCCCTCTCATTTTGGCATCAATTGGTGCCACACCTAGACTTCCCCTAGTATACTCATTTCTAATTTTATCCTTCTTTGTCACTCCACTCATCCATCTAAGCATTCTCATTTCCGTCACATGCGTTCGTTGTTTTTCTTTCTTCTTCACTGCCCAACATTCAGTTCCGTAGATCACGTACATCATAGCCGGTTTTATGGCTGTTTTATAGAATTTTCCCTTCAGCTTCATTGGAATTTTTCTGTCACACAACAGACCACTCGCTTCTTTCCACTTCATCCATCCAGCCCTAATTCTACTCATACATCTCTATCTATTTCTCCATTACTCTGTACTACCGATCCCAGGTACTTAAAACTATTGCTTTTTACAATCAGTTCACCATCCAAAGATACCATTTTATTTGTAGTAACTCCATCTTTAAATGAACTTTCCAAATACTTTGTTTTTGTCCTACTAAGTTTTAAACCTTTTTCCTCCAGAGTTTGCCTCCACTGTTCCAGTTTTTGTTCTAGCTACAAGTTCAGAATGACACTAATGCCTGGTTGCACCAACAGATCTTAAGCTCCAGCTTAGCTAAGCTCTACTTATAGATAGCGCCTCCTTGAGTATCACTTACGTTGCACAATAATTTTAGATTCTTACCTAATTATCAATTATATATATTATTATATTATGGTATTCTTTTTGTAATATATTATAATTATATTATATTAATTCTTATGATATTCTCGACTTAAACTTAAGATCTGTTGGTACAACCGGGCATCAATAACCACTTCAAACCTAAACAGATCTATGCTATATAATATTATAGCAAGCTACTATAACGCACAGCACCGTTGAGAAACTTGAAATACCAAAATATTTGATGAAAATGTGTTACGGGGTGCTGGTAGCACCCCACGTGGCAGGATCCCGGTTAAAAAAATTGTTTAAACAATTTTTGCCCAAAAATTTTGCCCGGTACCCTTCAGATTTGTTTAAAGGGGACATTTTTGAATAGAAATCCACAAAGAAACCGAATCAGAAATTTTTTCAGACGGGAGCGGTGTCACCACATGGACTATAATATAAACCTAATTTTAAACCAATTCGCTTATTTCTGAATTTGAAAAACAGCGTTAAATGTCATATTTCTGCACGACTTATCTTGTAAATTGTAGGAAATAAGAATTTGATATTCTGCAGTTATGTATAACTTTACATACCATATCAAAATAGCTATCAAAATGACAGTATTGTCATTTAAAAAATCAACGATGACGTCATATCCCTAAACTGAGACACCCTGTAGTATACATTGTTATTCGATTAGAAATATTAATCGACAAGTCTGAGCATTTTTTATAAAAAGGGTTAGTATTTATAACTATTGAATTTATTTCTAATTACAGATTTACTCTGGATAATTTAGTTCGTTCCAGAAGTTAATTAATATATAAGTTGGTATTAAATACAAATGCTTGTAAATAAATCCCTTAAGAAAAGATTTTGTGAGACTTTTCGTATTCTGTTGTTTAACCCAGCCGTAAAAAACGGAAGTAGTGACGACCTCATTTTCTACTTTCCTCTTCAGTCATAAATCAAAGTACTGGCGTGGCACTAGTTTGTCAAAAATACACTGCAAAAAATTCAATTCTTCTGTATTCCATTTTTTGCACTGTTCTTGTTATATAACATTTAGGTAAGGTATAGGTATTTGGGAAAGCCTTATAAATTTAATAGAAGTCGACAAAATTTCTACAACTTAAACATTCGTGAGATACAAACTGTTGTTTTCTGGGGAAAAATTAAAACGGATAATCAAAACGTTCATAACTATCTATTTGAGAAAATCGTAGTCAAACTGCTTTTCTTAACTATGCAAATCATTGGTAAAACTGTCAAGACTTAGTATATATTTTCGTTATAATATTAATTACGTCTGCCTTGGTCCATCTATCTTACGATTTGTACATAAGCAAGATTTGTAAATATTCCATATAGGCCAAAGCAGTGATATTACGGTGCGGCTAAGTTAAGATTTCTCCAGCGAAACCTTTTTAAGCAATTTGTGGCAGTAATCTTAGAAAATCTTAACATCTCAGAGCAACAACTAACATATCCACAGATGAAGCTACAGCTACCTAAGAAAAGGAAGACCAAAAGGTTTAAGGCATTTAAAACAGAAAGAAAATGCTATGCAGGTAAATAGTATAGACTTCTCTCACAGATATGATAAAAAAGAATGTGTGTGTACTTTGTACGCACGTGAGAAGTTATAATCTTCTTCTTCTTTTTGTATAGACATGACTCTATCTGTTTTTTCAATGTGCCTCTAGTAAGTTCCCGTTCCATCGTTTTCGTGGTCTTCCCACTGAGCCTATTTGTTGTCATTCGGCTTATGTGGTCATTCCATTCTATTCTTCTGTTTCGTACCCAGTTATTAATGTTATACACCTTGTATCTCCGTCGTATATCTGTACTTCTAGCTCTGCCCCATAGAGTCTTACCATCGATTTTTCGAAGGGTTTTCATCTCCGCTGTTTCGAGCAATCTTTTTGTCCCCTCTGTATCGGGTCGTGTTTCTGCCGCATATGTCATTATTTGGTCTGATGACAGTTTTGTAAATTCTGCCTTTCATTTCTTTTCGGATGTTTTTTATTTTTTTTATTATTTTTTAAAATTCATTAAAAAAATATCGAGAAGTTATAATTCTAGTATATAATTTCAACGAAATAAATATACTCTAAGCAGTTTATTTGTATTTTATTTAAATATTAAACTAATTTTAATAATTACCACTTTCAAAAGATTTTTATTAAACGATAAAAATTAAAAAAAGAGAAAAGGAAATGGCGGATTTGAACCCGGGCCTCGATCTGTAGTCGAATACTCAACCAACGAACCACAGTGTGGTCAATTGTCACGGTGAAAAATAAATTAATTCAACTATAATAATTATAAAAAAAATTAACAATACTTATTATCTTACTCCAGTTTTCTGAATGTAATGGCAACTCTTTAACCTTTTCGGTTTGGTCATGAAGTGAAATACGGCCATTTTGTTTATTCACGTCCCCATGAAGCCAAAATATATGTCACCGGAACACATTTTTTTAAACAGTGCAAGCTTATCAAGAGCACTTCGACTGAAACGGCAACGACATGGAAGGTCGATCGGCCTAATATCTTGCACTAATTGAATCTTGTAGGCATTTACACCAATATCCTTACGTAATATATGCCAAGTTCTTGCATACAACAAGCCAAGCTGTTGGGAACATCGACGAATCGATTCTTCGTTATCTTCGCGTACAGCATCCGCTACAGCAACTATATTTTTTTCAATATGTGCTGAATGTGGTCTATTTAGTCATGTTTCATCCAATAATGAAAACTGGGTTGTAAACTTACTGATGGTATAGCGAATTGTGCGTTCGATAGGCCAATTGCACCATAAGTTGCTCTAACTCTAAGCGCACCGAAACACTCATTCAACGCCAATTTTCGTAATACATCTAAGTCGTTCCAGGACGAAATATGAAACAATACTGAATAAAAACGCAACGTCAGGTGATACGATTTATACACGATCTCCAATCAAATCCCCACCAAAAAAATTACTTCAAATGAATCACCCTTGGCTCCTTACTTTAGCTTAATTAAAAACGTTATAAGAAACAGCCATTAGCCAGCGCCTTCTGTTTCTGGAGTAATTATAGACGGAACAAAGTGCATAATCTCGTGTAATTATTGATGAAAACAGCTTACAATCCAGGCCGACTCTTGTTGTATTAAAAATATTTGCCTTGAATTTCGTATCAATTTTATCACAAAGTCATTACCGTGGTGAATCTGAGATTTTTTATAATATCAAATATGAAGTTTATACTAGTAAACTAGTTGTCTGGACTGTTATATTTTGTTCCATTCCATATTATATTTAGACAAAAATTTTTTTACCATTAAGTACATCTGCTGAATCTGCTGAATCATTGAAAGTTTGTAGGGACCTTACATTACAAACAAAATACACCTACACCATTGCCCTATAACATCTACAATTTTTCATATCTTGTAGTATATTTATTCAGAAACGTGTCAACAGCATTAATTTATCACAAGATCTGTTCAAAATAATACACAACATAAGACTTGAAGAACTAAATTTCAGTGCCTGTACAATTGCATGTAAGTCTTTTGTTGTTGTCTTTACTCTAGATGCTTTCCTTTTGTTTTACTTTTGATTTTTGTTTTATTTATTTTACGTGAGAATGAAATAACCTGGACCAAAATATTTTTTTTTTTTGTTGTATTCACTATTATTATCGAGAGTATATTAGTACTTCTTGTTATGCAAACGAATGTTTCTGGGCCTATGAATATGTTTTGTCCCTCTTCTGGCATGTATGTTCTGTTTTTCGTTTGCTTTAATACGATAATGTACCCAGAGTAAACTTAGTTTAACTTTTTCCGGTAAGAATCAGATTCTAAAGATAGTTCGAAATTAACTTAAGGTCAATCCGATTTTATTCTAGATTGTTTAATAGTTCCTGGCTAGTAGTTATAATTTTTATATATCTGTTCCTGTAGTTTTCCGTTACTAGTTTCTGCAAGCACATCTCGATAGCATAGATTTCTGCTTGGAATATAAGTAGACTGATTACTTAAGCTTTAAGTAAAGCTTTTCCTTGATTTTCCGTCATCTCTAACTCAAAACTTTTCCATCGTTTTTAGTGCCATTTATATTATCAGCATTGATATGATAGTATGAGAGTCGTTTTACTCGACTCCCATTTCTCCTTTTCTCGAAAGAGGACGGTAAACGGCTTTTCGAAATATCATTTAGAATGTAATAATTCACGATTTTCACGTATTTTTACAAATCCCGCTATTCTTTCATGGTCCCGCTTCCTGGCGTGTTATCTACTTTCTTTGTGCTCCTACTTTCGTCTCCTTCTCCATACAAACTCCTTTAATTACATATTATGTAATGAAGGGCGTTTAAATATGACCTCCATTGAAGCATTTGGATTGGTTATAATTCAAAATGCGTGTCTTTGAAGCTTATTCGAATTCTTTTTGGTGGTTTTTTGTTGGCATTTAGATCATACTAGCTGACCATATTAAATCATACATCTGACTACAGTAATGTTGAACCAGTACATGTCAGTTTGTCCCTTATTATTTGACATGTCCAAAGAGAGAGCAGTTTGGTGTTAGACGTATGCTGCTTATCTAGTATTGCTTCTAGATATTTGACCTGATTCTTCTCTTACAAACATGGAATACTCCAAGGGATGAACGAAGAAAGGACAATATTACAGAAATTCCCATAGATAAAACTAGAGCCAGAACAATGAGTGATAGATCCCCACACAGAGAAAATGACCAAAGAGAAAAAATGATGAAAGTAGCCCATCCAGCAAAAAACTAAGATTAAAACCAGAACAACATACGGAGACAGAAACGGACATGGAACATTCAGTACTATGAAAGAGCAAACAACGAGGATAACAAATAACAAGGAAGAAAAGAAAAATGAGACAAATGTCAAACGAGAATAGGTGCATGGATTATAACCTGGATAACATTAAACTAACGTGAATTAACAGAAGAAATAGAAAGATTTGAGCTGCAGTTGATAGGAATAAGCGAGACGAAAAAAGTAGGAAATGGAATTGTCGATATCGGAGGGCAGCACATACTATACTATTCCGGAGTTCAGATAGGACAAAGGGCAAGAGAAGGCGTGGGAATAGTCGTAACGAAAGAAATAAATAAAAGAATAACCAAATTCAAACCAGTATCATCAAGAACCATATACATTAAAATAGAGTTAGAAGAAGAAGAATGTCACATAATACAGGTATATGCACCGGTAGAAGGAACAGATCATAAACAGAGCATAAAAAACAGAACTATTCTATGATGAGATACCGAAACTTATTGATGAGATAAAAGAGGAAAGCAAAAACATCATTTTACTAGGAGACTGGAATGCAAGAATAGGAAATGATGAAAATATGGCATTAGGCTGCTTGGGAAGGTATAGAGAAGAGACGATAAATAGAAATGGTAGAAGAGTGATAAATTTCTGCCAAATAAATGACTTGTTAATAGGTAATTCTTTTTGGTATCAACCGAGAAATGAAAAATATACATACGTAGCAGAAAAAAGAAATGCGAGAAGCATAATTGACTACATAGTATATCCTCGAGACGCAGACCTAACGATACAAAATATAAAAACAGAGGACGACGCCGAACTCGGTACCCAACACAGACTAGTGACAGTAGAGATAAAGATGAAATTAATGAAAATAATAGAGAGTCCTCAATATACAAGAATAGCAATACATAAGATGAAAAATATGGAAGTGAAGAAGTTATACCAAAGAGAGACAGATAAAATACTGGAACAGCATGAAAACAATGAGAAAATATGGAATATAGAAGAGAGATGGAAAAAATTGAGAGACACGTTATGGAACACTGCAAAACAAGTATGTGGAATAAGAAAGAATGGGAAGAATAATAAAAGAACTGAATGGTGGAATAAGGAAATAAAGCAAGCAGTAAAAAAGAAGAAAGAAATGTGGAAGCGATACATAAACACAAATGAAGAGCCAGACAGAGACGAATACAGAGACGAATACAGAAGACAGAGAAATATAGTAAAAGAACTAGTAAAAGATGCAAAGAAGAAGAGATGGAAGGAATTCGGTGAAGAATTGAATGAAGGTTTTGGGAATAACAATAAACAGTTTTGGAATAGAAATGTTAGGGTATAGAAAGTCTAATGCTCACAATCTTATTGACGATTTTTATTAAAACAGTTTTCGGGCGACCGGTTTCGGCGTTTACAGTTTATACGCCATCACCAGGCTCTTTAAGAAACTGAATAATGAAATTTTTTTTTCGTCTGTACTGTTAATAACCAACTTTGTTTTTTGTCATATATTTTTTGTGTTTTTAATGTACTGCATTAAAATAAACTAATTTGACTTCTCTCACACACACTTTGAATCTGTGAGAGTAAAAGCTAAACACCACATTATTCGATTTTTCATGCGAGTTTGAAATCAAGGAAGACACTTGGGTCCCAATGTTACAATCAAACATCATATTGTACACTGTAATTTTCTTGTACTGATATGTAAGTACCAATAATATCATTGTTAATACTTTATATATCGTATATTGAGTAAAACAGTTAACATCAGAGTAGTACTGGTCTGTTGGAACACCATTGTGAAACTTTCTATTAACTTGTTACCTGTTGTTAGACTTAGACCTAAAACTTAACCTAGGACAACTCTATTTATAACAGCTTATTTATTTTAGCTTATTCAGTTCCTTAAAGGGCCTGATGATGGTGTATAAACTGTAAACACCGAAACCGGTCGCCCGAAAACTGTTTTATTAAAAACTCAATCAGATTGTGAGCATTAGACTTTCTATACCCTAACATTTCTACAATGTGCTCATATCAGCAGCGTGTGTATTAGTTCTGGAAGAAAATAAGAAGCATGAAAGAAACGAAAAGGAAAGAAATAAGAGGATTATAAATGAGCGAAATGAATTGAAAACAAATATACAGGATATACTACCCATATGCAATAAGCACTATAAAGAAAAATTCGAGACAAGCAACCAACAAAATGAGGAGAGAGGACAGCAGGAAAGAGAAGAGGATAGGAACAATCGAGTAGACGAAATTCGTATCAAAGATATTGAAGAAGGATTTTCAAGAATAAAGATTGGAAAAGCGGGAGGTCCAGATGACATAGATCTGGAGATGATGAAGTATGTGGGAGAACGAGGCAAACTTTGGCTACTATAAATAATAAGGGAAGCATGGAGAACAGAAAAAATACCGAAAGATTGGGAAGAAAATTTATTGATACCAATATACAAGAAAGGAGATGAAGCGGAATGTGACAACTATGGGCTATATGCTTATCATCAGTGGCATATAAAGTCTACACTGAGATAATAGAAAGAAAGCTCAGGAAAGAACTGGAAGGAAAACTAGGAGAAGAACCAGCTGCTTTTAGGAAGGAAAGATGAACAACGGATAATATATACCTACTGAAAATATAACTGAAAGGAAAAACGAAATAGGAGAAGACTTATATATTACGTTTATAAATATTAAAGCTGCTTTTGATTCTATAAATAGAGAAGTAGTATTGTCAGTAAGGGAAGACCTGCAAATCCCGCAAAAGGTAGTAAGCGTGGTTAAAAGTAGATATAGAAACGTACTTGCTAAAGTACAAATAAACGGAAACAGATCACCAATAATAAACCTAAGGAGAGGAATAAAACAAGGGGACAGTCTTAGCCCAGTTTTGTTTATATTATAATGAAGAGCGCTAAAAGAAGGTCAAGGCAATTAAAGTCAACAATAGGTTACAGGAATTTAGTACCGGTGAGAATGGAAGGATTACTATATGCAGATGACCTAGTAATAATAGCAGACAATAAAGAGAAAATGCAAAAATTAATCGATATCTGAGTGGAAGAAATAGAAAATTTGAAAATGGAGGTAAATGTAGAGAATGGTAGTGGCCCAAAAGAAAAGAGAAGAAATAAACCAAACGATATTTAGGTGCAAACGAAATAATAGAAACAGTCTCGACGATTGAATACCTGGGAGTAATAATATCTGAGGATGGAAAGCTAGATCAAGAAATCTCATACAGGGCGAAAAAAGCAAATAAAATCTACTATGCACTAAATAAAACAATATTTGGAAAGGAAGAAATAGATAAAAAAATCAAATTGAAGGTATACAATGCAATATCTGTACCAACTTTAATATATGCAAGTGAGACATGGGTAAACAATGCAAAAATAGACAGTAAAATAAACGCAGCGGAGATGAAGAAGCTGAGAAAAAAGCAGGATAAACGAAATTGGACAGAATAAGAAATGAAGATATAAGACAAAAACTGAAACAGGTATCGATAATAACCAAGATACAAAAAAGAAAATTAAAATGGTATGGACACATTAACCGAATGGACCAAGGAAGACTACCAAAGCAGGTGATGGAATCAAAAAGATATGGTAAAAGAAGGAAAGGGAGGCCAAGGAAGAGATGGATCGGTCAGATTATAGAAATTGGACAGGAAAAAGGAAAAACACATCAACAAATGAAAGAGTTAGCAAAGGACCACAAGAAATGAAAGATATGGATAGAGGATGAATAAAACCTCCGACGCCTCTGAGGGGCATAATGGAGTCTCGAGAAAGAAGAAATGAAAATTTCTCCATAAATAGCGGGAATCCAGATATTATGTTTATTGTGACTCCTTGTGAAACTGACTACAACGGTTTCGTTGTTTTACTGGGATCAAGTTTTTTTATCGCATTACCTATTAGGCATAGTTAATACTCCTTGAAATGTACTGAATATAATAGAAAATTACCTAATCACCAGAAGTGACCATAGGAGGACAGAAAGTATTTTCCCCCCTGTGCGCTCCCCCTTAGCTGTTTTGGCCAAAGTTTGCTCTCCTCGCACAAAAAGAAAAATGTATATATATATATATATATATATATATATATACATTAACCGAATGGACCAAGGAAGACTACCAAAGCAGGTGATGGAATCAAAAAGATATGGTAAAAGAAGGAAAGGGAGGCCAAGGAAGAGATGTATATATATATATATATTTAAAAAAAATAGAAACACCTGCCGAAAAACAAAAGCAATTTTGGTGCGTGGATAATTGGGCATACCTCCTCGTGGTTGAAACGGGTGTGCCCAGTTAACGCTACGTACAAAATGGCTGAGAACGAGTATAGTGTGGACGAAAAGACAAGAAAAAGAGGAGATGAATCGGAAGATGAGGCAGACGATAGCAGAAGTAAAAAAGTACATCGGTCGCCTGGGAATGATAGGCAACTAGAAAAAATATTGGAGAGCCTAAATATTATCACAATGGAAATAAGGGAACTAAGAGAAGAGCAAAAAGAGTACAGAGCGGAAATGAAGGAACTCAGACAAGAAAATGAAAAGCTGAAACAGGAAAACAGAGAAACCCAACAAAAAGTGGAAGAATTTGAAAATAAAATAGACAGAATGGAAAAGGACAAAAGACGAAATAATATAATACTGCAGGGAGTAGATATGGATACCTACGATCAAAACATAACAAAAGATAACGTCCAAGATTTTTTATGCAATGCACTAAAAGTTGAGACAAAAATAAAAAGCGCAAGAAAAATTGGAAGTAAATCCTGCTTGATTGAGCTCGAAAATGCAACGGACAAAGAAGAAATTATGAAAAATAAAGGCAAATTGAGAGACATAAAGGGAAAAGAAATATATATTAATGACGACATGGACAAAAATGAACGGATGATACAGGGTAAAATCAGAACGAAGGCAAAAGAGGCTAAATTGGAAGGAAAAAACGTCAAGGTAGGATTTCAAAAAATAAAAATAAATGAGGAGGTATGGACATGGAATAAACATCAGCAACAACTCTTAAAAATAGAAAACCAAAACAGAAACCAAAAAAACTAAACGACGTAAATGAAACGGTAGCAACAACGGCAATGGACAAGGAGACGATTGGGATTAAAAACAAGAAAATGAAAACTAATTTGGGAACATGGAACGTAAGAGGCACTTATGAAACGGGAAAACTTAAAGAATTAATTAGAGAAACAAAAAGATATGAAATAGATATATTAGCTTTACAAGAAACAAAACAATTAGACACAGAAATAGTATAAATAGATGATATAGTATTTTTTAAAAGTGGGGGGAATAACAGAGTGCTAGGAACAGGCTTTATCATACAGAAAAGATGGAAAACCAGAGTGATGAATTTCAAGCCGATATCAGATAGAATGTGCACAATCAGTTTAAAAGGGAATCAACGAAACATAAGCATAATAAATGTACATGCACCAATAGAAGACGCCACCGAAGAAGACAAAGATGCATACTATGAGCAACTAGAGAGAGAATATGACAGATTACCAGCATTTGATATCAAAATAGTAATGGGAGACTGCAATGCTAAAGTGGGAAAAGAGGACATATATGAAAATATAACAGGAAAATACAGTAAACACGATGTATCAAATGATAATGGTCAACGAATTATAGGTTTTGCCACAGAAAGACAAATGGTAATAAAAAGCACATACCAACGCAGAAAAGATATACATAAAGGAACGTGGATTTCCCCTGACAAAAGGACAATAAATCAAATAGACCACATATTAATAGAGAAGAAGCACGCCCATAATATAATAAATATAAAAAGTATGAGAGGAGCGGAATGTGACTCAGATCACTTTTTGGTAAGAGCAGCCTATAGAATAAATGCTAATATAAAGAAAGACAATCAAAGGGACAAAGAAATCAAAAAACAATTCAACACAGCAATACTAAAAGATAATATGACACAGAAGAAGTACGAACAACAAATAACCAGCAGACTAAACGAAGAACCAGAAACACTAGACCCGGAAGAAAAGTGGGAAAGCATAAAAGAAGCAGTTTTAAACACCAGTAAAGAAATATTAATTAAAGGTAATAGAAAACAAAAAGCAAAAGAATGGTATGATGAGGAATGTCAAAAAATAGCAGAAGAAATTAGAAAAATAAGAATAAAAAACTTAAGAAATAATAGTGACATTAGCACACAAGAATATAGAGAATTGAAGAGAATTATGAAGAGAACATGCAGAAATAAAAAAAGAAAATACAACGAAGAAAAACTCAAAGTGATAGAGAAAAAATTCCAAAAAAAGGAAATAAGATCCTTTTACCAGGAAACAAGAAAAATGGAAAGGGGATATCAGAAACATAACCCATATATGAAAAATGAGGAAGGAATATTAATAAATGAACCCGGGGAAATAATGAGAAATTGGCAAACTTATTTTACACAACTTTTAAACAAAAACGAAGAAGAAAGGGGAACAATCCAGGAAATTGAAGATGACCATATAGTAATAGAAACACCTACGAGGGAAGAAATAGAAAATGAAATAAGAGGGCTAAAAAGCAATAAAAGCCCAGGAATAACGGAAATATCGGCGGAAATGATAAAGGCAGGAGGAAAAAGACTACACAAGGAGATACATAGCCTGATAAAAAGTATATGGGAAACAGAAAGAATGCCAGGAGAATGGACCAGGGCAAGGATATGCCCCATACATAAAAAAGGTGATAAAATGAGATGTGAAAATTATAGAGGTATCGCGTTGCTAGAAGTCGTGTACAAAATATTGACAAACATCTTAAGAAAAAAGCTGAATCAATACACGGAAAAGATATTGGGCGAATATCAGGCAGGATTCAGAAGTAATAGGTCGACGACAGACCAAATATTTGCGTTAAAAAAAATCCAAACTACGTGCTACGAACATAAAATAGCAGTATACGTCCTGTTCGTCGACTTTAAACAGGCCTATGATACGGTAAAGCGGCAACAGATGTACGCACTAATGAAAGAAATGGGCATACCAAGTAAAATCGTCAGGATGGTAAAGATGACTATGGATAACTCCACAAACGAAATAGCATGGAAGGGACATAAATCAAATAATTTTGAAACAAAGGAAGGATTAAGACAAGGAGACCCACTATCAACGACTCTTTTTAATGTAATACTGGAAGGAATAATCAGGAAAAGTAAAATAAGCACACAGGAAACGATTTTTAAAAATGGTCACCAATGTATTGCATTCGCAGATGATCTAACATTATTATCGACAAGTAAGAAAGAGCTAACAAAATTAATGAGCAATATAATAAAACAAGCCAAACCTTTTGGTCTTCTCATAAATAAGGAAAAGACAAAATACATGATAATGGGAGAAACAGATAAAGAAAATGAAGACAATTTCACATTGGAGATAGAAGGAGAAAATGTATGCGCATTTAAAAGAGTTTCAGAATTTACATACCTGGGTGTAAAAGTAGATGAAAAGGGACATGGGGAAGGGGAAATAAAAGCAAGAATAGCAAAAGCAAACAAAAAGTATGGAGCATTGCGTCCATTAATGAAATCCAAAGATGTGTCAAGAAAAACAAAAATAAGAATCTACAAAACAGTTATCAGACCTACAGCTACATATGCATGTGAAACATGGGTGCTTAAAAAATCAGAAATAGACCTTTTAGAAAGATGGGAGAGGAAAATACAACGAGCAATATATGGAGGCGTGAAAATAGACGGTCAATGGAGAAGAAGAAATAATAAGGAACTTGAAGAACTATATAATGAACCAAAAATAACGACGGCAATCAAAGCATAGAGAATCCGTTACTTAGGACACATAGAAAGAATGGGAAAGGCGAGAATGCCAAAAATGGTTCTATTACGTAAGCCAATACAAAAAAGAAGAATAGGAAGACCAAGAAGGAGATGGAAGGACAGCGTATATGAAGACTTAAAACAAAGTAATATTGTAAACTGGAAAGAAAAAGCTTTGGACAGAAAACAATGGAAGGAAGTGGTGAAGAAATGTATGGAAAGACTATAATGTTAAGTGTAGTATTAAGTGTTTTATACAAACAAATGTAATATTGTATATATTATAGTAGTATAGGATATAGCATTATATATAAATATGTAATAGTAATTGTAAGGAAAAATTAAATATTTCAGCCCTAGGCCTTCACGGCCTGTTGAGCTTAATAAATATAATATATATTTATTAAGTAAACCCCGTCAACCATGAAAGGTTACTGGCGGGGAAGAGTTGTACATAAAATCAGATATTTGCTTATAACAACTAATTACAATTGAGAAGCTTATTTTTATATTAGATTGTACAATTTAGTTAGTTTTAGATACTGAGTCACTTTATCACATTTACTATAGTTCAGAGCACTTTTCAGATCACTTGGTAAATCACTTTGAAGTCGTTCCAGGTGATAGAATGGGCAACTAACAATAATGTGTTCGATTGTCACAGGAATATCACAAACATAGCACAGTTTTTGTTGTTCTTTCTTCATTAGGTACTGGTGGGTAAACCTGGTATGTCCTATTCTCAAGCGGTGTTGTATGACTTGATCTTGTCGTTTTTGTGGCATTATCCCTTTTTGTGACAAATTTGGGTTGATGCGTTGTAGTTTGTTGTCGTCAAGTTTTTTCCACCTTTCGAGCCATATTCTCATTGAAAATTTTTTGATGATATTTTGAATGTCGGAATGAGGAATTTCTAGGAGCTCTTGATCTGGTCTATTCGTATAGCAGGCTTCTTTATCTTCCCGATCAGCTTTTTCATTACCTATTATGTCTACTGTCTACATGAGATGGAATCCAAACAAATTCTACCCGTTTATTCTTACTGTAAAGTTCTTCTAGATCAATTTTAATTTGGCATAGTATTGGATGGTTTGGGTAAACCCTTAATATTTCTTGTACTGCGCTTAAAGGATCTATGAAAATGACTGCTTCCAATTTGGTCTGGTTGCATACAATTCGGTGGAATATATGGAGTACTCCTTAGGTAGCTGGAACTGATGTTTAATTGTTTCGTCAACGAAAGCTGCGCCTACCGTTTCCATTTCAGAAGTTTTTGACGCATCTGTATATATTTGGTAATATCTTTTGTACTTGTCTTTAATCTCTTGAAACCGTTGTAGAATTATATGTGATGAAGTATCAGATTTAGGATACAGTAGAAGATTTGTAGTACATTTGGGGAGTTTTATGGTCCAAGGAGGACGGTAATTTATTTCATTGGAAATAACTTTCGGAAAATTGAAACCTGTGATTCTTTTACTAAATTATGATGCAGAAAGAAAGGGTTTTTGTTCAAAAATTAAATGAAAATTTTCAGAAAATATGTAGGAGTAAGCAGGGTTATTAGCGTTTGCTAACTTTTTTTCTTTTTTTATCGTTGGAAGGAGTATTTTCCTGTGATGCGTCAGTATCCTCAGAGGTGTCATCCTGAATACTAAAATCTTGGTTTATTTTACTAAGTAGTTTTTTCTTGATTCTTGTAATTCTAGATTTAGTTGCTCTTTCATTCAACATGGGATATATTTCAGTTAGCATATGTCCCAACCCGTGTATATCCTGTATGTATTCTAGGGCCAGTTCTACTGGGGTGGAAGAACCGTGAACCTCTTCTAAGAATGCTAGTAATTGGGTGTAATTTAGTAGGTACATATGGTGGTGATGCATCCTGGATAAATTGTTTGACTGGTTGTCATAATGACTCAATATTAGTAGTTTCTGAAGTGGATTTGTCTAATTTGGTAATTTTCTTCTTCTTTTTAATTTGCACTGGTTTTGGTTTCGTGAATTCTGTTGGTATAGTTTCTGTAGGAGTGGAGCAAGTTGGGGATGACACTTCCGAGTGAGATCGTTTATTTTTATTATCGGTATCAGTGCTGACTTGAGCATCCATTTCTTCTCGAGATTCGTCATTTACATGTGTAATTTGATTTTGTTCGGGGCTAGTAGATGGTATTTGTGGAAGAAAATTTTCCTCCGTTTGGGGCTTTTAAGTATTTTGTGGATAAGAGGGATTTGAGGTACAGTCCGAGGAAACGTGACCAGTTTGGTGGCATTTGTAACAAGTTAGTTTATCGGAAAGAAAAATTCGGTACGAAATATTTTCAAAATCAGTTAGGAGGGAGTCGGGTACAGTAAAATTTTCTGTAGGTGCAAAGTAAACTTGTCTTCGAAAACTAAGTACATGGCTGTATTGCGGGTCTTGTATTCCAGCTCTAAGGAACGAAATTGGAGACATTAATTTAAAACCAAAATTGATTAAAGACTGTTCGATTATGTTATGGGGTATAGATGTACATACTTGGGATAGAACTAATCTATTAGCGGGTGTAATTAGTTTACGTGCTTTGATTGCATGTTCTCCAATTTTAATTTCACCATGTTGACTTAGAAAATCATCTACGACTTGTATTTTTGAAAAGTAGATGCATATTCTTCCGTTTGGCATTTTGGATGAGAACAGTACATTTTTGGATGGACTATAGTCCCTACTGCAATGGTGTACTCTTCTGTTCTTATTCCGTCTACTGCCGGTAAAATTATGGCCTGATTTTTTGTTGGGAATTTTGTTAATGGTTGTTGTTTAGTTACGGTAGAATAAGTAATTTTATGCTGATCGGAATTAATTGATGGACCCCTGTACTCAGAAGTCCCACCTGTCATTTTGTCAAATTTGACTTTCTATCTTTTTTTAAATTTAAATTGAACTTTCATTTCAATAATTTTAATTTGAGTAGGTCCGACTCTGTTTATTGAAAAGTAAATAGTCGATTTAGCAATTAGCAAGAAAATGCCAACAGTTGAAATTAGTTTTTAAATAATTAATGAATACGAAATATAAATAATGTTCTTCGTATTTATATAAAAAACAATGCTTGTAATCAAACTACTGCAAATTTGGAAACTGTACTTACAGCTCTTAACAGATCACTGTACACTGCTTCTATATATTTCGGTTTAATATTTAAATTTACAATGTTTCTTCTCAAAACAATAAAAGTTGTGGAGCTCAAACTATTTCGAGTTTTCTACCTGAACTTTCATGACCGGATGTATATATTTTATTTATTTAGAAATACATTTTACTGTTGTCCGAAAACAGGAAAAATGTTGATTTGATAAATAAATATTGTTTTTTAGTTAAATTCAATATTCAAGCTGCCACCCACCTGCCTCTTAGCAGTCTGAGCATTTAATTTAAGTGAAAATCAATATTTACCTTTCAAAATAACATTGTTTTCTGTTTTCTGACAGCAGTAAAATGTATTATTCATTAAATAAATTACATACATTCTTCTTTTTCTCTTAATTAATTTAATTAAAAAAATTTTTTTGGCTCCCTGTAAAAATAATTATGTTAATGTTTATATAAGTTAACATAAAATTGAAAATCACAATAGAAGGCCAATTAATTGATAAAATTGCAATAGACCGAGGAGTATGACAGGGCTGTATTTTATCTCCACGACTATTCAGTATTTACTCTGAATAGGTATTTCAGGAAGCTTTAGAGGGTTACGCGAAAGGAGTATTAATAAACGGTGAATGGTTGAATTCGAGGAAAGCGAAATGTGGGAAGACGAAGGACATCATGGCTTAAGAACTTACGGGAATGATTCGAATCCAGTAGTGCAGAGCTATTTAGAGCGGGGCTCAACAGGGTCCGCATTGCCATGATGATTTCCAACCTTCGATATAAGATGGAACTTAAAGAAGAAAAAGGTTGAATTACATTAGGTATGCAGATGACACCATAGTTTTTGCCAATAATCTGAATGATTTACAAATATTAACAGATCGTATAACAGAAGTCACCAACAGATACGGATTAGCTCTTAACACAAAGAAGACCAAATTTATGACAACTAGTCAAAAACCACTACTAAATGCTCAACTGGACACGAATTTACATAACCAATGAGACCACTCAACAGAAATTAAACAGCGAATAATAAAAGCGAAAGCAGCGTGTGTTAGAATGAGACCCAATTTCAACAGTCGAGACATATCATTAAAAACAAAATATTGTCTGTTGAAATGCTACATAAACACAGTTCTGCTCTACGGAATGGAAGCGTGGACACTAACTGTTGCTTCTATGAATCGGCTCGAAGCTTTCGAAATGTGCTGTTATAGGCGCATCTTACGTATATCCTGGGTTGACCGAATTACTAATGTGGAAGTCCTGCGTAGAATGGGGAAAGAGTGTAAAATTCTCATAACCATCAAAACAACAAAATTAGAATATCTAGGAACGGAAGGTAAATGGTAAAACAGGACCGCGAAGAAGACGCATTTCGTGGCTTCAAAATTTACGAAAGTAGTATAATATGACAACGACTGGACTGTTCCGCGCTGCGGTAAACAAAGTCAAGATAGCCATAATAATTAACATCCGGAACGAATAGGCACTTTAAGAAGAATAAATAGAATTTAATAACCTTTCGAATGAGGTATCACACGACCTCTACTCTCGTTTAAAAAAATTATAGATTACGTCATGATAAATGACGTCACTAGTATGATATATATGCCAAAAAATTTTAATTTAAAAATAAAAATTGACCTTTTTCAGGATTTACCTCCAGAGTCACCCATTCTCGAGAAAATGAATTTATCCGAATTCAAACGTCCTCACTGTATAATATGAACTAGGACGATAGACGCAGTGCATGCCACAAAGCAAACTTATAAATTTGGCTGTCCAATCAGTACCAACGAATTATGTACGTAAGGAGAACGCACTTCTCTAGAAACACCAGAAATTGTAGACGTCACCTAACCAGACGAAAAATTACAATAACGTTTGTAACGATCTCATCTGTCAGTTCAGGTGCATATTTATTATGTTGGAAGATTCTGGTGACAAAATTATGAACTTCGCGTGTACCAAAATTTGTTAAAAATGGTATTTACCCTGATAGATAGATTCAGTGAGGTGACTTTTGACATATTCTGTCGTCGTAAGCAAAAATGCAGTATCAACACAAGGCATCTAACAGAAAAAATTAAGTTAATTTTACAAAGCTGTCCTGATATTAAAAGTTACCCATCTGTGAAGTTTTTATTGTCACTAGTTTGAATTTATAGAAAATTTCTTTTATTGTAAATATACAAAATGCTTCATAATTATCAATAAAATAAGGCAGATACTGCATCAGTGGTAACAATTTTGGACTTCTGCTTGTGTGGTTTGCTTAGGAAGAATGCGGCAAGTTATACAGGTTGTTTCAAAAAAAGGTAACCCCGTCTTTATGGTAGGTAAAAAACGGAAAAATAATTGGGGTTTGCTTTGTAAAAAATTTTTGTAACGCCATCGGTTTTCAAGATACAGGGCGTTGAAAAAAAAAAATTTACGCATTTTTTACGACTTTGCCGAAACTACTGGCAACATTGTAATGAAATTTTATACGAATATGTTTTGGAAGCTGATACATCCCATTAATTGGTTTTTATATCTGATTCTCATAGAGGGCGCTAGTTACACGGATCGTACTAAGTATTAGTCAATATAACTTTTTTAAGAGTATAATTCTTAATCAAAATTTCAAGTAAACTTAAACATCATTTAATTTTACACGAAAAAGGTACTCTTGGTAAAACTCGATACTGTGTACCGTTTTCGGAATATTTTGATTTGAAAATTATGAAGTAATAATTGATGCTGGTAGTAATGATAAAGTTCTAATAGGTATACCTCTATTTTCTCCAAATGTGCCATGGAAATCTGATATTTATTGATTGTTATGACGATAAATCAACAATAATTAGAGTTTTTAAACCTTGTTTCAATTTTTCAATTTTCAAAAATGCGTAAATTTTTTTTTCAACACCCTGTATCTTGAAAACGGATGGCGTTACAAAAAATTTTTACTAAGCAAACCCCAATTATTTTTCAGTTTTTTACCTACCCTAGAGATGAAGTTACTTTTTTTGAAACACCCTGTATAAAAAATGGTTTAAAAAGTGCTGTACAATCGTCTACAATAATAAAACAAATATAAAAATTATATTTACAATCTTAAGCGAATGAAGAGCTATGTCTGATTTTAGTTTATATTTATGCAAACTAGAGAAAACAACCAATTTATCTGTAATAATAAAAATTAAAGTAATTTATTATTGTACTCATTTGCCCTCATTTGCGACTGTAAAGTAACACTTTATTGTACCGAAAGAAGAATTTTACTTTACCTGCCGCGATTAATCGGAATTGAATATAAGTGGTCGATAGCAGTAATCGATTATTTATTTGAGTTAACTTAAAATTTATTTACTTTAATTATTAAAAATATTGTACAAAAATTACGACATTGTTAATTAAATTGATGTTGAAAAGTGAAATTCTGTAGTATTTTGTAGTTAAATTCATATAAAATAAATCAATACTTCACCGATTTAGAATTATTCAATATTGATAACTATTGATTAAAAATCAAAAGCGGCCATCATGCAGAAGTCACCTTTCATCGTGTCATCACTGTCATGAAATTTTTATTACATCTAAAATTAAAAAAAAATTCTTAAATTGTAAATTGTAAGTAAGTAGAGGAAAGGCTGTAAATATGGGCTGGTCTTGTAATATGGGCTAGGTGGGTTTCACAGCTATTCGTTGCAGATCTCTACATTTTGACTATTTCAAATGGTATTTGACGAAGTTAAACTATCACCGTAGCGATGGCACCACTGTGGTAGATATTTCCCAGTTTATAATAATTGTTTGTCGGTTGGTGCGAGTGTCAAAACTTTTTCGGGTAAGTTGATAAATTCCAGTATTTAAAAATAAACACGAATTTCAAAAAAAAGTCTGTGTCACGTTGAAGCTCTATTATTAGTCTTTGATATATGCTAATGAGTTTTCTTCAAATTGTCTGCTTTTAGACATAACTTCTTTTGTTGTGCAAAGCAAGCGTGTTTACAATATGGGCTATGCCTCTGTTTTCATTATGGGCTAGTGGCCCCTATTTAGAACAATGTAGAAATGCAGGCAAAACGAAGTAGGAAAAGGCAAAGAAAAAAGAAAAGGAAAAGAAATAAAAAAAGGAAAACGTAAGCAGCTTACCAAAGTCACAAAGAACCAAAAAAAGAAATCGGTTTCTAGTAGCGAGGATGAGGAAGAATATGTGCCTGCAGATGATGAAAGCGATTACAATGAGTTTCCTTCCACACAGCCTCCACAAGACGCAGCTGACGTAACGTGTATGTTTTGCGAAGTACTTTTTTCAGAGGATAATCTTGGTGAAATATGGGTCAAGTGCTTCTGTTCCATTTGTGGGCACATAACGAGTGCGCTGGGGCCGAAAAAGAAGAATATCTGTGTGACTTTTGCAAATAGTTTTAGCCTATGAGTTATTTAATGTATTTTTTGTATTTTAGATATTAAAATATATTTGTCACGCATTTATCTCATTTCACACAAATTTAAGACACATTTTTCGGGGTAGCCCATATTTAGGATCATTATTCAAACGGCGCAAAAGTACAATTTTTCATTATTTATACATTTAAAACAGTTGTATATTTTTTAATCAATTTGCACTTTGGGCAGGTTATAAGTAACTAAATGTAGGTATTCTTGCATACCTTTGGAAATAAAATAGAATTTTTATTCTTTTTTTACAAAGAAAAATAAAATGGGTAGCCCATATTTGCATCCTTTCCTCTACTAAAACAAATATCAAATTGATGGCGATAAAATTTTGTATGCACCACGTCAGTAAAAACTCTTTATCAAACTCGTCTGTTATTCGCCTTGCTCTCTAGGCTGGCTCGGCTTATAATATCAGACTGGTTCCATAAAGAGTATCTTTACTGACTTGTTACATAAATAACTACTATTATTTTTGCCTAATCATTTTTTATATTGCTTAGTAATTTATTTTTAGCCTTTATTACAGCCCAACAAAAATTTAACGCTTGGATGGGGGACGGGCCACTAATAGATAATATTAATTATTATAATTTACATTTTTCAAGACCCTTAGTTTCTATTATTTGTATAAAAACATACACATTCCTAAGAAGAGGTAATACCTAAATGCCTTTTTTTATTGCCACCCCTTTTTGGGTAATTGTCAAATGATATTTATGTATCTATCTATTAACTTGCAGTCGAAACCATTGAGATTACGGATTCAAAATTTTGTCCCGCGCGGGACATACGGCTAAATACCACAAACAGAACAGCTGATGTTATTATTGTACTTAGTAAAATAGCAGTATCTACATAAAGCTTAGGGAAAATGCAGCATGTGATAAGTATACACTGCGTTCTTCCTAAGCACATTTTACTTACTGCATGTATCTTTAAGCAGATATGTAATAATTGCTGCACATACTGCGTGTATACCAATAATATTTTAAAAACTGCCCCAGATACTGCATTTTTACGAACGAATACAAAAAGAGCAAGTTTTCCTGGTTCCATTGATATAAAAGTCTATATCTGTAATTTTTGTACATACTGCGTTTTTGCTTATGAGGGCAGTATTCCACTGTGTCATTTTCAGATCTATAATTGTTCTCGAATCCTAGATTATACATTATCTGACTCTTTTTAAAAGATCTAAAAGGTTCGAGACTGAACCTCCACTGTACATGTAGTTTTCTGCCGGTGGCTTTTCTTCGCCTAATGTAAACAACAAAAGGAAACAGAATATGCATAAGTCATTCCGGATTCGGCATTCCAGATTGTAAGGAAAAATTCACTAAGGAAATTCACAATATTGCACTTAGTTCAGCGTTTCCCAAATTTATTATTCCTTGGCCCGGTTATTTTTGTGCTTATCCTTCGTGACCCACTATTTACATACTACATACATACTCACTACATACACTGGTGCACGAGGTGTGTGAGTGCGAGGTGCGAGGTCCGAGGTGCGAGGTGCAAGGTCCGTGGTGCGTGGTGCGAGGTGCGAAGTACGAAGTTCGATGTGCTTGGTGCGTGGTCCGAGGTGCGGGGTGTGAGGTCTGAGGTACGGGGTGCGTGGTTTTAGGTACGGGATGCGAGGTCCGAGGTGCGTGGTGCGATGGGCGAGGTGAGAGGTGCGTGATGCGATGTGCTTGGTGCGAGGTGCGGGGTGCGAGGTGCGGGATGCGTGGTGCGGGATGCGTGGTCCGAGATGCAAGGTGCGAGGGTCGAGGTGCGAGGTGAAATGTGCGATGGGCAAGGTGCGAGGTGCAGGAGGGCCCAGGTTGCGATGTGCAAGGTGCGATGTGCGTGTGAGTGTGTGTGTGTGTCACACTTATAAGTCGTAACAAAAGGAATTAGAAATTTTATCGCTTCTGCTAAAACTGGGTACTCCTGGCGGCGAGACAGTCAAAAATCTATCAGTGCCCTATCACACGATAGTTTAATTACTGACTCAATATCTAAATCCAGAAGTCCTCTTGAAGAAGATACAAAGAAACGGAAATCATGGATGACCGATGAAATACTCGAGCTTATGGATCAGAGAAAAAAGAACAAAGAAAATCTCAAAGAATATAAAAGAATACATACCATCGTCAGAAGAAAGATAAGAGAAGCAAAAGAGAAACAAAAAACAGAACAATGTCAAGAAATAGAGGAGTATCAGAGTCGATATAACAATTTCAATGTCCATCGAAAGGTGAAGGAAATAGCTGGAAAGTTCCGAGAACGCAGCAGCGGAAAAATAACAGATGATGAAGGCAATCTTGCCATAACCAAAGAAGATAAAAAGAAAGTATGGGAAGAATACTTGGGGAAACTTTTCCACGACCTTAGAACAGGAAAAGAACCCACCATTGAAGATAATTCAGGTCCCGAAATCCTACCAGAAGAAGTAACCACAGTCATCAGACAAATGAAGGATGGAAAGGCACCGGGACTTGATGAAATACCTGCAGAACTGCTAAAGCTATTAGATGGAGCACAAATAAAAATAAAAACTGAAATATTTAATGACATATACCTACATGGCAGGAAAAATACCAGCAGCGTGGCTCAAATCTGAGTTTGTACCGTTGCCCAAAAAAACAGGAGCAAAAGTTTGTGAAGACTATAGGACCATAAGCCTAATGAGCCATCTTCTCAAGCTGTTTTTAAAAGTCATCCATAATAGAATTTACCGAAAATGCGAAGAACAAATTGCGCCCAATCAGTTTAGATTTGTGAACGCCGTTGGTACGAAGGAGGCTTTATTTAGTGTGCAAGTGTTGTTTCAGAAATGTAGAGATGTCAGCTGTGATGTTTTTGCATGCCTGATTGACTACAAATAGGCTTTCGATAGAGTCCGATATGAACAAATGATGAAAGTGCTGAAGAGGACAGGGATTGACGGAAGAGACCTGAAAATAATAGCTAACCTGTATTGGAATCAATCAGCAGTGCTCTGGATAGATGGAGAATATACAGATCAGGTCAAAATCTTAAGGGGAGTAAGACAGGGATGCTTAATTTCACCGCTGATATTATTCAATCTGTACTCAGAGCACATTTTTGAAGAGGCTCTAAAAGATATTGGATGAAGGCATCTCATTAAATGGAGAGTAGCTCAGTAACCTGCGATAGGCAGATAATACAATAGTGTTTTCCAATACCATAGAAGGGCTGCAGAACTTAATGAATAAAATAACTGAAACCAATAGAACATATGGACTAGATATAAACACCAGCAAAACCAAGCTAATGATCATCAGCAAGCAAAACATAACTGGAGTAAATCTGTATGTGAACCAAATGAGAATTGAACGTGTCTCACAACACAACTATTTGGGCACTATAATCAATGAGTCGTGGGACAATACTCAAGAGATTAAATGTCGCATCGGAAAGGCAAAGAGTGCATTCTTGACTATGAGCTCTGTGTTGAAGAGCCATGACATCACTCTAAAAACAAAGATAAGGCTCGTTAAATATTACGTGTACTCAGTGCTTTTATACGGAGTAGAAACGTGGACCTTGAAGGCGGAAAATCTATCGAAACTTCAAGCTTTTGAGCTATGGTTGTACAGAAGGATCCTGAAGATACCATGGACAGACAAAGTCACCAATGAAGAAGTACTACGGAGGATGGACACAACCGCAGATTTAGTCAACATCGTGAAGGGCCGTAAGCTGCAGTACTTAGGGCATATAATGAGAAATCAAGGCAGATACGTGCTACTCCAGTGCATTGTACAAGGTAAAATTGAAGGAAAAAGGGCCCCAGGACGAAGAAGAATATCCTGGCTTGCTAACCTGAGAGCATGGTATAGAAAGACCTCAACACAACTATTCCGTATAGCAACTAACAACCTTGATTAACCAATTGACATTATGAAAACTGTCTTTAAATTGGAATATTGCATCCCTAGCCGTTGGTGGATGTTGTTCTAAGAATAGTGAAATTTCTTCCATTAATTCAATAAGTCTTTTTAAAACATTCCCTTTTGATAGCCAACGCACTTCGCAGTGTAAAATGTGTTCATGTTCACTTGAAGATCTGAAGCGGCGAGGCGACCCGGCATTTTGCTTTCGTGGCCCGGTACTGGGTCGCGACCCACCGTTTGGGAATCGATGACTTAGTGAATTGTACCATAAATTATCTCAGCAATTAGAAGGGATAGAGCCCCAGGTGACTTCTCCAGAGCTGGGCGGTACCGTATTGAGTTCAAATTGATGAAAATGTCAAAATCTCAAAAAAGTGCACTTAGTGTTTTACAGGAAGGTTTTTTATTAGGCCTGCTGTAAATTTTGGCAAATGATCTATAATGACCTATTTCACATTTTTTGACGTGGTGAATTCCTCCACCAATCCAGGGATTTGTGAGATACCCACCTTCTTTTGCCGTTCTTGTTATTGCTTTTGCAACGCCACAGAACGTTTCCAGTTCAAGTCTGATTCTGAGACTGTATAACGCAATCCTAAATCAAATCATAGAATAAAATGGCCATAAATGATTGCGATGAAAAAATCTAACCAATTATTTTTTTTATCTTGAATAAAATATTTTATAATTACTTTTTTTAACTTAAATATGGAACTTAATTGCAAATAAAAAGTAATAAACAAAGTACAAGCTAACATTTTTTGCAGTGTAGAGATTACCTTAAGTATGCTGGTTGATATATAACCTCCTTATACATTCTCAACACCACGAAAACGGAATAAATTATCTTTTACGTTGTTATTTTCACTTCTGAATAATATAAATACCTAGAAAGAGGGAAAATTATTTTTCACCTACTCGGAGTCCTACCTGAATTTCTGAAGAATGCCTCCTGAATTTTTTATTTTAATTTTCTAAAGTTACGCGCTTGATTTCTACGAGATATAAATAATTCAAAAATTACAAATTGGCATTTTAAACAGTATTTATCTTTTTTTTTTCGTTTCTTTTTCGACTTTCGACGAAAAGAAGGTGACATTTTGCCAACTCCTAAATGATTAGCCGTAGTTTAATCAGATTATTCTGTACTTTAAAGTTTTTTAAATAATATAAAATTTACAATTTAACATATTTTGTTCTGGAGAGTTATATGTGTATTAAAACATAAACTTAAATTATTCTTTAAGATAAATAACAGAGAATACCAAAGAATTAAATAAATTTGAGTTGAAATAAAAAAATATAAAAAATAATGGTTATTTTAAGCTTAAAAATAAAAAATTAGTCCTTTGTTCCAATGGTTTCTATGTCAGTTCGGACAGCATCAAACCAGTTCGTTCGTGGTCTCCTTTTGCTTTTTATTTTCCTCTGTTCTTCTGCTTGCAAGATTCGTAGTTTTTTTTTTGTCATTCATAAAATATATCCCAACCATCTAATTCTCTGTGCCACGATTTTCTATGACATTGTGGGTCTCTATATATCTGAGTTTGCTGCTGGTTTGCGCCATTCTCAGTCAAACTCCTTTATAGGGAAAATGAAAATTGACAAGAATTTTATTTTATTCATTATTGGTTCCTGTTTAGTTATCCCTCCTATTGCCTTATTTGTTATTCTATCCCATTAGGTCTTTCCGGCTGTAGCTCTTAGATATCTCGTCTCAATTTCATTTAGGTATATTACTATTATGCTTTTTCTGTAAAAATTCAACATCCCGTATCTCGAAAATGAAGCATTTGCTGGCATATTTTTATAAAGCAAACGGCCATTATAGGTCTGGATCCCGCGTATGAAAAAAAAGTTGATTAATAGCAAGCTGAAAATTTGTTAATAGCTTAAGGGGGTCTAGTCGGTCAAACTTTGATATATGGGAACACTGAAACAGGGGAAGTTTTAATTGTGGAATACGTTAAAAATTTGGAACGGTCAGACCACGAAAACGGCACATTTATTTTGTCCGACAGAACAGACTTAAACTCTCCGAACAGAGATTAAACTCTCATGAAAAATCAGACTGCTATTTATCACCTGTCATAATTCCTGTCATTTGACATATTCTACATGTTCCAGTCATTAAAACGCCCATTTGGTGATAAATGGCAGTCTGATTTTTGCATGAGAGTTTAATCTCTGTTCGGAGAGTTGAAGTCCGTTCTGTCGGACAAAATACATGTGCCTTTTTCGTGGTCTGACCGTTTCAAATTTTTAACATGTTCCACAATTAAAACTTCCCCTGTTCCAGTGTTCCCATATATCAAAGTTTGTCCGACTAGACACTCTTAAGCTATTAACAAATTTTCAGCTTGCTATTAATCAACTTTTTTTTCATACGCGGGATCCAGACCTATTATTTTTTCATGCACAATTACCCCTTAAAGTTTGTCGCACTTATTTAAAAATACCCTGTATTGATGAAGAACATGGCTAGTTGTTAAAGTACCCATACTTTTTCGCTCGTATATAGTATTGTCAGTATCACAATCGTATTATATAATATTTTAATTTTTGTTTCTTGGGACAATTATTTTTCCTTCAGAACTGGTGCTAGTGCGTAGTACAGTTTGTTTGATTTTTTAGTTCTATCAAACTTTTCGCTCTTTCGCCAGGGACATATATTTGTCTTCCATGTTTTGGTTTGTAAATGTTTTTCCTATTCGTAGGTCATTTGCTTGGCAGAAATCTAGCATTTTGATACCATTCCTGTCCATCGTTACTACGATTGCTAGAGCCAAGCAGTCTATAGGAGCAGTAATGAACCTCTTGTCTAATGCAATAGTAAATTCATGGGAGACGAGAATTACATTATATAATTCCATTATTTTAAACTGTCTTTCTCAGTGTATATCTGTCTGGGGTCTGCGCTACTCAAATACTCTAGAACAAATTCAAACTAATTTCTTTAAGAGACTGCTGCATCTACCAAAAAATACCCCCAATACTTATGTTAGGCTAGAAGTTGGCCAAGTTCACTTAAAATACTTAATTTTTAAAATATCACTTAATTGGCTTGAGAGAATTTTACTTATGGACTCCTCTAGGTATCTAAGAATTTGTTATAACCGTCTTCGTCAGCTATGTAACAATAATGACAATAATGAGAATTATAACTGGGTAGTTCAGCTAAAAAATTATTTTTCTGAAATTGATGCAAAAGAAACTTGGGAAAATTTATCATGGGGGTTACTGAGGCATCAAAGAAACGGTTTGTTATTAAAAATGAAAGAAAAACTCTTCCAAGATGACTTATCAGCATTAACAAGTTCTCGCTATTCTTTGTACTATAAACATTTCTCACACAATAGGCAACCGCAAAGCTATTTACAAATAAAAACTCCCATATATATTACAAGACTTTATTCACAAATCAGACTTTGCTCTAAACTTTAAATAAAATTTTATTATAAAGGGATTTCGTATCACATCGACCAAATTGAAAATTGTTCAATATGTAATTTACACAAATTAGAGACTCTTTCCCACATTTTGTTGGAATGTCCATTATACTCGTGTTTTAGATCACCCCTTATTCGATCATTTGTAGAGAATACCGAGAGCTTTTTTCTGTTTTTAAATACAACCCATTCTCCCACTGAGATTAAGGAACTGTGTACATTTTTTATTAATGCACTCAGATTGCGTTCTTCTTCTTCTTCTTTTTCTTCTTGTAATAGGACTATGTCCTGTTTCTTCTGTTACAGTCTTTGCTGCGATCCGGAGCTCCAACTCTCATACCATCGTTTTTTGGGTCTTCCTATGGGTCGCTTGGTGTTGGGCTTCTGTGTTTTCGTCCAATGCGCCATACGTTCAGGGTCCATCCGATCTACGTGGTCCCTCCACATGCGTCGTCGCGCTCTTGTCCATCTCACTACGTCCTGAACGCCTAGCTCTCTCAATGTGTCTTCGTTTCGTACTCTATCTCTGAGTGTGATACCTCTTATGGATCTTAGGGTTTTCATCTCTGTTGTTCTCATTATCTGTTTGGTCTTTGTTGTCTCGGCCCTTGTCTCAGCTGCGTATGTCAGTACGGGTCTAACACATGTCTTATAAATGCGGACTTTGCTTTCGGTGCTCATATATTTATTCCGCCAGATTATATCCCTCAGGAAACCAGATATTCTCGCTGCTTTCATTGCCTGCTGTTTTGATTCTTGCCACAGATGCCTGTCGCTAGATATTTCCACACCTAAGTATCTGCAATCCATTACCTGTTCGATTATATGGTCGTCCACTACTAACTTACATCTAATTGGGTTCCTGGATATTACCATCGATTGGGTTTTCTCTTTGGATAGTGTCAGGTTATACTTTTCGGCGGTTATTTTGAATTTTTGTAGTAGGCGTTGTAAGTCATCTTCGTTCTCGGCTATTAAGATTGCATCATCTGCGTAGCAAAGTATTCTCATGGTTCGGTTACCCATTTTGTATCCCTGATTCATTATGTTAACACTACCTATAACTTCATCCATTATTAAATTAAACAGGCATGGACTGAGGCTGTCCCCTTGTTTAATGCCTGCATTGATTTTGATTTCTTCCGTGAGCCCGTGTGTGGTTTTAATTCGTGTTTTGTTGGATCTATTGAGCTCTTTGATTATGTTTCTATACCTCTGACCTATGTTTTTCTTTTCAAGGATACTGAGCACGTCCTTTAATCGTACTCTGTCGAATGCTTGTTTCAGATCTACAAAGCATGTGAACATGGGCTTGTCGAATTCTATTGATTTCTCAACTAATTGCCGCATTATGAAAATAGCGTCTATTGTAGATCTGTTTGGGCGAAAACCCTGTTGTTCTTCCGATAAACCGGCTTTCTTATATATTTTTTGGGATAGAATTTTTGTCAATAGTTTTGATGTAGAATTGAGTAGTGTAATTCCTCGGTAGTTCGTAGGATCTGTCTGATCAGATTGCGTTCATTTATATTAAATGAATAATTGTAACTAAATCTCCATTAAGCGTCGACTATTTGTGTGTAATAATTTGTACTCAACCTCTTGTTATATGATTTTTCATTAGAAACAATAAACATATCTATCTATCTATCTTGATACCATTCCTGTCCGTATGTTCCCATGCATCCTAATCCTTTCTTCACATCCTTGCCCACTTTTGAATTCCATTCTCCTAAATTTATGATTTATTTCTCTCTCGATTCTCTTAATTTACCTAGTGCCCTTTGGAGTTCTTTGTAGAATTACATAATCGTTTCTTCATCTCTTCCTTCAGTTGGTGCATATAATTGTATTAATCCTATTTTGTCTTTTAGGTCAATTTGGATTGTTATAATTCTAGATGATGACGTTTCATAGTCTGTTATTCTTGGTTCTATACTAAATTTACAATCAAGATGCTGTTCTGAAGCTATTTTCTTGTGACATTTTTACAATTTTAACTATTTTTAATGGGAAATAAGCCACAATATTATTAAAAAATTATTTTTAAACTCATAAATAATTTGATAATAATAATTCATCAGGAACGCAACTCATAAATATTGGCAATATCATTTTAAAGTCTTCTACTTTAAAATGTATCATATTATGTATCTGAATTGCCGATATAAATGAGTCAAATTAAATAAATTATTAGAAGAATTTTTTTACTAAGCAACAACATTTTTATTTATGTTAGTAGTATTTTGTATTTTGACAACGGCACCCGATTTGGACGTCGAAACGTTTAAAAATCATTTTTTAATAATATTGTGGCTTATTTCCCATTATAGATAGTTAAAATCAAGATGCTGTAAAAATAAACAAACCAAGATACGTTAAATACTACCAGGAGCACTCCCGAATCATAATTTATAATGTAAGTACATTGTAAATCCCAAGTCATTATTTCCAAAGTTTATACGTTGTAAATTATGATTAGGGAGTGCTCCTAGTAGTATTTAATGTATCTCGGTTTGTTTATTTCTACTGCATCTTGATTTTAAATTTAGTATAGTCTCTTATTTACTATTATACCAACTTTTTCCTTTGCTCTTTGTCCCTGCGGCACTCCTGAATAATAAAGGCTATATTCCTCATTTAGATTTATGTGCCCAATTACTACCCTTCTTGCTTCGCTTATTCCCATTATTTGGATACCCAATTTTTTCCATTTCTTCAGTTATTTCTATTTCCTTTCTATTTAGAGAGGTCACGTTCCATGTCACTATTCCTATTTGTTTTGATTCGTCATTTACAAAATTAGTATTTAATTTATTATTATTGTTATTACTACTACTACTGCTACTACTACTTATACTGCCTATACAACAAATATTTCCATCACCCATCCTATTTATATTATTATGTTTAACATTTAAATTTCTAAACTTAATCTTATCACTAATCAAGTCTATACTTTTATTTTCATTGTCCATCACAAAATTCAACCTAATTCAATCATTTCTATTTTATTTCTTTACGAGTTTGTTCTAAAATTAATCGTTTTAAAGTTATAAGCAGAGTTAGGAAAATATGCAAGAGTGCATACGCATATGCATTTGCATATTTTTTTTTCTTTTGAATTTTGCATATAATGGTATATTTAAAAATAAAGTGCATATAAAAGGTTTTCAAAACAAATTTATTTGTTGATTTATGGTTCAAATACCTTCGCACCTGATATTTTCAAAATATGTAATATTATTCTTATCTTAATCCTTTAACAATTTCTAAATAGGTACCTGAAAATAGAAAGTAAAAATTTCCAGGAATTAGCCTATTGGGACTTCTTATTGGCCTTTTTTAACTTAGGTAAGGAAAATGTCAATGTAGTTTATATATTGAACTTAGCAGTTACTTTTGGAGTGCACAGAATGATTAATAGCTATTTGTATAACAAGGGAGGAAAGTGCTACTTTTCCTCCCGAGAATGAAGTTTACTGCCCGACGCGTAGCGGAGGGCAGTAATCATTCAAGGGAGGAAAAGGCACTTTACTCCCATGTTATACATATGGTTTTTCCACCTTCCTCAAATAACAAGTAATTTTTTCATTTTTACTTAATTTATTTATGTAACTAACCAACAAAATTTATTGGAACTAAAACTAACAAATAGGTACAATATAACTGTCAACTGTCAAATATAAGTCAAATTATTAATGTAAACATTGTTAAATCAGAATAACAATTTACTGTTTTTTTACCATTCTGCAAAATACAGAGTGTTTTTAAATAAACGTTAAAATGTATAGATACTTACGTAATAGAAAATAGGTATTGTACAGGGCGTCAATAAGTTATATTTCATGAATGAAATACCATGACGTCACTTTTACTTTTCCTCCCTAGGGAGGAAAAATATTTTCCTCCCTAGGGAGGAAAAGTATAACTTTGCTCCCTACAATCAGGTCCGGAAAAGTATACTTTCGGTAGAGGTAGGTGGAAAAAGTTTTATCCAGTGTAGTTAAAATGTATAAAGAAGCGAATGTGTCTGCATAGATCAAGACAGATCCAGAATAAATCATTGATATGAGAAAAGTATTTTGCTCAGCATGTAGTAAAATTGTAAGTAAATACAATTACAACTAACAAGTAAACCTAAGTACTTTAAATTGCATTATAATAATAAGAAAACCAAAAAATATACATTTATGGTTGTTAACTTATTTTGTTACACATTTAAATGCTTTAAATAACCCTGGTTTTAAAAATTACTTAGTTTACTTTAGGAAATTTTTTGCAGATACCATGCGAAAAAAAAATCCAAATAGTTCAGTAGGTACTGCAAAACTATTTTGCACATCGGCAAAAAAAAAGAAATTAGAATCGTAGGAGAAAAGGCAAGATTCGATATCTAGGTGCTTACGATCAACTAATCGCAAATCAAGTGAGCAAGAGATACTTAACCGTGATTTGTCCGAAGCATTGATAAGCTCAAATATACCTTTGTCCAAATTATCAAGTGAAAATTTGCGTATGTTTCTTGGAAAATAATTCAAATGGAATATTCCAAGTGAAAGAAGCTTAAGAAGAAACGAGGTCGATTCTGTATATTCTGCGTTACTGAGTAAAATAAAATTAGATATAGGAGACAATTATTTTTATGTATGTGTGGATGAAACAATAGATTCTTCTAGACGTTACATCGCACAATTATTAATCAGATCTCTTAAAAATGAGACAGCTTGTAAATGACATTTAATTGCATCCAAGCAGTTGGATAAAACCAACGCATTAACAGTTTCGAGGTTTTTGCAAGACAGTTTAGCAATTTTTTTTCTTCCCTTAACAACTGTTCCAACGACCAATTTTTGCTTTTAAAATTAGAAATAAATTTCCCCTTGTTAATAATTTCATCTCAAATATGAAAAAAATATTTCTTAGCACCTATAAGAACAAGAACTCAGTTATATAAAAGACATTTGTATTTAAACGGATTATGAAGTGCACATTTTGTTTAAATAAATGCATCTATATGCATATTTGACACAAATAATGTATGCATATACTTGCATATTTGACATAAATAAATGCATATTCATGCATATTTGATAGAAATATTATGCATATATATGCGCATATATCTTAATTTTCAGCTTGCATATTTGCCTGACTTTGGTTATAAGCAAAGAAAGTAGAAAAAAATCGATGTTTTTCGAAACTTTTTATTATTTAAAGATTTTATTAATGTTCCGGGTCTATTTAAGAAGAAGCTTAAGTCAATTATTATTACTGAAGTTGCCACCTAAATTAATCTGCAAAATTCCGTATGTCACCTCTCACATCCAACATTGGTAGTTTTTTTTACATATGCGCCGTGGTCTAACTCTTAAACCTTCAAAACCATATTTGGGATATATGCTTTCATTCGACATCTCATTTTTCATTCTATCTGTTCTAATAACAGATGAGTTGTGATATTGAGACAGACAGATGAAGTCATTAGCATATAAGACAAACATTATTTGTTCTCATCGCGCGTTGAATAATATACCGCTATTGCTATTTCAGATACTTTTAAATAGTACTTCCGGTTGCAACACTGGAACCGGTAGCCCAAGGTCGAATTTCTCACCTTTAATACCATCTTTACGTTACAAGTTTTCGACACCTCATAGGTCATCATATCCGTTTTAGTAATGTAGGAGTTGTGTTTACGGACAGGGAAACAGACACGGATATTTCAAGATTTTCAAATTTTTATGGTGTAAAATAAATAAAACGCGCATACCATATCGGTATTAGTCCGAAAGAATTATGTTCAAAGCATCATATTTAAAAATTTTTGTTCATTTTTATTTTTAAGGATTACGGCTAAGATCATAAAAAAGTTTAATTATATTGAAGAATCTGAATAATCTATTAAATTTGACATCTTTATTAAATAAACTCGGTTTATAAAAAATATTATTATTCATAAAAAGAATAGTAAAATCCTTTATAAAAGGTATATTTAAAATCCCTAAAAAGGGCTATATCACAATCACATAACTAGTTTTCGACTGTTTTACCAGTCATCATCAATGCTTACGTGAAGTTTACATGCTAAACACCAAGATATAATTTACAAAAATATTAGGGTCGAAGCCCTGGAAAAGTAATCCGTCAAGGAAACTTTCCTTGACGGATTACTTTTACAGGGTTTTCACCCTAATATTTTTGTAAATTATATCTTGGTGTTTAGCATGTAAACTTCACGTAAGCACTGATGATGACTGGCAAACCAGTCGAAAATTAGTTATGTGATTGTGAGGTAGTCCTGTTTAGGGATTTTAAATATACCTTTTATAAAGGATTTTACAATTTTTGTATTACATGGTATACAGCCAACTACAGAAAAACTTTTTCCTTGTGGATTATTATTTTTCATGTTAAAATCTGTACAAATTTTTAGTCTATTTTAACGAAATATTTTTGATTTGCAGACTCTTTTCAGTTTACACCCGCTCAAGAAAATGGGTACGTCCTATGTTCAGCTATCTGGCCTAAATGGAGGAAAATTTGAAAGGGGTTGGATTGGAGAATGTAGGATAGAGAACAGGCACTCGACTGAAACTAAAACAATGGTGTTTTAAGGCACGTCAAAGTTCACAAAGAGCTGTAGATCTTATGATAAAAATATATACAAATGAATCTATATCTGAGAACTGTTTCTAGAATTTTTGAATAGATATAAAACTATGTATAATGTAATAAGTTACTACATGTACAAGAGAGATAGAACGTAGAAAATTGGAAATAAATTAGAATTCTACCTAATTAACGATTTCTACATGTTACCCACAAGAAAACATGCAGGAAAAATAATAAAATGTATAAAAATATAAGGACATACTATTTCTATAATGGATTTTGAAGAGATGTTGAAGAATATTTGAAGAGATGCGACAATTACCAAATTTTCTTTAATTTTTTTGTACTTTGGTGGATCCGACATGACACACAGGAATTTTCGAAATTGAAATTAAACTCGTTTTACATGATATGTGTTCAATTTGAATTTAGTTCAATTCCGAACGTACAGACATAAATATAATAATTGGAAAGCACGAGAATATAAGTGTTATGTAAAAATAGTATATTATTCAACGAGCATGTAATGATGGCTATTACTCACGATGATGAAGTTTGCGACACGAGCCAAAGGCGAGTGTCGTAATTCATCAGAGTGAGTAATAGCCATTACATGCAAGTAGAATGCTACACTTTTTCTACGACGTTTCTTTCTTCTTTTTTATTAGTCGAAATTTAATTGTAATCTCGTCAGTTTATTAATAATTGTAACCCAACCAAATTAAAATAATTTTTATCGCTTTTTTATTTACTATCCGAACTATGTGTTATACCATGCCTTTCTTAAGTTATATAAATATTTCATAAATATATCAGAGTGAGTACTGAGTAATAGCCATTAACTACATGCTAGTAGAATACTATACTTTTTCTACGACCTTGTTTTATTGGTAAAAATATTATGGTACTTTAAAGTACATGGTTTGCTTATGTAAAACCATGCAATCAATATCAATCAATCATATCAATAAGCAAACAATGCAATTTAAAGTACCATAGAAAAAAACAAGTGTTGAAAAGGTAATAGGTTTTGATAAGAGCTATGACCTTGAAAATGTCACAAATAATATAACTAAATATTTTTTTTCTTACTTAGGACTCTTTGAAAGTATTTTAGTATATTTTAGAATCGAAATATTTAGTTATATTACTAAGGTATTGGATTTTGTCAAGAGCTATGAATCATGCCAATTTAGTACACAAGTCTATGTGAAATTTTCAAGGTCATAGCTCTTGACAAAATCCAACACATAACATAAAATTTACCTTAGTTACTAGATGATCTTTATCCGGTGCTTCATTTAAAAATTTTTGAATTTCCTCTGAGGTAAATATTTTTGCTTTTTTGCATGATATCCCTCTGATTTCCTTTTCAAAAAAGCTCTAAAGTCTCGAATAGTTTTCTATATGAATATTATTTTTTATTGCGAGAGTACTTTTCAACATAGAATAATGAGCCCACAAGGAAGAGGCATTATATTTCTGTGAAAGTTGTTGAAAATATACTAGCAGTACGTTTTCAGAAAATGAATTAGCATTTTGGCTCTGCTTCCAGTCCATAAATGACTGAAAAACGTCTTCATACGTTCCTCGTGATTTCTCCGGTACTAAGTTGTAGGTATGTTGCCTCATTTGCAGCTTCGGTAATTTCAGGTGGTGTGCAAGTTTCAAATTCGTCGCCACTTAATTCTACCATAATATTATTCTGAGTAGAATAATAATATTACGATAACAAAACGTAAAACTAAACGTAAAAATTGCAAAATACCTGAATACAGACGCGTCAATGACAATTGATAATTTTTTAGAATGGCGTCCCATATAGCACACAACGTCCAATGTACGTCCATATAACGTACATTTAAAGTCCAAACGTCCATGGACCAAAACTGGACGTACTATGTACGTACATTACGGGACGTCCATTGGACGTTTGATTTCAACGTACATTGGACATCCATTTGTGGTCCATGGATATTTTACACAAAACGCGACTATTATATTAAGTCCCAATACAAACTAAATGAGAATCTTCTTGACAACGTTGTCGCTCTTCGCGCTATCGGTCGTGAAAGGTAGTATTAGTCAGGTACTTTTAGGGGATTATCGCTGTTAATTGTTGTGGAATACTGAAGGAGGGTTTATTTATGATAATTCACAGAATGGCAAACCTGCTTGTAATATACAACAACGGTACTGACTCTAAAAATAGTTTGGAACAGAAACAGAACAGATATTAAACTTCTTTTAATGTGCATGCTTCCTAAGGCGTCATTATCTGAATCTCGTCTTTATGAAAATACATCCTGTGATATATTTGTGTTTTCTGTTTATCGTGCAAGTGCAGTCGTGCATTAATGAATTTCCTAGTTCCTATAATAAAGTATATATTATAATGAAGTTATAGTAAAGAGAAATAAAAAAGGTCTTTTGTGTAATATTTTTAAGTATAAGTTTAGTATTATAAGGAACTATTTCCTATAAAGGCTTTTTGCTATGTATTCACAAAATTATGGATACTAGATTGCTTTCTGAAAAGTGTCCTACAAATGTCCATAAGACGTACATTGAATGTACATAAGGTGTACCCCGAAAGCTCCAATACAACGTACAATGTACGTTTGTAGCGGACGTTCTATGGACGTCCAATTTTGTGAACTCTGGACATTCGTTGGACGTCCATCGGATGTCCATTGTACCTTAGCGGGACGTCCATTGGACGTTCCAATGTACACAGATGTACGTCCATTGGATGTCCATAAAACGTACTTGTGCTATCTGGGGTTATTTGCTATCGTTATTTATTGTCGTTGCCTAGCAACGGGACAACACACACAAACCGGCAAGACAATAAGCTACTTGATGCAGAAATTACTAATACGTCGCGATCGCATTGGACGGCATCTAAACGTTTATATTTACTTTTTAATAACCTCAACTCAAATGTTCAAATGATAAAATTTAAACGTAAAAAAAATATCGAACCATTGTTACAGTTAAAAATCCGTTAAACATTTTTCGAAGTTAATTATTGATATAAATTACAATAATTATTGTATAAAATGAACAAGTTTAAATAATTTCAGAGAGTCTTGTTCTAGCATTCATACGAGTAAGACCTGTGCCAAGTATAATTAAAATCTAGTTTACCTTATCAGTAGTAATTAGTGTATTTGATTTCGATTTAATAGTGTATTTTAAAAAGTGATTTCTGGACAAAATTTGTACGTATTGCTTTCTTTATATTATTAAACCATTATAAATTGTATTTAATTTATAAAAAGTGCATACCAGCGGCTGGTTTCACCAGTTTGCTGGTTCTTGCTGACCATCCAGCATAATGGCTTTGAATGCAATTCTGATACCAGAACCATTTAAAGAAAAAATATAACACGAAGCTATTGTCTGTATCTGCATGACAAGTACAAACATACACAGTAATCCTACAGTTTCTACCTCAACCATGGCCCTTCAAAGTGCTACAAATACTCAAGCTACTACATCAATGTCGTACGTAAACGCTGCAAAATCTTCGCCGAAACCACCATCCCTACCCAAAAAAGAGCAAGCCATAGTCCTTCACGCAGAAGAAAACCTTAAACTTCTAGATTACGTTAAAGCTATTGGTGATGTCATCGGACCAAAAAATATTTCCTTTGCTTCCAGAATCTCAAATAATAGAATCTGCATATATCTAGCCAACCCAAATCTCGTTGATCAACTTCTGAAGTCCCACCCAACTATCCAAATCGGATCCCTAATTTTAAGTATTAGGAAACTTGTCTCCCCGACAAAAAGAATATTAATCTCGAATATCTCTCCTTATATTCCCCACCAACTTGCAGAAAATGCAATCAAGAGTCTTGGTCTTCAAATAGCCTCCCCAGTGTCTTTCCTTAGAGCAGGAATTCCAGGTGATGAATATTCCCACATCCTCAGTTTCCGCCGCCAAGTGTATGTCTTTTCACCCTCTGATAATTTCGAGCTTCACACCTCCTTATTAATTTCATTTGAAGGCAATGATAATAGAATTTTTCTTTCAACGGACAAGATGGAATGTTTCGTATGCAAACAGGCTGGACACGCTGCGTCAAATTGCCCCAATACTTCATCTGACAATGTGTTATCACAAAATTCTACTCTTTCTCATGACCCAACTCCCACTACCGAATCAACGCCACAGCAACAGCATACACAACTTGTGACAGACAATGTGTTATCTCAAAACTCTACTATCTCTTATGACCTAACCACCACCACCGAATCTACGCCACAGCAACAGAACACACAACTTTTCTCCCATACTGAATCACATCAAGCTGAAGACGGTGATCCAAACAACATAAATATTCAAAAACCTTCTTCAATTTCTTCTACTCCTCAAACCCTACTGCCAACTTCTGAAGCGAGCAAAATAATTCCCACCGAAGAGAACACTCCCACTAAAAATCCATGTGAAAAAACCTCTGAAGTAATGCATCAACAAGCTTCACTCGGAATCATAGGAGAATCATCCAGTACATCTGTGAAAAGAAGTATTGACGAAACGTTATCCCCTCCCATCGAAAATCTGAATACTAATAATCCAACGTTTGCTCTCCCTCAAACACCACGTCAAACCAACATCCAAAAGCCCAAAAAACCTAAACGCACAGCACCTACTCCTGACGCACTTAAATTTTTCATGAATAAAAATTCCACAACACTCCCATTAAACTATGATCAGCTAATAATGCTAATTGAAAATACCCAAGGTAACAATTCACCTATAGAAATTATCCAGGAATACACAACCGATCTCCCCGGTTTAATAAACCTATTAACCATATCTTACCCATACCTATCAGACAAAACTACGAAACATCGCTTCACCCGACTTAAAAATAAATTGAATCACTATCTAGGTAAAGATATCACTGACAGTGAATTATCTTCCTCCGATGCCTAATTTTCAACTCTATATTACAGTGGAATATTGATGGACTGTTCCATCGTTTACCCATGCTTCAAATCATCCAATCAGAATACTGTCCAGAAATAATTTGCCTACAAGAAACTAACCTTAGTCCAAACACAAGTTACAATTCTAAGCAGTTCAATTGTTTTAGAAATGACAGAAAAAGTAATTGTAATTATTCTTCTGGTGGGGTTGCCACTTTGGTAAAAAAATCATACGTAGCAAGCCTATTTCCTGTAAAAACCAACCTCGAAGCAGTAGTAATAAAACTTTCAGCACCCTCTACACTCTACATTTGTAACATTTACCTACCATCAAGTACAATATTAACTTTTGACGATATAAATAACCTTATCGAACAAATTCCAACTCCTCGTGTCATACTTGGTGACTTCAATGCTCACAATAGCATCTGGGGGTCTGTACGTACTGATACCAGAGGTAAATTACTGGAAAAGTTAATGTCTGACTTACAGCTTAACTTACTCAATAATGGGACTCCTACACGTTTTAATATTCAGACTGGAGATTCATCCGCAATTGACCTAAGTCTTTGTGACCCAGCGTTGTCACCTCAGCTCTTATGGGAAGTCTTATCACACACATATAGTAGCGACCATCATCCCATTCTTATAAGAAATCTCTCTAGGCAACAATCGCCTTATGAGTTTCTACCCAAATGGAAAACAGAGTCGGCAAACTGGACAGAATTTAAAAACTACATCGATAAAGCTATGCAGAACTTTATTGTAAAAAGTAACGTCAATAGTACTCTAGATGACTTCAATAATATCATTATACAAAGTGCAGAACAGTTTATAGGTAAAACTAAAGCGCCAAAAAAGCATTTACCCGTACCATGGTGGAATCGTGACTGTAGCGAAGCAATCCGGGCAAGTAAAAAAGCTTTCAACAGGTACAAAAAACATAAAAATATAGAGAACAAAATAGAGTACAAAAGACTTAGGTCCAAAACTCAACTATTAATTAAACAGGCCAAAAAAACCAGTTGGATGAAATATGTTTCCAATATAAACAGTTCCACGCCAATAAGTGAAGTTTGGAAAAAAATACGCAAAATTTCCGGTTTCCACCAATCACCCTCAATATCCAGTCTGAAAGTAAATAACCAAATCATTACATCACCAACAGAAATTTCCAATATATTGGCACTGAATTATAAAAAAATATCTTCCAATGAAATCTTCGACCCCACTTTTCTTGAAAACAAAATACAACTCGAAAATTATAATACATTTCCATACGAAATTAGCCACAATCCTCTAAATCTCCCGCTAACATTTCATGAACTAAATGACTCACTTATAAATTTGAAGGATTCTAGTCCTGGCCCAGATGATATACCATCTATTTTTCTGAAACAGCTTCCAAATTCAGCCATAATCGTAATGCTACAGATATTCAACATCATATGGCAGCAACACCAGTACCCCACACTTTGGACTAAGGCTATTGTGCTTCCATTTCTTAAACCTCAAAGTCCCCGTCTAGCTCCCGAGTCCTACAGGCCTATAAGCTTGACATGCTCTATGGGAAAATTACTAGAAAAAATTGTCAATGCACGGCTCACATGGACACTTGAAAAGTCAAATCTACTGATACCTGAACAAAATGGTTTTAGACAAAACCGATCAGGCATAGATAATATCCTAGACTTAGAAAGCGATATTCAGGAAACTCTAGCAATTCGACAACATTGTATAGCAATATTTTTTGATTTAAAGAAAGCATTCAACACGTGCTGGAGGTATAATATTTTGAAAAGACTGCACTCATGGAATATCCGAGGTAATTGTCTAGAATTTATTAAAAACTTTTTACGGTACAGAACATTTCGAGTAAGGGTTCAAAATTCATATTCAGAAGAATATATTGAAGAAAATGGGACTCCTCAAGGATCAATAATTAGCCCAACACTATTCTTAATCGCTATAAATGATATAATTAAAAATTTGCAAAAACCTCTGAAAGCTCGCATTTATGCAGATGATTTAGTAGTTTACATCAAAGGCAAAAACCCCTCTCTAATGTCGAAATCATTACAAAATTTTCTACACCAACTAGAAGAATGGTCCCATGGCACGGGATTTAAATTTTCGGTTTCCAAAACAGTGGGCATGGTATTCACCAATAAACACGCTTTCAGCACACCAATACTGAAATTTTATAACTCAACTATCATGTTTAAAACAGACGTAAAATTTATGGGAATGTGGTTGGATCAAAAACTGACTTGGAAAAAACATATAAATCAACTAGTCGCATCTTGCAATAAAAGATTAAATTTATTAAGAACATTATCCAACAGGGACTGGGGCTCTGATTATGATACCCTAATTAGCCTATATAAAGCCTTAATTAGATCTAAAATAGACTATGGCTCCATTGCGTACATATCGGCGTCCGAAACAACACTAAAACCCTTAGATAGTATACACAATGCAGCATTAAGACTTTCCTCGGGAGCATTTAGATCGACGCCGGTAGAGAGTTTATATAGTGAAACCGGAGAACCTTCTTTATTCCACCGTCGCATTTATTTAACATTAACTCATGCAACTTCTATAGCTTCAAATCCAAACAGACCTCTTTTTGATAATACATTCAATAATAAATATACGTCTCAAAATAGACATATTTCACACAAACCTTTCTATGAGAGAATTCGATTTTATCTAAGATATTTAGAAGTAAACTTTCCAGATATATTCCTAATAAATTTGGACCATCCCCCTCCTTGGAAAACTGATACCCCCCAAATAAATTATAATTTTACTGCATTTAGTAAGCACTCAACAAATCCAGCTGTTTTTAAAAATAACCTTAATTCAATCATAGCCAAACATGGAGATAATTGCTACAGATATACACAGATGCATCAAAATGTAATACAGGAGTAGGTGCTGCATATGTAACCCCTAACAACCAATATCATTTTAGACTTCCCAAATATTTCAGTATTTTTTCTGCTGAACTTTATGCAATACTCAAAGCCCTTGAACATGTCAACAAAAACAAAATACCAAAATGCTTGATCCTAAGTGATTCACTCGGTGCTTTACAAACTTTAAATCATGTGTATCCTAAAAACCCCCTAGAGAAAATGGTAAAATCTGAACTAGAAGAGGCTCAAGAAAATTCCAGACGCATTACCTTCATATGGATCCCATCTCATATTGGTATCGATGGAAACGAAGCAGCAGATCAGTGCGCCCGTAAAGTGTCGGAAAGTGTCGAAACAGAGGTAACGGAGTGTCGAAATCTCGCGAGTGACATAAAATCGTACTTTAGAAATCTAATCACGTGTAAATGGAACCAAGAATGGAAATATTCACAGACATCTTTAAGAACAATCAAGGATAATGTTTACCCGCGGCTATCGAGAATACGAGCCCGAAAACTTCAAACTGTTATCACACGTCTGCGTATAGGTCACACAAGATACACGCACTCTCACCTGTTTACAAGAGACGATCCCCCTAAATGTGAAATTTGTGACGAAATAAATAATGTAAAACATTTTTTAATTGACTGTCCACTTTTTGCAAATGAACGAATTAGATTCAATATTCCTAACAACATCAACAAACTTTTAGGCACAGATGGTTACTATGACAATATCGCAAACTATTTAAAATGTATAGGGCTATATTATAGAATCTAAATTACTGGAAGTTATACCTACACTGTATTCTTAATTTAAGATACATACTGTAATTATAGATAATAATATCGATAATTATTTAAAACTCATAGAATTATATTATAGATTGTAAGTTATTGGAACTGTACTCCTACACTGTATTCCCGCTAATCACCTCTTGGTGGATGCGGTAAATTTTCAATAAAAAAAAAAAAAATAAATAATTTCATTTATTAAAACTGATATTCAGTACTTGAACCAAACTTCAGCCCGTGAGTAATGACCCGCGAGTAACTTCAGCCCGTGAGTAATGAAATATTACTCACGGGTACAGTAATGGGTGCTATTACCTATGAAAAAATAGCTAATAATGAGCATGTTATTAAACGGTCGTAGAAAAAATATATTATTTACTGTTTTCTGACCCTGAAATAGGAATGAAAGCAAGTTATTATTATTTAAGCGAAGAAAGTAGATAAACAGAGTTCAGCTCAGCTCAGTTCATTCAATTATCATTATTTCTAACACCATTTGGATGCCAATACTATAGTAACGGGCAATGACGGCAATAATTTTAGATCCACAAAAATTTTCTTGACTAGCCACTTATTCATCACAACACTCACATAAAATCGAAACAAATATATTGAATATATCTGTCATTTTAGCCAGTGTGTCTATTCATGTTAGTTCTGGCTTAACTTCAAAAGTGTTAGAACGTATAAATTAAAATATTTATTTGAATATATCGTGAGATATAGCAGCTTGCATTATACGACGGCAGTAAGCAGTAAAGCAGTATATATAAATATTTTTTAATAGAATAGATAAACGATAGATAAATATGGAAGATCGACTATTAAAAGTTGATATGCAGAAACAGGTTAAAAAATGTAACATGGGCCGATCAAAACCGTTTGGTCAGTTCAATTAAAATTAAATCAGAGGAGAAGCTTATGTTTTTAATTTCTAAGTCACATTAGAATTCATGATATTATATGAAATTATGGCGTTTTCAAAGTTATTGTTATTACTTTGATAATTATTGTATTAAACTAACTCCCTTACTATAAATAATTTAGCCGTCTTTCCCGATCCTAAATGTAAAGCACGTCCATGTAACCTGTTTTACAAAATATTCTCTAATTTAAATAACTTTTGTAATATTATACAACTCTTTCGCAGTTTTAAAACTTTTTATTAGAACAATAACTCTGGGATGCAGCAGAAACAGCGACATGCAGCTCTGAATTAAAATTCATATCGCATAAGCGGAACACGCTCAAAGCTACAACATTTCAGCGCAATTACTACCATTCAAAAAAAGTAATGGATCTCGTTTTACTACTACGTAGCATTCTTAGAATATTATGAATATGCTGAAGTTGAAATATAACTAAAAAGTAATATTAAAAACTACTGTGTTCACACTGTTAACCCAGCAAAGGTCGCTATATGAGATTTTCTCTCACGGCTTCAGAAAATTGCGCACAACTTTTTTTCTGGAAAATTATACACGCTCCAGTTCCGTCTAGTCTCCTAACTTTCCTCCCTCGACAATCTAATAGACTCGTCTGCTCATATAGTGACTCAGTTGACTTAGTATCACTGGATTGTTGAGTCAGTGCGCTGCATGTGAGAGATTCTCTCATCGCGCGACCACCGGCGTCACCAACTGTGTATAAAAATTAATTTTATTTTTCCACTTAAAACCTGAAATAATATCCTTTTATACCGTAATAAAAGGTGCCGTGGATGTGGTCGATGAAATGAAAATATTCTGTTTAACTGGTTAGTTTTAGATGGCCACTTACCATAATATGTATTTCAATGTTAAATATTGGCGGCATCAATAGTCACATTGTATACAGGGTGAGTCATGAGGAACTGTACATACTCCTACCTCGTGTAGAGGCTCCTATGGGGAATAACAAATGATCATTAAAAAGTGTGTGCTCCCACTGTTTAATAATATACAGGGCGAGTTTCGTATTTTGACAGAAACTTGTATTCGTCATAATTTTTGAACGGTCAGATCGATGTGTCTCTAATTTTGGTCAATCGTTTCAATATTACCGCCTAATCAACTGATTTATTCAAACTAGAAAAAAATCAGGTCCGGCTTCAAAAAAATTAGTTCGTTTGGGTCATCGAAAAAATTTTCACCCTGTATACGCTTTTTGAAAATTATAAGATGAATTTTAAAAATTAGACAAATGGGCAATTAAAATGACATATTTATTTTTTCCCCACACGATTACTTAATTTTTTATAAAAAAATCAAATTTGCGTATGAATTAAAAGTTTGGTAAAGTGAACCATAGATTTAAAAAAAATAACTTTTATTACAAAAATTAATTTTTTTTGAACAAATATTTAATTTATGTTACCAACCAATCAACTGATTTATACAAACTAGAAAAAATCAGGCCCGGGTTTAAAAAATTATTTCGTTTTGGTCTTAGAAAAAATTTTACCCTGTATACGCTTTCTGAAAACTCTAATATGAATTTTACATATTAGACAAATAGGCAATTAAAATGGCATATTTATTTTTTCCCCACACGATTACTTAATTTTTAATAAAAAAAAATATATTTGACACTGAATAATTAAAAGTTTGGCAAAGTGAACCATAGATTTTAAAAAATTAACTTTTATTACAAAAATTTATTTTTTTGAACAAATATTTAACTTATGTTACCACCTAATCAACGGATTTATACAAACTAGAAAAAAATCAGGCTTTAAAAAATTAGTTCGTTTTGGTCTTAGAAAAAATTTCACCCTGTATACTCTTTCTGAAAACTCTAATATGAATTTTACAATTTAGACAAATAGGCAATTAAGTGCCATATTTGTTTTTTTCTCCACGCTATTACTTAATTTTTTATTAAAAATCAATTTGTCAAAATCGGAATTTTAACCTAAAACTGAAAAAAAAAATGAAATCACGGTTTAACTCGCTACAACTCTGTTCCATTTTAATATTTTTTTCTGAAATTTTACAGCACATATCTCTTACCATTGTGAATATGAAAATTGTTGTAGACTTTCCGTCTTCTTCTCATAAAAGTTATGAATTTTTAAAAATAAAAGGTGCAGATTCGTGAACTGCAAAATTAAATCGCAAAAATTAAGTGAAAAAAATTAAGATTTATCTATTTGATCACGTCTATGTTAAACCATAGAGTCCAAGGAGAAGTGTTATGGGTTTTAGATCTAGACATGGTATAGAAAAAAAAAATGGTGAAGCTTTTAATTTTGAGAAAAACGTTGTTTAATTGTTTTTATTTTTATGGTAAAATTCCGATTTTGACAAATATTTAATTTTTTAATAAAAAATTAAGTAATCGTGTGGAGAAAAAATAAGTACGCCATTTTAATTGCCTATTTGTCTCATTTGTAAAATTCATAGTAGAGTTTTCAAAAAGCGTATACAGGGTGAAATCTTTTTTAAGACCAAAACGAACTAATTTTTTAAATCCGGGCCTGATTTTTTTCTAGTTTGAATAAATCAGTTGATTGGGTGATTAAATATTTGTTCAAAAAAAAAATAAATTTTTGTAATAAAAGTTAATTTTTTTAAATCTGGTTTCTAGTAAATATTGTTCACTTTACCAAACTTTTAATTATTCATAGTCAAATTTGATTTTTTTATAAAATATTAATTAATCGTGTGGGGAAGAAAATAAATATGCCATTTTAATTGCCTGTTTATCTAATTTGTAAAATTAATATTAGAGTTTTTAAAAAGCGTACACAGGGTGAAATTTTTGTTAAGACCGAAACGAATAAATTTTTTTAATCCGAACCTGATTTTTTTCTAGTTTGTATAAATCAGTTGATTGGGTGGTAACGAAAGTTAAATATTTGTTCGAAAAAAATTAATTTTTGTAATAAAAGTTATTTTTTTTTAAATTTATGGTTCACTTTACCAAACTTTTTCTCATACTCAAATTTGATTTTTTTGTAAAAAATTAAGTAATCGTGTGGAAAAAAAAATATGTCATTTTAATTGCCTATTTGTTTAATTTGTAAAATTCATATTATAGTTTTCAAAAAGCGTATACAGGGTGAAATTTTTTCTAAGACCCAAACGAACTAATTTTTTTAAAGCCGGACATGATTTTTTTTCTAGTTTGAATAAATCAGTTGATTAGGTGGTAATAGTGTAACGATTGACCAAAATAAGAGACACATCGATCTGACAGTTCAAAAATTATGACGAATACAAATTTCTGTCAAAATGCGAAACTCGCCCTGTATATTATTAAACAATGGGAGCAGACACTTTTTAATGGTCATTTGTTATTCCCCATAGGGGCCTCTATACGAGGTAGGAGTATGTACAGTTCCTCATGACTCACCCTGTATAAAGATAATAATACTAAAACAGAAGAACGTTGTGTATTTTTAAAGGAATTGGCTTTACCGTTGATGAAACCTCATCTTACAAATCGTTCGATAATTCCAAACTTAACTTTAAGCCTTCGAAATTCTATTGCAAAAATTGCCAAAATAACATTACCGAACTCATCACAATCTGAACCATCGAATATTCAGTTTTGTTCATTTTGTCCTTGCTGCAAAAATAGAAAAGTAAAACAAGCTGAAAATGCGAGCATTATCATAACGAAAACTTTGTTTATTTGGGTATTTTAATTCATAATATGAAAAATTTGCTATTATGAAAAGTTGCTCAGAAGTAAAAATTATATTTTGATGTGCAATTATATCATTCTAATTTAAATATTATGAATTATAAAGATCTTGATCGAAATTTATATTTCTTATATACCTCGTATAAAATTAATAAAATTTGATATATGATGGTTGCATCATCAATCTTAGACCATGAAGAGCTTTTCATGAAGAATAACTTTTCTTCGTCAAATTAAAAATAAAAGAGTTATAAATGAAAATGTTGTTGGTATCCATAATTTGAGAAAAATCTCCAAATATTTTTTTCCATTAGAACGATGTAATTGCACATATAAGACCATAATTTTTTATTCCAATCAACATTTCATATATTCGGTTCGCTAAACTCAGATACAACTGGCTGGTGCTTTTAGTCAGTAATTTTGCCAATTTGACAAAAAATACTTACTCAATAGTTAATAATTACTAAATAATTGGTAATTTTGCCAATTTCGGCACAATTGGCAAAAAACCAAAAAAATTCCTACTAAAATCACTAGCCAGTTGTGTCTGAGTTTAGGGAACCGGCTATAATAACAATTTTCATTTCAGAACAAATGGAACAGTCCATTTATCATTAGGTAGTCCCATTAAATGGGATGCCGTATACCTACTCGTATAAACCTTTTTAAAGTTAATAAATTATTGCTTACAAAATATACTCAAATTGGATTTTTGAACATCTTATTTATTTTATATAATAATTAAATTCACTATCAAATGTCATTGATATTATATTAATACCTAATTTAAAATTTAGTTTGACATTCATGAAATGTCAAACTCAAATGTAAACAACCTATGCTTTGCTTAACAAATTCAGATTAAAAAAACTAGCATACTTACTATAAACGATTACAGCTGACGTTTAGTGTGTCGGCGGAAAAAAAGGATTGTGACGTCACATTTTAGACTTTAAAATCGATTATCTCGATGAAGGTTAGAGATATCTAAATGCCGTTTTCAGATTTTCATTCAGAAGACAAAACTACATAAGAATCCATCAATAAATCTACTCTAAGTGTTGCAGGAGCGGCGAAGCAATAACACACAGACTTTGCGAATTTATAAACGAAAAGTTTTCGTTGATAAAAAAAATGTAATTCTTGTCATCAACAAATTTGTCCAGAGTATTCTTGTTATATTTGTGTAAATTGCGGTGCCGTAAATTATGAAGATAAGGAGTGATTAATATTGGTTTAATTCCCCTCATTTCTTTTGTATCTTATCATAATTATTAAATATATTATGTTAAATTATTATGTTCTTTTTATTAGTTAATAAAAAAAAGTTTAAAATCTGTTTTAAAAATTTTATTTTGTAAATAAAGGCAAAAGTTGGATTTGTGAGAGAAAATGTTGCGCGACCACTCGCGTACAAACCCAACTAGCGACCAATATGCTCTAGGCCAGGCCTGTCCAACATACGGCCCCCGGGCCACAATGCGGCCCGCGTAGGCCCTTCATCCGGCCCGCGAGCCCCTTCTCACCGAACCCACACCCACGCAGAGCCACAGAGCTCACGCACATCCAGTGATGCCACAGCTACCGATTTTTCGGTAGATCTACCTGAAATGTCCGAAAACCTGTAAAATCTACCGTTCTACCGAAATCTCCTTTTTTCTACCGCAAAAACAAAATTATTACAAAATTTCTTTAGCGGATAGATTTGGCAACAGAGTTTGGTTAATTTTCAAGAATTTTTGAATCACTTTACTTAAATAGCTTGTAACACGTGCGAGCCAGGCAGCAGATATCAGATACGGATTTACTAATACTTTTATGACCACTGACCAGTCCTTTGTGCTTTTATAAATACGATTTTGGGGATAAAATGTATCTACCTGAATGAGTGAATAGTGAAGGATTGTGGCTTATTTTGATATAGAAGATAATTCCAAAATAAAAATAGTATTTACTATTAAAACCTTAAACAGGAGAAACTTCTGTTCTTTTAACTTTATTATTTATACTCGCGTATAAATACGGCTAACGGTAAACGTGCAGATACAGTTCCAGTTCGGAAACAAAGCGAAGATCAGCGAATACTTAAGGGCGATACAAGTAATTATAACGGACTTAGTGAAGATTCTTTTGGCGATTTGGTTCATTTGTGTTGCAGTGTTGATTTGTGTTTGTTGCAGAACATGATGTCATCAGAAAAAAAACGTAAAGTTGACAAAGAATGTCGAATATTTAAAAACAGTTGGACTGACACCTTTTTTGTCATAGAACAAAATGGTAACATACTGTGCCTCATATGTCATGAAAAAATATCAGTTTGCAAGGAGTACAATATAAAGCGGCATTATTTCACAAAACACGCTTCTAAATACGATGAATACCAAGGTCAAATTAGAATCGATCGAGTAAATTCGTTGAAAAAAAATATGATCGGTCAACAGGCGATGTTCAGAATACCAACAGAAAACTCCGAGACAGCCACAAAAATTAGCTTCATGATAGCAGAAGCCATTGCCAAGCGAAGAAAACCCCTATCAGACGGAGAATTTGTCAAGGAATGCTTGGAGATGTTTGCATCGGTAGCGTGTCCGGAGCAAGAAGCATTAGTTAAAAATATAAGCTTGTCACATCAAACCATAGCAAGAAGAATTGATGACATGACCAAAGATATTGAATCGTCTTTAAAAACGCAATTGAAGAAATGTGTTTTTTACAGTTTCGCACTCGACGAAAGTACTGATGTATCAGATACCGCACAGTTGGCAGTTTTTGTAAGAGGGGTAACAGAAGACTATACCGTGATCGAGGAATTGCTTGATTTGCGTTCAGTGAAAGATACAACCACCGGAAAAGATATCTACGAAGAAGTAAAGAGTTGCATAGAAAATTATGAACTACGAATCGAAAATCTTTGCGGATTGACTACAGACGGTGCGCCAGCAATGACAGGAAGAACAAGTGGTTTTGCAGCTTTAATGCGCAAGAACGTCACACATACAATCATACAGCATCATTGTATTATTCATCAAGAACAGCTGTGTGCAAAAGTACTTGAATTGAAACACGTGATGGATAAAGTAGTGCAGACAGTTAATTTTATACGTGCAAGAGGACTGAATCACAGACAGTTCCAGGCTTTTCTGTCTGATGTCGGTTCAGATCACGAAGACATCGTGTACTTCAGTAGCGTTCGCTGGCTCAGTAGAGCATCCACACTTAAACGATTCTATTCGTTGCTCGACGAAGTAAAGATTTTTCTTGAAAACAAAGGTCAAGAAATTGATTTCCTAACTGATGAGCAGTGGTTGGCTGATCTGGCCTTCCTGGTTGACATTACTAAGTACCTCACTGATCTTAACTTAAAACTGCAAGGAAAAGATCAATTATGCACGCAGTTATATGAACACATTCAAGCTTTCACAAAGAAGCTCATATTGTTAGAAAAACAACTGGAACAAAAACAGTTGGTTCATTGGGAGACTCTATCTGCCAGAAATCAAGAAATGTTGGACTTAGCCAAGTACGTGTCATTGTTGCAAAGATTGAGGAATGAGTTTGAAGAGAGATTCGTAGACTTCAAATTACAAATTCCTAACATGAAAGTGTTCCAAAATCCGTTTGAAATTGAAATTGATGGTGCTGTGATGAACTTACAGATGGAATTGATTGAACTGCAAAGTGACTCTCTTCTAAAAACGGCATATCAAAGTTGCCTTCCGAACGGATTAATTGAGTTTTATAAAAAATATATTAATCGGAACCAATACCCAAACCTTACCAAATTAGCTCTTCAACAAATATCTTTATTTGGCAATACATATATTTGCGAGCAGCTTTTTTCTCGCATGAAATATAATAAATCGAAAACGAGATCATCTTTATCAGACAATCATCTGACAGGCATTCTGCGCATAGCTACTTCTAAAATACCAGCTGACATAGATACACTGTGCAAACAGAAAAAATGTCAAACATCTCATTAGTAATAAGGTTTTTAGAGTGATAAGTAAAACTAAGGTTTTCTTCCTTAATAACGTAGGGACTTAGACAATATTCTTGTATATTTTTATTAACTGTTGTTTTTTTGTTAAATATTTCATTGATTTCAATTTGTTATTGATTGATTTTCTTTTGTTTGTATATAAAAAATACCTAGGTATTTGAAATAAAGATATCCAACTTATTTACTTTTTTTGTTCTAGGTACTTATATTATAAGTACCTACTTCCTATTTAACCTACTTATCTACTTAAGTTACTGTTTTTTACTAAAAAAAGGTAGTTTATCTTTCAATACTTGCTGCCCATACTTAAAGTACCTATCACTTTTTTGCAATGTAATAGCAAAAAATAAAGACTACCGAAATTTGACGATTTCTACCTAAAAAAATGTACCGCAATTTGATGGATTCTACCTGAAAATTAGCAGCAGCCTACCGAAATTTTGTCCAAGACCTGTGGCAACACTGCGCACATCCATCCATCCAATAGTCAGTAGGCCCGCTACAGTTACAAAATTACAAATCCGGCCCTCCACAAAATTATGTTGGACAGGCCTGCTCTAGGCTAATAGGTTATACTCTCTAGGTTATACCCTAGGCTAATTAGTAAAATACAAGGAAAAGTTATTTATATTCGGTTCGCTAAACTCAGGCACAACTGGCTAGTGATTATAGTTGATATTTTTTTTGTATTTGGCAAATTTTTGCAAAGTTGGCAAAATTACTAACTATTTAGTAATTATTATTAACTATTTAGTAATTATTATTAAATATTTAGTAATTATTTTTTCGCCAATTTTACAAAATTGGAAATAGCTATTTATATAACAAGGGAGGAAAGTGCTACTTTTCCTCCCGAGAATGAAGTTTACTGCCCGACGCGTAGTAAGTCAAGACAGTAATCATTCAAGGGAGGAAAAGGCACTTTACTCCCATGTTATACATATGGTTTTTCCACCTTCCTCAAATAACAAATCATTTTTTCATTTTTATTTAATTTATTTATGTAACCAACCAACAAAATTTATTAGAACTAAAACTAACAAGTAGGTACAATATAACTGTCAACTGTCAAATATAAGTCAAATTATTAATGTAAACATTGTTAAATCAAAATAACAATTTACTGTTTTTTACCATTCTGCAAAATATAGAGTGTTTTTAAATAAACGTTAAAATGTATAGATACTTACGTAATAGGAAATAGATATTGTACAGGGCGTCAATAAGTTTTATTTCATGAATGAAATACCATGACGTCACTTTTACTTTTCCTCCTTAGGGAGGAAAAGTACAACTTTGCTTCCTAAAATCAGGTCCGGAAAAGTATACTTTCGTTAGAGGTAGGTGGAAAAATTATTTACTAACATCACTAGCCAGTTGTGTTTGAGTTTAGCGAACCGACATACCAGCGATTTTATTGCTGGAATCGGATTTTATGTTTCTATGTTAATAATATAGGTATGCAAAGTAAGCAGATAGTGTGCTTTTTTTTATAAACAAAATGGCGCCCACAAATCGGTTTTTTTTTTAATTATTGCTCCATAACTCCAAAAGATTTTAACTTTACACCAAAAATACTCACATAAAAATTCACCGTGATTAAATTCTGCATCGAGAAATGTTTTTCTAGATTTACTTCGACGAAAATTTTCCTCGAAAAATACAGGTTTTTCCAACAAAATCTTGAATTTTCAACTAAAATTTTAGGTAAGTAATTATTTATCAATAACTATATAACATGGTGACGTTAAAGCCATTTTGGTATAGATTATATATCGAGAAGCCGATAGAAATTGAATGAACAGTTTAGCAACAACTAGATTATTAATTAACAATTTGCGGTCGCTATAATAACCACAATAATTATGATACATAAGAATAACTATGCTTTTTATATAAAAGGGCACTATACCTATCTGATGTAGTTTACAATTTTTTGGCTTAAAAACAAATAAAATATCTCGGCAACTTTTATATTATATTAAATTATGAAAGCGGTATTCGAAAGAACGCGACAGGCCGCTTCTCTTAAAAGAAAAGACATTAACTTGTGATGAGTGATTCCTGAGATACAACCGATCAATGTTGACCTACATGTACGGCAAAGATATAAAAATTATAAAAAATAGGATGGTAATTTTCAAACCATCATCTTTGACATTTAATAATGGATTAGTCAGGTGCTTCTACTCGAGCTACTTGGGAACAAAAAAATAATGATGAAAATTACTCCATGGGAAGCCGAGAAAATGCATTTTTTTAACGTATACCAGTTTTGAACTTTGAGATTACCTTTTCTCCAACAAGAATTTTTGGTACTATTCACTCCTAATTCCGATAGTTTTTATTGTTATAATATATGTTATGAGTCATTTAAAGATATGAAAATTTGTGTGGGGAAAGAGAACCGAAATAAAAAGGTGATAATTTGAAAATTACTATCCTATTTTTTTGTATCTGTGCCATACATTCCGGTCAAATTTGGTCGATTGTATCTCAGAAACCACTCATTACAATTTAACGTCTTTTTTTTTCTTTTAAAAGAAGCATCCTGCTGCATTCTTTCGAATACTGTTTTTATAATTTAATGTAATTTTTAATAGTTGCCGAGATATTCTATTTGTTTATAAGCCAAAATTTTTTTTATAATGGTAAGATATTCCTGAGGCCGCTTAAATAGTCCAATTTAAATTCTGTCAAGTATATTATATAGGTATAGTGCCTTTTTATACAAAAATCACAGTTACTCTTATGTATCAGACTTATTGTGGATATTATAGCGACGGTAAATTATTAATTAATAAGTTAATTATTGCTAAACTGTTCATTCAATTTCCATCGGCTTCTGGAAATGTAATCTATACTAAAAGTGCTTTTATGTCACCTAGTTATTTAATTATTTATAAATAATTACTAACCTAAAATTTTAGGTGAAAATTGAAGATTTTGTTGGAAAAACCCGCATTTTCCGAGTAAAATTTTCGTCGAAGTAAATCGGGAAAAGCATTTTTAGATGCAGAATTTAATTACGGTAAATTTTTATTTGGGTGTTTTTGGTGTTAAGTTAAAATCGTTGGAATAATAAGGCAATAATTGAAAAAAAAACACGATATGGGGGCGCTATTTTGTTTATAAAAAAGTAGCACACTATCTGCGGACTTTGCATACCTATATTATTGTTACACTTTTAAAAGAAGCATCCTGCTGCATTCTTTCGAATACTGTTTTTATAATTTAATGTAATTTTTAATAGTTGCCGAGATATTCTATTTGTTTATAAGCCAAAAATTTTTTTATAATGGTAAGATATTCCTGAGGCCGCTTAAATAGTCCAATTTAAATTCTGTCAAGTATATTATATAGGTATAGTGCCTTTTTATACAAAAATCATAGTTACTCTTATGTATCAGACTTATTGTGGATATTATAGCGACGGTAAATTGTTAATTAATAAGTTAATTATTGCTAAACTGTTCATTCAATTTCCATCGGCTTCTGGAAATGTAATCTATACTAAAAGTGCTTTTATGTCACCTAGTTATTTAATTATTTATAAATAATTACTAACCTAAAATTTTAGGTGAAAATTGAAGATTTTGTTGGAAAAACCCGCATTTTCCGAGTAAAATTTTTGTCGAAGTAAATCAGGAAAAGCATTTTTCGATGCAGAATTTAATTACGGTAAATTTTTATTTGGGTGTTTTTGGTGTTAAGTTAAAATCGTTGGAATAATAAGGCAATAATTGAAAAAAAAAAACACGATTTGGGGGCGCTATTTTGTTTATAAAAAAGTAGCACACTATCTGCGGACTTTGCATACCTATATTATTGTTACACTTTTAAAAGAAACATCCTGCTGCATTCTTTCGAATACTGTTTTTATAATTTAATGTAATTTTTAATAGTTGCCGAGATATTCTATTTGTTTATAAGCCAAAAAATTTTTTATAATGGTAAGATATTCCTGAGGCGGCTTAAATAGTCCAATTTAAATTCTGTCAAGTATATTATATAGGTATAGTGCCTTTTTATACAAAAATCATAGTTACTCTTATGTATCAGACTTATTGTGGGTGTTATAGCGACGGTAAATTGTTAATTAATAAGTTAATTATTGCTAAACTGTTCATTCAATTTCCATCTGCTTCTGGAAATGTAATCTATACTAAAAGTGCTTTTATGTCCCCTAGTTATCTAATTATTTATAAATAATTACTAACCCAAAATTTTAGCTGAAAATTGAAGATTTTGTTGGAAAAACCCGCATTTTCCGAGTAAAATTTTCGTCGAAGTAAATCGGGAAAAGCATTTTTCGATGCAGAATTTAATTACGGTAAATTTTTGTTTGGGTGTTTTTGGTGTTAAGTTAAAATCGTTGGAATAATAAGGCAATAATTGAAAAAAACACGATTTGGGGACGCTATTTTGTTTATAAAAAAGTAGCACACTATCTGCGGACTTTGCATACCTATATTATTGTTACACAGAATTATAATATTCGATTCGAGCACTAAAATTTCGGTAAATATATTTTACCAAAAATTGCCTACTATCCGATAATCTGCCCATACTATTAACACAATTTTAGCTTATCAATAATGACTCTTAGTGAGTAGTTAAAAATAAAGTGAAAAAAAAAATCTTAAAACTAATATCAACCATATTGGTACTTCAATTAGGCGGGCTAGTTATTTAAGCAATATGTTGCCGAAAATATATGTTCGGTATGTTGCTGGCAACATTCAGCACTAGTCTGGGTAACAGTTGATCCGGATGTCGATAAAATTGTTATAAACAAAGAACTTGAGGAATCACTAAAAGCGATTTTTCGCGAAACAAAACATTTTTTTGTATTCTTTGGGTCATTCTTAGCAAAAAATGCTTTATAAGTTTTTAGTAGAATACATAGTTTTCGACATAAACGCGGTTGGACTCTCAAAAAATCGAAAAATTGCAATTTTTGAACCCGAATAACTTTTGATTAAAAACTAAAATAGCAATTCTGCTTACCGCATTTGAAAGTTAAAGTCAAATTCTATTGGCTTTGATTATGTTCATTGCTAAATATGTACTTTTTTATTGTTAAACAAAGCTATAAAAACATAGTGCTTGAATGATCTTATTGATGCATTTATCATTTAAATTCGAACTAGTAGGCGCACATGCAGACAGTTTTATTTCTACGTAGAATACGTACATTAAAACACATGCATTGGACACGGAAAACACTATGTGTTTGTAGCTTTGTTTAACAATAAAAAAATTAATTTTTAGCAATACAAATAATTAAAACCGATAGAATTTGAGTAGAAATTTCCAGTGCAGTAAGCAGAATTGCTATTTTATAATTTAATCAAAATTTATTCGATTTAAAACTTGCAATTTTTTTATTTTTTTTTAAGTTTAACCGCATTTATCTCGAAAACTGTGCATCATACGAAGAAACTTGTAGGAACATTTTTTACTTAGAAACATCCAAAAATACAAAAAAATGTTTTGTTTTGCGAAAAATCGCTGGTATGTAATTCCTCAAGTTGTTTGTTTATAACAGTCTTATCGACATCTGTTACCCAAAAAATTCGTGTTCTACGGGTCAATATAATGCTGGCATTTGAACACTATTGCAGTTTAGTGGCTGATGCGTTGCCGATGGTCGAACTGCTAAGCAATCTGTCATTGTGCTCGGCTACTCTCTTGAAACTTAATTTGATTTTGTCAAACGTACAAAAAAGAAATGAATACGTGGTCAAATAAAAGCACAATAAATAATTATTGGACTTCGTAAGTAATAGGTTTTTACCCAAAGTGAGTGAAAGTAGGACCGGAAATCGATATTTGAAATCTTCGTATAACTTTTCGTTAACTCATATACGACTTCACTAATTTTTAATCATTTTTACTAAATTTTGAGATTTCAATACACTTCGTTTGATATGTTAGATGTGCTGTTTCTGCGGCTTTAATATGACACTTCCGTTTTGAACGTTTTAAGCGGAAATGATATAAAAACCAAAAGGTTAAGTACATTCTCATCTTGTTAAGGTATTTCGAATAACATATCCCTTCCACTTTTTCGGTGACTTTAAAACGGTACTTTCGGTCGCAACTCAAAAACCTGAAGTCCGAGGTCAAAATTTTATTTTTTTTTTACCATCCTTGGATTATAAGCTTTCATTAGACATTAGAACGGACGAACATACAGTCATGAAACCGGAAGTATATATTTTTTCTCGTCTTGTTAGAGCGCGTCAAATATTATGTCGCTTGTACTATTTAGGCGACTATAAAACAGTATTTCCGGTTACATTTCTAAAACCTAGCTCCTAGCCTTAGGTAAAATTTCTCACATTTAGTGCCATCCTCACATGCCATTCTCACATCTAGTGCACATTTAGTGCACCCACATGGACAATCACAAAAAAGAATATGAACATACTCAGAGTCACTCAACACGCGATGGAAAGAGCAATGCTTGGCATATTATTTAAGACAGGAAAACAAACACATGGATAAAACAGAAAACTAAAGTCACCGATGTGGTACAAAAATCATTAAAATTGAAATGGGAATACGCTGAACATGTAGCTAGCAGCGATCTAAACAAATGACACAGAACAATTCTAACCTAGAGACCATACCAACAAAAAAGACCCAAAGGCAGACCTCCTATGAGATGGACAGATGATCTGAAACGAACGGCCGGAAAAAATTGGCTACAAGGAGCGTACAAAAAAAACAATGGAAAGGAAGACTTGAAGAAGCTTATGTTCAGATATGGACGTGAATGGCTAAACGAAGAAGAAGAGGAAGAAGAAGAAGAAGAAGAAGAAGAAGTGCCATCCTTGGATGATAAGCTTTCATTCGACACCTCATTTGTCTTTCTACCTGCCATAATGACGGAGGAGTTGTGTTTCGGATAATTCAACGTTTTCCCATTTTTTCAAAATTGGATGAAAATAATAGTTCGAAATCACTTCTTGGCATCCTTGTTAAATTCTTAAACAAATAATTGTCTAGCATAATTTCCATAGTTAAATTGCTCATTTTTTCGCGTTTACTTAAGAAAGGAGGTATCCACATTTTTTGCTTTTTATTTTTCTTTTTTATGTACCTATCGTCTTAGTACGATTAAGGACGCAGCAAATTTTACAATGTCGGACGTCTTTATTTTTGTGTTGGTCTCGTCAATACTTCAAGCATGGCTGTAAATATGTATTGTAGTATATATTTTTTATTATTGTTGATAGGCCATTGAAGCCATACCAAATATTTCTGTTTTCATAAATATCGCTCAGCAATATTTCTACTAAATATTGCCGAAAATATGCAATTTTAGTGGCCCGTCTAAATGAACCTCCCTCCGGTGGGTGCGCTATCGGTACTTTATGACGCCTTTTAGTAATAATTAAGTTTTCGTTAAGTATTATTAGTTACTTTCACTACATGTCCGTCCCGCTATTCTCAAATGACTATATTAGGTAACTAACGATGCACATCCTGCATCGGTTTATGATTTGTTAAGTTGTCAGTACGACGCTGAAGTAAGGTGTGTGAATATATGTAATATCGGCATTCCGTACGGCAGTGCGCCCGACGATATAGCCGATGTAGGTAAAATAATTAACATTAAGCTGAATTTGAAATTATTACTTTTGGTTTAGTTCAATTTTTTTTTGATAGTAGGTTGTCTGAGATCTGAGATATAGTTATAGTAAAGAATTAATTGTTTTAAGTTGTTGTATTAGATTGCTGTAGAGCACCATTTTTCATTTAAGGATTACAAATTTTACAAAATATTTGACGGCCATAGTAGTCCTGTCGCCAGGGGGGGTACAACGGCCTCGTTAATTCAGATGGACTTACTCAAGGTTTTTTTATGTATTTTGACCCGTAGAACACGAATTTTTTGGGTAACAGTTGATCCGGATGTCGATAAGATTGTTATAGACCAAGAACTTGAGGAATCAAATAACAGCGATTTTTGGCAAAACAAAACAATATTTTGTATTTTTTGGGCCATTTTAAGTAAAAAATATTTCTACAAGTTTTTTCGTAGGATGCACAGTTTTCGAGATAAACGCGGTTGAACTTTAAAAAAATCGAAAAACTGCAATTTTTGAACCCGAATAACTTTTGATTAAAAAATAAAATAGCAAGTCTGCTTACCGCATTTGAAAGTTTAAGTCAAATTATATCGGTTTTGATTATTTGCATTGGTAAAAATTTATTTTTTTATTGTTTAACAAAGCTATAAACACGTAGGGTTTCCCGTGCTTTTACATGCGTTTTAACGCATGTAACGTAGAAATAGTCTTGATTGCACTAGTACCTATTCTACCTACTCGTTCGATTTTAAATGAGAAATCATAGAAACATCACTCACGCACTAGTTGTTTGTAGCTTTGTTTAACAATAACACAATAAATTTTTAGCAATGCAAATAATCAAAACCGACATAATTTGACTTGAACTTTCAAAGGCGCTTAGCAGAATTGCTATTTTATTTTTTAATCAAAAGTTATTCGGGTTTAAAAATTGCAGTTTTTCGATTTTTTGAAAGTTCAACCGCGTTTATCTCGAAAACTCTGCATCCTACTAAAAAACTTGTAGAAATATTTTTTGCTTAAAATGACCCAAAAAATACAAAATATTGTTTTGTTTTGCCAAAAATCGCTGTTATTTGATTCCTCAAGTTCTTGGTCTATAACAATCTTATCGACATCCGGATCAACTGTTACCCAAAAAATTCGTTTTCTACGGGTCAAAATACATAAAAAAAAACTTGGGTAAGTCCATCTGAATACAGGAGGCCGTTGTACCCCCCCTGGCGACAGGACTATAGAGTTACAAGATTTTTACTGATAATTTGTCAGACACCGAGGATATATTGAACTTTAGCGACGAACAGGAGGGCAAGGTTGGAGAAGTTCATCAAAAGATGACAACAGCGACTCAGAACAACATGAGAAAGTAAGATTTTCAAAATTCGCATTCTATGGAAATACATTCTGCTGAAAATTATCCACGCCAGAATACACTCTAAACTGGAGCTGGATATTAGTGACACTCAATATGGGTTTCGAAATGGTATGGGTCCAGAGAGGCATTATTCTCCTTCAACGTGTTGACACAGAGATGTTTCGATGTTAACCGTTGTCTTTACGTCTGTTTTATAGACTACAATAAAGCGTTTGATAAAGTAAAACATGATCGACTCATCGAAATTGTGAAAACTAAAAACCTAGATGAAAGAGATTTAAGACTAATAATACACCTCTATTATAACCAGCAAGAAATAGTAAGAATTGAAAAAAGAAGCATCTGAAGAAATGGAAATAAAGGGAGCAGTCAGGTAAGGCTGCATACTATCACCTCTATTATTTAACGTTTATTCTGAATAGGTAATGCGAGAAACTCTGGAAGATGAAACAGTTGGCATAAGAGAAAATGGAGTCTTAGTTAACAACATCAGATATGCCGATGATACAGTAATAATAGCCGATAGTTTACAAGACCTGCAAGACTCATGAGTAAAATAGTAAGGTGTAGTAGGGAGTACGGACTCTCTCTCAATATCAAAAACACGAAGTTTATAAAAATTAGTAAAAACAACCATAATTATGATGGAATCTTGATATTAGAGGGCCAGCAGATCGAAGGAGTAAAAAAGTGCACTTGCCTAGGAACACTTATAACAGAAAATAATGACTACACAGTGCAAAAATCAAAGTCAGAATCAAAAAAAGTACGTTCTAAGTTTATGAAAATGGGAAAGGTCCTCTGTAGCAAAGATTTAACATTAGCTGTTAAAGTACGCCTAACAAAATGTTACGTATACAGTATACTATACTATGGAGTGGAATCATGGACGTTAAATGTAGAGACAATGAGACGACTTAACGCCTTTGAAATGTGGACCTATAGAAGAACTATGAGGGTTTCCTGGAAAGATAGAGTTACAAACAACGAAGTACTGAGAAGAATAGGTAAAGAGAAGGAAGTTGAACTTACAATTAAAGAAAGAAGACTACAGTATCTCGGACATGTGATGCTGGGAGGGAAGTATGGCATCCTACGACTCATAATGCAAGGAAAGATAGATGACAGAAGAAGCATCGGAAGAAGACGAATTTCCAGGCTGAAGAACGTGAGAGAATGGTTTGGATGCAGCTCAAAACAACTATTTAGAGCTACTGCCTCAAAAATATTAAAATAGCTATGATGATTGCCAACCTCCGTAGCGGAGATGGCACCTGAAGAAGCAGAAGGAAATACAGGAGTCTGATCAGTTATTCCACAGTGCCAACGCTAACGAAAATATTTGGAAGGGTACATCAGCAATAGAAAGAGTAGTTTAGTATACTGCATGGCGTAACCGATACACCAGCTGTATCGGTTACGCCAGTACAAGATCAATAATGACGAACGTATCAGAAACAAGACCCGACACAGCGAAAACACGGAAAATTTTGGAAACAGCAGAAATGAGAATAATTAGATTAGTTGCAAGAAACACGCTGAAAGAATGAATAAGAAATGATGAGATCAGAACTAAGAGAAGCATGGACCCTGACAGAATCGCTTTTAAAAAAGCTAGAAGCATTTGAGATGTGGGTCTACCGCCGTATTCTGTAGATCAGTTGGGTAGAAAGAGTCACAAACGAAAGGGTTTTGCAACGTTTGAATAAAAGTTGGAGTGAACACGGTTAAATGGCGCAAATTGGAATACTTTGGTCATGTAATGCGTCACCCAGAAAAATATGACATAATTCACCTTGTCAGGCAAGGTACAATAATGGGAAATAAAAGTGTGGGCCGCCGTACAACTTCTTGGCTTAAAAACCTACGCCAATGATTTGGGCAATCTAGCACTGAATTATTTCGTGGGGCTGTAAATAGAACAACCAGTTAATATGCTGGGCAACATGAGAGCCAACAAACGGCAAGCGGTCTCGTTACCTTCAGAAGAAGAAGAGATCAGAACAAAATGTATGGAATAAAGAATGGAACAAACACATCAATAGAATAACGGACACAACGGTAGTTAAAATATCAAAATCACAACGTGATAAAAGAAGTATCAGCTGATCGCGCAAGAAGTGAAGTCACAATCTTCCATGGAAGCAACAATTTGCCAATCGATAAGCAAAATAGCTTAAACAAAGGAAGAAGAGGATTACGCGTGAACAAATTTGACCGATATATATTACGATTAGATTTTGGAGCGTGAGAGGAACTTGAAGGATAAGAGAATATTTCTTCAGATAAGATTTTATACGCAATATATGAAAGATATGAAGTATCTCGAGAAGGGGAGGAAGACATAACAGAGTTGTATTTAACCCTTAACTACTGACGTGGATGTGTCAGGACGTAGGCACTGACATGCGGTGTGCAATACTGTTGCCTATTCTCCTTTGTTTTTAACCTTCGGGTGACCAAGCGGGGTAAATTTGGACTCCAGCGTATGTTTTTCTTTAATAAATTCAAAAGTATTTTCAATTTTTACCTCACTATTTTTTTATTTGACTTTATTATCATTCTAGATATCCTCATATTTTGAAATAAAAAAAATGGCCTATATTGTGTAATTCAAAGTAGTTTTACGCTAATGACGTCGACTTTGCAGAGTAACAAGACACTTACTGAAACATACACCCTACACATGACACTAATACTCATGTTGTGACTGGCTGAATGACATAAAGTCCTTGCCATAAAAAATAACTTCATTTGTTTGTTAATTGTCATTTTTGACATTTTTGACCTGGGGTCATTTCCCCCCCCTTGGTCATCCGTGTAACAAAAAAAAGTTGGTCATCGGAAGGTTAATATGAGTTTGTCCTATATCCATTGATTCAATGTACCGATACATTGATTCTTAACTAGAAAGTACATTGAATGAACGTACTACTTCATAAAAATTAATGTTTTTGAGCATTAGTTAATGTATCTACTTACATTGGACCAATGATACTGATCTTTGGACGAAAATGAATGCTTCCTGTTTTTGAATCAATGTTTTTTCATTATATTTACGTACTTGTTTTTTCCAGTGTATATTTTCGGTGAGGCATGGCATACGGCATGGCAGTGGTTAACTTAAGGATTAAAAATGGCTGTGAAGAAATTTTTTACCATTATATTTATCTTCCTCAATTATACAAACTAGATTTTTTTAACGTGTGTGGAAAGAAAATTGCGTGGCCCAATTTTTGATTCGGTTTATTGAGTTAGAAAACATTAAACACAACACAAGTGTAATAATCGAGAGCGACATACAAATATTCGTACAATGGAAAAAATCAAAACGAAATAAAAAAACATCTGTTTCCCTCATTTTAAAACAAAAACAGAAAAAGCCCCGTTCCAATTTTATGCCGCGACCTAACAAGATTTTACTGATTATAGGAATTTTATCCAGCGACAACACTAAAAATCCGATTTCCGATCGCTAATATGGGGTACTATTTGCAATTGGCTGTTCGTACTAAATCAACGCAAATTTTTTTGCGGCGAATTATTGGTAAAATAATAGAAAAACCTGAGGAAGTATTAAATTCTACAAAAAATTACAGATATGTTGGATGACTGTAATTCGATCGGATATCCAGTTATTTGTTTCTAAAAAGTCCAATGAATTTTATTTTTTCAATAAAAAATTGTATTCTGTAGATGTGTAACAATAACAAATTGTAGTAATTAAAGTAACAAAACAAACTTTAAAGTAATTATTCAAAATGTCCACCATTTACTTCAATATTCAGTATGTCCCTGGAAGTTGTATCCATATGGGAAACTTTTTTATTATTAATTTTACGAAAAAAAGTTATTCTTCATAAAAAGCTCTGCATGGTCCAAAACCTAAGATTTAATCATCAAATATCAAATTTTTTTAATATTATACGAGGTATGTCAAAAAGTTTGAATTTCACTCAAGAGTAAAGTAGTTTTATTTTTCACAATATTGAAAATTGTTATTATGAAAAGTTGTTTGGAATTAAAAAGTATATTCTAGTATGCAATTACATCCTTCTAATTGAAAGAGATTTTTTTTGAAAAAATATGGATAACTAACATTACTTTCAGTTACCTCTTTCAATTCAGATAACTCTTTTATTATTAATTTTACGAAAAAAAGTGATTCTTAGTAAAAAGTTTTGCATGGTCTAAAACCTCAAATACAACCATCTTATGTCAAATTTTATCAATTGTATACGAGGTATGTCAAAAAATATGAATTTCGCTCAAAAGTAAAATACGTTTATTTTTCACAATATCGAAAATTGTTATGAAAAGTTATTTAGAATTAAAAACTATGTTCCAGTATGTAATTACGTCCTTCTAATGGAAATATTCTGAACTATAAAGGCAGATACTTTACTTTTGATCTAAATTTATCTTTTTGGACATACCTCGTATAGGTACCAAGAAAAAGATGGAAGGACGCAGTAGCCAGTGATCTACGCAAAATGGGAGTACAGGAATGGGAAATAGCTGCTCAGGACCGACAACAATGGCCAGAAATAATAAACGCCGCCAAGACGCACATAGATTTGTAGAGCCAAATGATGATGATTAGGGAGCGGATTTTATGCTAAATGCATATTGCGTGCATATTTCGCATATTTGAGAACTTTACTAAATTTTGCATATTTTTAAAGAAACATGCATATTTTGTGCCTATTTAAAAACATTTACGTCCAAAAAAATTTAAATTTTTAATTCCACACAAAATATTTCCCCGCACAGGCTGTTCTATCAATTCGAGAACTACCTGAAGAGAGACGCCTCATTCACTGCCTTTTCATTTTTTCTTAGAAATTACCCGATCTTTACACAAAGTTCTTAAAATGATGAAGGATGGTTTACCGGGAAATCCGAATTTTATTTACTTTTATTATATTTAGTACAATTTGCATCCCAATTTAGTAGGTGCCTATAATTCTGGTGATTATTTTAAATCCCCTATAGACCATTCCAGGGTGACGTCATTAGACAGCGACTGATGGGCAAAATATTGTAAACAAACTAGGTTAAGTGTAGAAAACCATTGCTTAATTTAAGAATATGATTAAAATACCAGCGTTTTGTTCAGTTTGAAAGTGTTCCAGTAAAGGTAAAAGAGATAAAGTTTTTTTTTATAATACCAGCCGCATTTAAAGACCGAAATGTTTTAAATCACTATAATCACAATACACTGTAAACAGAACGACGATATGGGCCAAGAAAACTGATTTTCTGATTATACCGGGTTTTTGCATCCCCTGCGAGGGTGTCATATATCCAATATTTAAAATTTTTGTAGTTAAAACCACAGATTTTTTATAATAAAGCGAGAAAATAGCAAAAATAACACCAAATACACAAGTTTTGCCCCTCAGCAACGGTGTCGAAAGTCACGTGACCTGGAATGGTCAATTGTTAAGAGAATTTACACCTTTAACCATAGTTTTACGATTTTCTAACGGAAATTGAAATATTCATGCTTTAGATTTCGTGCTTTATCTGCTCAAAGAAAATGTTTTCTCGTAAAAAATTTGGAAAAACACATTGTAGTAAATTATAATCGAACATATATACAGGGTGTAACAAAAATACAGGTCATAACTTTAATCACATATTCTGGGACCAAAAATAGTTCGATTGAACCTAATTTACCTTAGTACAAATCTGCACATAAAAAAAGTTACAGCCATTTGAAGTTACAAAATGAAAATCGATGTTTTCCAATACATCGAAAACTATTAGAAATCTTTTATTGAAAATAGACATGTGGCATTCTAAGAAAAAATTATAGTAAAATTTGGACACCCCATAAAAATTTTATAGGGGTTTTGTTCTTTAAACCCCCCCAAACTTTTGTGTACGTTCCAATTTAATTAAAATTGTAGTACCATTAGTTAAACACAATATTTTAAAAACTTTTTTACCTCTTAGTACTTTTTCGAAAAGTCAGTTTTTATCGAGATATTTTGAATATTTGTCAAATCCACCACATATTTGTATATGGCTAAGTACGATTATGGAGACTTTGTAATAATATGAAAATTTATTTATGATTTACATTTTTAGTTATATTTTGAACCATATTAAAAAAGAAGTAATATCTCGATAAAACGTGCCTTCTCGAAAAAATACAAAGAGGCAAAAAAGTTTTAAAAACACTGTGTTTAACTAATGGTACCACAGTAAAAGTTTAATTGGAACATACACAAACATTTGGGGGGTTTAAAGGAACAAAACCCCCATACAATTTTTATGTAAACATATTAAAAAAGAAGCCGCAACTCGATAAAAACTGCCTTATTGAAAAAATACTGAGAGACAATAATAATTTAATTGGAACGTACACAAAAGTTTGGGGGGGTTTAAGGGAACAAAACCCCCATAAAATTTTTATGGGGTGCACAAATTTCACTATAATTCTTTTTTTTAGATGTTCCTGCTATAAGAATGCAACATGTCCATTTTCAATAAAAAATCTCTAATAGTTTTCGATATATTCAAAAAAATCGATTTTCATTTTGTAATTTCAAAAGGCTGTAATTTTTTTTAAGTGCACATTTGTACTAAGGTAAATTAGGTTCATTCGAACTATTTTTGGTCTAAGAATATGTGATTTAATTTATGACCTGTATTTTCGTTACACCCTGTATAATATATATAATGACATTGTTATTTTATTTTAAATTGGTAACTATTGGTACCAGTTTTTGTAAAAAATGTGAATAAATTGCATATATAAAAAATAATGATTTTATTTGAAAGATAATAAATAAGAACTCCGCTCCCCCTATAAAAGAACCCCCTAGAACAGAATAGAACAAAAAATATGTGCTTTCTCGAAATGCGCATTTTTTTTGTGCATATCTTGCGCATATTTCGTAATTTTTTACTGCATATATATGCGTATATTTCATCAAAATTGATCGCATATAAATCCGCTCCCTAATGATGATGATGATGATGGTCGTATAAAATTGATAAAATTTGATATAAGATGTTTGTATTTTAGGTTTTAGACCATCCAGAACTTTTTATTAAGAATCACTTTTTTTCGTAAAATTAATAATAAAAGAGTTATCAGAATTGAAATAACTGAAAATAAAGTTAATTATCCATACTTTTTCAAAAAAAATTTTTTTTTCAATTAGAAGGATGTAATTGCATATTAGAATATAGTTTTTAATTCCAAACAACTATTCATAATAGCAATTTCCAATATTGTGAAAAATAAAGCTACTTTACACTTGACTGAAATTCAAACTTTTTGACATACTTCGTATAACATTCATAAAATTTGATATCTGATTGTTGAATCTTGGGTTTTGGACTATGCAGAACTTTTAATAGAAAATAAATTTTTTCGTAAAATTAATAATAACAAAGGTTTCCATATTGATACAACTTACAGGGACATACTGTACATTTGTGATTCGGTTTCGCAAACATCTCTTAACATCAAATACCTTTTGTCTCATGGGCAGATTGCAATTGCGCGTAGCGGTCAGGGTTCTGAAGAGGGTGTCTAAGTTTTATTTACTTCTTATTCGTTTTGAACGGAAATTTTGCTAATTTTAAAAAATTAGATAATTAAAAAATTAATATATTATACAGGGTGTCCAGAAACTCTACCGACAAACGAAGACAGGAGATTCTTCAGATAATTTTAAGATAATTTAACCCAATTCACTTAGTCCGAAAATGCTTCCTAAGGGAGCTAGAGCTCTTTGAAGATGGCGTCTTGTAATTAGTTTTTCTTAAATACCTCCAGAACGCTTCTATTTAGAAAAACAAAAATTGGTACGCGTATTTATCTACAAGATATAAATCTAATCCATCCATTGCAAATTTCTAGTACCGATCATAGGCTTCTGTTTTGGGTAGGGCAACGGTTATTAACTTTTTTATCTTTAACTTTTATGCATTTCTGACACTGGATTATGAAATTGTGAAGTATTCTAGTACTTAAAGGTACTCTTGTTTTAAATCGGTAGGACACACCGTTTTCTAGAAAAATCGATTTGAAAATTTTTCGCTTTTTAAATTAAAAAAAGAATTTCAAAAAAACTGTTTAGAAAGACGAAAACTGGTACATTTATTTATATCCCAGAGATAAATCGATTTCATTAATTGCGAATTTCTAGTACTGGTCATAGGCGTCCGTTTTGGGTAGGTCAACAGTTATTTTATAGCATAACTTTTTTGTCTTGAATTTTTGAGCATTTTTGACACTAGATTATTAAATTATGAGGTATTCGAGTACTAAAAGTTACTCTTACTTTATGTTGGTAAAATACTTCGTTTTTTGTTGAAAAGTTCTTTCAATTTTTTTTCAAATTCCAAAAACGAAAAACTTTCAAATCGATTTTTCTAGAAAACGGTGTGTCCTACCGACTTAAAGCAAGAGTACCTTTTAGTACTAGAATACCTCACAATTTAATAGTCCGTTGTCAAAAATGCATACAAGTTAAGGACAAAAAAGTTATGCGATAAAATACCCGTTGCTCTACCCAAAACGGACGCCTATGACCGGTACTAGAAATTTGCGATGGATGGAATCGATTCATCTCTGAAAAGTAAATACGCATACCAATTTTCGCTTTTCTAAATAGAAGCGTTCTGGAGGTATTTAAGAAAAACTAATTTCATGACGCCATCTTCAAAGAGCTCTAGCTCCCGTAAGAAGCATTTTCGGACTAGGTGAATTGGGTTAAATTGTCTTAAAAATATCTGAAGAATCTCCTGTCTTCGTTTGTCGGTAGAGTTTCTGGACACCCTGTATATATTATATATTATACAGTACAATTTTCAAAGGAGGAAGACCTACCCCTTCGGTCCAAACCTAACTTTCGGGTATTAGAGTGTAGAGTACCCCAGGAGTTATTTGACCGCTGCGCGCAATCACAATATACCGTGTCTCATATTGTTAATCACATTCACCGGTTCTTTTATTTTCTGTCGCAATTCTAAAAGATAATTAATTTTTTTTTTTTGTAAACTAATGCCTTCATTTCATGATTCTCTTTGCCTTATCCCTATGCGGGGTCGGCTTCCCTAATTGCATTTCTCCACACAATTCTATCTTGGGTCATATCAATGTTAATCCCCTTTACCAACACGTCCTGCCTTATCGTCTCCCCCAGGTCTTCTTTGTTCTTCCTCTCCTACTCCTTGCAGGAATCTGCACTGCAGCTATTCTTCGTATTGGGTGATTAACGTCTCGACGTTGAACATGACCAAACCATCTTAACCTATGCTCTCTCATTTTGGCATCAATTGGTGCCACACCTATACTTCCCCTAATAAACTCACTTCTAATTTTATCCTTCTTTGTCACTCCACTCATCCATCTAAGCATTTTCATTTCCGCCACAGGCATTCGTTGTTCCTCTTTCTTTTTCACTGCCCAACATTCAGTTCCGTGCATCATAGCCGGTCTTATGGCTGTTTTATAGAATTTTCCCTTCAGCTTCATTGGAACTTTTCTGTCACATAACACACCACTCGCTTCTTTCCACTTCATACATCCAGCCCTAATCCTACTGCATGCATCTCCATCAATTTCTCCATTACTCTGTAATACCGATCCCAGGTACTTAAAACTATGGCTTTTTACAATCAGTTCACCATCCAAAGATCCCATTTTATTTGTAGTAACTCCATCTTTAAATGAACATTCCAACTACTCTGTTTTTGTCCTACTAAGTTTTAAACCTTTTTCTTTCAGAGCTTGTCTCCACTGTTCCAGCTTTTGTTCTAAGTTTCTTTCACTATTTCCTATTAACATTACATCATCAGCATACATTAGGCACCATGGAATACTACCCTGTAGTTTCGCTGTTACCTGATCCAAAACTAATGAGAATAAATAAGGACTAAGCACCGAGCCTTGGTGCAATCCTACTTTCACCTGAAACTTATCAGTCTCTCCCACACCTGTTCTAACACTACTCGTTACTCCCTCATACATATCTCTCACAATCTTTACATATTCGCCAGGGATTCCTTTCTTATTGAGTGCCCACCACAGAATCTCTCGAGGAACTCTATCATATGCTTTCTCAAGATCAATGAATACCATATGAGCGTTGGTCTCTTTATTCCTGTATTTTTCCATCAGTTGCCTTACAATGAAAATTGCATCTGTTGTTGATCTGCCCTGCATAAAGCCCAATTGATTATCGGATATATCGGTTTCTTCACGTATCCGTCTATCAATTACTCTCTCCCATATTTTCATGGTGTGGCTAAGTAGTTTTATAGCCCTGTAGTTTGTGCATTGTTGTATGTATCCCTTGTTTTTGTAGGCAGATACTTATATACTGCTTCTCCATTCGTCTGGCATTTGGCCAAATTCCATAATTCTATTAAATAGACCTGCTAGCCAACTTATTCCTGTCTCTCCCAATGCTCTCCATACTTCTCCAGGAATATCATCTGGTCCGACTGCTTTTCCTTTCTTTATTTTTTGAAGTGCTTGAGCCACTTCCTCGTTTGTTATTCTGGTAACAATTGCTGTTAATGTCTCCTTTAACTCGACAGGCTGTCTCTCAAATTCTTCATTTAAAAACTGTCAAAATACTTTCTCCATCTCTTTTTGACATCCTTTTCGTGAATTAGTACATTATTATTTTCATCTCGGATATATCTAATCTGATTAAAATCTCTTGCTTTTTTGTATTCTGTTTGGCTATTTTATATATCTTTGCTTCGCCTTCCCTGGTATCAAGTTGATCGTATAGGTTTGAATACGCTTCTGCTTTAGCTTTCGCTACTGCTACTTTCGCTTCCTTTTTGGCGACGATATAGTTCTGAAGATCTATGTCCGATCTGGTTTCTTGCCACTTTTTATATAATTTTCTCTTCTCTTTTATTTTTCCTTGTACTTCATTTGACCACCACCAAGTGTCTTTATCCTCAAACTTCTTTCCTGACGTTTTCCAAAGTATTTCAATAGCCGTCTCTCTAATAATATTGGCCATTTTTCTCGAAATTGTGTTAGGGCTTCTTTTCATGTTCCAACATATTTTTTTTTACTATCCTTTCCCTGAATAGACCTTCCTTCTCATCTTTTAGACTCCAACACTTGATTTTTTGTGGTCCTCTCCGATATTTTTGTTTAGTTTTGCTTTTTACTTCGATGTCCAGAAAAAGCAGCTTATGTTGTTGGCTTACTGTCTCACTAACTATTACCTTGCAGTGCTTGCATTCACGTACGTCTTCTTTCCTTATCATGAAGTAGTCTATTTGGGATTGATGTTGTCCACTTTTGTAGGTAATAAGTTGAGTTTCTCTCTTTTTAAAGAATGTGTTAACAATCGCCATATCCAATGCTGTTGCTAATTCTAGCATATCATCTTCAGCTTCATTTCTAGTTCCAAAGCCTAATCCCCCATGTATTGTTTCATATCCTGTCTTGGCTTGGCCCACATGTGCATTGAAATCACCTCCTATTATTACTTTCTCCTCTGCTGGAATATCACTCAGTACGTCTCCTAATTGGTCATAAAAAGCTCTTCTTTCATTCTCACCCAGACCTGTTTGAGAAGCATACACACACATACAACATTCAATAACTCTTTATCAATTACAAATTTCACTGACATCATTCTATCGCTCGTTCTTACAACGTCTACTACGTTATCTTTCATTTCACTATCAGAAATTATGCCAACCCCATTTCTAGCATTACTACTCCCTACATACCACAATTTATATCATTCACCTAGTTCTTTCGCCCTTTGTCTTTCCACCTGGTTTCTTGAATACAAGCAATTTGAACTCTTCTTCGTTTGAGCGCATCCACTAACTTCAGACACTTACCTGTAAGACTACCAAGATTCCAAGACCCTATCCTGATTTTTCTAACCTGCAATGGTGTTCCCCCTGACAATGCCTCAATTGTATAACTCACTTTAAATTTATTCGGTCCGCTTTCGTTCAATCCCAACTTTACACTAATATAAATATGTGATATGCTTGTATTGTTCTACCCTCAACGGCCGTTTATGGTCCTCAGAAACCTACAGAGCAAGATTCACATATAATTTCTCGGAATATATAAACTTAAATTTTTACATTTTGGTCAGCTTTTCGGAAAAATTCACCACTGTGCGCCGTGCAAAAACCACATATTTTGTCTTAAGGCGAGAGGTATATCCTCTAGTAACTCGTATAAATGTTTTTGAGGAAAATTCAAATACAGAGGTACATTTAAATTGGTTGGCATTTTCAAAGGACTTAGTGAGTAGTCACATATTAGACGGAAACAAATGTTAACCTTAAAGTAATGCAGAAAATAGGTTTCCCTTTGGCACGATAATTTTCAGAATCCACAAGTGATTGTTTTTCCAATTAAATATACCTCCTCTGGTAAATGCTGCCTCATCAGTAAAAGTATTTTATCCTGAAAATCTGTGTTAATATTTTATTTTTTATCTTGTAAAAATTGAGCAAATCCTAGACGCACAGGTAAATCTTGAGTTAGTAAATTCTGAACAGGAGTGTAATGATATGGGTTCAGTTTTTACCTCTTTAATATTATACAAACAGGCGATTGACTTATCCCTATAGACTTAATCGGCGAGTACTGATATCTGGATTCTCTGCAACACCAATTAAAATTTAATTTTTTTAACCCGGCATTGGTCGCTAGGTAGGTTAGTACGCGACTGGTCGCGCGTGAGAGTTACTCTCACATATCCAACTTTTGCCTTTTTTTTTTCAAATAAAATTTTTAAAACAGGTTTTAAACTTTCTTTTATTAACTAATAATAAGAACATAATAATATAACATAATATAGATAGTAGTATGTGACTGTTGATGCCGCTAATATTTAATATTGAAGAATATATGGTAAATCGTTATCTACAACTAACCCGTGAAATAGACTATAGGGTTTTGTTACATTAAAAAATATTATTATTTCAGGTTTTAACCCTAGAAAGACCAAGTAGGGTTAAAAAGTATCCACAATATTGCATTACATCCGATTTTCTAAATACCTTTGTTCCTAAAAATCTCAAATAATTAGTAGTTGTCGGCGTACTACTGCCCTATTAGATAGCATAATTAGCATTTTTATAATTTAATTAGTTTCCTTATACTTCTATAAAAACTCGACAGGGACTATAAGTAAGCCCCTTGAATACCTTCAACACGATCCCAAAATGGAAAGGGACGATATCATGCATGTGTCAAATTAGCAAAATCTAAAAGAAAAAAGGCCAATAAGTGGGCAAAAACCACCATAGTTTGTTCAAAATGCAAGTATGTATGCGGTAAGCACAGCAAGAAGTCAAAAATGTTTCTGTATCTTCCGATGATATCAATTCCACTGAAGCCGAAGACTCCGGGTAAATTATAAATTCGTATCTTTGAAGTGTTCCATTAACGTCTAGTAATAATATAAAAGTAATATTTTAAATTATTTTAATAAAGAATCACGTTTTTTATTAATTTATGTGTGGACATTTATTGACCCTCCTTGGTCCTCGCTGTTTCTATTTAAAGGTCGGTCCTGCCAGGGTTAAGTGCCAAAATAAAATTAATATTTATGTAGAGTTGATGGCAGAGTTGGTAGGTATCTTAAATAAAGTACGTGACTCCTAGTGGCGGGATACGGACAACAATACATTAGCTGACAGTAAGGATTCTGGCCTATACAGAAAAATGCAGGCGGGTGTGGGGTAATACTGCACTTTGGTTGCATTGGTGGTGTATTGGCTAAACGTGCAGGGCAGGGTATGGTGCTGATAGAAAAGGCATTCAGGCATCAAATATCCAAAATACTTTTCAGGCCATAATAATGAAAACACCTTCTCCAAACGCAATAAAAACTTATACCTACTGAAATGATGGCATCTCCTGAGGTAAAATATTCCGGAAGTAAAATGAGCCTCCGTTCGGATCTTCGGGTGAGGACTATCTCAGGGGGAACACCATTACAGGTTAGAAAAATCAGGATAGGTTCTTGGAATCTTGGTAGTCTTACAGGTAGGAGTCTGGAGTTAGTGGATGCGCTCAAACGAAGAAGAGTTCAAATTGTTTTTATTCAAGAAACTAGGTGGAAAGGACAAAGGGCGAAAGAACTAGGTGATGGATATAAATTGTGGTATGTAGGGAGTAGTAACACTAGAAATGGAGTTGGTATATTTGCTGATAGTGAAATGAAAGATAACGTAGTAGAAGTTATAGGAACGAGCGATAGAATGATGTCAGTGAAATTTGTAATTGATAAAGAGGTATTGAATGTTGTGTGTGTATGCTCCTCAGACAGGTCTGGGTGAGAATGAAAGAAGAGCTTTCTATGACCAATTAGGAGACGTACTGAGTGATATTCCAGCAGTGGAGAAAGTTATAATTGTAGGTGATTTCAATGCACATGTGGGCCAAGCCAAGACAGGATATGAAACAATACATGGGGGATTAGGCTTGGGAACTAGAAATGAAGCTGGAGATGATATGCTAGAATTAGCAACAGCATTGGATATGGCGATTGTTAACACATTCTTTAAAAAGAGAGAAACTAAACTTATTACCTACAAAAGTGGACAACGTCAATCGCAAATAGACTACTTCATGATAAGGAAAGACGACAGACGTGAATGCAAGGGCTGCAAGGTACTAGTTAGTGAGACAGTAAGTCAACAACATAAGCTGCTTGTTCGGGACATGTATGTAAAAAGCGAAACTAAACAAAAATATCGGAGAGGACCACAAAAAATAAGTGGTGGATGCTAAAAGATGAGAAGGAAGGTCTATTCAGGGAAAGAATAGTAGAAAAAATATGTTGGAACACGAAAGGAAGCCCTAACACCATTTGGAGAAAAATGACCAATATTATTAGAGAGACGGCTATTGAAATACTTGGGAAAACGTCAGAAAAGAAGTTTGAGGATAAAGGGACTTGGTGGTGGTTAAACGAAATGCAAGGAAAAATAAAAGAGAAGGGAAAATTATATAAAAAGTGGCAAGAAACCAGATTGAATATAGATCTTCAAAATTATATGGTCGCCAAAAAGGAAGCGAAAGTAGCAGTAGCAAAAGCTGAAGCAGAAACGTATTCAAACCCATACGATCAACTTGATACCAGGGAAGGCGAAGCAAAGATATATAAAATAACCAAACAGAGAGCAAAGAAAGCAAGAGATTTTAATCAGATTAGATGTATCCGAGATGAAAATAATAAAATACCAATTCACGAAAAGGATGTCAAAAAGGGATGGAGAGAGTATTTTGACAGTTTTTAAATGAAGAATTTGAGAGACAGCCTGTCGAGTTAACGGAGACAGTAACAGAAATGGTTACCAGAATAACAAATGAGGAGGTGGCCCAAGCGCTTCAAAAAATAAAAAAAGGAAAAGCGGTAGGACCAGATGATATTCCTGGGGAAGTATAGAGAGCATTGGGAGAGAGAGGAATAAGTTGGCTAGCAGGTCTATTTAACAGAATTATGGAAGTTGGACAAATGCCAGACGAATGGAGAAGCAGTATATTAGTACCTGTCTACAAAAACAAGGGAGACATACAACAATGCACAAACAGCAGCGCTATAAAACTACTTAGCCACACCATGAAAATATGGGAGAGAGTAATTGATAGACGGATACGTGAAGAAACCCAAATATCCGATAATCAATTTGGCCTTATGCAGGGCAGATCAACAACACATGCAATTTCCATTGTAAGTCCACTGATGGAAAAATACAGGAATAAAGAGACCAACGCTCAAATGGTATTCATTGATCTTGAGAAAGCATATGATAGAGTTCTTCGAGAGATTCTCTGGTGGGCTCTCAATAAGAAATGAGTCCCTGGCGAATATGTAAAGATTGTGAGATATATGTATGAGGGAGTAACGACTAGTGTTAGGACAGGTGTGGGAGAGACTGATAAATTTCAGGTGAAAGTAGGATTGCACCAAGGCTCGGTGCTTAGTTCTTATTTTTTGTTTTCATTAGTTTTGGACCAGAAAACAGCGAAACTACAGGGTAGTATTCCATGCGGCCTAATGTATGCTGATGATGTAGTGTTAATAGGAAATTGTGAAAGAGACTTAGAAAACAAACTGGAACAGTGGAGACAAGCTCTGGAGGAAAAAGGTTTAAAACTTAGTAGGAAAAAAACAGAGTATCTGGAATGTTCATTTAAAGATGGAGTTACTAAAAATAAAATGGTATCTTTGGATGGTGAAATGATTGTGAAAAGCAATAGTTTTAAGTACCTAGGATTGGTATTACAGAGTAATGGAGAAATAGATGGAGATGCATGCAGTAGAATAAGGGCTGGATGGATGAAGTGTGAAAGAATCGAGTGGTGTGTTGTGTGACAGATAAATTCCAATGAAGCTGAAGGGAAAATTCTATAAAACAGCCATAAGACCAGCTATGATGCACGGAACTGAATGTTGGGCAGTGAAATAGAAAGAGTAACAACGAATGCATGTGGCGGAAATGAGAATGCTTAGATGGATGAGTGGAGTGACAAAGAAGGATAAAATTAGAAATGATTATGTTAGGGGAAGTCTAGGTGTGGCACCAATTGATGCCAAAATGAGAGAGCATAGGTTAAGATGGTTTGGTCATGTTCAACGTCGAGACGTTAATCACCCAATACGAAGAATAGCTGAAGTGCAGATTCCTGTAAGGAGTAGGAGAGGAAGACCAAAGGAGACATGGGGGGAGACGATACGGCAGGACATGTTGGTAAAGGGGATTAACATTGATATGACCCAAGATAGAATTGTGTTGAGAAATGCAATTAGGGAAGCCGACCCCGCATAGGGATAAGGCAAAGAGAATGATGATGATGATGCAGAGTTGGTGGCGCCGGTGGTCACGCGATGTGCGAATCTCTCACGTGAAGCGCAGTGACTCAGAAATCTGGTGATGCTAAGTCAACTGAATCAGTATCTAAGCGGACGATTCTATTAGATAGTCAAAAGAGGATAGTTAGGAGACTAGAAGAAACCACGGCGCGTAAAATTTCCCAGAAAAAAAGTTGTTCGCAATTTTCTAAGACCGTGAGAGAAAATCTCATATAGCGACCACTGCCGGGTTAAACAAGAGTATTTTGTTTTAGAATTTAACCCTCTTTAATACTATTTTATTATTTTACCCGTAGTTCAGACGAAATTTATTTAATTTACTAAATATAACCAAGCAAACTAGGAAGGGCCCTCTTTAACGAATGTTAAATTAGATTCTAAATTAACATTCCTCATGCCAAAAAACATAAAAGTGACAATTTTTAAAAGGAATTGTCAAAATATACAAAATTGTTTGAGAAAATGAAAATCCATATTTAAACTTTAAACATTCAACACTCGGTATATCATAAGCTAAACTGTGACATGAAATTAGGAATAGGTAATAATTATAAGGCCAGTACAAAACCAAAAATGACGTACGCATCAGAAACAAGACGTCACACAGCCAAAACATCGGGAATGCTGGAAGCAGTAAATGAGAATAAGCACAAGAATTACACAGGAAGCACGTTCAGAGACCGAATAAGGAGTGACAATATCAGAACAAAATGTAATGTACGGAGGTATAAACAAGTGGATACTAAATAGTAACAAAGAATGGAACAATCACATCAGTAGAATAACGAACACTTCTTCTTTACGTGCCATCTCCGCGACGAAGGTTGGCAATGATCATTTATATTCTCACTTTTGATACTACAGCCCGAAAGAGTTTAGTTGTGCAGCATCCAAACCATTCTCTGAGATTTCTCAGCCAGGAAATTTTTCTCCTACCTATGCTGCGCCTTCCTTAAATCTTTCCCTGCATAATTAATTTTAAAAGTTCATATCTGTCACCACATGTTATATGACCCAAGTATTAAGGTTTTCTTATTTTGATGGAATCCAGTATCTTCCTGCTGTTCTGTATTTTCCTTAGCACTTCCTCATTGGTTATTCTAACGAACACAAAAGTCGTTAAAATATCAAGGGACAAGGCAACAGGTGGTAGAAGTATCGGTTGAACACGCAATAGATTAAACGACAATATCCCATTGAGGCAAAAATCCGCCAACCGACAAACAAAATAGCATATGGGTATTTAAAGGAAGAAGAAGAAAATTTGGTCCCAAAAATATTTGAGATATTACGACGAGATTTTAAAGAGTGGCAGTAGCTTGGAGGATAAGAGAATGTTTCTGCAGATTCCATACGCAGGTTGGAAGGATAAGAAATGCCCAGAGATGAGCAGGAAGACATGTTAGTAAAGAGTGGTGTTTAAAAACAGCTCTGAAGAAATTTTTAAGCATTATTTTTACACATTTCTTTATAAAAGAACTGAGATTTTTTAAAAGTGTGTAGAAACAAACTTGCGTGGCACACTTTTTGATTTGGTTTATTGAGTTAGGAAACATTAAACATAACAAAAATGTAATAATCGAGAACGGCATACACGTGCAATGGAAAAAATCAAAACGAAATAAAAAACATCTGTTTCTCTCATTTTAAAACAAAAACACAAAAAGACCTTGCCAATTTTATGCCGCGGCATAACAAGATTTTACTGTTTATAGGAATTTTATCCAGCGACAACACTAAAAATCCGATTTTACAATTTTAAGAAACTCAATTCTTACCAACTCGGCAATAAAAGTTAGACCTTTTTTTCCACAATATCAAAACAGAAATTCCACTTTATTTTACTGCCTGTGAATTATAAATAAGAGTAAAACGTGTTCCATGTAGTTAAAAGGTTTTTATTTATTACACAGATTATTCGTTCAGCATTTTTATAGGCATTTGGTAAGCAGCTGGGATAATACCCCAGTCGATCTGTGAAAAAATCATGGATTTCACATTAAAATTTTATAGAAGTTTTTGAAAGATCTAAAAGTATATAAGGGTAAGCTGAGGACAAATCCTTGAAGACGTACAGCTGATTTTGCTTTGTTTTTGAAGTTATACTTCTTTAGGCGGGCTTGGGAGTGAATTTTAATTATTCTGCGCGCATGCGCACACAGACAGTATGGCGTTAGTTGCTAAATCTTTCAAGTTAGGTATAAATATATCAGTGCAAAAAAGGTGTGAAAAGAATACAGGGTGTTGTATATAGTGTTGCATATATTTAATGTAGGTAAATATATGATCGTAAGTTGGCTACAGGTGACAAGGGAGTGGTCTTGTCACTTGACGTTGACATTTTTAGATTTAGACATACTTGTAATCTTGTAAACAATACATACATGGAATTCTTAATAAATTATAATAAAACAAGATATTTATTTATATTAACAATATGCCAGATATAACATGGTGTCAGGTGTAAAATAACAGTATGATATAACTTATAACAGCTATAAGTGTGAAGTCAACAAATTACTATAAAAGTAAGGTTCAAGGTTCCTAAGAAAATGGAGGGAATGAGTATGATGAAACCCCCAAAAGAGTTAATACTAACTGGAGAAGCCGCCAATTGGAAGAAGTTCAAGCAGCAGTTCGAAATATATATGAAGGCAACTCAATATGATCAAAAAGATGAAACAAAAATAGCAATATTCATGAATGTGGCAGGAGAAGAAGCCCTAGATATTTAGAATACATTTGATTTAAGTGCCTCAGATAGAAAGAAATATGCAGTACTAATACAGAAGTTTTGAGGAGTATTGTTTACCAAGAAAAAATGTAATAATGGAAAGTTTTAAATTCTTCAGTAGAGTTCAGAAACCTGGAGAGTCTTTTGATCAGTTTGTAACAGATTTGAGAGTCCAAGCCAAATTATGTGAATTTGGAGAACAAGAAGAAAGGTTGATTCGAGATAGAATAGTTATAGGGGTAGATGATAACGCCTTACAAGAAAGAATGTTACGAGAAATAGATTTAACTTTGAGAAAAGCAATAGAAATGTGCAGGGCTACAGAGGCAGGTAAAATTCAATCAAAATTTTTGCAAGAAAAAGAAGTAAATGCTGTTAGAAAAAATGAGTTCCCACGTAATAAAGTACAGAATGACCCAGAAGGAAGAACTTTTAGCTGTGGTAGGTGTGGCAAAAATCACAGACCAAGAGAATGTCCAGCTTATGGAAGAAAATGTGCAGCATGTAATGGTATGAATCATTTTGCAGCAGTGTGTAGACGATACAAACAAGGTGAAAGAAACTTTGGTACAAACACAACAAGAAGGAAGGTATTTGAGTGTACTGAAGAGGAAGAGGACACTTTTTTAGGTTTAGATTCTTTGTTTACAGAAGTAAGTACAGAAAACAATATAATAGATAGTTTTCAAAGACAAAGTCAACAATGGTATCAGAAAGTCGAGGTAGGTGGTTTAAATATAGATTTTAAGTTGGATACAGGTGCTGAATGCAGTACACTACCAGAAAAGTACTTTTTAGAGTTGAGTAAAATGAATAATATAGTATTGGAAGAGAGTAGAACAATGTTAGTTGTTTATAATGGGAGTAGATTTAAACCTTTGGGATCAGTAACACTAGTTGGTAAAATAGGCTCTGTTGACGCCAATATTAAATTTCTGGTAGTGAATGTGGCATCAGTACCCATATTAGGGTTACAGGATTGTATAAAGTTTAATTTAGTTGAACGTGTTAAAGTAGATTCTGTAACTAATAGTCAAGGAAGCCACATGAAAGAAAGGGAAAAATTCTTAAAGAAAAATGTTGAGGTTTTTTCAGGGCTGGGAAGTATAGGAAGTTATAAAATGAGGTTGGCTGATAATGCTGAGCCTGTAATAAAACCAATTAGAAGAATTCCAGAATCAATTAGGATCAGATAAAGGTTACTTTATCAGATTTGGAAAACAAAGGTATAATAGCAAAAGTAAATACACCAACATTGTGGTGTCACAATTTAGTAATAGTAGAGAAACCCAATAAGACTTTAAGATTGTGCTTAGATCCTAAAGAATTAAACAAATGTATACTAAGAGAAAGATACTTGATTCCCATTCCTGACGAAATCTATAACAGATTAGCGGGTAAACAAGTATTTAGTGTTTTAGATTTAAAAGATGGGTTCTTTCAAGTAGTACTGGATAAGCAGAGCAGCTACATATGTACATTTGGTACTCCTTTCGGTAGATATCGCTTTAAAAGAATGCCTTTTGACATATCATCAGCACCGGAGGTAATGCAAAAATTAAACACCAACATCTTTGGTGACATACCAGGAGTTGAGGTTTATTTTGATGATATCATCCTAGCAGGAGAAACCAATAAGGAGCATGATGAAATAATGGAAAAAGTTTTACTAAAAGCAAAGGAACATAACATTAAGTTTAATAGAAATAAGTTACAGTATAAAGTGGATCATGTATAATATTTTGGTCTGATAATTTCTAAAACAGGAATTAAAGCAGATAATGAACAAGTTGAAGCAATATTAAGTTTAGAATCCCCTAAAAATGTAAAATCTCTTCAAAAATTTTTAGGAATGGTAAATTATCTTAGTAAGTTCATACCAACATATTCAGAGAACTCATTTCCTTTGCGTCAGCTGCTTAAAAAAGACATAGAGTGGCATTGGGGAGAAGTTGAAGAAAAAGCGTTTAGGCTATTAAAGAAAAAAATTAGTTGCGCTCCTACACTTAGCATTTTGGACAAGAATAATGAAATAGTGTTGCAAACTGACAGCTCAAATGTGGGGTTAGGATCTTGTTTGTTACAACAAGGGAAGCCCATTTCGTTTTATTCACGAAGCTATACAGAGAGCCAAATTAGATGGGCTCCAATTGAAAAAGAGCTGTTTGCAATATGTGCAGCAGTGGAGAAGTTTCATCAATTTATTTATGGAAGGAAAGTAGTTGTGGAAACGGACCATAAACCATTGATTGTCATAATAAGAAAAGATATAAGTAAAATTAGTATTAGATTGCAGAGAATGGTGCTCAAGTTATTAAAATATGACTTAGATATTAGATATATACCAGGAAGTAAGATGTATGTGGCTGACTTTCTGTCCAGAAACTGCTTAACAAATAATGCTAAGGATGAACCTACATTAGCTGATGTTGTTTATTGTATTGAAATAGACCTTCCAATATCGGAGTCTAGATTGAAACAGTTACAGTCACATTCAATAAAAGATGAAGTTCTTAAACAGGTTGTTAGTTGGTATTTTGAAGGATGGCCAAAAAATAATAAAAATATTGCTGTTACTGAACTGAAAGAATTCTATAAAGTCAAAGATGATCTGCATGTCAAAGATGGTATAGTGTATTTTAATAATAAAATAGTAGTACCAAAGTCCTTGAGACAAGAAATGCTTAGTCTTTTACATGCAGGTCATATAGGAATAACTAAATGTAAAAAAAGGGCTAGAAGTTTATTTTATTGGGTTGGAATGTCAAGTGACATAGAAAAATTGGTTGAATCATGTAAGGCGTGTGAAAAATTCCGACCATCAAATACAAAAGAACCTCTCATGTCACATGATATTCCAGGACTGCCATTCTTGAAAGTAAGTGTAGATATAATGTATTTTGATGGCAATGATTATTTAGTTTTAGTAGATTATTTATCTAAATGGATAGAAGTGAGAAACCTTAGAGATAAAACAGCTCATAGTGTTACTGTAAAACTTAAAAACATTTTTGCAGTGCATGGTATTCCTAAATTTATAATTGCTGATAATATGCCATTTGCTAGTGTCAAATTCAAGGAGTTTGCAGAAAGTTATGGCATAAAAGTTATTAATTTAAGTCCGAGGTACCCAAAATCAAACGGTTTAAGTGAGAAAGCAGTAGGTATAATAAAAAACATGATGAAAAAATGTAAAGAAAGTAAGTCTGATTTTTATTTAGCATTGCTCAATTACCGTAACACACCAGTGGCTGGATTAGATGTGAGCCCAAGTCAGATATTGATGAGTAGAATGCTAAGAAGTACCATGCCATGCACAACAGAAATGTTAGAACCTAAAGTAGTAGAAAATGTTAGAGAGAAATTGTTAGAAAACAAACAAAAGGTTGAAAAATATTATAATAACACAGCTCATGAAAGACCTCCATTTCAACCGGGGGATAATGTGGTAATACAAAATTGGCCTAATAGAACGTGGTCTCCAGCTAACGTACTACAGAGTCAAGGGCCCAGATCATATGTATTACAAACAGACACAGGTAATACTGTTAGACGAAACTCAAGTCATGTGAGAAAATCTAAACACCATTGTAATGTGTTACCGGATCACTCTGAGAATGTGACAGAGGTTGATCCTTGCACTAGTGCTGTGGCTGAGCCTTGTAATAATGAAGCTGGTTATGTGACAAGGTCTGGTCGCAGCATTAACAGACCAAGTAGGTTAAAATATTATGTTTTGTAAAAAGGGGGATGTTGTATATAGTGTTGCATATATTTAATGTAGGTAAATATATGATCGTAAGTTGGCTACAGGTGACAAGGGAGTGGTCTTGTCACTTGACGTTGACATTTTTAAATTTAGACATACTTGTAATCTTGTAAACAATACATACATGGAGTTCTTAATAAATTATAATAAAACAAGATATTTATTGATATTAACAATATACCAGATATAACACAGGGTGTCCAGAAACACTACCGACAAACGAAGACAGGAGATTCCCCAGATAATTTTAAGACAATTTAACCCAATCCACCTAGTCCGAAAATGCTTCTTAAGGGACCTAGAGCTCTTGAAGATGGCGTCATGAAATTAGTTTTTCTTAAATACCTCCAGAACGCTTCTATTTAGAAAAACGAAAATTGGTATGCACATTTACTTTTCAGAGATGAATCAATTCCATCCATGGCAAATTTCTAGTACCGGTCATAGGCGGAATGGGACGTTTCGATGCCGCCGGTTCATCGCCGGCCGTTTCGATGCCGCCGGTTCATCGCCAATCCATTTCATCGCCGTCATATCTCGCATTTCCTAGAATTCCTAATTAATACTAAAAATAACTAATAATTGTAACTGTCGAATATTCGGAAACATATCAGATAGCGATTAATTGACTGGCGATGAATCGGCCGGCATCGGCATCGAACTGGCGGCATCGAAACGGCGGCCATGAAACGTCCTAGACCCGGTCATAGGTGTCCGTTTTGGGTAGAGCAACGGGTATTTTATCGCATAACTTTTTTGTCCCTAACTTTTATGCATTTTCACACCGGATTATTAAATTGTGAGGTATTCTAGTACTAAAAGGTACTCTTGCTTTAAGTCGGTAGGACACACCGTTTTCTAAAAAAATCGATTAGAAAGTTTTTCGTTTTTGGAAGTTGAAAAAAAAATTGAAAGAACTTTTCAACAAAAAACGAAGTATTTTTCAACATAAAGTAAGAGTAAATTTAAGTACTCGAATACCTCATAATTTAATAATCTAGTGTCAAAAATGCTCAAAAATTCAAGACAAAAAAGTTATGCTATAAATTAACTATTGACCTACCCAAAACGGACGCCTATGATCAGTAATAGAAATTCGCAATTAAGAGGATCGGTACGTATTTTCGGCTGCAATACTATTCAAATGGGGATTCATTTTTTTCAAATCCTGAGAAAACTAATAAGTATTTTTAAAAAATTTAAACGCAGAATGAAAGATTACGTTATTAGCGAGGGCCGAAAGTCCCTGAGAACTTCTATAATGTTTATTTTAATAAGTTACAGGGGTGAAAAAACTAAGAGAAAATTTAGTGTGATTTTTAATTTCAAATATCTAATTCAAAATAAACTTTTTATTTATTCTAAGGGACTTTCGGCCCTCGGTAATAATGTAGTCTTTCTTTCTGCGTTTAAATTTTTCAAAAATATTTATTGGTTTTTTCAGGATTTGAAAAAAATGAACACAATGCCGTGGTAATATTTTCCAAATCTGTCTTTGTCTTACAACGCACTCAACCGAATATAATATTGTCAGCATATATTGTCAGTCAGACACTGACAATCAGTGACAATTTTAAATATTTGACATTGCATCGGGAATATTTTGAGAAATTGATTAAATATTATTGATATATAGTGTATTTGATAAATAATTGATTTAAGACGTGAACTTAATAAAAAGTTATTTATTGTGTATTATTTGTGGAAGATCCAAGCAGAGAATTCATCAGATTGATATATCCTGTGATCCAAGTATTTTGTTGTTAGAGATGTTCAAAATTGTAAGCGTTCCAAAATAACAACATATTATTAAAAAATCACTTTAACACTTTTCCTCTTTTCTCGATTGATTATTAGTTTTTGTTGTACAAATAAATTATTACAATCACTGAAAACATAGTTAGTGAAAAAATTATCACATTTATTAACTGAATTAATAATTTGCAATTATAAAAATAACAGTTATCCAAGAACATTCAAAAGCCATCTCTTTAAATTAATTATGACATTTTCAAGTAGAATGACATTCTAGTAATGTTTACATATCCACACTAGTGTGAATTTTACTACACGTAATTTGCCGTGTAAAGACAGAAAAAGTAGGGATACACGTAAAATATTTGCGAATTATGTACCCATAGCCTTAATGAAATCGATTTATCTCTGGAATATAAATAGTCTAAGAGCTAGTGAACCCTCCGACTAACGGTCATCCTGTAAGGCTAGAAATTTGTCTAGTGATAACTCAAAGCACACCAAGGCTAAAAACCATGACCTGGCAGGCATCAGCCGTGCACGTGTATCTACCAGGTGAATCGAAAAGTGCAAATTTAGGGGGTAAAATAAACTTTCTTCTGTAAAGTTTACATTTAAGTATGTGATTGAGTAAGTCTTTTAGAAGAAATGTTTACAATGTCAGGAGATTCTAAAGAGCACAAGACCTTGCCAGGCGAGGGGGAAGATTAGGGGTTTTTCCTAAAATTATCTTTTTTGCATCGAACAAAGTTTTTTTCGGTTTTCTGAATTATTCCAAACAGAAAAGGTCTTCACTGACTTTTCTCCTAAGTTAATAGTTTTTGTTATATAAGCAATTAAAAATTTTGAAAATTGCGAAATCGGACATTTTTAACCGTAAATCGGACATACTAAAAATTTCAAAGTTGCCAAGGTAGGCAGATATTCTTTAAACATTAAATGATGAAATCCCGTAGAGTTTTTTTCAATACAATATCGAAAACCCCTTTGTTTTTTAATTGCTAATCAAGCGGGCGCGACACTGTAGTATAAATAAATGAGGACGTTTGAGTTTGCATAAATTCATTATCTCGAGGATGGGCTAATTTGAAGAGAAATCCTCAGACAGGTCGATTTTTATTTTTAAATTAGGACTGTTTGACATATATATATATAATACTAGTGACGTCATCCATCTGGGTGTGATGACGTAATCGATGATTTTTTAAATGAGAGTAGGGGTTGTGTGATTGCTCATTTGAAAGGTTATTTAATTCTCTATTCAGTAATACACACTTAACATAATTATTTATACAGGGTGTACCAACAATTTTTTTCTTATTTTTGTCTAAATTAATTTAATAAATACTGTTTTGTACACCCTGTATAAACAATTATGTTAAGGTCTATATTATTAATAGAAAATTAAATAACCTTTCAAATGAGCTATCACACAATCACTACTCTCATTTAAAAAAATCGTCGATTACGTCATCACGCCCAGACGAATGACGTCACTATTATTACATATATGCCAAAAAAGTCCCAATTTAAGAATAAAAATCGACCTGTCTGCGGATTTCTCTTTAAATTTGCCCTTTCTCGAGATAATGAATTTATGCAAACTCAAACGTCCTCACTTATACTTCAGTATCGCGCCCGCTTGATTAGCAATTAAAAAACAAAGGGGTTTTCGATAATGTGTTGCAAAAAACTCTTCGGGATTTCATCAATCAATGTTTAAAGAATATTTACCTACCTTGGCAACATTGAAATTTTTAGTTAAATGTCCGATTTAGGGTTAAAAATGGCCGATTTCGCAATTTTCAACATTTTTAATCGCTTATATAAAAAAAACTATTAAGGGAGAAGTCACTAAAGACCTTTTCTGTTTGGAATGATTCAAAAAACCGAAAAAAAAAACTTTGTTCGATGCAAAAAAGATAATTTTAGGAAAAACCCCAATCTTTCCCCTCGCCTGTCAAGGTCTTATGCTCTTCAGAATCGCCTGTCATTGTACACATTTCTTCTAAATGACTTACTCAAACACATACTTAAATTTAAACTTTACAGGAGAAATTTTATTTTACCCCTTAAATTTGCAGATTTCGATTCAACTGGTAGATACACGTGCACGGCTGATGCCTGTCAGGTCATGGTTTTTAGCCTTGGTGTGCTATGAATTATCACTAGACAAATTTCTAGCCTTACAGGACGACTGTTAGTCGGAGGGTTCACTAGCTCTTAGACTAAAATAAATGTACCAGTTTTTGTCTTTCTAAACAGTTTTTTTTTTAATTTTTTTTTTAATTCAAAAAGCGAAAAATTTTCAAATCGATTTTTCTAGAAAACGGTGTGTCCAACCGATTTAAAGCAGAAGTACCTTTTAGTACTATAATACCTCACAATTTATTAATCCAGTGTCAGAATTGAATAAAGTTAAAGATAAAAAAGTTATGCGATAAAATAACCGTTGCCCTACCCAAAACGGACGCCTATGATCGGTACTAGAAATTTGCAATGGGTAGATTAGATTTATGTCTTGAAGGTAAATACGCGTAAACATTTTTGTTTTTCTAAATAGAAGCGTTCTGGAGGTATTTAAGAAAAACTAGTTACAAGATGCCATCTTCAAAGAGCTCTAGCTCCCTTAGGAAGCATTTTCGAACAAAGTGAATTGGGTTAAGTTATCTTAAAATTATCTGAAAAATCTCCTGTCTTCGTTTGTCGGTAGATTTTCTGGGCACCCTATTAGTGTTTTTAGTAAATATATTTATTATAATTTTTATATCTTTGGATTAGTCTTCCTCTGTTTGTTACCGTGAATTGTCATTATGTCCGAGACGATATACACAGAGTCATCGTAGCGTGATTGGTATAGCATTCGGCTAGAGATCGAGAGGTCTTCGGTTCAAATCCGGACCATTCCTATTCTTTTTTATTTTTGGAAAGTGGTAAGCATTAAAATTAGTTTAGTATTTAAACAAAATTAAAATAATCTATTTAAAGTATATTTATTTCGTTGAAATCATATAATAGAAGTATAACTTCTTACGTGCGTACAAAGTACACACACATTCTTTTTTGTTTTGCCTATATAACGTTTCTTATACATTTTAGTGAAAACTAGTTCAAAGAGCGAAAAGTGTAAAAAGTGAAAAGATAATTTGTTGACTGTGGTGAGAAAGCACACAAGTCATTTTACTTAGTTTTGCAGTAGAAGCGATTCGAAATTCATTGGGTATCCCTAATTTGGACTTATAGCCCACGATTACATGTTATTTACTTTTTCTATGACCGTTTAATAACATGCTCATTATTCGCTATTTTTAATAGATAATAGCACCCATTACTTTACCCGTGAGCAATAGTTCATTACTCACGAGCTGAAGTTATTCACGGGTTATTACACATGGACTGAAGTTAGATTCAAGTGGCGCATATCACTTTTAATATTAATCATATATAAAGAGCAAATAAAATTACTTAAACTTGTTTATTTAATACAATAGCTATTGTAATTTTTATATTTGACGTTTTTTTATGTATTTTGCACATGTTGTTTGTGTTAATTGGAATTTATAACTAATATTGTGTTTATTTTTTAAGTTATATTGTATTAAATATGTTATAGCATATAATATAGAATTATATTATTATTTTACATAATAAAGTTAAATGCAATATACATTATAACTTTATAAAATACGTCCACCGAAAATAGCCCTTTTCTATTTATTATATTCATTGACAGTAGGTACAAATGTATGTTTATAATTTTTAGGAAACGAATAGAACTTGGATTGACTATTTCTTGTTGTATTTTTACAATACATAAGAATTTGGTAATAGTAGGTAACCAATTATTCATCCACGTGAACAAATGTTCAATATGAAGAAGAAAAGTAGCGATCAACAGGTAGCGAAAACGCGTTCCAAGATTGCGGCTGTAATTTTGAATATTTTTTCGAGGTATTTGGCACACGTATTCGTAATATAACAAAGAATGGCGGTACAGAGCCCAATTTGAAAAATATATTAACATGTGGAAATTACTCTGTAATTAAGTACAATATTAAAAAAACGAGCCTGTACCGCCATTAAGAAGAACAAAAAAATACACTTTCTTCAAATAAAATTTTTTATCCGATGCCTAGATTTTGTGTCATTTTGGAACTACTAAAATTATTTATTTCATTAGTAGTTCCAAAATGACACAGAATCTAGGCATCGGATAAAAAAGTTTATTTGAAGAAAGTGTATATTTTTGTTCTTCTTAATGGCGGTACAGGCTCGTTTTTTTAATATTGTATTTAAATACAGGGTAATTTTCACATATTAATATATTTTTCAAATTGGGCTCTGTACCGCCATTCTTTATTATATTACGAATACGTGTGCCAAATTTCTCGAAAAAATATTCAAAATTAGAGCCGCAATCTTGGAACGCGTTTTGGCTACCTGTTGATCGCTACTGTATCACCTGAACAAAAAGATATGAACCTAGTGGAGGTGGAAATGATCGTTATAAACGTATAAATTAACATTAAATTTCATAGTTTTCCACCTTTAGACGTCTGTGATAGGAGTATTTTAGAAAATTCTACTGTCACAGTGACAGTTGTTATACTCCGCTGATACGTCTAAAGATAGGAAACTATGTAATTTATTGTTAATTTATACGTTTATAACGATCATTTCCATCTCCACTAGTTTCATTCTTTTTTGTTTCGCAATGTATTATATTTTCCATCTTTTGAGCTATTTTGCCGGTTATTAGCGCGCTCATCACTGTATTTAAAAATAAAAATCTAAAAGATGACTTTGGTTGGAAACAAGTTCTCACTTATACCTGTACCTTATCCTTCTATAATTTGCAAGGAAACACGGCGATAAATGCATAGACACGGGGGATCTACATAGAATTTTTTCTCGATTTTAATCGTCTTTAGCGGCCAAAAAAAGACAAAATCAACTTTTTTCTTTGATATGTATTTAATATATGTTGTGTGATTATTTATTCGGCGTATCCAATTATTGTTTTAACTTAGTTTTTTTTTTGTGAATTTGATGGCCTTGACCGAGCCAATTAGCCAGATATTTTGTTTTTTAAAGAAAAAACAAATTTGTTTTTTCAATCAGAGGAATTTTTTCTGTATTTCTAACTCTAAATACATAACAAACTAACATATTACAATTATTATTATCTAAAAAATACACTGTTTACACATTAATGGTTTTCTTTACTACGCTAAGACCTAAACCCGATTCAATATCTCGGAGGTTTACATCTTCTTAGTTTTTATGTTTTTTTTTTGCTTTTTCTTTTCCTTTTTTTTTCTTGTTTTTTTCTTTTTTCAATTAAAATATACAATATTTACTTAAATCCACAGGGATAAAAAAATAACAACAAAACAAACATGTTTGTTTTTTTTAACAAACATGCCTACTAGTATAGTATAGTTGATCCAAAGATGTTGTTCTGAAGCTATTTTCTTGTTGCATTTTTATAATTTTAACTATTTATAATGGGAAATAAGCCACAATATTATTAAAAAATGATTTTTATTAACGTTTCGACGCCCAAATCGGGTGCCGTTGTCAATAGTAGAGTTAGTACTTATTTTATATTTTAGTATTACTTATATATCCATGTATTATTGATATTATTTATAATTTAAACAAAATTATAGTAAAGTCAGAATTTGGTATTAATTTTGAGAGTAAATTAAATGTGAGACCAAATACTTACGATGTCGGCATAGTATCACGAGGTTTTTCCTGGTTTTCCCTTGTGATTTACTCTGAGATCTCTAACGCGAGAATTTTAATGTCACCGTTGCAGGTGGTTGTCTTTTTAAAGACAGATCACATGCTATGATTTTTTGTGAAGGATATTCTTGAGTTGGGGTTGATTTCATGTAATCGAATGAACTATCTTTCAGTAAAGTCGTCCCAGGAAAGCAACTCATAAATATTGGCAATATCAGTTTAAAGTCTTCTACTTTAAAATGTATCATATGTATCTGAATTGCCGATATAAATGAGTCAAATTAAATAAATTATTAGAAGAATTTTTTTACTAAGCAACAACATTTTTTTTATGTTAGTAGTATTTTGTATTTTGACAACGGCACCCGATTTGGGCGTCGAAACCTTAACAAAAATCATTTTTTAATAATATTGTGGCTTATTTCCCATTATAAATAGTTAAAATTGATCCAAAGATCGCATAACCAAAACATCCAAAGTAAACGTTATCCTTCAACACCAAATTATTCTATATGTTCCACACAATGTCCAGAAAAAAGTCACACCATTTTGAGCGTCGGATTTGGGGGGAGAAATCGGTAAATTCGTAGTTTTTTACGTTTTTCGTCAATATTTCTAAAACTATGCGGTTTAGCATGAACACCCTCTATACAAAATTGTTCTACATTAAATTTGAAATTAAAAAGGCCCTATGCATATATGCATAATCTTTCTAAAATTCATGGTTCCAAAGTTACGGAGGTAGTATAGTATAACTGGTCCAAAAAAAGGCCTAACCCAAACATCCAAAGTAAAAGTTTTCCTCCTACACCAAATTGTTCTGTATAGTCCACATATTGTTCAGTAAAAAGTTACACCATTTTGAGCGTCCGGTTTGAGGGGGGAGATGGGGGAGAAGTCGGTAAATTAGTAGTTTTTTAAGTTTTTCGTTAATATTTCTAAAACTATGCTTTAGCGTAACCAATGTTATATACAAAAATGTTCTACATGAAATTTAAAACAAAAAATCTCGTATACATAATTGTTATAGCATCAACGGTTCCAGAGTTACGGAGGGGGAAAAGTCGAGGTTTTCGATACTTTTGGTTTTTTTGGGCAATGTATGTTATGACAAAAGAAAGAGAGAAAGAAAGAAGGTGGGCTGAAGAACTGGCAAAACAAGCAGAAACAGCTGCACAACACAACAGGACTAGAGAGCTGTACCAAATTACCAGACGATTAACAAAAAATGGGCCCAACTGTTCGAACATTGTAAGATCCAAGACAGGTGAATTACTTAGTACAACGGATGATCAAGTAGAGAGATGGAAAGAGCACTTTCAGGAGATGCTAGGCACGCCCAGGGATAACGCGGATGAAATTGTCGAAAACCCGCAGAATGTAGACTTGCATATATCTTGCGAGTCCCCTTCCAAAATGGAGATAATAACAGCTATCAAATCTCTGAGAAATAACAGGTCCCCGGGAATCGATAACATTGCTGCCGAACTACTTAAAACTGACCCGCATCTAACCGCTGAACTTTTGCTCCCCATAATCCGAGAGGTGTGGGAAACAAACCGCATTCCAGCGGGCTGGAAAAAAGGTAATATTATTAAGCTTCCAAAAAAGGGCAACCTCACACTGTGCAAAAATTGGAGAGGAATAACCTTGCTTACCGTCATAAATAAAATTTTTACGATCATCATACATAAAAGATTAACAAACAAGGTTGAATTTCGAGCGAATCAAGCAGGTTTTAGACCAGAATCTTCCTGCATAGATCACATTAATACAGTGAGGGTAATAATGGAACAATCGGTTGAATGGAACACACCTCTATACATGGTCTTTGTCGATTTCGAACGTGCCTTTGACAGCCTGTCTCATGCTGCTCTATGGAAAATTTTAGAGCTAAGAAACATTCCTCATAAAATAATTTCCATTATAAAGTCACTGTACACTGAGGCGACGTGCAGCGTGACACACAATGGGGTCAACAGTGACGAATTTGACGTACTTACTGGAGTCAGACAGGGATGTGTGCTTTCTCCGTTTCTGTTTAACATAGCTCTGGACTATGTTCTCTCCAAACTAGACTTCGACACAAAAGGGATACAATGGACGTTAACCACACGCCTAAGTGATCTGGAATACGCCGACGATATCTGCCTGTTAGGACAAAGGTTCCAGGATGTGGCCGACCAATTGGAAACACTATCCACTGAGTCCAATAAAATAGGTTTAAAAATCAATATTGGTAAAACCAAGTCGATGAGAATAAATGCAAGGAACAACACGCTATTTAATATCGACAACAAGCAGATTGAAAATGTGGAGAACTTCACGTACCTTGGAAGTGTCATAACAGAAAGCGGAGGTACAGAAGACGATATTCGTATGAGGATACGAAAAGCTCAACAAGCTTTCAGCATGCTTAACCCTGTTTGGAGGTCTGGAGAATATACTACAAGGACAAAGATCCGAATATTCCAGTCAAATGTTATGTCTGTTCTACTCTATGGATGTGAAACCTGGAAAGTGACAAAATACCTTACAGACAAATTGCAGGACTTTGTTAACAAATGTCTACGAAGAATTGTTCGTATTTTCTGGCCAAACACCATCAGAAACGAAGATCTGCTACACCTGACCCAACAAAAGAGGGTAGAAAATGAAATCAAATACAGAAAGTGGGGGTGGATAGGTCACACACTCCGAAAAGATAGTTCCAGTATTGCAAAAAATGCCCTAGAGTGGAATCCCCAAGGAAAGAGAAAAAGAGGTCGCCCAGCACAAACTTGGAGAAGATCCATCATGGACGAGATAAGAAGTCAAGGAAAGTCTTGGAATGAGGTGAAGGCCCTAGCGCAAAATAGAACCCGATGGCGCGTTTTCACTGAAGCTCTATGCTCCACTTAGGAGTTCAAGAACATTATATATATATATATATATATATATATATATATATATATATATATATATATATATATATATATATATATATATATATATATATATATATGTTATGACTATACCAAAAACCCAGACATCCAAAGTGAAAGTTATCATCCAACACCAAATTGTTCTATATGGTCCACATAATGTTCAGAAAAAAGTCACACCATTTTGAGCGACGGTTTTGGGGGGAGAGGGGGAGAAATTCGTAAATATAAAAAGTATCGAAAACCTCCACTTTTCACCCTCCGTAACTCTGGAACCGTTGATTTTATAACAATTATGTATAGAACTTTTTTGTTTTGAATTTTATGTAGAATATTTTTCTATAGAACATTCTTTACGCTAAAGCATAGTTTTAGAAATATTGACAAAAAACTTAAAAAAAAAACTACTAATTTACCGACATTCTCCCCCATCTCCCCCCAAACCAGACGCTCAAAATGGTGTAACTTTTTACTAAACAATATGTGGACCATATAGAACAATTTGGTGTTGAAGGAAAACTTTTACTTTGGATGTCTGGGTTAGGCCTTTTTTTGGATCAATTATAGTATACTCCCTCCGTAACTTTGGAACCGTTCATTTTAGAAGGGCTATGCATTGGTCCTTTTTTATTTAAAATTTAATGTAGAACAATTTTGTATAGAGGGTTGGTCATGCTAAATTGCATAGTTTTAGAAATATTGACGAAAAACCTAAAAAACTACGAATTTACAGATTTCTCCCCCCTCTCCCCCCCCAAACCCGACGCTCAAAATGATGTAACTTTTTTCTGAACATTATATGGACCATATAGAACAATTTGGTGTTGGAGGATAACTTTCACTTTGGATATCTGGGTTTGGGTCTAACTATACCTTACTATACATTTATTTTATGGCTACAATCTATATTTACAGTTTTTGATATGTTGGTAAATTGTTTTTAATGTATTAATATCTTTAGAAAATATCAAATTGTTCAGATAAACGGGAAGTGGAATTTTTAATACACATATTAAGATTACCATAAAACTTTTTTTATATTTAGTGATTCATGTGAGCATTCGAGGAGAATATGTAGTAGATCACCTTCTATTCCACACTCATAGTTAAGGTGACTCTGTGAGAGCCAAACTGTAGATATGAAGGGGGGTAAGAGCATGATTACATCTCAATCTATTTATAACTCTTATGAAATGGCGATTTGATACAGAATAATGAATGAAACCATCTTTTAATGGGCATTTCAGACTGCATTTGTTTGTAATTACTACCAGTTCTAGTGTTTCGATAATACCTTTGCCAATTTTGTTTTTGGTGTCGTCTACTAATAAGATCAATATCCGAAATGGGTAGTAAGTTCATGGGAAGTCCTTCGACTATTTCTAGGGCGCATTTGGCTAGCCTGTCTACTATTTCGTTACCCCTAGTGTGATTAAAATTCCCCTAGTGTGATTAAAAAAAGTGTGATTAAAAAATAAATTAGTTTAATTAACTATGTTGAGCATGTCGACAAATTGCATTAAAATATAAAATATTTGTTTGTATAGAGTATTTTGTATGTCACTCGTATGCAACAGCATATGTTGTATCACGTTTAGCTAAATAACTGTTGTATTATTTTTTAAAAAACTAAATTTAAACTCAGTTCTTTACTGTGTAAGATTTTTGTCACTTTTTAATTCCTTTTTTTTTTAATTTACAGTAAAGTATATTTTTGTATTGGCTCTTAACCCTTATCTGGGCAAGGTGGGCCCGGCGCGACGGGCTCGAGACGCCAATCCTTTTATTATAAACTGATAAAAAAAATTTATTTAATTTTATGCATCACTGAATTTGTTTAGAAGTGTGTCTCCTTCAACATAGTTACGAGCTGTTCAAAATATTCATTATCATTTTAGAAATTATTGCGTCGAAATAATTTTGTCACGTAGAGTGGCGATACGGGCCAGTCGGGCCCTATTTGTATTTATACCCAAAGTCTAAATCCTTGTTACAGAAGTTAATCTGGCAGTCAGGTAATGTTTTTGTGGATTATCTAAACGACTTTTATGATTCCGGAAATCCAATAATAAAGTCTAAAAGTGCAACAAACAATTTAAACATCTCTTTGATGTGAACATCAAAGAGATGCTTACAATAGGTGTTATATCTATTCTAAATGAACTGTAAAAACTGATAATGATTGTTGGAATGTAATAGTATTTTTAAGTAGGTACCTATACATATTTTGAAATAAATAATGCATATGCTATCAGTCGTTTGATACCGATGTTAGTGTCGACAACTACTAAGCCAGTAAAATTATATTGAATTACAGTGAAAGTAGATAGTGCGAATAAAATGTCCCGAAAACCATTATCAGCTGCAGAACTGCAAGATATTGCTAATGATTTATGGGATTCCGATGACGAAGAATCTCCTGAAGTAGTTGGCATTGAAAGTGACTCTGAAATTGAAGATCATCTTTTGGAAGCAAGTGAAGAGAATGATCAGCAAGTAGTATTGAGTGATAATGAAGAAGAATGTGTAGCTACCAGTTCCCAGATTTCAGAGTGTGTAATTTTTGAAACTAAGGATTGAACAAACTGGAAGTGTCAACCACAACCGACAGGACGTATGCGATCCTACGACACCATAAAAAGCAAAGTGCACAAAGTAATGTTAGCCCCTGGTCAAAGTGTGGATAATCCTGTTGATTCCTTTTGTTGGTTTGTGAACGAAAAAATTGTAAACGAAATAGTGAAGTGTACAAATAAAGAAGCCGAAAAAGTCCTGGGGATAGAGAACTGGACATATTGCGACTCTACAGAGATATATGCCTTTATTGGTCTCCTACTAACTGCAGGGCACCTGAGTGTCAACAATCATAATGTAGATATACTTTGGAGTAAGTTTTATGACTCTACTATATTTTCCCTTTTATAATCTTTTCTCCGAAGGGTTTTCACACAATAATGAAATGCAACAACACCGTAACCTTTTTCCAGGGTATGCGTAAATACCAATCCCTCTTTTCAAATAAAATGGCCTATTAGATTTACAAAAGATTTTATTTATTTATTAATTAAGTTTTCTTTGGCTCTAAATCTTAATTACTTGTAAATAAATATTTTTCCTACAAAAGTTTTTTTGCATTTCATTATTTTGTGCAAATCCTTCAGGTAGATAGCATCCTCGAGGTAGACCGCATAGGTACTATAGTAGCACCTTTTTTTAATCTAGAGAATTTAAATTTAACTTTAATAAAAAATCAAAAATGAATATTAGACATAACATATGGGTAAATATGAATAGTATATTAAAGAACAGTGGTGGGCCCAACGGACCCGAGTTGCCCGGTTACGTAAGTAAAATGTGTTGCCCGGATAAGGGTTAATTTGGTTTTACCCACGACGCTCAAAACGTTAGAAACGCCCATGGGTATAAACATTAATTAATGTATTTATGGTTAGCTAAAGATCTTTTCCTAAAAAAATATACCCTCTAAAACATATTACTTTAGGAAAAATAACATTGTTTGTCAATATTTGAACATTATCTAAATACAACACTTATATGAGTTTATGGTCCGTACGTGATGATCGTGCTACGTGACGATAGCTTTCTCGGAGACATCTGCTGCCTCTTTGCTTTTATACATTACCGTAAAAAAATCTTATTTCTTAAACTATTTTGCGAGATGTTTTAAACGCGGATAATCTTTATTTATGTATATCTAGACACTCGAGATGGAGATACGTACTTTTTTTTTACAAAATATAGAAAACTACGAAAAACTCGTCTTCGAAGTAATATTCTCATGAGATTATTTTACATGATGAGATTCGTGATATACCCTAGAACAGTGTTTCCCAAACTTTCTTAGATCGGGGACCGGATTGTCAAAAAAATTAGTTGGCGACCACTTTTGCATTATCATACCCAGTTCATTCGCCATTTAAACGCATTGTTATATTAAGTCAAGTTTTATCTCCGTATTTGATCTAAGACAAGGCGGTATCTAGATTTCTTCTTCTTAATAAAGTGCCATCTCCTCAATGGAGGTTGGCCACTACACGTTCAAACTCTTCTCTGCCTTCAGCTGTTCTTATTAGCTGTTCAAAATTTAGCCCTGTCCATTGTCGGATGTTTCTGAGCCACGATAGTCTTTTCCTTCCTAGTCCTGTCTTTCTCTCGATCTTTCCTTTCACTATAAGTTGAGCATATGGGTACTTATTATTTCCCCGTATGTGGACTAGATATGATGTTTTTCTAACTTTCACTGTGTTGAAAGGTTGTCTTTCCCTGCCTATTCTATGTTGTATTTCTTTGTTTGAGGTATGTGATATCCATGAAATTTTAAAAATTCTTCGGTGGATCCATATTTCAAAGGCTTTCAATTTATTTATGGTTGATGTTTTAAGGGTTAACGTCTCAACTGCATAGAAAAGAGTTGACCAGACGTAGCATTTGGATAAACGCAGTCGAATTTAGAGTTTTATTTGAGAATCACAAAGCAATTTTTTGATTTTTTCGAAAGATTTTCTGCTCTGTTCTATTCTCGATCTTATTTCTAGATCAGGATTTAGGCTGCTATCGATCCAACATCACAAGTACTTCAATCTATTGACCTGCTCTAAAATGTGCCCGTTTATTGTGCAAGGTTGAGGTATGTTCTGTCTTTTTCGGATTGACATCACTTTGGATTTTTTAATGTTTATTTTCATACCAAATTGATCACAGGTCGAGTTGGTCGATAAGAATGATAAAGCTAACACTTACGAAAAAACAGAAAATAGCGTAAAAGTAAATAACAAACTAACAGAAAAGGTGAAAGGGGGAGTACGACAAATGGATCCGTTGTCATTGCTACAATTTAATATATGTAGTATTGGAAATAGTAATACTACGGACTAAGTAGTAGAGAGAAATAAGATTTTTGTCGGGACACTTAAGCAGCCAGGTTGCAAATGGGTTTTTTGGATACTACAAACCTAATACATTATAAATATAAAAATTTCCTTCACAATTCGGACGAGAGTTTTAGTTAAGTGTCAAAAATGGCAGTTTTTTTTGTTTAACCTCTTCAGCCCCAAGAAAAAAGTTTTTATTATTTTAACAATATTTTCTACTTTCTCGCCTCATTTGTGAAAACAATAAACGAAAATCTATAAAATCTATAAAAAAATTATTTGCCAGACATATGACAGGTCCAGCATACTGGACATCAGGACTTAGCTTTCATATAATTTAAGTATGAAACTGAAAAAACATTCTGGTTCAGGAGAAATACACTTATATATTTTGCTTCTTGTATAAAAGAATCTCGTCTTCTTAGTGCATTCAAGAGGTTTAGGCAACGCAATAAGAATTTCTATTGCTGACAGAGCATATTGGCAAATAGTCATTACTGGTTTTTCTTACATCTATAGGCGGTAATTGGAAAACTGTAGATCTTTTTACAGGAATTATGGGCACTTCATCTTCAGATGTCTCCGGTTTTCTTGATATAGACGCACTAGCTTGTCCCCCACTTGCAGGCTTGCCAACTAGAGCTAGTGACCTTCCAACATAGAGCTTAAATTTCTGTAAATCCATCTCCTTTGATCATTATCGTTATCTTTACTGACGAAAAAATCGTTATCTGTCAAAATAGCCTCCAATGCACTTTCCATCAATATCCTTTTACTATCTGTAACTAAACTTAAAAAATGTGAGTATGGTAACATATTTGGGTAACTAAGTCCCAATGTCCAAAATGCTGGACAAAAAGTTTAGAGGACCGCTAACGTGTCCAGTTGTAATTATTTTCAAATATAAATTTACCACAAATACGTCCAACCATCAAGTAACATACATTAAAAACAATCAATACTTTAAAGTACAGAAAAACACTACAACTTACTGTATTTTTGTGGAGCCACCATCATAACTTAAAAAGTTTCACCACATGTAAAAACAAACTACCGAGGTAGGCGCTGTTGTCGAATTTTTCAAATGAGTAAATTTGACTGATAAATAGGAAGCCCAATAAGCTGCAATATAGGACGCAGCGAAGCCCAACCCGGTTAGTCACCGTGTAATAAATTAGTAAATATTGTCCAGCTGGCTGGACCTATGGACTGATGAGGTTAAATCGCTACAGTCAAAAATAGGATAGTTATATAATATCTTATTTAAGGTATTCATCTTATAGAACATGAGGAAAGGTTTAAAATGGAAGTTTTTAATTTCGCTCCAATTATTTGTTGCTTTGAAAATTGCAAAGTAAGGCTAAAATTTCGAAAATTAAAAAATTACTATAACTTTTGCAAAAATGAATTATCGACTTTAATATTGGGTAAAAAGTAGAGTCAAGGAGTTTGTAGAATATACGAAAAATTTCAAGATTATTCGTCAATTAGTTTAAATATTATTCAATTTGATTATACCATAGAGCTATTTTTGCAATGTCATTGCTAAGAAATAATAACGATACAAAATTTCTGTGGAAATCTCGTGAAAGAAGAATACTTATGTTTTCAAATTATTAAAAAAAAATGATGAAAAGTCATTTTTAACATTCCGAAAACATTTTACTAATGTATAGTCATTTTTGGCTTATAAATAATTTGAATAACTTTGTTAATATTGACTTTGGACTAAATCTACTTTGGGATTTAAAAATATGGTATTTTTACACGAATTTTCAAAAATAAACCTTTCGAATAGGTTAATTACAGTCAAAGTTAGCCACTATTTTTATTTAATTCGCAGTTACAACTATATACATAAAATTCTCCTGTAACAGTGTTAGTTACCATACTCCTCCAAAACGATTCGACCGATTTTTATGAAATTTCACATGTATATCCTGTAGGACTGAGAATATACTGTAATCTATTTTTCATACCCATAACTTAGAAGGGGAGTTACCCCACTGCCATTTTTTTTATTTTTTGGACACAATTTTCTACCTTAATTTTGTATGATGTAGCTTTACAAAATACATAAAATCCTTAATTTTCACCATTCTATTAACAACTCCCATTTTTTATAGCCATTTATATATTTACATCTATAAAATTCTCCTGTCACAGTGTTAGTTGCCATACTTTTCCGAGACGGCTTGACCGATTTTTATCATATTATATATTATGTATATTCGGTAGGTCTAAGAATCGGTCGTAATCTACTTTTCATATCCGTGATTGATATGGGGGGTGCCCCCTAACATATTGTAATATTAGGTGGGGATATGTGTACATAACGTACTATATAAGACTACGAGTACATACAAATTAAAGAAATAACGATCAAGATGCATCCACAAGCTCTTGCGATATTAATTGCAGCATATTTTGGAAGAATCAATTTTATTTTTTGAGTGCACGGATTTTATTAATTCCACTCCACCGACCCCGAACCGATTTCGTTAAAAAGTCATTTTTAAATCTTTATTAAACACTCTGTTAAAGTTCAAAGTTTACTCAAACTTTTACACATAAATTATATACCTTGAACTTCAAAGTGGCGTTAGTTAGGTTGCTTAATTTTCATAAATAAAATAGCTGTGAATTAAATAAAAAGAAGTGGTTAACTTTGACATTAATTAATTTAGGCGAAATTTTTTTTGTGATAATTTGTGTAAAAATATCAGCTTTACAAACATAATAAAGTGGATTTAGTTTGAAATTAATATTGACAAAATTATTCAAATTGATTATGAGCAAAAAATGACTTTAGTTTACTAAAATATTTTTGTAATGGCAAAAATGAATTTTGTTGATTTTTTATTAAAAATAATGAAGATATTGTTCTTCTTTTGTGTGGTACCCGCAAAATTGATAGATCATTATTATTTTCTGAGCAATAGCATTGCAAAAAAAGCTCTATGGGATAAAAAATTGAATGAAGTTTAAACTAATTGATGAATTATCTTTAAATTTTTGTGTATTATAAGGACTACTTATTTCTACTTTTCATGAACCATCAAATTCTTAAGATAATTTTCGCAAAAGTTAGAGCAAGTTTTTGATTTTCGAAATTTTGGTTTTATTTTGCAATTTCCAAAGCAACAAAAATGATCGGACCAAAATTCAAAAACTGCCATTTTAAACCTTTGCCCATCTACTAACGGATAAATACTCGAAATATGATATTTAATTACCTGCTTTTACCCGTAGCGATTGAAACGAAAAAACTACCATTTTTAACACTTATTTGTTAATAACTAAAATTCTCGTCCGAACTGTGACGGACATTTTTGTATTTATAACGTATTAGGTATATACTACCCAAAACCTATTTGCATCACGGCCGCTCAAGTGTCCCGAACACGGTATATTTTTTCCTTATTTTCCTGAAGTAAAGTATCTGGGGAGAAAAACACAAAAGACTAATGTCAGGGAATCATTGCATGTATGTACTCAATAGAATACTCAGAATCAAAAATATATCCAAAGCAGCTAAATTAAGAACGTATAAAACAGTGATAAGACCAATAATAGTTACCTATTCTTCTTCCTAGGGTGCCTGTTCGTTCCGAACGGTGGCGATCATTCTGGTTCTTTCAGTTACGTATGATCATTCAGTTACCTATGACACGAAGAACAAACAAAGAGTTAGAAGAATTTTATAAGGATTCTAATATAATTGCAGTTGTAAGCGCACAAAGACTTAGATGGTTAGGACACGTCCAAAGAATGGCCCAAGTTAGAATGCCCAAAATCATGTTAAACGCTACACTGAACCAAAAAAGTACGTAAATATAATGAAAAAAGACATTAATTCAAAAACGCGGAGCATTAATTTTCGTCCAAAGATCAGTATCATTAGTCCAATGTAAGTAGATACATTAACTAATGCCCAAAAACATTAATTTTTATGAATTAGTACGTTAATTCAATGTACTTTCTAGTTAAGAATCAATGTATCGGTACATTGAATCAATGTATCGGTACATTGAATCAATGGATCGGTACATTGAATCAATGGATCGGTACATTCATTCTTAACTAGAAAGTACATTGAACCAACAACGTACGAATTCATAAAAATTAATGTTTTTGAGCATTAGTTAACCCGCCAGTGGTCGCTATATGAGATTTTCTCTCACGCTTTCAGAAAATTGCGCACAACTTTTTTTCTGGGAAATTATGCGCGCTGTAGTTCCTTCTAGTCTCCTAAATATCCTCCCTCGACAATCTAATGGACTCGTCCGCTCAGATAGTGACTCAGTTTATTTAGTATCACCGTACTGTTGAGTCAGTGCGCGTTATGTGAGAGATTCTCTCATCAAGCGACCACCGGCGTCACCAACTGTGTATAAAAATTAATTTTATTTTCCCCCTTAAAACCTAAAATAATATCCTTTTATGATGTAATAAAAGGCGCCGTGGATGTGGTCGATGATATGAAAATCCTATATTGTGTTTCACGGGTTAGTTGTAGATGGTAACTTACCATATATTTTTCAATGTTAAATATTGGCGGCATCAATAATCACATTTTATATAAAGATAATAATAATAAAACAGAAAAACGTCGTGTCTTTTTAAAACAAATGACTTCATCTTTGATGAAACCTCATCTTTTTGTAAAATTTTGTAAAGAAAGGCAAAAGTTATATATGTGAGAGAAAATCTCACGCGCGACCACTCGCGTAACAACCTACCTAGCGACCAATGCCGGGTTAATGTATCTACTTACATTGGACCAACGATACTGATCATTGGACGAAAATTAATGCTCCCCGTTTTTGACTCCATGTTTTTTTCATTATATTTACGTACTTTTTTGGTTCAGTGAAGGGCATCTTCATGTATATTTCTATATAACATACAAATAGTTAATAAGTAAACAAAATGACGACTTAATATCTACATAAATATTTCAAATATAGGTTGAAGCAACGATTTTTTGCCGATTCTCAAACTAATGTTAAGTATTATCTATAAGTTTAAAGAAAAAAACATATATTTTTAATTAACACAAACAATTTCTTATAATGTAATTTGGAAAAAACTGAATAACTAAATATAACAGAAATTGATTGTTCTTATAAAATATATAAAAATATATTTATATATGTATATATATATCGTCGCCTCAAAGCAACAGTAGGATATGTAAAAAAAATGACTTTTGAGATAACCATTTCAAATGATTGGAAATAAACCCTTCTGTTGAGTGTAACACTAAGATAAATAAAAAGTGGAATACTTTTTTCACAATATTACATACCCTTGTGTAGCTTAATTTTTTTTAACTCATATGCTATAATGTAACACTAAGACAACATACATATCCTACTGTTGTATTTTGTCGTTTACTAATTTTGGTCACAAAATATTAATGCAACACTAAGTTATCTTACGCACATCCTACTGTATGTAGTTATTGCCGAATTCCGAATATTTGTCTTTGTTTATATTAAACGTCTTGCACCCACAATGTTTATTATCTTCAGAAATCTTACCACAATTATTCTACTATTACATTCATATTAAAAGTTGTATTGTGAGAATAAAAATGAATAATTCGGCCTCAGCCAATTTAAGTTATAAAAGATCTAAAATATCTAGTATAAGTCAATATTTAGTCTGCATCCGATGTGACCACAACTAATTCTGAATAATTTTCCATTCTCTTTTGTTTGTCATTTTTGTTGTCGAATTTTAAAATTGTCGGAAAACATGTATATTGAGTTTATAATTTATCTAATAAAATGTTTGAACAAAATGTTTGAACAAAATTGTTTTGTTTTTTATAATAAAATGTGTAAAATTTTAAACAAAACTTCAGTACAAATATAAGTTTATACAGTGAGGACGTTTGAGTTGGAATAAATTAATTATCGCGAGAAGATGTGAATTTGGAGCGAAATCCTGAGACAGTTCGATTTTTAATTTTAAATTATGACTTTTTGCCATAATATACATCATACTACTGACGTAGTTTGCCATAATATACATCTGGTTGTGATGACGTATCGATGATTTTTTTTAATGAGAGTAGGAGTTGTGTTATAGCTCATTTGAAAGGTTATTTAATTCTCTATTCAGTAATGTAAATATTAACATCATTATTTATACAGTGTGTTCAAAAAATATTTTTCTTATTAAATTATTTGACACAAAAAGAAGAATGTAAGTAATTTATTTAATTAAAAATACATTTTACTGCTGTCAGAAAAACAGGTGATAATGTTTATCTCAAAAGTAAACATTACTTTTCGCTTAAATTCAATGTTCAAGCTGCTAAGCGACAGGTGGGTGGCAGATTTAACATTGAATTTAAGCGAAAAGTAATGTTTATTTATGAAACATTGAAAACATGTTTATTTACGAAACATGAACATTGCTTTTTGTTTTCTGACAGCACTAAAATGTATTTTAAAGTAAATGAATTACATATACTCTTCTCATTTTGTCTCAATTAATTTAATAAACAAAAAATTTTTTTGGGCACCCTGTATAAATAATTATGTTAAAGTTTATATTAGTGAATAGAGAATTAAATCATCTTTTAAATGAGCTATCGCACCACCCCTACTCTCATTTAAAAAAATCATCGATTACGTCATCGGGGCCACATGGATGACGTCATTAGTATGATGTATATGGTAAAAAGTCATAATTAAAAAAAAATCGACCTGTCTCAGCATTTCTCTCCAAATGCTCCGATTCTAGAGATAATGAATTTATTCCAACTCAAACGTCCTCACTTTATAACACATATTTACGGATATCTTTAAAAAAACAGATTAACTGTTAGAGCAACAGTAGGACAAGTAACTTTTTTTCCAATTATTTTTCACTTTTTTATGAATTAATATAAATATTTATGTAAGGCCTGTAAAGTTACATACTTAAACAAAATTCCATGTAAATCCATTCAAATATAAAAAAGTTATTAGGTAATGAAAAATTCGTAAAAATTTCAATTGCGTTTTTCTCGAAACTACAATATGTGACATATCCTACTGTTGCTTTGAGGCGACGATATGTATATTATATAAAAAATGTATACCTGATATCGTGAAAATACATCTACAATAACATCTCCATAAATACAACATCTCTCTGGGATTAATTATCACCACCCATACAAAAAGCAAATGGTTGAATGGCATTTTTCTTTGATTTCAAAAATCTAATATGATCTTCGAATTCTTGCTGGGTCTTCCTGATGTAAGAATGATTACTGAAAATCTCTGATGGTATATTGTATTAGTTCGTACAAAATATCGATGTAGAATCCAAAGAATAACTGCATGTTAGCATAATAATTATTATAAAAAAATAAATCTAAATAGTGAACATAGTTGTATTTTTGGGTATCACTTTTTTTATAGAAATATGTTAATTTATCGTGAAAAAAATTGCTAGATGTTAAGACGTTTATTTTTATTTTGATAGATACTACCGACTGCAAGAGTTAATAATATTTTTCAATTATTTACCGTTTAATCACCTAAAGATTTAATTTACTAATCTTTTATAAGATTACACCATTTAGAAATATTTTCAAATGGTTCCTATTTTCTTTTACCTATGTGTCGAATTAGCTTTTGAAAAATTTACAGAGAACAAAAATTAATTAATACTAAATATGCAGGATTGAATAATCATTATTTAATCCTGCATATTTAGTAACCATTGAAAATCATTTAGCAATGCTGACAAAAAATTTTAAAAGATACTTTTTTGCCGACGACCAATTAATACTTACCTAATAGTTATGAGTGGGTCGGGAATCCGTTTCAAATTACACCCGAAGAGTTCTCTACTGTAGAAGAAGAAACCTTCATAGACTTCACAGCAAATGCCGAAATCAAGAAACAGTTTAATATTAGAACCCTCTTTGAATTTTGGGCAGGGATAAATGATGAGTTTTCTGCACTGAAAACCAGAGCGTTTCGTATACTATTACCGTTTTCACCATCCTACCTTTGCGAAACAGGATTTTCCGCGATGGCTGCTTTAAAGACCAAATATAGATCGCAGCTAAATATAGAGAAAGAACTGAGAGCGTCTATTTCTAATATTACACCCTGTTTTGATAAGCTTTGCTCTACAAAACAGGCCCAAGGAAGTCACTAATTTACATTAAATTAGTTGATTTAGTATTCAGTGCTCATAACTATGTATAGCTCCTTGTTCATGGGTATTTTATTTTTTTGTTTGTCAGAATTTTGTTTTGCTTTGATTTTAGTAAATTAGTCAATTTTTTAGGTGTTTTTTTTTATATTTTCACGCCCCCTCATTGCTAAAAGCGCGCCCCCCTAGGGGGGCGCGCCCCACAGGTTGAGAATCACTGGAATAATGAAATAGGTACTTACATTCCGTAATGTCTTCATGGGTAATATTTTCAAATAAAAATATATTTGTTTTATTCTTGATATGACTTTCACACCGGAGAAAGGAGATAGATAATTCTTTCGACATTATTGCTGTCCCATCCATCAATAAGTCCATTTCCATTTCCAAATGCCACTCCAAAGTCCATATCAATCTGCAAAATTGGAAATAGAAGTACAACTTATTTTTATAGAAATCCAACGAAATAATTTATAAACAGTTAAAAATATATGTAAATACATACCTTAGAAAAATCAACTAAATCACTAGTGCCAAACACCGCTCCTCAGAGCCTGCAGGGTGACTGCCTGCTAGAAGGCTGCAACTGTTGTCACGTGATTTTTTTACACCAATAAAAACACTTATAGAGTTTTAAGAAATGTATCGGTTTACGTACAAGATCATTGCTACAATGAATTGATCATTGATTCAGGTAGGTATATTACATTAATACAATGATTGCGTTACATCAAAACAATGTATCGAGTTATTAATCAAAGTCGAAAACATTGATTTGATGTTACGAAAACATTGATTCAATAAACGAGTTCGTAATTTAAAGAACACTGAACATTAGTGCAACGTTTCATATTCATTAATTTAACCGCATAACCCTGATGTATAATTTCATATATACAATGAACAAATTATTAGTATTATGAAAAAAGTCATAGGATAGATAAAAAGATTCATTGGAATAATGGTTCTATTCATTATTTTTTAATGAATAGAATTACATTGTAATAATGAATATGGTCATTATTATGATGACTACATGTTTATAGTATTAACGAAATTTTCATTGAATGAATGTAAAAAAGTCAATGATTGGCGTTCATTGGTACTATGTACAATATTTTTTTCAGTGTACAATAGGTGGTAAAAAGAGAAAAGGAAGACCTAAGACCAGATGGAGCCATAAAGTTGATAACCTGTTGTTGTATCTCAATACAATCAATTGGATAGAAATAGCAAAGAACAAGCAAGAATGGAGGAAGATTTTAAACCAAGCCATGAGCCTGCTGGTCTCGAAATGCTAGTGTTCAAGATAATATGCATCTTGGTCTACTTGTTCAACATGGGTTCCGTTTATGAAAAGAGTCTCGCTATTTCTTTGAATTTTCAATATCCTCATTTTTGCCTTCTTGACGTTCATTGTTAGAACGTATTTTTTTCCATATTCCGCTATTAATTGTGATCACTAGTCTCTGAAAATATTCAATGTTTTAGGTTAAAGTAACAATTTTATCTGCATATCTAATATTGTTTTTTTTTTATTTAGAAATAACCGCATTAACCACGAAGGTCATCAGCGGGGTAACGAGAATACAATTAATAAGTTTACAAAAATATGAAATTGTGTACAATTAAATCTTACTTGCTAGGTTACATTTATTAAGGAATTGAAAAAGAGGTTTACAGTCGGTTTGCAGGTTAAGAATGTCTTTCATATTGTTTGAATAACCAGATATAGATTGTTTGTAAGCGGCAAATTCATCACATTCTGTTAGCACATGTTTTACTGAAACTGGTATATTACACCTTCTGCATTTTGGTGCTTCGGTATGGGTAATGAGATGCTCATGAGTAAATTTACAGTGTCCTAACCGAAGACGAGATAAGATGACTTGGTTCGATCTGTTGGTTGTATGTGGATTCCATGGACCAGTATCTTCTTTAACGTCTCTTAACTTGCTCGTGGATGTTTTCCATTTTTCACTACATAAATTGAGAGTCATTGATTTTAGTAATTGTTTTGTATCTGCGGCTGGAATTGATTGTTCTGCCAATGTTGGTAATTGCGCAGCTGTGTAAGCCCAACGATCAGCGTTTTCATTTCCCTCGATTCCAGAATGAGAGGGAACCCATAGAAAAACTATTTTTGAGTCTGTTTGATGCAGATTGTGTAATATTTCTTTGACTAATATGACTATAGGATTTTTCGTGAAGGTTTGTTGTATGAGTCTCAGTGAATTGAGTGAGTCAGATATTATTAAGGAGTGTTTGGTTTGTGCATTGGAAATGTGCTTCAACGCTTGTAATATGGCATAAAGTTCACCATTTAAGATGCTGTAGGAGTTGGGAAGCTTAAATAAATATTTGGTTTCATTGTTTATGTATACTGCTGCTCCTACACCTTGGGAAGACTTAGACGAATCAGTGAATAAGTGGGTATAATTTTTATATTTTGCGACTATTTGTTTATAATTTTGATATATAAGACGTGGATTGGTATCGTATTTATTATATTTCGTCAATTGGGTGTTTACATGTGGGGTTCTGATAATCCATGGAGGAATGCTGTGTTCATTCATTAACCACGTTCTGGGGAAATTTTGGAGATTTAACGTTGATATATACCGGTGAATTCTAACATAAAAGGGTGGTGGAGAGGTGCTATGTTGAAAAGTTGATTTGAAACGATTACAGAACGTGTTTTTGTGAGCAGGAAATGATGGTATTGATGCTATTCTGGAGGCATAGGATAAACTAAGAATTTGTCGTCTGAAAGATAGAGCTGGTTCGCCCAGTTCGCAGTATAGGCTTTCTACAGGCGTTGTCCTGTAAGCCCCTAGAATTATTCTTATTGCGGTGTTGTGTATAGTATCTAAGCATTTTAATATTGAAGGGCGAGCAGATGTGTATGCAATACATCCATAATCAATTTTCGATCGAATAAGGCTTCTGTATATTTTTAGCAGCATAAGACCATCAGATCCCCAAGACTTGTTTGCAAAGCATCTTAATAAATTTAAGCCCTTTTGACAAGAAAGAGTTAGTGTTTTAATATGATTTTTCCACGACAGACGTTCGTCGAATATCATGCCCAGAAAATTTATGTGTGGAGTATAGCTTAGTTTCTGGTTGTATAGGAATATTGATGGTCGATGCTGCTCTGGTATGTTTCTTTTTGAGAATAATATGCAATTTGTTTTGTTTGGGGAGAAATTGTACCCAGACATTATAGACCAACGTTCGAAGGATGTTATGCATTGCTGAAGGCTTTGAGCCATGGTGCTAAGACATCTTCCCTTGATAAACACGATCATGTCATCTGCGTAAAGTCTGGCTACAACTGGTTTCTTTAAATCTTTTAAGACATCATTCATAGCAATTAAAAATAAAGTTGGGCTGAGAATTGATCCTTGTGGTGTGCCGTTTAATTGTTTCTTGGTTGATGATATTGTTCCCGAAATTCGGACTTGGAATTCTCTTTGAGATAAAAAATTGCGTATGAAATTTATTATATTGCCTTTCAATCCCCAGTGATGTAGTTTATTTAGGATGATTTTATGGCATGTCGAATCAAAGGCTTTATTAATGTCAAAATAAATTGCTAGACATTTATCTTTAGTAGCAAATGCTTCGTGAATATGACTTTCTAGGTCAATAATGTTATCAAGTGTGCTTCTAGATGGTCGAAATCCGGATTGTTCGGGAATTAATAATTTGTGAGTTTCCAAAAACCATATTAGTCTCTTGTTGATTATTTTTTCTAGCAATTTACTCATGGAGCAGGTTAGGGAGATTGGCCTGTAAGATTCAGGCAAGAGTGAAGATTTGTTAGATTTAAGTATGGGGATGATTGTTGCTTTCTTCCAGATTAAGGGGAAGTCACTATTATTCCACATGTGATTAAAGATATTAAGCAGGATTTGTTTCGCTGTTTCTGGGAGATTTTTTAGAAAAACTGGAGGGATGTCATCGGGACCAGAAGAACTGTCTTTTAGTGATGAGAGAGATTCCTCCATTTCTTCTTTTGTCAGTGGCTTGTTTAGAGAATTAAGGTTTTCCAGCTCTTTGAATTCCGTAGGGAGGGCAATGTTATCATTAGTTATATTTCTGTTTATGGAAAGCTTATGATAATAGTCTGCGAATGCTTCACCTATTTCTTTTGTTTGGTTTATTCGTTTGCCGTCATAATCTAATGCTTTAATGACATGGTAAGTTTTGTTTCCATAAATACCTTGTATCTTCCTCCATGCCGATGATATTGTAGTGTTTCTGTTTATGCTTCCTACGAACTTCTTCCATGACTCTTTTTTACTTTTGTTGGTAATATATCTTGCTTTTGCCCTATGTTTTTTGTATTCAATTATACTTGTTGCGGTTTTCTCCCTCCTACATTTATTTAGAGCAGATTTGCTGTTTTGTATTGCTTCGGCACATTCGTCATTCCACCAAGGCACAGGTTTAAATTTCTTGATATGTTTTGTTTTTCCTATTGAAAATTCAGCGGCTTTTATGGTTATTTCGTTAAGTTGAGTTACTGCTGTATTTGCGTCCTTCCACTCATTAATTTTGTATATGTTATTCTCAATGGTTTTTGAGAAAGAGCTCCAGTCGGCTTTCTTTATTTTCCATTTCTGATGGATACTATCTCCGTTTGATATTTTGTCTTTTATAATTGAATTCGTTAATTTTATAGGAAAGTGGTCACTGCCTAGTAAGTCATCCATAACTCTCCGTTCAAGGTAAGGACTAATAGTTGGGCTACATAATGAAAGATCGATGCAAGAAGAATTGCCAGTAGCTATATTGAATCTAGTATTGCTGCCATCATTCAGTAAACTTATGTTCATGGTGTTGAATATGTTTGATAGAATTCGTCCCCTTCTGTCTGTTTTTTGAGAACCCCAGGAGTAATTGTGGGCATTAAAATCTCCTAGAAAAATGAAAGGAGTTGGAAGTTGATTAACTAGAGACTCCAGTTTATCTTCAATTAAATAATGGTCAGGAGGAATGTATATGTTGCAGATGGTGTAATTTAGTTGTGCTTTAATTTTTACGGCTATCGCTTCTAGGTTTGTATTTATTCTAATTTGTGTTGCTTGTAGATTCTTTGAGACGTAAATGGCTACGCCGCCACTCGCAACTTGTACATTTCGGTTTTTAACGAATTCATTGTATCCCCTCATTTTGTGGACATTTTCGTCTCGGAAGTGAGTTTCTTGTAGACACAATATGTCCAGAGAATGGAGGGCTATGATATGCTGTAGCATATTTAAACGGGTATAGTACCCATTTAAGTTCCACTGGAGTAATGACTCGAATGTATTTATTGGGTATCTTGAGATGTATTTGAGATATCAGATTGGGTATCACTTAAATCTTGGGATTGCTTTAGTAATTTCTTTTTTAGCCTTGTGACACGAGTTTTTAGTTTCTTAGTGTTTGCGTGAGGATGAAGTTCTTCTAACATATCTATTAGTTTTGGAATATCTTCTGTGAAGTCTTCCGCAATGCTAAGAACATCCCTCGATCCGTATGTATTTTCTAGGAGCTGTTTAAGCTGATGGCTGTTGATTATGAAGTGAGGAGAATGAGAGTCGATATAGTTTATAATAGATTCAGTAAGTTCTATTTCTTGATCTGATGTATTAGATTTGGGTTTTTTGTTTTTCTGAACGACTGTTTGGGGAAGAGAGAAGGTAGAAATATTGGGTGGCATTTGTTCTTCTGGAGTGGCTGGGGTCATATCTTCAGCTGTTCGTTTTGTTGCGGATGAAGTTGTTGACTTAGTAGTTTTGTCCGAGGTTGGGATATTTTCAGATTGAGCAGTGTGATCTGGATTTGTTACCAGATTGGATGTGATCAAAGCAGTATTGGCGACTTTTGCACAATTTTCTACTACTGAGGAACTTTCGGGTAGAATATTATTTATTTAGTGGGAATTTAAGTCATTAGGAGATGTTTCATCCGGTTGAGATATTGACGAGATTGGAACATTATGTGTGGGTTGTGATGATTGTTGGGAATGTGGGTTAATATTGCCCGAAGGACATTGGGATGCAACATGACTCGATAATTTGCAGGTGAAGCAGCGTTGACTGTCTAGGGCTAAAAAGATATGATATGATAGATTATCATGTGTTATTTCTAAGAATTCGGGTATGGTAATATCTGGGGAAGGAGCGATATACACCTGTCTTCTGAAGCTGAGTATGTGTTGGTATTCTGGATTTGATGCACCTATTCTAAGAAAGTTTATTGGAGAAACTAATTTTAATCCAATATTTTCCAGTAAGGTTACAAGAGTTTCGTGTGGGATCGTTGGGCTTACATTCGATAATACTAGTCTGTCTGCTGGTGAAATTAGACGTCTTGCTTTGATGACTTCATTATTGACAACAATTTGACCATGATTAGTTAAAAACTCATCAACCAGTGATTTATTGGTTAGATAAACACATATTCTGTTGTGTGAAATTCTGCTACAGAAAATGATGTTTATTGGTTTTACCAGAGGTCCCAATTGGAGAAGATAATCTTGAAGTTTTGCTCCCTGAATGGAGCCGAAGATAAGTGCCTGGTCTTTGTTAGGATACCTGTAGATATTTTTTGAGACAGTGCTTGCATAAGATGTGTTGGAGGTATTCATATTATTTAAATTATTATCTGGGTGAGTGTTGGTGGATGAAGATTGATTTGTAAATGTTGGTTGTGACATTTTATTTAAAATATTCAAATTTGCTAAGTTATTTTGTTAAATATAATTATTGTCCAAAACATTTTTCCCAGGCCGACCCTGCCTTTTGTTGTTAAAAATTCTTTATTTCGCTAGGCGAGTTTTTACTAGCTAATTACTTTTCAGTCTTGTGTATCTGATATCTAACCTCAATCAGCCTAACAAAAATCGTCTGGATGCAGTTAATATTAAAAATTTACTCACAGTTGCTGTTCTTGGAATTTTATGTCACTGCACTAGTAAAACTTAACTATTAAAAGGCTTTTATTTAGCGGTAATTTGTTTAAATCGACCGTAAATTATAAAACGTGTGTTTACAAACAGGTCTCACAAACAAGTCCTCTAATATTGTTAATGGAAACTTTGCGTACATTTATTCCAGCTGTTTCACCGTCAAGAAGAATTTTTAGCATATCTACCAAATAGGAATTAAATAGAGTTGGCGACAACACGCATACGTGTATCACCCCATATTTAATTTCTTTTGACAATCCTCTGCTTTCATTAATAGGTACTTTTGATCGCTGCTTATATGTAATAGAATTATTTTAATTCAGAATAATATTTTACCAAATGCAATCTAGCGACCACTACCAGATGTTGTTTCGTCCATAACAATCTACAGAAATTGAGAATTTATATAAGCTTTTATATATTGAATTGCATCTTTATGTTGGTAGTATCAATTGAATTTTTTTTTATTTAGCTAATGCCTCGACAACTAATGGCCATTGGCATTGTAGGTACAGTGACTTTTTGCAGTTAGGTACCTAGTGTCATGTGTAGTGTGTGTGTTGAGTAAATGTCTTGTTACTTTGCAAAGTCGACGTCATTGTCTTTGCAAAGAGACGCTAATTGTATCCGAATGTTTGCGGTTCATCCGGTGAGTACCGATCCCACAAGCACAGAAACTATTTTCATTTATTAATCTATAATAAACGAAAAATTCCTGACCCTGGTGAGATTCGAACTCAAGACTATTCGGACCTTTCGATCCAAAGGTAGGCGCTCTTACCACTGGGCCACAGAGGAGGGTTGAAAAAATTTAAAAGTATACTTTTTGGGAATAAACCGCAAATGGTGGAAAAAATTTAATTTTTTTCACCTTTCCATTTCGTCACGAAATAGTCATTTCTTAGAACAAAATCGATCTATTTTCAAATATAAAATCAATCTGGCCGACAGAAAATCAGACAAACCATTAATGTGTTACGTTTGCTTTAAAAGTGTGAAATTATACTAATCTAAAATGTTTATACCGTAATAAAGCAATAAATTCCAGAAAATCTCTCTTTGACCAAATATTTGGCTATGCTACCTAGCTCACTTTAAATCATGTCTTATTCCCTGTTACGAAAACTATTTTCTGTAAACATAATTTAAAACTCCCTTTTCAACATCGAAGCCCGGTCTTTTGTTTACTTTACACCCTTTTCACCTTTGATGCAAGTTCGAGAGGAAACAAAAGATAACAAAGCTTTTGAATGCCGAAAATACCCTAGAATTTTGTGCTTTTGGAATTATTCGAGTGGCTGGTTGTACGCGATAAAGTCTTAATCCGGTTTTTTGGTCCAGACAGCTAATTTTTTTGGTTTATAGATTGATAATAACAGTTAAATATATTATAAGTATAAATAGAATAAACTTGTGGAAAGGGTCTTGTTTCAATTTATTGGAAAAAATATTAAAATATTGGAGCCACGATAGTATGCGGTCTACCATCGCGTTTCTGCTATAGCTTGCGATCTACCGAGGGATGTAGTTTATAACCTGCATTATACACACACCGGCAAAATTAGAGGAACACCTTAAAAATGGGACATGTTTGATGCCTTGAATTTCCTAAACCCGTTGTCCCATTTGAGTACTTTTTTTAGTATATAGCCTTATTATTTAAGAATATCGGTGTAATAATTTTGTTGCTAGACAGGTAAATGTCATTTTATAACGTGTGACGGGTAGTCCTTTTAAGACGACGGAATCAGTAAAACACAGGTTAAAACAAAATAAATATATTCAATGCAATTATGTACAGATCAACAAAGCAAAAACAAAATACAATTTTCTTTTTTTCATCCCTTTGCAGCGAAGTCCTCCCCCGGATAGACGTCTGCAAAAGAAGAGCAACATTAATAACAAAACGAAATATCCTTACACCTCACCGCGGTGTAAGTTGCAAAACAGTCATGCGATTAAAATATATACATTTATCGGGAGCTCGTTCACTTCGCTTGCTACCGTTTAATTATGAGCTGCGAATTACCTCACCCCGGTACACCTCGGTATGGGAGTCATGCAAAGAAACATTGGAAAAAGTCCAAGAAGACCATCTAATGGAAAATCAGCGTAGGAATAAGCAGTGGATGGCAGAAGAGATATTGAATTTAATGGATGCAAGAAGAAAATATAAGAATGCTAATCTGACAGAATACAAAAAACTAAACAGTATGATTCGAAGAAAAATAAGATCAGCTAAATCAGAGTGGCATAAACAACAATGTAAAGAAATTGAGAACTACGAGCTTATCTATGACGCATTCAATATGCACAAAAAACTGAAAGAAGTTGCAGGACTGAATAAAAAATGTAATCCTCCACTAATCGAAGATAAAAACGGAAAAATTATAATCGATATCGAAGGTCAACTAATACGATGGACAGAATATAAAAAGGAATTATTCGATGATGAAAGAAGCGAACTAGAAACGCTAAATGACATAAGCGGTTCTCCAATAACTAAGGAAGAAGTGCAATACGCTATAAAGAACGAAAAAAACGGCAAGGCGATAGGACCAGATGGGATTTACGTAGAAAACTAAAGCTTTTAGGTGCCGAGGGCATTAAGATACTTACGAAATTATTCAACTTAACCTACGAAAGCGAAAATATTCCTAAAGATTGGCTTAAATCCTCATTTGTTGTACTACCAAAAAAACACAGAGCCACACAATGCAGCGACTATCGCACCATCAGCCTAATGAGTCATGTATTGAAAACGTTTCTCAGAATAATTCATCAAAGAACATATAGAAAAATTGAGGAAAGGATCTCAAGTACTCAATTCGGTTTTCGCTGTGGCCTTGGAACGCGTGATGCACTATTCGCAACCCAAGTTTTTATTCAAAGATGCAGAGATATAAATCATGACGTTTTCATGTGCGCGATTGATTTTGAAAAGGCCTTTGATAAAGTTCGTCATGAAAAAATGCTACATATTCTCAAAACTACCGGTCTGGACGGTAGGGACATTAGAATAATCGCAAATTTGTATTGGGGCCAGGCTGCATGTGTTAGGGTTGCGAATCAGTGCTTCGAAGAAGTAAAAATCAAGCGCGGAGTTCGACAAGGCTGTATATTGTCACCAATGTTGTTTAATCTTTACGCTGAAACAATCTTAAATGAAGTGTTGGAAAACGCAAAAGAGGGAATACTCATTAATGGTATGCTTATGAACAATATCAGATACGCAGATGACACCTTGTTGCTGACTGGATCAATTGAACATCTTCAAGCGTTATTGAACCGAATGGTGGCATTCTGCGCGATATATGGACTCAAACTCAACGCAAGAAAAACAAAGTTTATGGTTATTAGTAAGGAGGCAGCCGTAAATAATAATAACTATAACGTAACAATGGGTAATGACTCAATTGAACGAGTAAGTAATCTTGTATATCTGGGTACTCATATTAATGAAAGCTGGAACCCTAGTACAGAAATAAAAAGTAGAATTGCCAAAGCAAGGACAAGTTTTATGAAATTTAAGAAAATCCTGTGCAGTCATGATCTAGATTTGGAACTTCGCATAAGAATGGTTCGATGTTATATATTCCCAGTACTACTTTACGGGGTTGAAGCATGGACCCTGACAGAATCGCTTTTAAAAAACCTAGAAGCATTTGAGATGTGGGTCTACCGCCGTATTCTAAAGATCAGTTGGGTAGAAAGAGTCACAAACGAAAGGGTTTTGCAACGTTTGAATAAAAGTTGCGAAATAGTGAACACGGTTAAAAGGCGCAAATTGGAATACTTTGGTCATATAATGCGTCACCCAGAAAAATATGACATACTTCACCTTGTCATGCAAGGTAAAATAATGGGAAAAATAAGTGAGGGCCGACGTACAACTTCTTGGCTTAAAAACCTACGCCAATAGTTTGGGAAAACTAGCACTGAACTATTTCGTGCGGCTGTAAATAAGACAATGATTGTTAATATGCTGGGCAACATGAGAGCCAACGATCGACAAGCGGTCTCGGCACCTTAAGAAGAAGAAAGTATACGTCGCTGCTCAAGTCGGCCTACCTCAGTTTGCGAGATCACGTCAGCACTGCGTCTCGCTCACTTCGCTTGGCTGGTAGTGGAGCTCAGAGCTGTCGCTTCAAGACTGGAGAATCTCCGTTTGCTGGCCTCCTGAAGTAATGCTTGCCTGTGCTGTTTCGAAAAAGTGGAAATAAATGGGTCATTTGCGCGGATTGTGGAACTCGTACGGTTCTAGTGTTGGTGCGTGTTCGCGGAGTATCACTACAACCAGGTGTAACAATCATACCGTGTTTTTTCCGTAAATTTCGGAACACCCTGTGGAATATTGTAGTATATATAAAATATTAAAATTAAAACCTGATTATAGCCTTAGGCTTTCTTAACCTTTTCTTTTTTGATGCATTTGCTTATGTTGGATAATAAAAAAGTTAGGTACTTTAACAACTAGCCATGTCCTTTATCAATACAGGGTTATTCTAAATAATAGCGACCAACTTTAAGGGGTAATTTTGCATAAAAAAATAATTACCCTTTGCCTTATAAACTTATGTCCGCAAATGCTTCGTTTCCGAGATACGGGATGTTCAATATTTTTCTTAAAAGATGACAGTTTATTTATTTCTCTAAAACCGGTTGAGATATGCAAATGGAATTTAACTAGATTTTAAATGGTAGTTATTGCGCATATTATGACATACAATTTAGAATTCTATATTCACCATTGGCGTGCATACGGGATATATCTAAAATGTTTATACATTATACCCGTATACACGCCAATGGTGAATATAAAATTCTGAGTTGTATGTCAAAATATGCGCAATGAATACTTCTTAAAACCTACCAAATATTATTTGCATATCTCAACCGGTTTCAGAGTAATAGATAAATCGACAGTTTGTAAGAAAAAAATCAACATCCGGAAACGAAGCATATACGCACATATATAAAGCAAATGGTCATTATTTTTTCATGCAAAATTACCCTTTAAAGTTTATCGCACTTAGAAACACCCTGTATTAATGAAGCACACGGCTAGTTGTTAAAGTACATAACTTTTGTAATATCCAACATGAGCAAATGAATAAAAAAAAATTGTTAAGAAAGCCTTAGGCTATAATCGACTTTTAGTTCTAATATTTTATATAATATGCTAGAATATTCCACAGGGTGTTCCGAACTTTAAGGAAAAAACACAGTATGATTGTTACATCCGGTATAAAATGACATTTATCTCTCTAGCAACAATATTATTATACCGATATTCTTAAATAATACGGCTATAACATACTAAAAAATCACTCAAATCGGCTACAGGTTTAGGAAATTCGAGACATCAACATGTCCCATTTTAAAGATGTTCCGTTAATTTTGCCTGTGTATGTATTACAGTGCCGGCAAAAAATCTTTACAAAATGAGTAAAACGCATAAATCCGAAGAAATATTATTTTGATTTTACAATAATACTTTATCAGATCAATTTATTATTTTAGTTTAGAATAAGCCAATTTTGTGGCTTATTCCGAAGCTGGACGTACTGAGGCCAGTATGGCTATGTGGGTGCCAACTTTGCGGCTGTACCAAAACTAGTAATCTACACATTATCCAGAGATTTCAAAACAAAGTACTGAGGAACATTGTTGGTGCTAATTGGTATATCCGTAACAATAACCTCCATCAGAACCCGGAGATGGAAACTGTGACCGAAGTAATCAAAAGAACAGCAGCAAGTCATGAGCAGAGGTTGCATATGCATAGTCATGTGAATGTCGAGGCAATCCAGTTCCTTGACACCACTAAACTAAAGAGAAGACCGATGGGGACAAAACCATTTGAGTTATTATAAATGTGTAACAGTTTAGTGTAAAAATCAGAGCATAGTGTTGTGAGGTTATTGCATGTTAGTTGTAGTGCATTGGTTAATAGATAATAGTTATTTAACCAACTTTGTGTATTAATAGGGGCGATTAACAATTGAGATATTTTAACCCGTGAGCGGAGCGAGCGCGTTATTGTTCGAGATTGTTAATCGCCATTTTAATTCACGATTTCGCTACAAATCTCTTCCGTCGACCGTACTTTTCAGAAATAAAGATATATCCATCTTTTGATTTTTCAAATACACAGAATTTTAAACAATATAGTAGATAATGACATACAATGACAGATAGTACTAACAGCGGCTACTTGATTTTAAATTTTTTAGGGGGAATATAAATAGGTATATATTTGGTTGCCTACACCACAGGTCACTGCCAATCACAGAGCGTTTAATTAATTTATGCAAGCAATGTATGTTGTGTTGCCTATAATTTTTTTTTGTGTGTGAATTTTATGGCCTTGGCTTAGCTAATTAGCGAGATATTTCATTTTAAAAATAAACAATGTTTGTTCAATCAGAGGAATTTTTTCTCTATTTCTAACTCTAAATATATGTACATAACAAAGTAACACACTACTATCTAAAAAATACACTGTTTTGGATGTAAATATTTTTTTGTATATATTTATTTTTTTGTATATTTTTTCATTATATTTTTAATTTGTTTTTTTTTTCTTTTTTTAATTGTTTTTTTTTACTACGCTAAGATATAAACCGCATTCAACATCTCGGAGGTTTACATCTTCTTATCTTTTTTTCTTTTTTTTTATTTCCTTTTTTTTTCTCTGTTTTTTTTTATTTTTTTTCTCTTTTTTTTGGGTTCTTTTTCTCTTGTTTTATAGGTGTTGCCTATAATGAAATCGTTCATTATTAGAAACTCATTCATTAATAGGGGTCATTAATCAATGATTTTGAGGGTGTTAAAATTGATCATAAATGGACGGTCGACGGAAAAATAATATTAACGCATAGTGTCAGCCCTCAGATTTAGGTAGTTGTTATCGTAGTAATTAAACACTGAGGATGTTTAGGTTGGAATAAATTAGTTTTCCCGAGAATAAATTAGTTTTCATCTGGGCGTGATGACGTAATGGATGATATTTTTAAATAAGAGTAGGGGTCGTGTGATAGCTCATTTGAAATGTTATTTAATTCTCTATTCAGTAATATAAACATTAACATAATTATTTATACAGGGTGTCCATTTTTTTTAATTAATGGAGGTAAAAAGAATTGTATGTAATTCATTTAATTCAAAATACATTTTATTGCTGCCAGAAAACAGAAAACAATATTTATTTGACAATTTAATTTTAAAGCTGCCAGCCACTTGTCAACAGCAAAATAGCAGAAATTGTAAAAAGTCATAAACAGGTTGTTGATGTACATATAATGTAACGACTGTATTATTTATTTTAATTTAATTGCAGATTTTTAATATTTATTTTAGTTCATTTACAGTCTTCTACCATTAACATGTCGTAATATTTGTGGAGTTGTGAAGTTGAACTTACAATTAAAGAAAGAAAACTACAGTATCTCGGACATGTCATGCGGGGCGAGAAGTATGGCATCCTGCGACTCATAATAGAAGGAAAGATAGATGTCAGAAGACGCATCGAAAGAAGACGAATTTCATGGCTGAATACCCTGCGAGAATGGTTTGGATGCAGCTCAAAACAACTATTTAGAGCTACTGCCTCAAAAAATAATATAGCTATGCTGATTGCCAACCTCCGTAGCGGAGGTGGCACCTGTAGAAGAAGAATATTTGTGGATTATGAGAAAGCATTTGACATAGTAGACCACCAGAAAATGCTAGAAACTTTAAAATATTGCCGAATAGATCACCGTTACATTACTGTCATCAAAAATATCTATGATAATGCTACGGCACGCGTCAAATTCAGACTCCACGAAGATACACACAAGTTTAACATTCATCGTGGAGTTCGCCAGGATGACAGCATTTTGCTAAAACTGTTCTCATCATTATTGGAATATATGTGTAAGCGTGCAAACCTAGACGAAAAGGGCATAAACATAAATGGAGAGCAACTTAGTTACCTCAGGTTCGCAGACGACATAGTCCTGATTACAGATCGAATTGATCATGCCCATAGATAAATAATATAGTATTACCGGATAGATAGGCAACTCACTGTAAAAATTTGGTTTCTTACGCCATTTGCGTCCGATATGTTAACTAATCACCATTTGGCGGGAAATTCAAATGGACAAGCATTAATTTTATCCGTTTAGCGCCTCTTGCGGGCAATTTCGTTACTAATTAAAATATCTTCTTATTTTACAAAAAATAATCTCACCTATATTATTAAAATAAAATACCAGAACTTACTAAGCTTGTTAAAGTATTTTATTTAAATAATATCTACGTAATACTCATAAATTATTCGGATTTCTCAAGTTACAAAATATGTTATTTTTGCTCGCAAATTTAGTAAGGAAAAGGGAGATAAGAAAAGTTAGACAATGTTTTTCTAAATATAGGTACGTGTATTTATTTGTTGTTTCAGATAAAACAGTTATAAACTAATTACTATTTACCTATGCAATTTTCTAATTTTTCTATGATTTGTACACAACAATAATAAACCATGTTTCGTTTTTTTATTAACACAGCACCAAAGTTCTTTCGTAACTAAAACAAAACTACACTTTATAAACGAAGGATAAGAAACCAACTTAAATTGAAATTACTAAGAATAAATCGTTAAAGATAATACAATAAAAACTGTAAAATAATAGAAAATTATTTGCACTAACTCTAACTCTCATTACCTTTGACAGAATTGACATTGCCGAGTTAAGCCTCGTTGAATTATTTTATTTGTGACATTCAGGTATGGTGTTAACATAAATGATTGGTTAAAGTTTTCGTGAGCGAGATAGGCTGTCATTTCTCTTTATTTAGCTGATCGGTGTGGAAGTGGTGGGGAAATTCCCCAATTGTTCCATATAAGATACCGGGGAATGGATCATGCCATCGAAACGTTCGAAAGGCTCTACCATGTCCCTAAAGAAGTGGGTCTAAAGATCAACAACACAAAAACACAAGTCAATCCTCGTTTTGAGTGAGAACATCAACATATCTGAAACAAGTATAGAATAAACATCAGCATACAAATATCTGGGTTACGAAATTCGCTTAAAAGGTAACCAGACCAATGAAATCCTACGTAGAATAGGGTTGACTTGAGCGGCTTATGGAAAGCTAAGAGATGTTTTTAAAACAGCTCATCCTATCTGTTTAAAGAGAAAAGTCTTTGATCAATGTGTGCTGCCGGTTCTAATAGAATAACTAACACAGATTGGGGCCATAGATCGAGAGTAACCGACGCAATCAAAAGAATATCGACCTTAAAATGGAACGGTAGGGTACGTCGGGATGTAACCTGAACGGTAGGGATGTAAGGGATAGTGATGCGCAATACATAGCCTCTCCTATTCAAATGTCAACCTCACCTGCCCGTGAGATGATCTCGATCATGATCATCCGGTATATCCTGCTAGATAACAAACGAGGCGCTGACGTCCGAGTGATTGCCGGTATAAGCAATCCCCCACTTACTGACCAACAGCTTCGGGTGGAAGAGTCGGTAAGTGGAAGGGCACCTTCTTGTCCTAGAAATGAGAAATCATTTTTAAAGGCGGACGAACCAGGCATGGTCAACGGCGTGGAGATGCATAAGGCAACGGGAAACCAATGCATTAAAGGCTCATAGAGCATCCCTAGTTAATCATCATGACTAACAACATAACCAAACACTCTACTGATCATGAAACTCGGAAAACAAGATCCGGCAGAGGAGGAAACTCACAAGACTGCAAGGCCTCCCCGGTAGTCAACATGCGAAAACCTTGCAAAGTAGCGACGTGGAATGTTAGAAGTCTACATCAAGCTGGAAAAGTACATAATGCCGTTAATGAAATGGAAAGGCTAAATGTAGACATTTTAGGAATCAGCGATGTCCAATGGCCCGACTCAGGAAAGATGAAAATCAACAATAAAACAATATACTATTCAGGAAGTCAAGACGGTTCACACAGATATGGTGTCGGGATAATACTAAACAAACACATGGATAAAGCTGTAGTAAATTTCATTCCATACTCCAATAGAATTATCCTCTTACAATTAAATCAGAATAAACGCAAATTAAACATAATACAAGTTTATGCTCCGACTGCGGACAAACCAGAGAGCGATATTGAAACTTTCTACGAAGACCTAGAAAATATTTTAAAATCCATTAAAACGCAGGATGTTACAATTATAATGGGAGATTTTAACGCAAAGGTTGGAGACGAAAAACTAGAAGAATGTACAGGAGGATATGGTCTGGGCAACAGAAACGAAAGAGGTGACATGCTTATCGAATTTTGCCAAAACAATAATTTTGTCATAACTAATACATTGTTTAAAATGCCAAAGAGAAGACTATATACCTGGAAGTCACCAGCAGATCAAGAAGGGAGAATTGTAAGAAACCAAATAGATTATGTATTGATTAGACAAAGATACAAGAACGCAATTATATCTTCAAAAACCTATCCAGGTGCCGACATAGGATCAGATCACAATCCAGTAGTGATCAAAATTAGGCTCAAAATAAAAATAATAAAACGCAGAACAACAGATGTAAAAATCGATACAAGTAAACTAAGAAACCCACTCAAAGAACAACGCCTGACAGACGAAACTAATAACCGTTTAATGAATGTTAAAGAACAAATCCAACAAAATACTGAAACAGAGACAAAATGGTTATTAATAAAGACAGAAATAGATAAATGTCAAAAAGAAATTCTTACACCAATCAGATACAAAAAGAAACAATGGATGACGGAGGAAATCTTAGATTTAATGGAATAAAGACGTCAGCATAAAAACAAAGATAATCAGATGTACAAAAATGTTGATAAACAAATAAAATCCAAAATTAAACAGGCTAAAGAACAGTGGTTAAAAGAACAATGCGCAGAAATAGAAGAACACCAGAAAAGACATGATAATTTTAACACACATAAAAAAATTAAGGAATTAACGCAGATCAAGAGAAAAAAAAAACCGGGAATACTAAAAGATACAGATGGGAAACTTGTGTTGAGTACTATCGAAAAATTAAAGAGATGGACAGAATACATAAATGAATTGTTCAAAGACAATAGAACAGAGCAGATGGAAGTCGAAGTAGAAGATGATACGGTTTTGAAGATATTAAAAGAAGAAATTAAATCGGCATTAAAAAACAGCAAAAATGGTAAAGCAGTAGGTCCAGACCAAATCCCAGTAGAAAGCTTAAAATGTATAAATGATGAAACCTTAGACATTATCGTAGACTTGTTTAACACAGTGTACAAAACAGGAAACATACCAAAACAATGGTTACTCTCAACCTTTTGTGCTATCCCTAAAAATACAAACGCTAAAGATTGCAGTGAATACAGAACAATATCATTAATAAGTCACATTCTCAAATTATTCTTGAAAATAATACATGGTCGTATAAACAAAAAACTAGAAGAAGGAATAGATGATAGTCAGTTTGGGTTCAGAAACGGACTAGGAACCAGAGAGGCGTTATTTGCTTTTAATGTGTTAGCTCAAAGATGCATGGACATGAATGTGGATGTGCATGTTTGTTACGTTGATTTTGAGAAGGCTTTTGACAAAGTAAGACATGAAAAATTAGTCCAAATTCTAAAGACAAAAAACATAGACAAAAGGGACTTACGAATAATAACAAACCTTTACTGGAATCAAAGAGCACAAATTGTAATAGATAACGAACCCAGTCCAGAAATTGAAATCAGGAGAGGAGTTCGGCAGGGATGTATTTTCTCTCCATTACTCTTTAATGCATATAGTGAAGCCATTTTTGAAGAAGCATTGCTATCTCAAAGTGAAGGAATAATAATTAACGGAAGATCTATTAACAACATAAGATATGCAGATGACACCGTGATTATAGCAAGCTCTGCTGAACAACTCCAACTACTACTGAACAAAACAAACAATTTCTGTAAAGAATATGGACTAAAAATGAATATAAAAAAGACCAAATACATGATAATAACTAAGAAAACAAACATACAAACAAGCATACATTTGGAAAATGTGCCGATAGAAAGGGTTAATAAATACAAATACCTAGGAACCTGGATTTCAGAGAAAAATGATCAAACAACAGAAATAAGGACCAGGATAGAAATAGCAAGAAATGCGTTTGTAAAGATGAAAACAGTTCTCTGCAAAAAGACCTTAGTTTAGAACTGAGAGCAAGAGCTTTGAGATGCTACGTGTTCTCGATACTACAATATGGACTTGAAAGCTGGACAATGCTTAGAATAGCATGGACACAGAGGAAAACGAACACGGAAGTACTGCGAGAAATGGGTAAATAATGCGAAATAATAAACACAATAAAAATAAGAAAGTTACAATATCTGGGACACGTAATGAGGGGACCGCGATATGAAATGCTAAGACTGATAATAAAGGGAAAGATAAGAGGCGGAAGGAGTATAGGAAGAAGGAGAGTGTCATGGTTAAAGAATTTAAGGGACTGGTTTAGATGCAGTTCTATAGAACTCTTTAGAGCAGCGGTGGATAGAGTAAATATAGTGATGATGATATCCAACCTCCGATTAGGAGACGGCACTTGAAGAAGAAGAAGAAGGGGGTATGTTGAGATAACGAAGGACGGCAGATGAAAAAAACGTATTTTTGAGTGGAGACCCAGACAAGATGCCTTTCGAAATAGAGGACTACCGCCAACAAGATGGACAGATGACCTAAAGCGGATATATCAAAATTGGATGAAACCGGCTCAGGACAAGGATTTGTGGGGTGAACTACGGGAGGCCTACATTCAGCAGTGATAAGTATAGGCTGAACGATAATGGTGATGATGATTATGATGATAATGAACATTAACGCTAACACTAATATCAACAATAAAAAAATGTTTCATTATTTATTGCTTCGTATGTCATTGTATATTTTAACCTTCTGTCTCATTGAGATTAATAAATAAGAATTTATTCTGGTTGTTTATTTACTCAAGAAAGGGAAAAATAAATATTTTAGAAACTTGGGGCCACATTCACATATTCAGTTCAATTCTACCAGATCATATTACTGAGTTGCCTGATTAAATAATCCTTTTTAAATACATCCAATTAATGTACCCTAAATGATCTGACATAAATTCATCTACCTACATTTAGCTGAATACTCAACAAAGAAAAAAATATCCTGAAAAGCCGGAAAATTCAAAGAGTGTATAGGATATGACGAGAAACGATGACCTTTTGCCAAAGAAATATGTCTCGCTGGCCTAATTTTCGTTAATTTGTCGTCCTTTGAAGGAAGAAGAAATTCATAATCTCGAAGCGTACTTCATTTATTAGGATTAGGGAGCTGTACAATAGCTAAATATAATGTGTTTCCAGATTGTAAATTGACGAAGTTTTATGTAAGAAACCTGAAAATTTTATATGAAAAATATACTTTGAAGTTATTGTATGATTAGTATTTTTTTATTTATATAAAGCCGAATCAACCTTGAAACCTTATTAACGGATGTTGGACGATTACAATATACTTAGTTGCTATATTTTATGAACTAAATTTATATCTTTGGCCATATATAATTTTAAACTATGTGGCCAATTATAAATTATTGGCAAAGATAAATGGATAACTAACACAGTTTATACCAGTACAAAGCGGAGTCAGACAAGGTGATTCGTGAAGCCCGCTCTTTAATTATAATAATGGACGAAATAATAGAAGCAGTCGTAAAGATCATGGTTACAAAATGGGGAACAAATAAATCCAAATATTATGTTTTGCAGACGACGTCGCATTAATCGCCGAGACAGAAGACGATCTCTAAATATTAACACACATCTTCAATACAACAGCCAAGAAATACAATCTGGTAATATCAGCAGAGAAAATCCAATATATGACAACATCTAAATTGCAACTACGATGTAAAATCGAAATTGATTGGAAAATAATAAAGTAGGAAGCAAGGTTTAGATGTCTAGGAATAGATGACGACTACTAGAAACAACAGAGATGAAAATACTTCGACGAATATCAGGGAAAAGTCTGTTGGATAGGGAGAGAAGAGAAAACATAAGAAGAGCATGCAATGTAGAAGACATAAGTGGATGGGTGACAAAAGGGAAACAGGAGTGGAACGAACACATTAGTAGAATGGCATAAGATAGGATAGTACGAATAGCACGAGATAAGTCACCACAATGAAGAAGTATTCCCAGACCAAGGAAAAAGTGGTGCGATAATTTAAACAATTTAGAAGACTAATATTAAAGAAGAAACAGGCTTTAAAGCCTACATTCAAGAAGGAGGAAGAAGAGGAAGATAGACTATAATTTTAAGGTATTTTTAAGCTGACTTGGTACTTTAGAAATGTTGTTGATGCTTCATCCATACGAGTAAAGTAAGCATTCTGTAAGTATGTGCTCGACTGTTGTCAGGTATCTACAGTATGCGTATTGTGGTGGTGTCTTTGGTAATTACATGTTTGTGGATTAATTTTGTGTGCTCAATTCTTAGTCGATTTATTACCACTTGTTTGCTTCTCCTTTCTGGGATCTGGAGCCAGAAATTGATAAAATGTTTGATCTTTTTGACCTTTGAGCTATTCGAATCCCAACAACGCTAGTAAACTTTTGTACATTATTTAGTCCATTCTTTCACGGTTTTTGCTCTAAATTTTAAAGAACGGCTTGGATTGACATGAAATTTGGCATACGTATAGCTTACATGGCAAAGAAAAAAAGTGATATTGTGCCGATGTGTGCTTTTGCCTTGGGGGTGACTTTCACCTCCTCTTGGGGGTGAAAAAATATATGTCCAAAATAAGTCCGGAATTGGGTAAACTGACTAATTTTGAGTAACTTTTGTTCCATAGAGCTTTTTCGCCAAGTTAACATTTTTCGAGTTATTTTCGAGTGAATATGTTCATTTTTCAACAAAATAACTACATTTTTAGACGGTTTTTTGCAAATAGTCCAAAAATTAAGTACTTTTCCGAAAAAAACGTTCTTAGCAAAAATATAGCCTATAAAAAATTTAAAAAAATGGTGTACGCGTAGGTCTCTGGATCTCGTAGAACCAGAGTTATAGCCAATGAAAAATAGATTCATATTCACCAAATTTCAAATAGAATATTTCGACGTGAAATATCCAAAAAATTAAGCACTTTTTGGGGAAAACCCATTATAACTTTTTTAAAGTGTTTAAAAATAGCTTTATTTCTGTTTTTACAAAAAGTTTCTAGCATTAAATTTAAGCAAGTTACGCTCAAAATAAAGTTGGTCCCTTTTGTTTCTACAAAAAAAAAATCGGGAAGACTACCCCCTGATCAGCAACTTAAATGAAATTAATCGTTACCGCTCCACAAATTAGTTTACTTATGTTGTGTTTATATGATCTGTAAGTTTCATCGATTCAAAGTGCTTATTTTAGAAAAAATTTGGTTTCAAAATAAAATTTATAAAAATTTAAATTTTGAAAAATATGCTTTTTTTCAAAATAACTTAAAAATTATTAGTGATACAAAAAATCTCGAAAAACAAAAAAGTCAGATTTGCTTTTCTGAATATCATGTATTTTTTTGTTTTTCTGTTAGACAAAAATTGATTAAGATTTGGTGTTTCTAAATTTGCATACATTCGTGATAAGTGACTCGTTCAACCCATTTTAACTACAGCCCTTTCAATAATAAAGACTTTGAACCGATGAAACTTACAGATCATATAAACAATATATACACGAGTCAAGAAACTTGTGAAGTCGTAACGATTAAGTTCATTTAAGATACTAATTAGTGGGTGAGTTTCTCGATTTTTTTTACCAAAACCAAAAGGGATTAACTTTATTTTGAGCGTAACTTGTTTAATTTTGATGCTAGAAATTTTTTTTATAAAACAAAAATGAAGCTTTTTTTTAACACTTTAAATAAGTTGTAATGAGTTTTCCCCGAAATGTGCTTTATTTTTGGTTATTTCACGTTAAAATATTCCATTTGGAATTTGACGAATATGAACCTACTTTTCAATAGCTATAACTCTGCTTCTACTAGGTGTAGAGACGTGATGTATAAACCATTTTATTTTAATTTTATACAGGCTATATTTTTGCCGAGAAGGTTTTTTCGACAAAATTCTTACTATTTGAGTTATTTGAGAAAAACCGTCTAGAAGCGTGGTTATTTTGTTGAAAAAATGAATATATTCACTGCCAAGTAACTCGAAAATATTGACTTTTTTTGACTTTTCGACTTTTTTGAGTGAAAAAGCTCTATAGAACAAAAGTTACTTAAAATTAGCCAGTTTATCCATTTCCTGACTTTCTTTTGACGAATATTTTTCACCCTCAAAAGGGGGGGTGGTGAAAACCACTCCCACGGCAAAAGCACACATCGGTACAATATCACTTTTTTTCTTTGACTTGTTAGCTATGTGTATGCTAAATTTCATGTCAATCTAAGCGGTTCTTTAAAATTTAGAGGTTTTGCAATATTTTACCGTTAAAGAACGGACTAATTGTTTGATATTCAAATAGACATCTGAATTCTTGTGATACTGTCAATGCTTTCGTCAGTAGTTGCTTTAAGTACTAGGACATTCACCATTTCATTTCCTGAAATACCTACCTATAAGTAAAGTTTATATTTCTGTTTTGCATACGGTAGCATACATTTTATTTTTTGGATAATAGTATGAGCTGAATAGGCCTGTTCTATACTTTGGAGTACTGATAGTGAATGTGTGATTAATATAATATTGAAATCTTTATTATTTTAGCAAAATTCGAGTACTTTTTAAATTGCAACAGCTTTGCAAGTAAATGCACTGCAAGGTATTTATTAGTCCATTGAAATGTTACATTGTTTAGGCCGTACCTTGCATTTGTTAGAGGAGTTAATTTTATTTTTTTATTATGTAGAGGAGATCAGTAAGAGCTTAATTTCAAGTTTTTTGGGGTCGCCACCCTTGTCCCTCGGTCGCCATCTTGGAAAAGGGGTGCAAAGTGGTGTCGCGCTATATCTGGTAAACTACCAACCCTACGCAAAATCTAATTAAATATCAAATGTAGCAAATTAAATTTTCTACAATTTTGTTTCTATTATTTTATAGGTAAGTGACCAACAAAAGATATAAACAAAAATAAGTAAACAATTTTTAACAAGTTTCCTTTTGGAGGTTATAACTTTATTTCAGTTCATTTTACAATAAAATAACAGATTTTACAAGAAAATTTGCAGTTATATCGTTCTTCCTCCATACCGGACTGAATATCTGCCTGCTATTTGTTTTATTATTTTAATTTATCCTGGATGGCACAGCAGTCGGTTCACCTCTACTTAACTTATTCTTATAGTTGTGCTACTTATTTGGCCACGTAAAGTCGTATTAAAAATTGTGAAAAATAATTTGAGTTTTATAGATATAACTATTGAAAGTCTTGTGGGTAACATTTTATATTTTTTGACTAGATAAACATTTTTTGTTTTTTGTAAGCGCGCATCATGAGTGGTGGTTATTTTATTTGTAAGAAATCTCTGGGGAAAATTATTTGTCAGTGGGAAAGTCAAGCCATATTTACTTACTGTTGTGGGCGAACGTTTTTTTTTTTCTCTTTATATGGCGTAAATAAAGACGATTCGCTAAAACAGTGACAAAAATGCATTTAATCTCTTCTCACATGTCCTCCAACACAAGATGCAGCCCGGTTCCAGAGACTCCGAGTGTATCACCAGATTCAGTCATGGCTCGGTAAACATTGTGATCCAGAAGATTGGGGCTGGAAAAAGCATGGAAAATTTTGAATACCAATCCAAACTTCCAAGCCTCCAATACCCACGAGCTTATTATTCATCTCTTGTATATGCAATGGAAATTGGAAGTGCATGTGATTGCCAAAAAGCAGACCTTAAATTTTCAGCAGTGTGCCTCCATTTTGGTGGAGAAAGTTGCAGCAACATCGTGGACATATCAACATTAATTATTGAAGAAAATGTATTGGAGATGAATTACCGACAATGACGCCAATTCTAACTCTCAATATACCACAAAAATTCACCTCGGATACTGATTCAGATCTTGACTCGCAGCCTGGACCATCGAATAAAGTGAAATAATAACTATGATAGATAGCAATAATGTTTGCTGTTCAGTATGTACTGCTGAATCCAACTAGCAATTATGTTATATTTACTGACAGTAAAAGCGTGGTGGACAGATTAAGTAACATTCAAACAGTCAAACACATAAACCACATTGAATTGAATATACTTAAAACTCTGTTTGAAATTACACAATTAGGAGTAAATGTAATAATTGCTTGGATTAAGGGTCATTCAGGAATAAAAGGCAATGAAGTAGTTGACAATTTTGCTAAATCGACTTATGTAATCGGAGAAAAAATAAACAAAAATTTAATTCCAGCTTCAGATGTTGATACTTTTAGCAGACAAAAACTTAAAAATAATTGGCAATTGCATTACAGAGAATGTAATACTGGCTAAAATTTTGCTCATTGTAACCCTAGGATATTCTCAAAAAGATGGTTTTACACAGAATATAACAGACATTTTATAAAGACCATTAATCGGCTGAGAGCCAATCATGCTCTTACGCCATATTACATGCATAGAATCGGCTTGTCAGATACTCCCAATTGTACTTGTGACAAAATCGGAGATCTAACACATGTCATATTAGAATGTCATTTAAACATAAATAACATAAACGACCTTTATAAGGAATTAAAAGGTTTAAAATGTTTTTTCCCAATAAACCTTAATATTTACAAATGATATGGAAATTCTTCATCTCATTTATAAACATGTTAAATTATGTAAATACAAGTTGTAAACGTAATATAATAGGCATAATTTGTTAATGTGGTTTGAAAAAATTTAAAGAAAATAATATATAAAAAAAGCACATAATCAAATAATAACAAAAAAATAATAAATAAAAAAAAGAAAAAAAAATAGAAACAAAAAAAAAAAGGTTATAAAAAAGAAGTAAAAAAAAAGTGTTTCGCACAAATTAAAATATATATTAAAAAACAGTAAAATAATTAAAAAAAAAACAAAATAAAAAAAAAGCTACACAATGTACCAATGTATCTATAAAAATAATATTGTAGAATGTATTTATGTTTATAAGAAATTTACGACTATGAATCTGCAATCAATCATAAACAAGTCTGGCTAATTGGCTCTGCCAAAGCCATTTTTCAGAAAAAAAAAAAAAACTATGATAGATCTTTTTCAAGTTGTAATTATAAATAATATTATTTTTCTAGAAATTGTCCGTGGATTAGGCCTATTGGGGATACCACATAAAAAACGCTCCTCCAGACTATACCTCATAGGTGGCGAGGAAAAGGGTCAAAAATAGCTTAATAATAGCATTAGAATATTAAAATTATGATAAATAATTAAATAGATAGAAAAGTATTTAAGCCTAAGGTTTTGTTTTTATCGTATTCCTATGAGAATTCTAGAACCTGGTCAAGTTTGTAGCGCTGTAAAACCTAGATAAATAAATAAAATTAAACAACTTTATAGTGAAAATTGTTAGTTGAAAAATCGTCTACAAAATCGCTATGATATTATTTTATTCTGAAATGAACGGAAAAAAGTTATAACCTCCAAAAGGAAAGTTCTTACAAAATTTTCTCTTATTTTTTTATACTTTTTTGTTGGTCACTTACGATAAAAAGTGATAGATATAAAATTGTAGAAAATTAGTTTGCTACATTTTACGTGTAATTAAATTTTCTGTAGGGTTGCTAGTTTAGGAAATACAGCGCAAAAGCCTTTTGCACCCCTTTTTCCAAGATGGCGGCCGGGGGACAAGAGTGGCGACCCCAAAAACTTGAACTTAAGCTTCTACTGCGGAATGGGACGTTTCGATGCCGCCGGTTCATCGCCGGCCGTTTCGATGCCGCCGGTTCATCGCCAGTCCAGTTCATCGCCGTCATATCTCGCATTTCCTAGAATTCCTAATTAATACTAAAAATAACTAATAATTGTAACTGTCGAAAATTCGGATTTTCTACTTGTTCTGCTATAATATATTTAAGTTTCTAGCAGTGTTTTATAAAAAGTAATAATTATTATAAATATACTTTCATCGTTTCAATCCTTCTGCTTTCACTGTAATATTTTCCATCGTTATATAGTCAATCCTTCGAAAAAGGCAGACCATTTCAGACTTTTGCATTTTATAGTTTCCAGAATATCGTTGTTTATACTGACACGAAATCTAATGTCAATATTTCTTTTTCTATATTTGCTAGTAAGTTGGCAACGTCAACTTCGGAACTCGTTATATCTTTGTATACGCTGTGAGCTCGTACGTAGAGGGGATATTTATAAATTCACGAGCGCCAGTAGTGACAAGTCTGTAAACGTTTACCGGAAATTTGACATAAATGTCAAAGTGATTAATTTAAAATTAAAATTAAAAACATTAATTATAAAAAATATTAGTTGGTCAAAGCTGTGGTATATATTTTTACATTACGTTTTAAATACTGAATTTACGTTTTTTTTAATGTTCCATAATATGTAATTATAAATTAATATATTAATCTTGGCGCCATCTGCACGATAATTGTGAAAGTATCCGAAGTAAGAAATTAATATTTCATCAATAGAACGTCGAAATGATTAGCAAAATCTTAAAAAATCTATTACAATTTAATTACTTTTTAGCGTTGTAAATATTAAGCGATAACAATTAAATAATAAATTTAAAAATTACCGGTGAAAGTTGATTAGTAATCCGCTAGGAGCGACACCAGCGAAGCTCAGAGCGTATAACTCCCTCACAGCATTCATGTAATTTGGTGGAATTTTAATTTCTTATTAATTTCCTTATATTGTTTAATTATCTGGCACCTGACACATCTTGACCAATGAATTACTGTCATACGCTTCTTGAAAATTATATATGTCTCAATATTGTGTTCCAAGCGCTTTATAGCAGGTTGTAGGTTACCTTCTTCTTTCAGTTTCTCTCATATCGGAAATTCAATACCACCAAGGAGCAATTGCCTTTTGGGATTGAATACCAATATTGGAGTAATGTTTGCAGCTGATGTAAACAGTTCGTTTGTGGTGCAAGCAAACCAGTATCTTTGATTACTCATGCACGATATTCTTCTTTGGCCCTGGTTTCCTCTTTTTTCAATCTTTCCCTGCATAATATTTTATAGGAATTTGTATTATTGTCTTCTCATTAAATGGCATACGCATTAAAATTACTCAATATTGGTCCATGTCACCACATCTCGAAATTCCCAATGTTGTTGGTACTGTTCTCTTTGCGAGTTCATGCTTTCATGCCGTACAACAAGTTACTCAACACATATATCTTAATATTCTTATTCGTAGAGACAGATTGATATAATTATTGTGAAACAATTTCTTCTTTTTTATGAAAATGAACTAGTAATTATTTCAATACGTCTTGAATATCATCTCGATATTTTGATTACTTTTCGCTTTTATCATAGCTCCCAGATATTTGTAATTATTCAACATTTCACCATTTAAATGAGGGCGGTATTTTAGAGTAATTTCTGTATGGTAAATTGGAATTTTACCAAGATATATTATACTTGTTTATCTTGGTACTGACCTGTAGGCCGTAATTATTATTGCATTTGCATACTCTATTTCTATTCTCTAGTAAAAGTTGAAGCTCGTCCGATTCTCTTGCCAACGTACTTTTCAATATCGTGTGCATATCTGATGTTATTTATTACTTCCACATTGACAATTATTCCTTCACTTGTGTTTAATAAAGCTTCCTGGGAAATGTGTTCTCTTATAGAAGGTAAAAAGTATTAGTAGAAAGTAGGTTATACAGTATTTTAATTAATTAAGTCTTTCGTTACAAATGTCAAAATACCTTTGGGTATCTTAATAAAAACAATAATTTTATTTGAGTTTGATAGGCGTGGATCCCGCGTACCAAAAAAAAGTTGAATAATAGCAAGCTGAAAATTTGTTAATAGCTTAACGGTGCCTAGTCGGACAAACTTTGATGTACGGCAACACTGGAACAAGGGAAGTTTTAATTGTGGAACAGTTTAAAAATTTTGAACGTCAGATTAGGAAAACGTCCCATGTATTTTGTCGGACAGGATATCCAATTGATTTGTTACCCATTCAATAAACTCTCATGCAAAAATCAGATTACTAACCAACATGATTCCTGTCATTTGACATGTTCTTCGTGTTCCACTCATTAAAATGCCCAGTTGGTGATAAACAGCAGTCTGATTTTTGCATAAGAATTTAATGAAATGTTAAAAAATCAACTGGAAGTTCTGTCCGACAAAATACATGGACCGTTTTCATAGTCTGATATTCCAAATTTTAACCTGTTCCACAATTAAAACTTCCCCTGTTCCAGAGTTCCCATACATAAAGTTTGTCCGACTAGACACCCTTAAGCTATTAACAAATTTTGAGCTGGCTATTAATCAACTTTTTTTTGGTACGCGGGATCCAGGTCTATTAGGTTTGCTAATAACATATGAAGGGAGAAGGAGAGAAACACGGAATGTCACATTTTATGAGAAATTAAGATATTGATACTTTCTAACAGATATTTTATGTATTTACTATTTACAGTAGAGTGGTAGATAATAACTTGGAATGTCCTATAAATATGCCTATTTAAAATACTACTGCTAAGGAAAAAAACTGGAAATGTCCACGCGTGAAAGATGAAAATAAGGAGAGTCCACTTGAACAAAAACAAAAATTAACTACGTTTTAATTGCGAGTTTATTAGTTTCCTTTGTTTATGTTTGTTAGAAAGTTCTTCTTCTTCTTAGGGTGCCAGTCCATCCGAACGTTGGTGATAATTCTGGCTATGATGACTTTGTTGGTTGCTATACGGAATAGGTGTGCTGAGATCTTTCTACACCATACTCTCATATTAGCAAGGAAGACTATTCTTCTTCGTTCTGGGACCTGTTTCCTTCAATTTTGCCTTGTAAACTGCATTGGAGTAGCTCGTATCTGCCTTGATTTCTCAAGTCCTAAGTACGGCCCTTCACGATGTTGACTAAATCTGCGGTTATGGTCATCCTCCGTAGCTGTAGTACTTCTTCATTGGTGACTTTGTCTGTGCATGGTATCTTCAGGATCCCTCTGTACAGCCATAGCTCAAAAGCCTGAAGTGTTAGAAACGGCACGGCCAATAAAGTTAGAATTAAGCCTAATGGAGTTTCTCAAGAAATTAATGTGTGTTTTAAAGCAGTCATGTCAATACATGGTGTAACTAAGGGCAAAATTGAACACTTACAAAAAAAATCTAAAAGCTACAGGAACTTCTGGACAAGACAAACGTGGTAAGCATGGTTCCCAGCACAGAAAGTTGCATCCAGAATCGCGTGAAGCAGTATATAACCACATAAAATCTTTTAAAACTAGAATATCCTATTACCGTTTAAACGAGTCTAAGAAAAAGTATTTACCAGAGAGTTTGAACATTACAAAAATGTTCAACTTGTTCAAAGAAAAACATCCGACCATTAAAGTTTCCTACGTTACATATTATCAGCAAATTTCTTTTGCCCTTTGGTTACCCAAGATCAGACACATGTTCAGCATGTGATGAATTCCAGGCGAAATTAAAATAATTAAATTATGATAAGGTTGCTGCAGAAATTCGCAAATTAATAATTCAAAATGAGTTACACAAACGTAAGACACAGACATTCTATAATTTTAAAAAGGCTGCTCTCAAAAAGTCAAAAAAATCAGCCGACCAGTGCATTAAACTATCAAAAAGAAATAATATATGTATTTCCTTTTGTTATAATTTTTATTGCCATTATTATTGTCATAATTTTGTTTTCAGCCTTTCTATCAGCTGGTGCAACTAATGTTTGTAACGTAAAATATAACGTGATGTTTGGGCAGTCCTTGTTTTTTTCCGATTTTATTTGTAGTTAGCTACTTTTTCATTTTTTTATGTGTTCTTTAAAAATCTGGTTGAAATGTGTTTGTGTATTAAATACAATGTACTTTAACTTTACTAAATAAACATAAATACTATTTCTTCGGTGAAATGGTTTAAAGATATGTAGTCACAAACATTAAATTTCCTATTTTCTCAAAACAAAGATAACGTGACATTCCTTGTTTTTTCCCTTAACCCTTCATATAATTTTTGGTTTTCAAATTTGATAAAGGAGAATGAAGTAGAAGTAATAATTTAACAGTAATTATTTCCTAAGGTAGCATTTTCTGGATACATTTTTATTTTTTTTTCTCAATGATTACTATCCCCATATTACCGTTTCTAATCTCGTCATAGAGGATTACAATAAACCCTAAACATTTGTAATTTTCATTCTTCGGGATTCTGTAAAGATCGTTTCCATTATTTTCATGGTGGTCTCGATTGTTACTTTGGGTGAATAGCAAACGTATGAATTTCCGGAATTGCCACAGAGCTTGATAAGGGATTTCATACAACGGAACAAACGTAAGGAGAATTATACTAAAGAAAATTGTGGTTTTAAGAGATTGCTTTTGGTTTAATAAACTTTAACTGATTAGGTGAAAATAAATGTTTGAGCATGAACAGTAAGATGGCAGACTATGTACAGTGGTGTAACATACTAGACGTTAACATGGTTGTAGAATGGACTCATCTAAAAATTAGCATCTTTTGCAAAAAATTGTGAGGCAAACACATGCCTTATTTGTTATCTAGAAATATACACATTTCCATTATTATCTGTAGATATAACTGGAACTGGAAAGGTCTTAAAAACCTCATGTAATACTAAGTATACGAGAGGTATAACAATTTGTATAAAAGATAATATACCAATGGAAAAAATATTGCACATTTTATCTTTAATCGTTATTATTAGTTGATTTTTTATCTTTGAAATGTTAAGTATTTATTTATTTATTTATTTATCTACTTATTTTATTTATTTATATATTTGATGTATTTTAATTTATCAGAGATAAATAAATGGTTAAACATAGTCTCTATAACTGAATATGCAATAATGTAACAAATTAACAAACAATGCATAGTATGAAAAGTGTGCTTTGGTGACTTGACAATTCTTGTTTTGTTGAATTGTCAGTTAGAATATGTCAGTTGGAGAATTTTATTTTTCAATTCTGCAGTTTTCTTGCTGATATGTAAGTAAGTGCCATGTAAGTGCCAAAACAGTGACTCGAAGACTTAAAGAGGTTGGTTTGAATCCAAAACGGCCTGCCAGAGTTTCACTTCTTACACCACGGCATAAAACTCAAAGGTTGAACTTTCCAAGAGCCCACATTAACTGGAACGAGCATCAATGGAGAAGAGTTCTTTTCACAAATGAACTAGGATACAATTATGGAAGCCATATGGACATGAACGAGTATACAGAAGGTCTGGGGAACGTTTGGCAGGATGTAATCCTGTACAACATGTTAGTTTTGGTGGCGGTTCCATAATGCTATGGGGTGGCATTAGTTGGAAGAGTCGTACGGAACTTATTCAGGTGAATATTAGAATGACTGCTGACTGGTACATACGGAACATCCTTGAAGAGCATGTTTTTCTTATTGCGGCTTCATTGGGTATGATAACTTTGTGCTAATGCATGATAATGCCCGTGCACATACCGCAGGAACAGTCATAAAATATCTTGAGGATGTTGGATTTGAGGCTCTAGACTGGCCACTAATGAGCCCTGATGAAAATCCCATAAAACATATAAATATATATGACATCCTAAAAAGATGTATACAGGAGGAATGCACAGGAAGAATGGAATTTAAATCCGCAAGAAACCATCTAAGATATTCTGCGGAGCATGCCTAGAAGGATGCAGACAATCATTAGAACTAGAGGAGGAAATACTTGGTACTAAATTTTTACAATGTTGCCTTGAAAATTGTTCTATCGTCATTATTATTTTTTTCAATTATAAACTAATTAAATTTTATAAGCAAAATCAGACTATTTCATTAATTTCTCTACAAATTAGTTGTGACTCTGCAATATGCAAGTCACCTGACAATAAATATAGTAGCATAGTTCAGCACAGCATATTTAGCAATAAAAAGTACAAATTTGTTTAAAAGGAAAAGATATACTTCAAAAATAAAATATGCAATATTTTTGTCTGTGAGATATATTTGGTTTGTGTAGAAAGTTGTTAAAAACAAATTTAAAAAGGAAGTTGTTTTAGGACATACATAAAAATATATTAGAGATAAATTAGGAGATAAATACAGAAAAGCTAATATCGAGAAAACATTGTTAGAATTCAAAATCAATGAAAGACGTCGAAGTTCCACGAAAATTAAGAAAAGCAGTAAAAGCACTCTACAAGAATAACAATGTAGCTATCCAAACAAGCAATGGAATATGCAGTCCATTTAAGACAACAAAAGAACTCCTGCGGGCTGCATCTTTCAACCTGTTCAAAATATTCCTGGAAAAAATACCCCGAAATCATGGAAAAGAAAGTACGAAAGAATGGGTATACCAGCAAGAAACGAATACCTATATACCTTAAATTTTGCTGACGACCATATAGTGATCGCATAAAACAAAGATAACCTCAGTTTTATGATGAGAAAACTGAAACAGGAATATAGACAAAATGGGATGAAAATAAACCTAAATAAAACTGAATACCTAACAACCAAGAATAGATACAGAAATCAAACAGCTGGAAATAGACGAAAGTAAACAAATCAAAGGAACAGAAAAGTACCAGTATTTAGCTGTCATATTATCAAATAAAGAAACAACTGAAGAATACACACACCCAAACTTATATGGAATCATCTAATATTTCTTATTATTTCGCGCAAATTTAAAAAAAAAACAAACACACGAAGTAAAACAATATTTATTTTAAAGCAATTTAATAATAAATACATAACAATTAAGTAAAACAATAATTTATTTAAGAAACAAATTGAAATTACATGTCTTAAAGTTAACAGCATAAAAAATTTCAATGTAAAACGAATAATGTTTAAATTATTTTTATTTTTTTTTTGTTTTGTTTTTTGGTAGTCAGTGTTATCACCTCTAGTCCTTATGCAAGCTTGTTTGCGTGGGCACGCTCCTAATAAAATTATCAACATTTTTTTGTGGTAGGTTGCTTCATTCTTCAAGAGCAGATTGCACTACCCGTGCGGTGTTTTGTGGATTATTTTGGCGCGCTCTAATTTTTCTTTTAAGCATATCCCACAAGTACTCTATAGGGTTAAGCGCGGGTGAGCAAGCAGGCTACTTCAAACAAGGGATACCTTCTGCTTTAATGATGTCTCTAGTCACTCTACTAATGGTATGTGGAGGTCCATTATCATGCATGAAAATTAAATTTTCTCTTGTTGTACCTCTCCAAAGTCTAACTAAAATTATCAACCTACCTGTGAGGAGTTAAAGTTTATTGGATGAAAATTATAGGAGTTTTTTTACGGATCACAATTCCTCTCCAGAACATTACACTTCCCCTTGTAAATTTGTGAACAGATCCGACAGTTTTAGTTCTTGCTTGTCTTCCTCGACCTCTAAGCACACGATTTCGTGGGTCATCTGATTTTACCAATTCCTGACTTTTTCTGCAAATAGCACATTTTATCAATTCCCAATGTTCCAGTTTTGGTGGTGAAGACACCAATTTAGGCCATCAATCTTGTGCTGCCTGGATAACTTGAGAACCGATAACTGTCGACTGCTGTATACTTCTTGACACAAACTCTTCTTCTTATCGTTTCAACTGAACCAGTTACTCCTGTAGCTTCCAAAAGCTGCTTTTGGAGCTAAAGGTGAGAAATGGGTAGGTGTCGTCAAGATGATTGGACAATTAAACGATCGTGACGAGCCGTTATTACTTTTTGGCGACTTTCCCTTGCTTTATTTTGAGCTTCTTAGTTCCTGTTACCTAGCATAGGTTTTGGACAGAACGTCCTATATTACGCCTAGCTCTACAGTTATGTCCCTCTGAGAACATTACTTGCTCCACAAGACCAATAATATTTCCCCATTGAAGTTCTATAACCCCACATAAGGCATATTTTCGTTTTTGGACGCAAAAGTTAGTTTATTTATTTTCGTTCAATTTGCAACTCAAGCAAATAACCTATACTGTACCGAGCTGTACTATCTGATTGTCTTATGAATTTGTTTATCTTATATATAAAAATCAATTGCTGTGCGTTAGTCTCGCTAAAACTCGAGAATGGCTGGACCGATTTGGTTAATTTTGATGTTAAATTTTTTCTGGAATTTCAGGGAAGGTTTATACGGTTTTATATTGTCATTTTAGTAGCCACCAAAATTTTTACAGCTATATGTATAAAATGCTCTTTTTACAGTGTTTGTTGCCATACTCCTCCGAAACGACTTTACCGATTTTTATGAATTTGTGCAAGTATACTCGATCGGACCGGGAGTAGGTTATTATCTATATTTCATACCCGTGCGTCTTAAGGGGGGATGCCCCCCTGATATTTATTTCTATTTTTTCGGAAAATCTCTTTTTTTTTAATTTTTTTAATTTTGTATTATGTGGAACGTAAAGATATATACAACCCTAAAATTTCACTTTTCTATCACTAACTGTTATTTTTTAATGGCCATTTAAATATTTTTCACCTATATAAACAAAAGAAAGTCGTGACAGTTACCAACACATAACTCGAGAACGACTGAATAGATTTTTATGAATTTTTCCACGTATATTCGACCGGACCGAGAATAGGTTGTTGTGAATTTTTCATATTCGTACGTCTTAACGGGGGCTGTCCCCCTAATATATTTATTTATTTTTTTGGTCAAACTGTTTTCTCTTAATTTTGTGTGATATGAAAGGCAAAGGTAAATACAACCCTAAATTTTCACTTTTCTATCTTCGGCCGTTATTTTTTAATAGCCATCTAAAATTTTGCATCTTACATATAAAAATCAATTGCTGTGCGTTAGTCTCGCTAAAACTCGAGAATGGCTGGACCGATTTGGCTAATTTTGATGTTGAATTTTTTGTGGAAGTTCAGGGAAGGTTTATACGGTTTTATATTGTCATTTTAGTAGCCACCAAAATTTTTACAGCTATATGTATAAAATGCTCTTTTTACAGTGTTTCTTGCCATACTCCTCCGAAACGACTTTACCGATTTTTATGAATTTTTTCAAGTGTACTCGACCGGACCGGGAGTAGGTTATTATCTATATTTCATACCCGTGCGTCTTAAGGGGGTTGCCCCCCTGATATTTATTTCTATTTTTTCGGAAAATCTCTTTTTTTTAATTTTATATTATGTGGAACGTAAAGATACATACAACCCTAAAATTTCACTTTTCTATCACTAACTGTTATTTTTTAATGGCCATTTAAATATTTTACACCTATATAAACAAAAGAAAGTCGTGACAGTTACCAACACATAACTCGAGAACGACTGAATAGATTTTTATGAAATTTTCCACGTATATTCGACCGGACCGAGAATAGGTTGTTGTGTATTTTTCATATTCGTACGTCTTAACGGGGGCTGTCCCCCTAATACATTTTTTTATTTTTTTGGTCAAACTGTTTTCTCTTAATTTTGTGTGATGTGGAAGGCAAAGGTGAATACAACCCTAAAGTTTCACTTTTCTATCTTCGACCGTTATTTTTTAATAGCCATCTAAAATTTTGCATCTTATATATAAAAATTAATTGCTGTGCGTTAGTCTCGCTAAAACTCGAGAATGGCTGGACCGATTTGGTTAATTTTGATGTTGAATTTTTTGTGGAAGTTCAGGGAAGGTTTATACGGTTTTATATTGTCATTTTAATAGCCACCAAAATTTTTACAGCTATATGTATAAAATGCTCTTTTTACAGTGTTTGTTGCCATACTCCTCCGAAACGACTTTACCGATTTTTATGATTTTTTTCAAGTTTACTCGACCGGACCGGGAGTAGGTTATTATCTATATTTCATACCCGTGCGTCTTAAGGGGGTTGCCCCCCTGATATTTATTTCTATTTTTTCGGAAAATCTCTTTTTTTTAAATTTTATATTATGTGGAACGTAAAGATACATATAACCCTAAAATTTCACTTTTCTATCACTAACTGTTATTTTTTAATGGCCATTTAAATATTTTACACCTATATAAAAAAAAGAAAGTCGTGACAGTTACCAACACATAACTCGAGAACGACTGAATAGATTTTTATGAAATTTTCCACGTATATTCGACCGGACCGAGAATAGGCTGTTGTGTATTTTTCATATTCGTACGTCTTAACGGGGGCTGTCCCCCTAATATATTTATTTATTTTTTTGGTCAAACTGTTTTCTCTTAATTTTGTGTGATGTGGAAGGTAAAGGTAAATACAACCCTAAATTTTCACTTTTCTATCTTCGACCGTTATTTTTTAATAGCCATCTAAAATTTTGCATCTTATATATAAAAATGAATTGCTGTGCGTTAGTCTCGCTAAAACTCGAGAATGGCTGGACCGATTTGGTTAATTTTGATGTTAAATTTTTTCTGGACTTTCAGGGAAGGTTTATACGGTTTTATATTATCATTTTAGTAGCCACCAAAATTTTTACAGCTATATGTATAAAATGCTCTTTTTACAGTGTTTGTTGCCATACTCCTCCGAAACGACTTTACCGATTTTTATGAATTTGTGCAAGTATACTCGATCGGACCGGGAGTAGGTTATTATCTATATTTCATACCCGTGCGCCTTAGGGGGGGATGCCCCCTGATATTTATTTCTATTTTTTCGGAAAATCTCTTTTTTTTAAATTTTATATTATGTGGAACGTAAAGATACATACAACCCTAAAATTTCACTTTTCTATCACTAACTGTTATTTTTTAATGGCCATTTAAATATTTTACACCTATATAAACAAAAGAAAGTCGTGACAGTTACCAACACATAACTCGAGAACGACTGAATAGATTTTTATGAAATTTTCCACGTATATTCGACCGGACCGAGAATAGGTTGTTGTGTATTTTTCATATTCGTACGTCTTAACGGGGGCTGTCCCCCTAATATATTTATTTATTTTTTTGGTCAAACTGTTTTCTCTTAATTTTGTGTGATATGAACGGCAAAGGTAAATACGACCCTAAATTTTCACTTTTCTATCTTCGACCGTTATTTTTTAATAGCCATCTAAAATTTTGCATCTTATATATAAAAATCAATTGCTGTGCGTTAGTCTCGCTAAAACTCGAGAATGGCTGGACCGATTTGGTTAATTTTGATGTTGAATTTTTTGTGGAAGTTCAGGGAAGGTTTATACGGTTTTATATTGTCATTTTAGTAGCCACCAAAATTTTTACAGCTATATGTATAAAATGCTCTTTTTACAGTGTTTGTTGCCATACTCCTCCGAAACGACTTTACCGATTTTTATGAATTTTTTCAAGTATACTCGACCGGACCGGGAGTAGGTTATTATCTATATTTCATACCCGTGCGTCTTAAGGGGGGTTGCCCCCCTGATATTTATTTCTATTTTTTCGGAAAATCTCTTTTTTTTTAATTTTGTATTATGTGGAACGTAAAGATACATACAACCCTAAAATTTTACTTTTCTATCACTAACTGTTATTTTTTAATGGCCATTTAAATATTTTTCACCTATATAAACAAAAGAAAGTCGTGACAGTTACCAACACATAACTCGAGAACGACTGAATAGATTTTTATGAATTTTTCCACGTATATTCGACCGGATCGAGAATAGGTTGTTGTGTATTTTTCATATTCGTACGTCTTAACGGGGGCTGTCCCCCTAATATATTTATTTATTTTTTTGGTCAAACTGTTTTCTCTTAATTTTGTGTGATGTGGAAGGTAAAGGTAAATACAACCCTAAATTTTCACTTTTCTATCTTCGACCGTTATTTTTTAATAGCCATCTAAAATTTTGCATCTTATATATAAAAATCAATTGCTGTGCGTTAGTCTCGCTAAAACTCGAGAATGGCTGGACCGATTTGGTTAATTTTGATGTTGAATTTTTTGTGGAAGTTCAGGGAAGGTTTATACGGCTTTATATTGTCATTTTAGTAGCCACCAAAATTTTTACAGCTATATGTATAAAATGCTCTTTTTACAGCGTTTGTTGCCATACTCCTCCGAAACGACTTTACCGATTTTCATGAATTTTTTCAAGTGTACTCGACCGGACCGGGAGTAGGTTATTATCTATATTTCATACCCGTGCGTGTTAAGGGGGGTTGCCCCCCTGATATTTATTTCTATTTTTTCGGAAAATCTCTTTTTTTTTTAATTTTATATTATGTGGAACGTAAAGATACATACAACCCTAAAATTTCACTTTTCTATCACTAACTGTTATTTTTTAATGGCCATTTAAATATTTTACACCTATATAAACAAAAGAAAGTCGTGACAGTTACCAACACATAACTCGAGAACAACTGAATAGATTTTTATGAAATTTTCCACGTATATTCGACCGGACCGAGAATAGGTTGTTGTGTATTTTTCATATTTGTACGTCTTAACGGGGGCTGTCCCCCTAATATATTTTTTTATTTTTTTAGTCAAACTGTTTTCTCTTAATTTTGTGTGATGTGGAAGGCAAAGGTGAATACAACCCTAAATTTTCACTTTTCTATCTTCGACCGTTATTTTTTAATAGCCATCTAAAATTTTGCATCTTATAGGTATATAAAAATCTATTACTGTGCGTTAGTCTCGCTAAAACTCGAGAATGTGTGGACCGATTTGGCTAATTTTGATGTTGAATTATTTGTGGAAGTTCAGGGAAGGTTTATACGGTTTTATATTGTCATTTTAGTAGCCACCAAAGTTTTTACAGCTATATGTATAAAATGCTCTTTTTACAGTGTTTGTTGCCATACTCCTCCGAAACGACTTGACCGATTTTTATGAAAGTTTGCAAGTGTATTCGACCGGACCGGTAGTAGGTTGTTATCTATATTTCATACCCGTGCGTCTTAAGGGGGCTTGCCACCCTTATATTTATTTCTATTTTTTCACAGAAACTCTTTTTTTTTAATTTCATATGATGTGGAACGTAAAGATACATACAACCCTAAATTTTCACTTTTCCAGCACTAACCGTTATTTTTTAATGGCCATTTAAATATTTTACATCTATATAAACAAAAGAAAGTCGTGACAGTTACCAACACATAACTCGAGAACGACTAAATAGATTTTTATGAAATTTTCCACGTATATTTGACCGGACCGAGAATAGGTTGTTATGTATTTTTCATATCCGTACGTCGTAGCGGGGGCTGCCCCCCTAAAATATTTTTTTATTTTTTTGGTCAAACTGTTTTTTCTTAATTTTATGTGATGTGGAAGGCAAAGGTAAATACAACCCTAAATTTTCACTTTTCTATCTTCGACCGTTATTTTTTATTAGCCATCTAAAATTTTGCATCTTATATATAAAAATCAATTGCTGTGCGTTAGTCTCGCTAAAACTCGAGAATGGCTGGACCGATTTGGCTAATTTTGATGTTGAATTTTTTGTGGAAGTTCAGGGAAGGTTTATACGGTTTTATATTGTTATTTTAGTAGCCATCAAAATTTTTACAGCTATATGTATAAAATGCTCTTTTTACAGTGTTTGTTGCCATACTCCTCCGAAACGACTTTACCGATTTTTATGAAGTTTGGCAGTTATGTTTGGTTTGACTGGGAGTAGGTTTATATCTATATTTCATACCTATACGTCATAAGGGGGTTACGTATGACGTCATAACTCTCAGAATAATGACGTGAAAAATACGAAATTAATTAGGTGTACTCCTTGCTATTTAGTTTTATTTATTTTTATCAACTTTTATTCAATTTTATGAAATTTTGTTTCATTTTATTTAATGATATTTAATTTTAATTTTATTTTATTTTGATTAATCAACACCTATATTGTTGGAAAACCCCGAACCCAATTATAAATACAGGGTTGTTTTGAATGTAAATAAAATAAAGCTGTTATATTCATTATAAGATAAACAAATTTAAGATTGCAACTGTTGCACTGCAAGCTTTATTTTGTTACTTCTAACTAAACTTTATTACTTCAAGCATACTGTGTAATTCATTAAAAATAATAATAAAAACTCATTCACATCGAGCATTTTTTGTTTATTAATTACGAATTCCTTTTGTTTATTTTAAGTTTATTGTTTACAAAAGTTTGTTCTTATCTATTGAGGCAGTACGAAGTCTGCCGGGTCAGCTAGTTTTCAATAAAAACCCTTATTCTTCGCAACAATAACAAGTTTTTTTAAAAACAATAAATAATGCTTTGAAATACATGGCGATTCCATATATGTTTGGGTGTGGGTATATAAAAAGTAGAATAGGAAAAATAAGAATAAGAGATTTCATAAGAAATTTGAAAGGGATCAGAACATCGGTATGAAAACAGAAATAAGGATATATAACTCCATGACAAGAAGTACCCTCTCTTACGGGTGTGAACATTGGAAAATAAACACGGAACCAAAGTACAAAAAACTCAAAGAATTACCACAAAATTTTTGATTTTTATTAAAAAGGTCAATAAAATTGGACGCGTTTCGGCTCAGCAAGAGCATAAGCATATAAGTACAACAGCACAAACATCAAGAACTGACCAGAACAGGAAGAAGGAAGAATCAACTAGTTTAAAAGACAAATATTACTGCACAAACATTCTTTGGTTTTTTTGTTAAGCAATTTTAACATTGTATTATAAATAAAAAAGTGATTGTGTAAGAACATCTTCATGTGGAGGAACCGCTGTTAGCTGTTCGCAAGATGGTTCCTCCACATTAGGATGTCCTTACACAATTACTTTTTGAAGTTATACTCCTTAAGGCGCGATTGAGAGTAAAATTTCATAATGCTGCGCGCTTATAATAGGCCGTAGTTCGGATTATCAAATTGTTCGGATTTTCGAACATATGTTCAAGATACATACAAAGCTCATAAACATAGTACATATGTGCATACGTTTTAGTTACAAGGAATAAAACACCTGCATTATAAAAAAATATTTTGTATGTATTTCTGAATAAACAAAAATGCGCGGTCATAGTTTGCCATATTGTCATATTAAATCCAAAAATTCCATCCGCGATCATATTTTTTAATTTTATAATTTTTTTGCGTTCGGATTACCAAAGTTCGGATTATTGACGCTCTACTGTAGGTTGTAACGGCCACGTTACGAGATTAGATCTTTAATTATTTTTATAATTATTTTCCCTCGGTCTCTCATTTAAATTCTCTAATTTCTCGTATAGGACTACTACGTGACGTCACACCTCGGTGATGGAACGTACAATATGCGCCACCTGTCGAGAGTTGTTTCGTGTTCTGAGAGAATTTGACGTTTACCTTGGCGGATAAACGCCTCTCGTTCTTGACTTGACTGTTGGCTGTTGTGTCGAATAGGTACCATAAAATGGCGGATGATTTCATCCAACGTATTTTATAACATCAAGCAGTGTTAATTGAGGTGAAAAGTTACCACAAATGGTTTTATGTAGTAGGGAGACATGGGGGTAAAACAACCCCTCTTGGAATCAGAATAGAAATCACCGGTAATAAAATCGTTTTTTATAATAATTTTTTGTTAGTTTTTTATTGCAATATTAGTTTCATTGTTAAATTTCCTTAGTGAAGCCATTAGGTGAAGTTATATAGATTATTTCGATTATTTAATATCCATATTCAAGTAAAATTATATATTAATAGATTTTGGTTAGACATAACCAAACATATGCAATTCTCAATTAATATTGGAAATAATTATCACTTCTCCGTAGGTTTTAAATTTATTGAACATCCAATATTTTATAAATTCAATATAGTTTTACAGATATTCTCTCAGATAAATCATATTTTATATTCCCATTTCAAATTCAAGGTCAGTTGTTCATGTCTTCACACTCAAAAATAGTTCAAGGTTACTTGAGATCGGTTTTTGTTCCATTTTTAATGGTCGGTTTTTCTATACTATTGCTTCTAAAAAGTTTCCTCATTTATTTCTTTCTTCCCTTTACTTTTTGCTCATGTTTATATGGGACATAAAACTGGGAATGTTTTTCCAGCCATTTGGGAGAAACCCTAACGAAGTCGTAGCCCCTTATTTGACCACCCAGGGAAACCACTACAGCCACAGTCAAGTCACCATTGGGAGTATGTCATTTGGGAAACAACCGGGGCGTTCCTGCTCCTGATTTTCATTCTACACCTGGACATATAGGAGGTACCGTTTCGTACCACCCAGGTGTTCATTTTGGATTGCAGCATCGGACTTTACCTTGAAGTCTTTGGATGAAGGTATAGGTTTGGGAACATTTAGTGATGTGTTTTAGTAACTATTGGTTTTTTTTACATTTCAGACTCTCGGTTTAATGCACTATGTTAATTAATTTTTTTTCCAGATTTAGGTTACCTCTGGTTTTTTTTTAATATGACATATTTTTATACTATTGGATTAGGTTCCCCAACTTATGGTTAGTTACTTGTGTACACAAGGTAATACGCCTAGAAAATTAGGTTTTTATATTTTATTATTGGTCTGATATTTATTTTTGTATTATTACTTGCTTGTTTCCCAAATATGTTATTATTTATTCGCTTTATCTCATTTGTTCAGTTAATTCGTCGCTACTTTATTTTATTGCATTTGCTCGGGTAATTTAGGTCATCGTTTCGGTATTTATCTTAGATTCATTTTTATAACTTGTATTAATTCATTTTGCTTAATTCATCATGTACTTTCTCTTCGTCAGATTAGTTATTGTTATTTTGTTATTAGTTATTTGTAACAGATTAGTTATTGTAGTTAGCACAAATATAACTTTTGTATAACTTTTGTCATGTTAGAGTCACAGGATATGCACTTTGTGTAACTCAGAGATTGTCAAAAATCTAGTAGTTATTTTAATAAATGTTTATTTATTTTGTATATCATTTATTTTTATTATTCCCCTATGTTCATTATTACAGGTTTGATATATTTAATATTTGACAGCAGTATAAGATACCTGGGAGAATGATCGAAGATCATTTTCATGGCGCCCATGATTTGTTAGATTTATTTATCTTGTTCGTCTTTAGAAATTATTCATCTTCATTCCTCTTCAGTACATTATTCTTATTTTATTAGTTCACCTTTAAGTCATCATTACTATCTACATAGAGCTACTGTTCTTCGACAGGCATGCAAAAGAGCCGTATCCATCCTTGAGTGTCAAGTTGTTCTCTTGTATCTCTTGCTAGCCAACTCTATTCAGTTTGCCTCTGTCCCTCCATACTTCTACTGCTATCCCTATTATCCCTTTTAATCCCCCTTTCTTCAGTACTACTGCAAAGTAGTGTTTTTCTTACTGCGGCTTCTCAACGTAGAAGCCACTTCACCCTTTTCTTTACATCTATATCTCTACATATTATGTCTCATATATTTGTCCCATAGCTTACAGTTAGTTACCTAGTCTTTTCATTTTTTTTCCTTACTTCTGTTGGAGTCTATCTTTCTTTTTACTTTCACTCCAACAGAAGTTTTTTTCTTTTTGTTACAAGGTCTAAAAATGAATTTTGCCAAAACAAAAACAATGACAAACACACAAGATAATAGAAACGTAATACTAAACAACAACACAATAGAAGCGGTTAATTATTGTATATATTTGGGAAAGATAATTAAAATAAATAAGGAAAACGAAACAGCGGAGGTAAAAAGAAGGGTCAGATTAGCCTTGGAAGGATTTTGGTTAATTAAAATGGGTCCTAAAGAATAAAAAAATACAACAATACTTAAAAACAAGATTGCTTGACCGTCGCATTCTCCCAATGCTCACATACGCATGCCAAACATGGATCTTGACCAAAGAAAACATGGATAAAATAATGAAGACACAAAGAGCCATGGAGGGAGCAATGTTAGGAATAAAATTAATAGACAAAAAGCAAAACAACTGGGTAAAAAATGAAACAAAAGTCAAAGACGCAGGACAACATATAGCCAGGCTAAAATGGAACTTCGCCGGTCATAACGCTAGACAAACGGACAAGGTGGAATATCACGATACAACAATGGAGACCATGGACAGGAAAGAGAGCAAGAAGACGACCCTAGATAAGATGGGGAGACTGGGGGAATGGGGAAACTGGGGAAGTTTATATTCAAAATTGGGCGAATTAAAGGGCAAAAGAAGAAGAAGAAGAAGATTATAAATTATACTATAGATTATATTATAAATTTTATTATATATTACATTATAAATTATATAGTTTGTCCATATTACTTATCACGAGCAAAATCCGCTTCCGTCTCTCCGACTATTACGTGCAATTAGTTAAGATACTTTTGGTTAGTACAATGTTTTTGTCGTTAATAGTATTAGATCGTCTAAGAATGCTTTACAGTGATGGCCGTTTCTGAAGATAGTTTCCTGCATTTTCTTGCGCTGCTTATTCATATTAAATGCCTTAAAATTTCTGGGAATGTATAGGAAAGAATTTGTACCATAATTGAAATTTATATTTTGTGAAGAGACTGGAGAGTTATAAAATTTCTAGATGAGCAATATTTTTACTTTTTCTAAAATTTTGTGGGGAGGTCATCTTTGTCGGCAGTAGGTGCATATATTTGGACGTTTCGTATTCGTTACTACCTAAATCTAGCTGCCTTACTTAAAAGCTGTTTTATAGATGTTTGAATATGGTCATTTTTGGTAAAAAGTGGGTCTATTTTAATTTTTTACCAAAATAACGCCTTGACGTTTGACAAAAAAATTCAAGTTAAAATTAGAGATCAGCGGCTAAAATATGACGTTTTCAAAATCATTTTCGGTAAATAGGGAATGTAGAAAAAAATTCTTAAAAAAACGTTAAAAATGGCTATTTTTGTTTTTTAGAGCTCACAAAATGGCCGTCTGAGCTCAAAAAAATCTGAAAAACTTCAGAGAGGCATTTTTGTTGTAGTACAACAACATACAACTAAAATTTGGGAAAATCGGTAGACCTCCCCACAAAATTTTAGAAAAAGTAAAAATATTGCTCAGATATATCCTGTATAAAATTTACTTATATTATTAAACCCAATGTGTCCTATCTAGATGGTAATATGTGTCGTACGACTTACAATTAAAACAGAGCGGGTACTTAAACTTTCAGTAAACGTAATCATCAAACGTGTTTTGCACACCAGACATAAAAAGGTCGACAGACTGTAAAAAAACCTTAAAATTTGAAATCTCTCCGCTCACATTGTGTCTGAAACAATAAAGCCTGATTTCGGTTCTGTCTAATCAACTGACTTCCGGTCCGTTAACTCCCCACATACTAGGTCCACACATTTTCCCAGCAGCGTGTCAAAGGGTCTCCCGTTTATTCGCTCCATAATTGTAGGTATCGATTCCCTGCTATTCCCTTTTGCTCTTCTTAGGTACCCATTATGTATTTGGATCTTTGTGTAGGTCTAAAGGAAGGATGATGACGATGGTTGAGTGATTTTTATTTGTTCGTGTGTAGGCGGAAAAGGATTTTAAGCGACTAATGTTTTATGAGAATTCAAAAGGTGTTAACGAACCAGCTCGTGTAAACATAAAACGCTGATACGATTATATTAATGTTAAAAGATTTTTTAAAATAATCCTCATTTAAAAGGATATGTAACAAAAAAGTAACTTAGTGGATTCTTATCCGATGTTAAAAAAGTATTACATTTAAGAGCGTAGGCGCAAAACTTCGAACCAATGCACATTCATTATTTTCGAATTCTGAGAAAAAACGAATAAGTATTTTTAAAAAATATAAACACAGAATGAAAGATTACATTATTACCGAAGGCCAAAAGTCACTTATAATAAACAAATAGTTTCTTTTGAATAAGATATATCAAAACAAAAATCACACTCAATGTGCTCTTCTTTTTCACCGCTGTAACTTATTAAAATATACATTATAAGAGCTTTCATTTTACATTTAAATTTTGCAAAAGTACTTACTAGTTGTTTCAGGATTAGAAAAATATGAATGCATATAAAAAGCATTTGCCCGAAATTTTGCGCCTATGCTCTTAACGTCAAATTAAAAAAATATATCTTATTTCGTGTTTTATATATTCAGTGACCGTTCTAGAGATCTTTCAAATAAGATTATTTACTCTGTCATGTCATAAATTATGCCAATTAATAATAAACACGTTCGCGAGCATGAATAAAAAATATTAAATTTTAAAAATGCATATGGTTTTTAATAGTGGTGTCAATGTAGTTTTTACTTGTGGAAAAAATCTAACAAGATAAAACTTTTTATAGTTCCATTAAGAAATGTATAAAAAAACATATCAAAAGATTTAATCCTAAATTTTTTTAAGCAAATTAACTGCCAAATTTGTTATTTTTTTAAAATACCTACGAAAATACAAATTTTAGAAAAAAACTGACATGACCATTGAAAAATTCAGAAAATGTTAATCAAAAAATAACTATAAAGATTTTTCTAAAATTGAATCTACAGCTTTTATAATGTTGTATTTATAACGCGCGAGTCATCTCTCTCACATGCATTGGCGCACTATCTCACAGCTTTCGGTCGAAAGTTTAAAGGACTATTATTACAACTTTATAATGTGCTTTTCAAAGCAGATGTAATCTTTAAAATGCACTAAAATATAATTAACTATTTTGATTGGGAAATAAGCCACAATTAAATTGAACAAATAATTTTATTAACGTTTCGACGCCCAAATCGGATGTCATTGTCAAAATACAAAATATTGGAATATTTTGTACACATATTCAGTGCATACTTATATTTTTAATGATTTCTAAAAAAATATAGTACAAAGATATTTGAAAAAACTGGCGAGCACGTCCAAAATAAAAAATATATTTACTTAAACAAATAAACACATCAGAAGATGAAGACTAAGAAGGAAATTGAAAATGGTTATTCATTTTTGACATCAGAAGATGTTTCTACTTTCACCTGGCGTTGCGGACGTAGATTCGTCCGCCGAAAATTTACGGATACACGCATACACACATGTAATATATCCGTATTCGTATGGGTTTTATGGTTCCACGAATCGAGTATGAATCAATGTTTGTGTGTATCAAATACTACTGCAAAAGTAGTATTTTCTTTCATCGGCTTCTCAACGTAAAAGCCCCCTTCACTTTTTTATTTAATTTTTTGTTCCATTAGTTTCATCTAGTTTTTTCTTTTTCTACTTCTGTTGTAGTTTATCATCCTCTTTACTTTCACTCCAACAGTTTTCTTTTTTTGTTACATTGCATCTTCATTTTGTTATCTTGTCATCTTTGTTATCTTTTTTACATTATATTTTCTTTTTTTATTACATCTAATGTACAAAATACAAAAAAACGCTAAGTTTTTATTATGCTTCCAATTGGATTTCTCTATTTATTTTCCAAAAAAATATATATTGGTTTTTTACCCTCAACTTTTCCATTTTTTATCATAGAAAGTTTGGAAAAAAAGCATTTAGTAAATTTTAACAATATCTATAATATAAGGCTATTAGTATCAAAACCCTCAGTATCAAAATATGGTGACTTTGAAAGGGTTGGTAAAGGTAGCTTTTGCATGTTAGTACAAGCTTTAATTATCAATATCTCACTCATTTTTTGTCGTACAAAAAAATTTTGCCAGCCAACTTCTAGGGAATATAGAAAATCTATATTCCATTTCTAAGCATTTTTTCGTATCTCTGATGCTAATCTTTCTATTCTGAAAAAGGTATATTTTAACAAACTGTAAAAATTTGATATTCGCTTTTAACTCCATTTTTTTTATCAAATCATTCTAAACCGGTCAAGTTTCTACTATCTATTAAAAATAAATAAATACAGAAGACTGAATGAACAAGGCCAATGACTAGTTTTAATTGTGGTGGTAATAAGGGGATTTTTCCGCTCACTTTCATGCTGAAAACAATAGGGGCTGATTTCCTATTCATCATAAGTCACTTAATTTTTGAGTTAAAAACTTTCTATTTATTTTTTAATATAGATCTCTTTAAATACTTTAAATTAGTTTTAATAAGTTATCCTCGAAAATGCATATTTTTCCCATCTTTTAAATTTGAGCTACAAAATTTGGCATTTGACGAAGAACATCTAACCTATATTAAAGTATAGCCCAGTTACTGTTAGTCTTAAAGCAAATTAAGATAAAATAGTTGGTTTATTTTTTAAAAAGGTATATTTTTATTAATTAGAGTTGTTTTGATAAAACGAATAATTTTTGAGTTATTAGCAGAAAACTGATTATATTTATTTTGTCAAAAAAAACTATAAAATATATTTTGCTTAGAATTAATCTCTACCAATTTTGACAGTTAAAATATAATAAAAAATTTCCGCCCCCGAGATGGGGTGGCAACCACCCACATGGTAGAAGCGCCTTTCGATATGGTATTGATTTTGATCTTTGGACTATCCACTATTAAATTTCAAAGTTTAAAAAAATCGATTCATTCTGTAAAAATTGCGAGATGAAAACCTTCGGTTCCTGGACTACAAGAAGATTTTCTATTTTCTATTTTTAATGTTTATTATTTCAACTTAACATAAATGTCAACTTTTTTTTTATATGCATAAATTACTTATAACTACATCTCTTTTTGTATTACAACTAGATGAATTGTGAAGAAACGAATTTCTTTGATTTTTCATAAGCTACAACAATGTTTAAATAGTTTTTTTCCTTAGATGCATAATTCTTAACGTACTCGCAAAAAACTGTCCGAAAAGGTGGCATTTTTAATGAAAATGGCAAATTTTTAACAACGCACAATTCAAAAATTATGAGAATAAAAAATATAAAACAGTTTTTGCTTAGAATTACATTCTCTAGCCAATTGCGTGGTAATTTTCACCAAAAAATGTTGCACTCCCGAGAAAACGTGAGAACCACCCCCAAGATAAAAGCGGCATAATGTATAGGGTAAACTTTGAATTAGCAGATAAGTAGAGGCTCTTCCCAAAATTTCATTAAAATTGGTTGCAGTAGGAATGAAGTCGGAAGTAATATCCTGTTTTTGCTGTCATTGACTGGCATATTTAGAACAAGCACGGACCTTCCAATACTTGTAGAATTAGAAGACAACGGGAAACAAGAAACAGGATATTAATAATAGAATTAAAATAACGATGAAACTAGACTATTAGACCTGGATCCGGCGTAAGAAAGAAAAGTTGATTAATAGCAAGCTGAAAATTTGTTATAAGCTTAAGGGTGTCTAGTCGGATAAACTTTGATGCACGGGAACACTGGAACAGGGGAAGTTTTAACTGTGGAGCATGATAAACCTGTCGTCCTACAAGTTTATGATTGTGAAAAATAGCAGGTCGTTTTTAAGTTTATTCGATAGCCAAGGTTATGTAATATATGAGAAAATGTTTGTCCGACAAAAATGTTGGGCATTTTAGCGAGTCCGACACGTAGAACATGTCACATCACAGGAATTATGTTGGTGATGAATAGCAGTCCGATTTTTGCATGAGAGTTTAATGAAAGGTTAAAAAAGCAATTGGAAGTTCTGTCCGACAAAATTAATGGGAAGTGTTCGTAGTCAGACATTCTAAACAGGTAAGATATAGACAAAAATGCTGGTGATAAATAGCTTTGCGACAAAGACGAAATTTAATTAAGTAAATTATTCCTTACCAAGAATGACTGTTGTCAGAAAAAAATAAGTGGTAGATTTTGTAGTCGGACAATTTAAAAAAATAATTTTTGTAATTTCAATAAGAGGTGATTATTCTATGTCAAAAGTACCTGCCATCAATTACAATCGATATCTTTCGATTTATCTCAACATCATTTAGATACCTCACTGTAATACATTTATAGTAGATCAGGCAAATTATATTATGGATTGAGTGGTGTAGCTATCTTTGTCTGCCACATGCGCGGGATCGCTTGGTTAAAAGAGATAGATAGACCACCTATCGACTTTTTGCACTGTATTCCCTGTCTACCCTTATGTTTATGAATACATTTCCATTTAAGAAAAACTGTCACTTTTGACAATAATTCATAATAAATTGCAATCGTAACTTCAAATTTAAACTAATCGATTTATTTTGGCAGCAAATTATTTCTTGTCATGTGACATATTAATTATATTATTATTTCATTTGTAGAAAGTTGAGAAAAATTACGTTATACAATTTTAGTAATAATTTATTTTGGTACCCTTTTTCAATCAAGCAAAGCATTATAGCACGAAGAATGATATTCAATAGAATTTTCACAATTATCTGGCAACTGAATATTATTGAATTGATGACCAAGTATTTTACTAACTTTGTAAAATGTTCGAAAATTACTCAAAAATGTTTCGTTGAATGGTTTCACTTTTGATTTGGCGACTTAAAATTTAAACTGTTGACACTCAGAAATAGACACAAAGACACTCCATAGTTAATATAAATTTTAATTTCCAACACACGTGGCAAACAGAAACTCAGAGACCATGTACTTTCAAATACTGCTTTGTATAGCACAAAGAGTCACACTGACAAATGCAGCCTTCTAATACATACTTCTAAGCATAATGTGTCATATTTACGTCTATTCTTATAAGCACCAAAGTTTTAGACTCTTCACATTTTTCAATGTCGTTTACAGGGTTAAGATTTGAGTATGGAAAAAAATGTATACAACTTTTTTTGTAGGAAATTTTCCGTATTTTCTGATGCGCCTAATTAGAAAACCCTAAGAGATTGCTTTCACATGTTCTTTGACATTTTTTATTGTCATTTTGAGAATATCTAGAACAAACTCCACCCAAAAAAATAATTGTTTTGCAATATATACATGCAATGATACTTACCTCACTGTTTTTGGAGTGTGCATGTATATATATGCACATGCAAATATGTGAATATAAATAATAACATACAACTAAAATAGCTTTATCAATATGTAACTAAGTCATTCTGAAAAAATGTTTTTTATTTATTTCCTTCCATTTGCCCAAACTTTTTGTCCGACATATAACTTTTTGCGTTACAAAATATAATTTGTACATAAACAAATCAAAATTAGCTTGCTATTTATCACCAATATTTTTGTCTATATCTTACATGTTTAGAATGTCCGACTAGGAAAATTTCCCATTAATTTTGTCCGACAGAACTTCCAATTGCTTTTTTAACCTTTCATTAAACTCTCATGCAAAAATCAGACTGCTATTCATCACCAACATAGTTCCTATGATGTGACATGTTCTACGTGTCGGACTCGTTAAAATGCCCAACCTTTTTGTTGGACAAACATTTTTTCATATATTATATAGCGTTGGCTATTGAATAAACTTAAAAACAACTTGCTATTTTTCACCATCATAAACTTGTCAGGACGACACGTTTATCATGTTCCACCGTTAAAACTTCCCCTGTTCCAGTGTTCCCGTGCATCAATGTTTGTCCGAATAGACACCGTTAAGCTATTAACAAATTTTCAGCTTGCTATTAATCAACTTTTTTTCTTACGCGGGATTCAGGTCTATATGCAACGAACAATTAATTTATAAATAAAAACAAAATAACCAGAAAAACAAAAAATTCATTGTTCGTGTTCAAGTATATATTGTACCTATATAAAATATAGGCCTGTATTAACCTTTGGTTGCGAGTAGTGGATTCTAATAGAACGACAAAACAGTAAAATACAGGTAGTAGAAATGAAATGGCGCACCAGAGCAACAGTGGCCTAAGCCACAAATTGAGATTTTTGGATTAATATATCAATAAAATCAGAAACATTAAATCTTGGGATTAACAAGGGTCTACACAATCTACCTCTATATTTGGCTAAATGGCACTACATAATTTGTAGCGCCATCCCATAAGCATAATGGAAAAACAAATGCAAAGATAGCATTTATCTTAAAACTTCGTTTTTGGGGTGAGGCCACTGTTGCTCTGAGCGCCTCAAATATCTGAGACGAGTTCGAGGAGTTACCAAAAGACATATCCTACGGAACACTCAAATATAGTCAACATAAGAGTATAGAGAAAGAAGGCAATTTACTTGGTATGGTAGGGTCATATTCAGAGAATCCAGGATACAAGACCTGTGAAAGAAATTTGGCAGGCAAAAAAAGAATGTGTGTGTACTTTGTACGCACGCAAGAAGTTATACTTCTATTATATAATTTCAACGAAATAAATATACTTAACAGTTACAATACAAAAAATTAACAGTAATTACCAAAAATTAACCAAAATTTAACAATGCCAAAAATTAAAAAAAAAGAATATGAATCGTCCGGGATTTGAACCCGCGATCTCGCGATCTCGCGATCTCTCGATCTCTGGTCCAATGCCCTACCAACCAGGCTATCAAGGTGCCTGCTATTGACGTTTCGCATATACATAATTAGTGACATCACGGTGACAAGTGAAATATAAAAATAGTTTTTTTATTATTTTACGCCCAAGGAAGACAAACCCAAAGACACAAAAATTATAATAAATAATACATTTACTAAAAAACACTAATATATTATTTTAATGGCTTATTTGCGCTGATACATAACTTGAAAGATTAGCAACGAACAACATACTATTGAACGTAAAAAAATAAATTGTTAATCACCTATAGGTAGATCTTGGCCATAGAAATAAGTTGCTTTAAACTGCAGTTACATATATCGCAGTAAGTACTTAAGGCATTTTAATAGCTGCACATGACGAATAGAGAAGAATTAAACATAAGGTTAATTCTAGCTTGTGTATTTCTGAATGTAATCGAATTTCTTACTGGCTAAGACGGATAAGATTATAATAAATATACAATAAAATATTTTATTAATACTCATCTCACTCCTGAGGAAGACAAATCCAAAGACATAAAAATTATAATAAATAGATTTACTAAAAACACTATTATATTCTTTTCACACCTTTTCTCGCACTGATATATTTATACATCACTAGAAAGATTTAGCAACTAAACGCCATACTGTCTGTGTGCGCATGCGCGCAGTATTATGAAATTTTACTCTCAATCGCGCCTAAAGAAGTATAACTTCAAAAAGGAAAGAAGAAAAACGAAATGTAGACCACGACAAACTTGGAGTAGAACCCTAGGAAGATTCATCGACAAAAAAGGGAACAAGATAGACAAAACAAGGACGCTGCCTAGAAATAAGAAGGAATAGGGAACTTGCAAAAGTTTTTAAATATTAAAATGATATTAAAAAACATAAGGTAACATTATCTTAAAACGCTTGCATGCGAAAAAAACAAATATTTTTAACCCGTACGCTAATTACGACGTTTTGAAAATGCTATAAAATTCAAATATCTTAGGAGGCTCTTGAACGTTCTTCTATTGGTTCGACGTCACCGGCCACGGTGAACCGGCGGAAACAACGCGGTTAAGGTAGATATCACGGGTATATTACATTTTAATCGTCTTTAATGAAAAATTCCTAGGTATTATTTATGTTCATCTTATATATTGTAATAAGTAGTTCCCCAATCAGCTTAGTTTTAAACTGAAATTGATAAAGTTGAGTGCTACCTTGTAAAGAGTTTAAAACGCATAATATGACGGACGAGGGTTTTTCAAAAGGTCAATCTGACTAACTTACCTACCGTTGATATCTTCATCGTGGCAACTTTTATAAAAAGTAGTAAAAGCTATTCGATTGGAGAAATGCGAGGTGTCAAGGCAAATAAGTAAGAGTTATTAAAAAGCATGTTTAAACCGTTTATAACAATAGTTTGGTACCATTATTTTATAGTACTTACACGGTTTACCCCGTGGGTTTGATCTACCTACCTCTAATCGAAGGATTTCGTATATCCTGGAAAAGATTACGGTGTAATTTGCATTATAATAAAGACTATATTTTATTGTAATGTTTATTAGTACCTACTGGAGCCATTCATTATTGTGTTCAAAACCTTTTGAGAAAAGATTATGGTGATAAGCAGCAACAAAATTCTTCTTTACAAAGTTAATAATACGCATAAATAAGAACAATCATTATTGTAATTTTACAAGTTAATATCTTTATCATCTCAGCTTATACTTACACCGCATCCCTCGGTAGACCGCAAGCTATAGTAGAAACCCGACTGTAGACCGCATACTATAGTAGCACCAATACTTTTTAGTTACTCTTACTTTTATTACTAAAAGTTTTGTTTATTTTTAAGTTACTTGTTTCTTCTTTGTTCTTCAACACAAGAAACGAACAAAGTAATTTCATAAAAAAGAACTTTCTGATACATGTCAACAGAGATAAAATGTTAATATTTTGCCTGTCACAGAAAAAATCATTTTTGCCACAGAGTAAAACAAGATATTTCAACTATATTATTTATCTATGGGCAAACTGCATTAAATGCAATGGCCCACCCCGAACGGACAAACGATATGAGTGGCCTGTGACGTCAGACCTCAGGTCTCGCTTTTGAAGTTTGTTTAAAACGGAAATTTTAGGCGCGGAAATTTGATTAGATGTTGTACGTACACTATTCATTGTTAAGACGTAATATTTTGAATATAACATTTTAAAACATAAATTAACAATTTTATGCAATAAAAATTTTTAGTGCCAGTTCCCTATTGGTCAAATTTCTACATCATGTAAAATATTAGAATATAGAAGAATGTCAGTTAAGTTTAAAAATAAGATTAAGTAATGTATTGTCGCCCTAAATCACTATGTGGCAAGTTTTAGTCAACTTCCGTTATAACTGGAAGAGATGGCTTTAAATATTTTGGAATAATTTGACCTCATCAAAAAAAACCCCTCATCTTAAATGTTCAGATATTAATTACGTCGAGTTCAGATATTACATCCAAGTCCGAGGATGGTGTAGGATGTGCTTTTTATATTCCCTCCAAAAATATTAATTATTCCTACAAACTAGATAACATATTTTATATATTTAGCGCTGAAGCTATTGCAATCTCCGAAGCTTTGACGTATGTAAGTCAGTCTAAAATTGATTCTGTAATAATTATATCGGACTCCCTGTCTGTTTTAAATTCCTTGGTTTTGACTAAGTACCCAAGGTTCTCCTCCAATTATATCATATTACATGCAATCAAAAATCGCTTTTTGGAACTACATAAAATTAATAAAAAGATTAATTTTGTTTTGGTTAAAATATCGGTCTTGAACGTCTTGAATATAATGAGCATGTTGATATGCTGGCGAAAAAAAGTGTAAAAAATGGTTTGCCTAATAAACATCCTGTAAGTTTTTGTGATGCAGTCTCTTATATTAAAATGAAATATCTCACAATTTGGAATGAATGTTGGTCACATCATACTTATATCAACCCTTCTAGGTACTGTAGTATACAAAAGAAAATACCGAATAGAACGTGGTTCCAGCCATATAATTATTCAAGAAAATACATCACAACTCTAACATTTCTTCGTTTTGGTCACGCCTGTTATCCCACACACCTGCATAAAATTCGTGTTCTCGAAAATGGTCGATGTCCAAATTGTGATAAAAAAGGTGATTTAGATCATAATTTTTTGAATGCCAAAAATATAATAATTAAACCGATTGATTTATTTAGCAGCTACATAGACATAAGATACCAGCTCCGTTTAACATCCTTAGTATCTTAGCCAATGGACAAGAGAGTATGTATAATGCATTGGTGATGTTTCTGCCAAGTACCAAAATATTTTTGTAGTGTTAAGTATTAAAAGTATATGTGTGTATATGTATATGTATAGTATGGAATAACTAGATCCAAACCCAGACATCCAAAGTAAAAAGTTATCCTCCAACACCAAATCGTTCTATATGGTCCACATATTGCTCAGAAAAAAGTCACACCGTTTTGAGCATCGGGTTTGGGGGAGAGGGGGAGAAATCGGTAAATTCCTAGTTTTTTTAATTTTTCGTCATTATTTCTAAAACTATGCGGTTTAGCAGGAACAACCTTCTATACAAGCATGTTCTGCATTGAATTTTAAATAAAAAAGGCCCTATGCATAATCCTTCTAAAATGAACGGTTCCAAAGTTACGGAGGTAGAATAGTATAATTGGTCCAAAAAAAAAGCCTAACCCAGACATCCAAAGTAAAAGTTTTCCTCCAGCACCAAATTGTTCTATATGGTCCACATGTTGTTCAGTAAAAAGTTACATCATTTTGAGCGTGCGGTTTGGGGGAGAAGTAGGTAAATTAGTAGTTTTTTTATGTTTTTCTTCAATATTTCTACAAATATGCTTTAGTGTAAACAACGTTCTATAAAAAAATGTTCTACATCAAATTCAAGACAAAAAAGGTTCTATACATAATTGTTATAAAATCAACGGTTCCAGAGTTACGGAGGGTGAAAAGTGGAGGTTTTCGATACTTTTTATATTTTTTTGGGCAATTTATAATATTTTTAATAATTGAAAGAAATTTTATTTAAGAGGATTTGCTATTTCAGTTGTCGATGGTATGTTAGTGATAAGCCCTTGAAGAAACGTCAACCTCACCACTCAAAATCATCATCAATTGCCCATAAAATATAAAAAATATCGAAGACCTCCACATTTCACCCTTCGTAACTCTGGAACCGTTGTTTTAATACAATTATGGATTGGACCATTTTTGTTTTAAATTTTATGTAGAACGTTTTTATATAGAACATTGTTTACGCTTAAACATAGTTTTAGAAATATTGAAGAAAAACCTAAAGAAACTACTAATTTACCGACTTCTACCCCATCTCCCCCAAAACCGGACGCTCAAAATGGTGTAACTTTTTACTGAACAATATGTGGACCATATAGAACAATTTGGTGTTGGAGGAAAACTTTTACTTTGGATGTCTGGGTTAGGCCTTTTTTGGACCAATTTTACTATTCTACCTCCGTAACTTTGGAACCGTTCATTTTAGAAGGATTATGTATAGGGACTTTTTTATTTCAAATTTAATGTAGAACATGTTTTTATTTCAAATTTGTATAGAAGGTTGTTCATGCTAAACCTCATAGTTTTAGAAATACTGACGAAAAACCTAAAAAAACTCCGAATTTAGCGACTTCTGCCCCTCTCCCCCCAAACCCGTTGCTCAAAAAGGTGTGACTTTTTTCTGAACATTATATGGACCATATAGAACAATTTGGTGTTGGAGGATAACTTTCACTTTGGATGTCTGGGTTATGTCATTTTTTGAATCAATTGTATCATACTAGTATGTATATAGAGAAAATATGGTGAGCATCTTGGACAGTCCATAGCAAGGCGGCTTTCAAATTGAGTAGGGAGCCGCGGAAGATAAAAACAAAGAAAAAATTTGCTATGAAACTTTGAGGTCCTCACCGTCTTGTTTATTATTATTCTTATTTTATTATTCTTATCTTATTGTTATTGTTATTAAATTTTTGCAGATCGTTTTTGAACGCACCTCTGATGTTGAAAGGAGGCTATAATTAGCTTACCTTAGCTTAGTACCATCTCTTTATTTCAGTACATAAATTACCTCTCAACAGCTATTGAACTAATTTTTCTTCGTTATTGATATTTTATGGACGTACGGTCTTCAAATATTTAATCGTCTTAATATAGTAGTCATGTTGTGACTGGCTGATTGACATAAAGTCCATGCCATTAAAAAAAATTACGTCGAGTTTTTCTAAACCGTCTACTAGAACTCCGAAAAAACCACCCTGTATGATTTGCCTTTATTCTGTCACTAATGGTGCCACAATAAAAATTAAATTGGAACGTACACAAAAGTTTGGGGATTTAATGGAACAAAACCCCCATAAAATTTTTATGGGGTTCACAAATTTTACTTTAATTTTTATTTAAGATACTGCTGCCATAAGAATACCACATGTCTATTTTCAATAAAAAATCTCTAAGAGTTTTCGATTTTCATTTTGTAACTTCAAAGGGCTGTAACTTTTTTTGTGTGCACTATTGTATATGTGAGTGTGGTAAGTGAGGTTCAATCAACCTATTTTCGACTCCAGAATCTGTGGTATAATTTATGACCAAACTTTTCGGGACACTTTGTATATGCGTATAAATAATATTTAAAAATTTCTATTTCTGTTAACTTGAAGAAATACACAATAATATGTTTCATTTAATTTGTATAACTGTATTATAAAACGTTTCTATGAAGCACATTTGTTCGGAATACACTGTAACTATAATCGAACGAAGGTGATATTTTGACAAAAATTGGTAACATTTATGTGACAGTTGCGGTGATGACACTTCATATTTGTTTATATTCTTTACTATAAGTAATTGTTTCATTATATTTACTGTTCTTATTATGTATTTTAACGTAAGATTATAACTTAATTTTTGTTTTCTATTTCTAAAGTTTTTATTTATTTACATTGAATATTAATTTGTTTTGCTGTATAATTCACTTCCGCAAAAATTTTGTGATATATTTGATTTAAAATGAATTGAAGAATTTTTTGTAATTGGGCAACAATGTCAACTTAGATCTCTAACGTAGATAATGACGTGCAACGGTGAGTAAATTATACGGACTGTACATAAATATGCACAAACATTTTCCCTTTTCTAAATAAAAATTGACTCATATTTCTGAGCTCAGTAACTTTTGAACTGTATAACCGATTTTCAAAATTAGACATGCGTTGTAAAAGCAATGATCGCTTCTATTAGAAGCTGCAAAAGTCGGAGTTAAATTTTCAAAGTATTTGGGACGAGAACGAAAAACAGGCCCTAAATAGGAAAGGCCGTAAGATCCACACCCTTGGACCACAATGGATGATTGGCATATAAATGGGTGAATCTTTTCCTGAACTTTAAGATGTGAGTTAGCCCAATTTTCAATTCAGTCACATTTAGAAAATCGAAAATTTCGTGTATGTATAGTGTCGATTATAGGGGGTGTAGGTGTGCGCCACTGGCGAGAACTGCCGTTCTCTGGTAAAATTTAGTCATCAATTCATTTTGTTTGAGCATTTCGATAACGTACAGTTATGCCACCACCGCATTTTTTTATGTAAATCATTTTTGTTCTCATTCAGGGCTCTGGATTAAAGTTTAATTTAACGCAAGCCGAAAATAAAAATGCACAGCACAATAATTATTACATTCAATATCTGTGTGTCACCATAAATAAATTTGATTCAAATTCGAACATTGATTGTGTCACTTAGTCGTTTGATCAATTAAGTTTTTTAATGTTCTGTTAACCGTCTTTTCGATTATCCTTCATACCCTTTGTCCGGTGCCCTGACGGATAATCGAGGTTCCACTGTATATGGAAAGAAGGCAGTTAACTTAGTATGGTAGGGTCTTCGTCAGAGAATCCAGGATGCAAAACCTCGCTGAAAGAAATTTGACAGGCCAAATGCAAAAAAGAAAAAGAAACGTAGACCACGACAAACATGGGATAGAACCCCAGGAAACATACAAAAAAGGGGAACAACATAGACAAAAGCAAGGATGCTGCCCAGAAATTAGGAATTGGAAAAATTTCTACATAATGTGGAATATTAGAATATATAAAAATATTAGTTAAGTTTAAAATAAGATTAAGATGCTAATGTATTGTCGCCCTAAGCTATTATGTGGTAAGTTTTAGTCAACTTCCGGTATAACTGGAAGAGAAAGGAGGCTCTAAATATTTTGGAATAATTTGACCTCATCTAAAAAATCTTTTCTGATATTAATTACGTAAATGTTTCTAAACCGTCTAACTGAAACCCCCAACGAACCACCCTGTATGATCTGCCTTTATTAGACCAACCAAACTAATTCTTTAAAAGTTGGGCCACCTTATCCTACGCTACCGTAGAAAACGGGAATCAGGTAGTAAATATTACGCTACCGATTAAATACCGGCATATAATCGTCGAAGCTGCGTTCAGAAATGAAACTGGTAACTCAATAGCTGACGAAATACAGGCATGCCGGCATCAGCTTTAATTTCAATTAATGTCACAAACGATCTAATCGGAAGCTAGCAATATTCATCAAGTTATGAGTTCCAATAGTCGGCCGTTGGTTCCAATAATAGGCCGATGTCTCTGCTGCCGATAGATGTTTTCATTTAGTCGTTTCATCCCTCGTAATTAGATTTGGGGAGGTAAGATTGATTGGATTTTTTCCGATTTTTGCTTTTAATTACGAGAACATGTCGGGACAAATATCGCCGTTTATTTACCAAAACATTTGCTGGTGATATGATTTCGAATGGATGAAGTAAAATTCAAAGCGGAAGTACCGAACTTTATTGATTTAGCGCGTTTTTATTTGTTTCCTCTAAATTGCCTGGGATATAGGCAACTAATTTGTGTGTATAATATTTTTTCTTTTGTAAAAGATGCCTCTTTTTATTGGAAATATTTACATTCGTTTTACTTTTAGGTTTTTTTTACAGTATATTTGTAGTATGCTCGTATTAGCTGGTTTGCGCTCTCTGAACTAAGTGAAAATTAAGACAGTTTTGCCTTGGCATTGCAACTGAATAAAAACAGTATACATTTTTATTTTTCTATTAGTATTACTCCTATTGAGTAACTAGGTCCATTTTCCGTTGGAATTTACCAAGCTGTGCAGACGAGGTTGTGAATTGCAACTTTTAGAATCTCCTGTTGTCTTCATTGTAGCATCTATCTGGCTTGCAAATTTTAGAAGACATGGAGGTATTACCAGGAAAACTGTCCAAGGAGTTTTTCAATTAAATATCTTTTAAAAATATTTTTAAATATTTTTATTAGGTTGAAAATTTTGACTTACTTTTATATTAATTTCTTTATTATTGGTAATTTCTGGTGCTTCCGATTCTATCGTCATTGGTTTTCCTTTGCATAGAGCTTTTTTAAATAGCCAATCCATTAATTTTTTTATATGTTTTTGGCTCCAGTAGTTCTTTCACCTCCGTTGTTTGACCCCTTAAAAGTGCCATACTTTTTTACAGACCATACAAATTATGTAGATATGTTTTTCTGGGAAACCAAACTCATGATGTGGAATACAGCTCTCTGTGTTAGGTTCAGCTTTGCTAATTTCAAGTTATAACTGTTCCTTTATTTTGAGTGTGGTGGACAGTAAGACTATTGCTTGTATGAATTAACATTTTTCGGATTATTCACTGTTTTCTGCATTCAAATTAGTTCAGCTGCTTTTAAAATTTTTGAGCCAGCAACAATTTAGTATTTCCGCAATAAATGTATTATTGTGTAAGCCATTCTTTTCGTTAGTAATTATTATTTCATCATTTTTTCAGTGATCTGATCTAGTCCAAATATTTTTCAAAAATTTTGAAAAATAGTAAGTCAGAAACATAAAAAGTAGACCATTAGAGGAAAGATCATTTATTAAAACACATTTATATTTAATGCTCAAAACAACAGAACTTCTCGCCTTCTTCAGCAGATTGTATAACATTAACATTTTTTTATTATTAGTAATTTTTAAATAAACTATAGTATTTATTATACAATAACTTTTACAAAGTTTACCTTTTTAATGGCTTATGACAGACTACACTGGGGTGCAAAATTAACCGGACACCCTAAAATGGGTCAGATTTGATATCTCGAATTTTCTAAACCTGTTGTCCGATTTAAGTGATTTCTTAATATTTTATAGCCTAGTTCTTTAGCAATATCGCCGTAATTATATTGTTGCTAAACAGGTGAATTTTCATTGTATACGGGGTGTACCAATGAATCTGTGTCTTTTTATCAAACTTCGCATCACCCTTAAATTTTCTAGCATTTATAAAACACTCAAATTAAAACCCAACTACAGCCTTATGTTTTTTCACCTTTCCGTTTTATTATTCATTCGCTTATGTTGGACCATAAAAAAGTTAGGTACTTTAACAATTGGCCATGTTTTTCATCAATACAGGGTGTTCTTAAATAAGTATGGCAAACTTCAAGGGGTAATTCTACATGAAAAAATAATGACAGTTTGCTTTATAAACGTATGTCCGCAAATGCTTCGTTTCTGAGATAGAGAGTGTTGAAATTTGTCTTACAAATTGACGATTTATTTATTGCTTTAAAAACGTTTGAGATATGCCAATGAAATTTGGTGGGTATTTAGATGTAGTTATTGTACATTTTTTAACATACAAGTAAGAATTTAATATTAACCATTGGCGCCCATACGGGCAATATGAGTCATCGTATTACCCGTATGCGCGCCAATGGTGAATATTAAATTCTTAATTGTATGTCAAAAATGTGCAATATCTACCTCTTAAAACCGACCAAATTTCATTCGCATATCTCAACCAGTTTTAGAGCAATAAATAAATCGTCAGTTTGTAAGAAAACTTTCAACACACCAAATAGGTAACGAAGCATTTGCAGACATACCGTTTAAAAAGCAAACTGTCATTATTTTTTATGCAGAATTACCCCCCAAAGTTTGCCACACTTATTTAAAAACGCCCTGTATTGATGAAAAACATGGCTAGTTGTTAAAGTACGTAACTTTTTTACATTCCAGTGTAAGCGAACGAGTCACAAAACAAAATGTTAAGAAAACATGAGACTATAGTTGGATTTTAATTTCAGTATTTTATAAAGGTTAGAATATTCCACGGGCTGATGCGAACTTTAAGAAAAAAACACAGTATGATTGGTGCACCAGGTATACAAAGAAAATTTAACTGTTTAGCAATAGTACTATTACAGCGATATTGCTAAAGGATAAGGCTATAATATGTTAAAACAATCACTTAAATCGGACAACAGGTTTAGGAAATTCGAAACATCAAAATTGACCTATTTTTAAAGTGTCTGATTAATTTTGCAACCCAGTGTATTATATACGACAAAAATAGTGGAATGTAACAATAAAGTCTAGACAACCGAAAAAAACTACATCTTAAATTATCTTAACAATACGGAGACCCTTCAATTAAAATTTTTTGACTTAATTCATCATCAATCTTGTACTCTCTTTTATTATCTTATACAAAAAATTAATTATCCTGTTATTGGTATTTGTAATCTAAGCTTGTATTATATATATATAAACAAAAACCAGCGTCGTGATAATGTAATCCTAAAAAAATTTAACGAAAATTAATTAAAAGTACAGCGTTATTTTTTTTTCGGCTAATTGATATTAAATGGTTTGTTTTTCTGTCTTTCACTAAAATTCAAGTTATATGCATACTTATTTAAAAGAAATGATTAAGTCTGTAAATATAAAGTGTGTGTGAATAGGTAGAGGGCATTAGAAAATTTTTGTGTCAAGGAGTGTCGAATTTTATTCGACACCTCATTTGTCATTCTACCTAGTTTAATGATGGAGGCACTAACATGATAAAATATATGTACCACAATGCAACGGCTAGCGTAAGACTCACCGATCAACAAACTAATAAATTCTGTATGCAGCGAGGAGTACGGCAAGGAGACAACATCTCACCAAAGCTGTTCACAACCCTTCTAGACCACAGTTTTAAGAAGGCAGATAATATGAACGAATACGGTATCAATATAAATGGAGAAAAGCTCAGTCATTTGAGATTCGCAGATGACATCGTCCTTATAGCCGATCGTATGGATGATGCAATAATAATGTTGAACAAGTTATATCACGCTTCCTTAGAGGTCGGACTAAACAGAGCCGTGCGGTACATTTTTTCAATATGATGCAAGTCTTCGAAATGCCGCCCATTAAATATTAGTGAAACTTAATTTTTATCTTTATTAAAAGAAACTACACAAAATGAAAGAAAACTTTTAGGCCTGGATCCCGCGTACTAAAAAAAGTTTATTAATAGCAAGCTGAAAATTTGTTAATAGCTTAAAGGTGTCTAGTAGGACAAACTTTGATGTACGGGAACACTGGAACAGGGGAAGTTTTAATTGTGGAACAGGTTAAAAATTTGTAACGTCATACTACGAAAACGTCCCATGTATTTTGTCGGACAGAACTTCCAATTGATTTGTTACCCCTTCATTAATCTCTCACGAAAAAATCAGACTGCTATTTATCACCTGTCATAATTCCTGTCATTTGACATGTTTTACGTGTCGGACTTATTAAAATGCCCAGTTGGTCATAAATACCAGTCTGATTTTTGCATGAGAGTTTAATGCAAGGGTAAGAAATCAATTGGAAGTTCTGTCCGACAAAACACATGGGACGTTTTCGTAGTCTGACGTTCCAAATCTTTAACCTGTTCCACAATTAAAACTTCCCCTATTCCACTGTTGTTAAACATCAAAGTTTGTCCGCCGTGACACCATTAAACTATTAACAAATTTTCAGCTTGCTATTAATCAACTTTTTTTTGGTACGCGGGATCCAGGCCCATTTTATTTTAAAAACAAAACATACTTTACATTATGAAATACATATGTATTAACACTACATTAAGAGTAGGTAGGCGCAAAATTTGCTTGCAATGCCTTTTAAATGCATTAATTTCTTTTTCGAATCCTGAGAAAACTAATTATTATTTTTGAAAAATTTAAATGCAAAATAAAAGATTACATTATTACCGAGGGCCGAAAGTTCCTGCAAATCTCTCTAATGTTTATTTGAATAAGTTAAAGGGTGAAAAAAAGAGAAAATTGAGTATTATTTTTAATTTCACATATCTTATTCAAAAGAAACCTTTTGTTTATCCTAAGGGACTTTCGGCCCTCGGTAATAATGTTATCTTTTAATCTGCGTTTAAATTTTTAAAAAATATTTATTCGTTTTTTGAGGATTCGAAAAAAAGTGAAACTATTTAAAAAGCAATGCACGCAAATTTTGCGCCTATGCTCTCAAGTAACATTTACAAAAATTATAATTTTACCCTTCTGACTTTAATTTTGGCAAACTCGTCAATCAGAATGGGTGTAGCCTAGTGGGGATTAGTGAGAACGCTATTGAAATAAGTGCGAAATTTTTTATTTTTGTTTGTCTTATGGAGCTTCGTTAATAGTTTTTAATTTTGAAAAATTTCTTTCCCCACTAGCTACCTAACTACTCTAACTTGATCCTGTCAAATTTTGATGTCTCCGCCGGCAGCAGTTTTCTTTTCTCATTTCTTTACGGCGGAGGGAAAAATGTTGTCATGGCAACAATATGAAACATGTCACAAAGCAACAATACAAATGTCATTAACAACAATTAAATATCATTTTTATTTATAGTAATATTAAAAGTACAATTAGTTAATGAGGCATTTTCAAAATTGAAACCGTGCAAAAATATTCCCGACTCTTGATACGCATTGGTAATTGTTGATGATACTGATGGTCTAGCACAACTTTCAGCAATCATTCCGACGACTTAATTATTTTAATTTCTAACATCTAGACGACTTTGATAGTCGTCACAGTTAATTTCGAGTAAAAATAGCGTATGAATTGTACTATTTATGGTTGAAAATTGCTACGTTTGAAGAAAAAATAGTATAATTTATTCGGCAAAGAAGCGACTTTTCTTGACTTGCCCTCTATTACGCGCCTCACTTCGTTCGGCGCGTAATATCGGGCGCGCCAAAAAAAGTCATGCTTCTCCGCCTCATAAAGTAATATGCTATTTCTCCTGGCTGAATTTTATTTTCAACCGGAAATTCGGAACTTATATCAAAATTTTCTGTAATTTCATTAAAGTTTCATTTTGCTCATTGTCTGTAACTTTTCATTTTTTCTATAGTTTCTGACTACATCTTTACACAATCTGACAATTTTTTTATTTTACTGATTATGCCGCCCCACTTGTGATGCCGCCTGATGCGACTACCTCGCCGCATCATAGCACGGCACGGCCCTGGGACTAAAGATTGACATCAAAAAGACGCAAATAATGACTAATCTGGAGCTAAATGGTAATATTGTTGTTGATGGAATGGATATTGAGCAAACTGCTTTTATAAGTCCTTGGGACATGAAATTCGGTTGGGAAGAGATAACCAGACGTGCAAGCTCCCACGTCGCATAGGATTCGCCTGGGCAGCGTTTGGTAAACTGAGCTATGTATTTAAATCGGACTTACCCATATGCCTGAAAAGGAAAATCTTTGATCAGTGTATATTGCCTGTACTCACTTATGGAGCGGAAACATTAACACTCACAAAAAAGGTAGTGAACAAGATTCGCATAAATCAGAGGGCTATGGAGCGCCAGCTGTTGGGTGTCTCCCTAAGGGACACAATCCCAAACAAAGAAATACGTCGTAGAACAAAAACAACGGACGCCGTCGAAATAATCGCGTCGCTCAAGTGGAATTGGGCAGGACACGTCGCCAGATTGTCAGATAACCGATGGACAAACCGTATTGTCGAGTGGAGGCCACGAGAAGGAGCACTACGGAGCAGAGGACGACCACCAAACAGATGGGCTGACGATCTGAAGCGTATTGTCAGCAACTGGATGCAAGCCGCACAAAAAAGAGAAAGATGGAAAGGGCTGAGGGAGACCTATGTCCAGCAGTGGACGAGGACGGGTTGATGATGATGATGATGATGATGGAGGAGTTGTGTTTAGAATATCTCGTCTCTGGGACGGACAGACAAAGGATAATTCAGGGTTTTCACGTTTTTTTTAAATGGATGAAAACAATAATAATGGATTAAAAGTTAAAACGTACTTCGTTAGTGAGTATATTGATATTGTATCCATTTTGTACCTATCTTCAACATTTGACCTACTTATTGTAAATAATAAGTTGTTTTTTGGAAGGTAATTGCTTCGTTAGGTTAGATATTACTATTTCGAGAAATTGTCGCTACCTACTCAATTTGAACCCTGCAGAAGATTGTGATAAATTGTATAAAACTTCTTTAATCCTTTTAGTACTATTTTTTAAATTAAATCAAAAAATATTTTTACATACCTCAAATGTACTATTCATATTTAATGTTTATATAACAATTTTTTTCATTAAGGTGAAACAGTAGCGATCAACAGGTAGCGAAAACGCGTTCCAAGATTGCGGCTGTAATTTTGAATATTTTTTCGAGATATTTGGCACACGTATTCGTAATATAATAAAGACTGACGGTACAGAGCTCAATTTGAAAAATATATTATGTGGAAATTACTCTGTAGTTAAATACAATATTCAAAAAAATACACTTTCTTCAAATAAACTTTTTTATCCGATACCTAGATTTTGTGTCATTTTGGAACTACTAATGAAATTAAAAATTTTAGTAGTTCCAAAATGACAGAAAATCTAGGCATCATCGGATAAAAAAGTTTATTTGAAGAAAGTGTATTTTTTTGTTCTTCTTAATGGCGGTACAGGCTCGTTTTTTTTTAATATTGTATTTAATTACAGGGTAATTTCCGCATATTAATATATTTTTTCCGCCACCATTTACCGCCACCATTCTTTATTATATTACGAATACGTGTGCCAAATATCTCGAAAAAATATTCAAAATTACAGCCGCAATCTTGGAACGCGTTTTTGCTACCTGTTGATCGCTACTGTTTCCTCTTAATAAAAATATAGCAAAATATATAAAACATTATTATGGGTTCATTTGTTCCCAGAAGTACCTAACAAATCTAAAAAACTAGTGAATATGAAATATAAGAAAGCAATTTTTTTCCTTTTGAAGGCAAAAATGGACATTGCACCTCTAGCATTTACACCTTTATTTTCCTGTACCAGGGTTTTTGCATCTTAAAGGTAAAGGTAGCTGTGGATACCCTGGAAAATGTCCAGTGTTATCACATTGCACCTCAGTAATACATATTCATTCATAGTAATGAAGTTATCATAGTTATCATCGTTTTCGCTCTGTTCATCATCATCCTATTTTTCTTCCTCATTATCCTCTTCCTCATCCTCCCCTTCATTTTGTCTTTCTGATACATCTAATATGTCGAATTCTCTGTCTTACTTGTACTTATGTTTCGCAGTCACTGTTATCATTAACACATTCTTCTATGTCGGGTAGTTTTCCTAGCTCATCCTTCTCCATTTAATAATTTTTGGTGGTAGTTTACTCTGAATGGCCCATAGAATTTGAGGTGCACTTCTCTATTTAAAAAAAGTAAAATTTCAATAAAATACATTCACAATAATTGTTAAGAAGTAATATTACTTTCAACATTGCAGTAAAATATAAACCGCAATTGATTTTCACTCAAACTGATATTCAAAGAAACAAGTACACTTAACCTGTTACCAATATAATGTAATTGTAACCATTTTGCTTTTGAACATTAAGTCTCTTTTAGAATAAAACGATCCATGCGCTATCTTGGTACAAAACGTAGAAGTATAGTACTTATACTTATAGAATATAAATTTCTACTGGTTTAACATACAGATTCCTGTGGGATTATATATAAGCATTCAAATTAATGGGTACAATTGTACCCAACATGACTGAAGGGGTTAAACTATTTAACCGAATTTTAACGCAATAAACCAGTTCTATGTGTAAAATTAAATAAAAGAAAAATAAATATTTTAATTTACTAATTAAGACAAATATATTTTTGATAGCAAACGAGTACACTGCACTATTTCTGAATACGTTTTCTGAAATAATCATTTAATATAGTTTTTTACCCAAACAAATCAAATGCTTTAATTAACAGTTTCTAGACTATATTGGCATTAACTACAAACAGAGTTCCGAATTAAATAATAGACAGTAATTGACATTTGCCATTTACTGGCAATTTCGCTCTTGTTCATTCTGTCTCCAATCTTGTCCTTTTCCTAAAATTGTTAGGGAAAATCAACCATCATAATTTTCCACTTAAGTCCTCGGGAACAAGTTGGTTAAGTCTAGACACTTTCAGTTTTTAATAAAAGTGAGCTATTTGGGAAACCGAGTTAACAACCCGTGCTTTTTAAATTTAGATTTTAAGTGGAGATATTAAAGCTTCATGAGGGTGACGTAATATTAGTGCCTAAGCAGATTTTCTTAAAGTTATCTGGCGACTAATTTTTGCGAATTTGTTATGCTTTTGTGTCGATGAAAACATGATTCTTTATAAAATTTAATAATACACACTACACTAGCAAAACAATAAAGTCTTAAAAAGAACAAAATAAATATATTTTTGAAGTTATACTATTTTAGGCGCCATTGGAAAAAATGTTGATAGTGAATTTTTATAAACACGACAGTATGAAGTACACGCACACAGACAGTACAAAGTTAGTTGTTAAATATTTCAAGTAACGTACGTAACAGTACAAATAAAGAATGAAAAAAAATATCGGGATAATAAATTTTAAAATATCGCCAGTCCGGAATAATATTGACGTAACTGCAAAAAGCCAAATTTCTCAAGAGGGCAAATAACGATTTTTTATTTAAAATAGGGGTTAAATGAAGAGTAATTATTGTCTAGGAGCATCGGTGTGTCGTTGATTGTTACAATGATAGCTTTTATTTTTATCCCCATTGGTTCGAATTTCATTATCTTAATTTAATCCCCCCATTTTCGACCCTTTTACAGTCGCGTCATTCTTCATCTAAAATTTTTAAATATTTAAAGTAGTGATTACATAAATAGAAACTGTCCGGAGCATCGGTATGGCGTTTATTCTTATAAAAATGGATTTTAGTTTCATCCCTATTGGTTCGAATTTAATTATCTTAATTTAATCCTACCATTTTCCACCCTATCTACAGTTGCGTCATTCTTGATCTTAAAATTTTTCTGTACAAAAAAACTATTTTTAAATATTTAGTATGCCGTTTATTCTTACAGCGATGGCTTTTATTTCCATCTCTATTGGTCCGAATTTCATAATTTATTCTCCCCATTTTCATCCCTATTTACAGTTGCATCATTATTCATCTGAAACAAGGTCTAAAATGGTGCATATTTCAGTAACGACGCAACTACCTTGTAGTGCAGTGTTTCTTAAAGTGGGGCCCATGCCCCACAGGAGGCAATTTGATTTTTAAGAGGGGCAATTCAAATATGGACTCGAAACGAGTTTAACCATTTCGATCGGGCCATTTAAATACAATTCTAAATATCGGTGGAGAACATTAAAGTCTCTATTTACTGCTCATACTTCAACTAATAATCGTGTGCTTAATGCTAATCAAATTTTTTTATTAATCGCTAAAACGGGAAATAGTTAAACTATAGGAGATAATTTATTAAAACCGTCAATATCAGCATTTCTTAAGACTGTTCTTGAAAAAGATGACAACGATGTAAAAGCTATGCCGCTCAGTAACAAAACTGTTACCAGAAAAATATATGGAATGGGTAAAGATATTCAAAAACATCTTGAAAAACTGAAAACAAGAAATTTCTCAGTGCAAATGGATAAATTAGCTTTGAGAGACATTGAGGCAGTATTGATAAAATATATTGTGCTGCTGATGGTGCTCCTAATATGATGGTCAAGAAAAATTCCTGCTTAAAATTTATGAAAGATGCGAATCCAGAAATGATTTTTGTGCATTGTGTTATTCATAGTGAGAACATCGCGCCTGTTCTAAATAGCGCACTATAATCCGTAATAAAGTGTGTTAATGCTATTTAATCTAATGCCAAACGTGAGCGTCTATTCAAGTTATTTTGTCAAAAACACGTGAGACTTTTACTTCATACTGAAGTAAGATGGCTATCTGAAGAGAACTGCTTTTTAAAAGACTTATGGAATTGTATGATACTGTTAGTGATTTTTTAATCGACAAACCTGAAATGAAGTATCTGTTGAGTACATCATTATGTTGTCATCTACGATCGATGACAGAGCATTTGTGAGTTATTTAGCCGAAATTTTTGAAAAACTAAATATATTAAGTAAGCAACTTTAAAGAACAAATTAAACTATTGTCGATGCAGAACGAAGATATTTGGTTTTATTACCTATATTGAGTTGTGTCAGAAACATATTAACAATAAAAACTTTCATTTGTTTAACTGTGTGTCACTCAGTTTCATTTGCTCCAAAAATGTGAAAGTAACTGATACCGTTTTACTTGTTATAGTCAATTATCTGAATATTCTATCTCCTGAATTAAAAGAAAAATTTTATTATTTAAAAGAAATTGATTTTCCAACATAGGTGATGCAGCCAATGTTAGTGGATTTTTCTGATCAAATATGCAGTATCAAGAAGATCTAACAGACCTGCGAAATAATGAGTCAGTGAAAAACTTTATTATTCAATATAAAAGAAGCAATGGCATTGCTTTTTGAGGAATTAAAAGTCAATACCGAATTTCAACCAAATGTGCAAGAAAGCTAATGCTACTGTTTTCATCTTCATATTTACTTGAGTATGGATTTAGTGCTGTAAATGATTTACTGGAAAACAAAAAAAAAAGAATGTGTGTGTACTTTGTACGCACGTAAGAATTTATACTTCTATTATATGATTATATGATTATAAACGAAATTAATATACGTTTTATTTATATTTTATTTAAATATTAAATTAATTTATACTTACTACCTCTCAAACATTTTTATTAAAACAGTGCCAAGAATTAAAATAATAAAAAAATAAAACACACACAAACACATTAAAAATGCCACAAATGATTTCTGAACATTAATTGTCGGAAAAATTTTTAACTAAATACGTATTTTCTGAAAATAAGATTATATAATAAATATACTTACAATCATAAAATGTATAAAAAAAATAAAAAAATAAAAGTTTCTATTGGGATTCGAACCAACTTACCACGCGGCTGGTATTTGCATTGTATTGGGATTCACTCGCATTAACTTCGCCACAGAGACAGCTTGTCATTATGTGCGAAGATCGTCTAACTAAACAGATTAACCTTTTGACATTTTTAACTTATGTAAATCAAATTATTTTGATTTTGAATTAAAATGATTTAGAATTGAAAAAATACAACAAAACATAGAGTAAGAAAACAATATATTAGGTGAATATTGATAGAAATTTTGATGGTAATCAAATTATGTAAATAAAAGTATTACATACTACTTATGTATTTTGGTAGGTTCAAGGTAGGCATCGGAGCCCGTATAACGACTAATAAATTTCGCAATCACTTGCGTCGTGCAAAGTGGCTATGTTCAAATATCATAACAAAATTTGATCAACTATTTATAAAACACTTACCAGTGAAAGATTCTTTAGCTTTGAATAAGCGAGATTTGCGGCACTCATACTAGTCACAGTTTGATGAGCTTTCACATTGGCATGCAACAATCATCTCTTGTATGTAAATAAGTCCAAAAATATAATATGAAAACTATTTAAAGAGGCAGTATAACCATTAACTAACTTTTTGTTTGTTGTTTCTCTTCCTACAAATTTTAAAACGCAACAAGCATACATTATAACCAAACCACAGTCCCACAGCTGTGCCACAGCTGCCATATTGGATAATTTTTGTCATGTCATTTGAACATCCAATCAGAATAAAGTTATAATGCGCATGCGCCCGGTCGCTAGGTTTTACCATATAAAATTTCACCGTAATTACGCCCGTAAAGAAGTATAACTTCAAAAATCGGCTTGATATAATACAAGGAGACTTGAGATTGAAGTTAAGGAAATTGGAACCTAATATAAAATCTCTGGACAGAAAGCAGCAAAAATCAAGCGCAAGGAGCTCATTTAATTAAAATGAATCAATTTAGAAAAATCTGGATACTTAATATTTGTCGTTTGAATTTTTAATTTTATGTTTTAAAAATTCACTTACTCCGTTCCGTTACAAATTTCCTAGCGAATATGTTCTAAAACCTGTCACATTAGATTTTTTAATATTACAAATTACGTATGTCACATAGGGGGGCATAAGAATTTTAGAAAGGATAAGGTGGGGCGTGGCACAAAAGATATTGGGAAACACTGTTGTAGTGGCTCAGCACATAGTTACAGTTCTGTAGCTTTTGTATCATCTGTATACAGCATTTTAGAAGTTAATTACGCAATAAACAGGAATTGACAAAATTTGCAGTTACGTCATTCTTATTCCGTACCAGCTATATGATGAAAAGGAAATTAAAAAGCAGTCTTAAAATTATTTGTACAATATGTCAAAATAATTAATTTTAGTATCAATTTTGTGGCCATAGCACACTGACTTGCACCGTTGTCGTCTGATAGGCGTGTTTAGCTAGGTTTTGTTTTGGATGGGTGACCCCTTAGGAACACCGCATGTTGTTGCCTTGCCTTACTTTTTTTTAGTTGTTGGTATTGTTTTGATAAAATTTTTGGAAAGTAGTACGTATCAAAATTAATTTATACCCCAGGCTGTCGGTGAAAAAACGTGATATAACTCAGGAATTTTTGAAACCTATCAGGTGTTGTAAAGGACAATGCCGGGAATAACTTCTACTAAAACGTAACCAAAAATTTTAGGAGGTTTTTTATTTATGACGTTTTTGATTTGTTAAATTTGCAATTTTTAAAGATTTTTAATTTTGTAGCTTAGGATATTCATTTTAGAGAAAAACTTTTAAATAGAAAATTGTAGTAAATTAAAAAACCTACAATTTGAGCTACGGCAAATTTAATTTTGTTAATCCGTTATTGCAAAACAGCCTGCGAAATGTCCAAAATGGCCGTTTTTTGGAATTGCCTTATTTATTGTAAAAGTAACTTTTATTTACTTTTTAAGGCTTTAAAATGAAGATCTTTCAATAGCAAATATAAAAAAACTTTGTAATGTTCGATTGGTGAACGTGTTGCTTAGATATTATAACTTGTTTATAAAAAGGGGTCAAATGTCGAAGTCTATAACTTTTTGAAAAAAAAAAATCGTAGAAAGTTAGTCCAAGATCCACTCTCCTTCTCAAGACTTATATTTTGATATTCTGATGTAAATAAATGCGTAAAATATTCTTCAACCTCTTACTTCGGGCTTGAAAATAAGGGGGCAAATTTCGTTATAAACGTTTAGAACTGAAGCCGCCCCTGTACATGTTATGTGTTTCTAGCTTGCAGATTATTGTTTCTGAGGAGAAAATAAAGATTCGAAACAAAATAAAAAATTTTTACGACGAACTGAAGCGGAGATAATTGTTTTTGTTTTCTTAAATGCTAGAGACTTTATTTATAACAATTAAGAAATTATTTCACAGTCATTGACTAAAGAAAGACGTATACTATCTTAAAATACAAATTATTTTAAAGAAAATTACATTTTATTATTAAAAATGATTTTTAAAATGTAGTGGAGGTTTATTTTTCTTTAGGAATGTCATTTATTGTGTCGGTTGCCCTTAACAACGGTTAGCAACTTATAGTACATTGAATAACGGTTTTTGCTCCAAATTTTAAAGCACTGCTTGGATCGACATGAAATTTGGCAAACACATAGATAACATGTCAAAGAATAAAAATGATATTGATCCTCTGTGTTCTTTTGCATTGGGGGTGAGTTTAACGCCTTAAAATTGTGAAAACATATTCGTTCAAAATAAGCCCGGAAATGGATAAAATGACTATTTCTAAGCAACTTTTATTCTGTAGCATTTTTTCATTAAGTTAATACTTTTCGAGTTATTTGCTAGTAAATACGTTCATTTTTCAACAAAAAAAACACGTTTTTAGGCGGTTTTTGGCAAATAACTCCAAAAGTAAGTATTTTATTGAAAACCATTCGTAGCAAAAATATAGCCCATTAAAAATTAAAAAAAAAATGGTGTATGTATGAACTCACTAGACCTAGCACAAGCAAAGTTCTAGCTAATGAAAAATAGGTTCATGTCCGTCAAATTTAAAAGTGAATATTTCAACGTGAAATAACTAGAAAATGATGCACTTTTTGGAGAAATCTCATTAAAATTTTTTTAAAGTGTTTAACAAAATATTATTTTTTGTTTTTTAAAAAAGTTTCTAGTATCAAAAGTAAGCAAGTTACGTTCAAAATAACGTTGATCTCCTATTTTTTCTTCGAAAAAACTCGGGAATGTCACCCCCTAATTACCATCTTAAATCAAATAAATCGTTACCGCTTCACAAGTTACTTTGCCCATGTATTATTTATATGATCTGTAAGTATCATCAGTTCAAAGGGCTTATTTAAAAAACTTGGTTTTAAAGTAAACCTGTTTTAATTTTTAATTTTGAAAAAAATGTATTTTTTTTCAAAATACCTGAAAATTTATTAGTGTGACCAAAAATTGCAAAGAGTAAAAAAATGTAGTTTTTGCTTTTCTAAATATTTTGAATTTTTTGTTTTTTTTTTGTAAGGCAAAAATTGGTTAAGATATGGCTGTTCTAAATTTGCATACACTCGTGATTATTGACTAGTTTTTTTCAACTACAGCCCCTTCAAAAATAAGAACTTTAAACCGATGAAACTTACAGACAAATACGACTCATACACGAGTAAAACAACTTGTAAAGTAAAAAGGATTAATTTCATTTTTGATGCTAATTAGGGGGTGACTTTTCCGAGTTTTTTGACCAAAAAAAGAGACGGACTTTATTTTGAGCGTAACTTGCTTACTTTTGATGCTACAAACTTTCTTAAAAAACAGATACACATATTTATTTAAGCATTTTAAAAAAGTTATAATGATTTTTCTCCAAAAAGTGCACGATTTTTTGGTTATTTTACGTTGAAATAATTCACTTTGAAATTTGACGGATATGAACCTATTCTTCATTAATTAGAATTTTGTTTCTACTGGGTCTAGAGAGTTCATGCATACATCTTTTTTTTTTCAATCTTTAATGTGCTATATTTTGGTTAAGGATGTTTTTTCAATAAAATTCTTACTTTTTGAGTTATTTGCCAAAAACCACCTAAAAAGTGTTTTTTTTTTGTTGAAATTTACTCGCAAATAACTCTAAAAGTATTAACTTAATGAAAAAATGCTACAGAATAAAAGTTGCTTAGAATTAGTCGTTTTATCCATTTCCGGGCTTATTTTGAACGAATATGTTTTCACAATATTTAATAGGTGACACTCACCCCCAGTGCAAAAGCACACAGAGGCCCAATATCATTTTTATTCTTTGACATGTTATCTATGTGTCTGCCAAATTTCATGTCAATCCAAGCGGTGCTTTAAAATTTGGAGCAAAAACCGTGATTCAATGTATTATAAGTTGCTTACCGTTGCTAAGGGCAACCGACACAATAAATCACATTCCTAAAGAAAAATAAACCTCCACTACAACATTTTAAAAATCATTTTTAAAAATAATATGTAATTTTCGTTTAAAATAATTTGTATTTTAAGATAATATAAGTCTTTCTTTAGTCAATGACTGTGAAATAATTTCTTAATTGTTATAAATAAAGTCACTACGATTTAAGAAAACAAAAACAATTATTTTCGCTTCAGTTGGTCGTAAAAATTTTTTATTTTGTTTCTAATGTATATTTTGTCCTCAGCAACAATAATCTGCAAGTTAGAAACTCATAAGATGTACAGGGGGGGCTTCAGTTCTAAACGTTTATAACGAAATATGCCCCCTTATTTTCAAAACCCGAAGTAAGAGGTTGAAAAATGTTTTACGCATTTATTTACATCAGAATATAAAAATATAAGTCTTTAGAAGCAGAGTGGATCTTGGATTATCTTTCTACGATTTTTTTTTTCAAAAATTATAGACCTCGACATTTGGCCCCTTTTTATACACAAGTTATAATATCTAAGCAACACGTTCACCAATCGTACTTTACAAAGTTTTTTTATGTTCGGTATTGAAAGATCTTACTTTTAAAGCCTTAAAAAATAAATAAAATTTATTTTTACAATAAATAATTCAATTGCAAAAAACGGCCTTTTTGGACCTATCGCAGGCTGTTTTGCAATAACGGATAAACGAAATGAAACTTGCCATACTTAGCTCAAATTTTAGTTTTTTGAATTTACTACAATTTTCTATTTAAAAGATTTTCTCTAAAATTTATATCCTAAGCTGCAAAATTAAAAATCTTTAAAAATTGCAAATATAACAAATGAAAAACGTCATAAATAAAAAACCTCCTAAAATTTTTGGTTACATTTTAGTAGAAGTTATTCCTGCTGTCGTCCTTTACAACACCTGATAGGTTTCAAAAATTTCTTAATTATATCGTGAAAAGGACCTATTTTTCACCCACAGCTTGGACTATTAATTAAATCAAATAGATGCAAATAATCCCTTTAAATATTTATTTCGCTGAAATCATATAAGAGAAGTATAAATTGTTACGTGCGTATAAAGTAGTACACACACTTTTTTTTAATCTGTTGTGAAATAAAAGAAACGAAACTATCTATATTTTTATTTAAAAAAATATACAGTTAGAATACATTCTTAAAATATTACATGTATATTAAAATAGATGATTTATCTTTGAATTTCTATTCTTGTTGGCGAATTTTTATTTTGTTATTGGTAATAAGAGCCTGCTATATTCTGATATTTCATGTACATTTTTAATTAAGTAGGATCAGAGCTGCTTCTTTGATTTTCCTCTTTTTTATTTTCCTCTTTTTGTTGTTTTATTGTCTGTGAGGCAAAACTTAAAACACAGAATTTTCATACCATCACTATACTTGACTGTACTCCGTTATACTATACTGTACGTTTTTGGCTATTTTTATGCACATTACTTTGTTTCGATTACTCTACGAAAATATCTGTTCACATTGGCAGAACGTCTAAAGACGACATTTTTAAAATAACATATTGTGAAAAACAATCGGTGTCCAAAAATGTTACATTACATATTTAAGATGCATATTAAAAATGTGAAATGATATCCATGGTCGTCGTCCACATGTTTACAAAAAATGTTAATAAATTCATTGTTTCCATAAATTATAAGCGCCAAAAAAATTCAGTAATTTCCCGATTATACTCTGCAAAATACATAATATAGTGTCACAACACTTGTTTATACATTTGCCGCACTGTCGGTCAATGTGTGAATATTAAAGATCAGGTTGAGTCCATATATAATCCATTTGATGGGAAATGAGAAGGAATTTAAAGATGACAATAATACCATATGTAAAGAGCTTATCACACCAAATAAAAAGGGTAGCAAATAAGTATAACATCCTAAATACATTCTAAACAACCCATACGATAAGACCTATTCTGTTTAAAACTAAAGCAAACACATAAGAGAGATCAAAGGACTGAATCTATAAAATACCCTGTTAAGCAATCATCTTTATGTGGGAAAAACTGTGAGACCACTAAGTGTCAGAATAAATTAGCATTAACCCATTAACCGCCAAGCAAAGAAATACTGCGATAATATGTAATATATTTGATTAATTAGAGTAAAATAAACTTAAACATTCGTAAAAAAATTGTTTTACACTTTGATAATGGCAGGTGTTACAACAACAAAATGGTTCGTTTTCGAACCTTTGGCGGAAATGAGGTATAGAAATTGAAATACACAATTTTATTTTTTGTGAAAAGTCTCAAAACATTTAGAGTGTAAATTGACCTGGAAGTTTTGATAAACAAAAATAGTATGGTTAGAACATTGCCTACACCTTCTTCAGCTTATTTCTCAAAAACGAAGTCGAACGGCCCTTTATCTTTTTTAGAAATTATTTTAGATATTTCCAGTTTACACTTTCCAATCCTGTATCTTGCACTGTGCCAGTTGCATAAATTCGGCAAATCGACATATTGTCTACAACACTACACAACCTCCCTTATGTAGCCCCCTCCCCCCTACTCCCCCACCTTAGATTATAACAAAACTGAATACCGTAAGATGGGGTTACTTTGATCAAAATTAATCTTTCATCGCACCTAGCAATCATAAAGTTATGATTTGCTTTTTGAAAAAAATATATTTAAATCGGTTTTTACTTAGCTATTACACTATATAAAAATATTCTCAAAAAATAAAATATTTTAATAGAAAAAAAAAAGATAAATGCCTGATCAAAGTTACACTTCAAGTGGGGTTACTTTGATCACACATACAATTTACCTGATATTTATATTGTAACCCCTAAAATTCAAAAACAAAATATTAGAAAAAGTGTTGTTATGTTTGCTGATAATTATAAACAAAAATAGGTGAAAATTCAAGGCTAGGTATTAAATATATACAAAAATTTAACATTTCTTCAAGGCTTTAATTAAACACGAAAGTTTTTACACAGAAAACTAATCAAAGACAGAATTTGCAAAAGTATGTCGACCTCTGTGTATTATAGGCTGACTCAATTTTAAAATGATATTATGTAAGGGTACTTCACAAATATCATTAACATGTGGAAAAATAAAAGTAGTATTATTTTCAGCATATGGCCTCCTACAATTTATAAGATATGACTGTTTTGCTTTATCTGCTTCCAATATTTGAGCTACAAATTTTTTAATTTTCTCAGTTTTTAACTGTTTGTCATAAATAAACTGCAACACAACGAAACAATCTTTTTCGAGATTATCAACACTAGGTTTTATAAAAGGAGAGTTTTTTATTGGTCCCATACCAGAACATTCACCAATATCATTTGATATATTTGAACTTTCGTTCTTTCCATGATGTTTTGTACTACCAGTCTCTTTCTCATCAGAAATTAATTCATCAGTTTTAGATTCTAGTTTGTCATGATCGGACTCTTGTGCGTCGTGAATGCTAGAATTTTCACTATCACTGCTCTCAATTGTGGCTATGCTCTTACCCGGATCAACATTTAATCGTTTCTTTCTTAGCGGTTTGGACGTATTGTTGTCGTTATTGCCAAACCTTTTTTCTTTTAGAAAATTCGTTAGAACACTTTCTACATTTTGCACAATTTCACCGTCGTTTTCATTTGAAGGTAATTTATTTAATACTTCACATTTATTAAGGGGATATATACCTGTAGCAGCAAAATTGTTTATTAAATTTCGCCGTACCGCAGATTCTTCTTTATCACCTGGACGTGGCTCACTTTACCTGTGTTTGGATGGTTGAAGCTTTGATTTATCCATCTGATCTAAACACTGTCTTAAAAGGATAGGAAAACGATCTTTAGGCACAGTAGTTAGACGTAAATTTTGTAGTTTCCAAGTTGTTAGTGTAGCACGCCATGCGCTCTTCATGGGTCTAAAAAATCCGACATCTAGGGGTTGGCACAGATGAGTCGAATTTGGCAATAAGCAAACGAAACTGATGTTGTTCTCATTGCATGTTTTTATTACATCCCCATCTAGGTGTGAAGAAAGGTTATCTCCTAAGAGTACTTTTCTGCCTTGTAATCTTTTGGCATGCGGTAAAAAGGAAGTCATAAACCAGTCGCGAAAAGTGACTGTATCTATCCAACCGCTAAATGTTCTATTGTATCTACTGCCTCTCGAACAACATGGTTGATCGCAACAAGGTGCTCCAACAGGACCATTTTCTTTCCACGTGTCGTAAAGATGGGTACTTTTATAGATAATGTAAGGAGGTAACAGTATTCCACTAGCAGAACCACAAATCATTATACTAGTTGCCGTCTTGGAATGATTACATATTTTTCGGGGTATTTTACCCCTCGTCTGTATATTCCCCATTTCTTTCCTGGGTCATCAGATACATTGGACTCATCATAATTAAATATGTTTTCAGGTGGTACATCTTTTAAAGTATCTGATAAGTTTGCAAAATAAGCCTCAATCGTTTCTCTGGAAATTTTACTTCGTACTTGTTTAATGTTTGTGGATAAACGTTGGCCAAATGAATTTTTGTGTCGTATTAATAGACTAAGGGCCCAATCTTTTCCCGGCATGTTATTGACAAACTTATTGACCACCCTTCCTTGACGTTCCAAATAACATTTGGCCATCATTCTTATATCGAGTAAAGTTTGCGGAAAACCCCAATCTGCACACTTAGCCGCTGCTGCTAAAATAGCTTTTTCTTCAACATGACTGAAAACCGGCTGAGCTCCTGGATTTTTAATATGTGCCCCTTTGAATTTGTTACGAAGTGTTCCAAACGGAATTTTATACGTTGCTGAAGCTCCTCTTAAGGTAACGATGTCATTAAGTGCTCGTTCTACCGTTTCTTCATCGTAATTTTTGTAAGGCCTACTGCCAAGACGTTTTGTGTACGTACGCACCATATTTCTGAAAAAGAAAATGTACACTAGTAGACTATTTTATACGCTGGGGTTACTTTGATCACTGATTAAAGAAGCCCCACCTCTCCGATCAAAGTTACCCCGCGACACAATATTAAAAATAAGAACATGGTAAAATACAGTACGTTAAAATTTGAGGTTAAACCTACATCATGAAAGTACCTATATTAACATAACGAAATGATTTTGTTACCTAAATAACATGCCTATAGCTTACCATAGAAGTAATTTTGGTGCTAAAATATGCACAAATTATTGTTTCTTACAATAATACTTACATGTATGTATATTTGCCAGAGAACACGTGAAACACGACTCACAATGGTTAACAATAACATTCCACTGTTGCCACGTATAAAAATTACAGAGAAATATTCGATCAGTTTCGATTGAAATGAAATACATTTTAGGCGGGAAGTTATGATTAAAGTAGCCCCCGGGGATTAAAGTAGCCCCATCTTACGGTACCAGAATACCCGTCTCTCTAAAGGTACATATCCACTACGTTCGTAATACTGGACCACCGAGGCACTGCCGCACGGTCGTTGGCGCACTGTTGCACGGTCCGGGAGCGCCAACCATCCACTATGTTCACGAACCTCTTGCACTCCGCGTTCCCTGCAACTGCTCCAATCGATACGGTATGCGCTCCTCTACATATAAACCGACACAAATTGGAACGCCAAGGCGGAGCGCGCACTGTTGCCCGGTCCGGGAGTGCCTACCATTCACTATGTTTACAAACCTCTTGCGCTTCTCGCTCCCTCCAACTGCTCCCATTGATACGGCATGCGCTTCCCTACATATAAACCTCCACCTATTGGACCGCCGAGGCGAAGCGCGCACTTTTGCATAGTCCGGGAGCGCCAACCTTCCACTATGTTCACAAACCTCTTGCGCTCCGCGCTCCCTGCAACTGCTTCCATCTACATGCATGCGCTCCTCTACATATAAACCACCACCTATTGGAACGTTGAGGCGGAGCGCACACTGTTGCATGGTTCGAGAGCGCCAACCATCCACTATGTTCACGAAATTATTGCGCTCCGCGCTCCCTGCAACTGCTCCAATCGATACGGTATGCGCTCCCTTACATATAAACCGCCACAGATTGGAGCGCCGAGGCAGAGTGCGCACAATTGCACAGTCCGGGAGCGCCAAACGTGTCCACCATGTGGAGCAGTTGCAGGAGCTTGGAGCGCAAGCATAGTGGATACGTGTTTTTACACATAATAAAGAAATATCCTAATAAATTACTGCCTGTGTATCACCATGAACTTATTCCTGATCAGACAGGATTATATGTCGACTTCCGCCAATGGTTCGTTATCGAACCATTATTTTCAAACACGAGATTTGAGGACTCAGAAATTATTTTTTGTGTATTTTTATAACAATTGGTGTACAAATAGGTTAAAAAAATAATGTTTTAATTTATTTGACCACAAAAGTGTTATGCCAATAAAATTACTACAGTAAAAATAAAGTTGTGTCGAAGGATTGAAAATGTCGGACATTTAGAAAATATTTTTGTGATGAAAACATGAGTTTGGAAATTAAACAAAATTAAATTTAGTTACACTTATATCTTCTGGTTGCATAGAAAATACAAAGATTAAAAAAAAATTAACGAATTGTCGAAAAAAAATTCTACAAAAAAATGGTGCGTTTTCGCACCTTTGGCGCTAAATGGGTTAAACGTAGGTACATCAAAATACAGAGAAGGGCTAAATTATCGAATAAATTAATTTTCTCTAAAATGGACGACTTTGGAGAAAAATCCCGAAACAGGTCGATTTTGATTTTTAAATTACAATTTTTTGGCATATATTTCATACTAGTGACGTCATTCATCTGGGCGTGATGACGTAATCGATGATTTTTTTAAATGAGAATAGGTGCCGTGTGGCACCTCATTTGAAAGGGTGTTCAATTCTCTATTCAATAATATAAACATTAATGTCATTATTTATACAGGGTGGCCAAACAATAAATTTTTGAATTAAATTAATTGACGAAAAAAGAAGAATGTATGCAATTTATTTAACTCAAAATACATTCTATCACTTTCAGAAAATAGGAAATAATGTTTATTTGGCAAATAAACATTGCTTTTCGCTTAAATTAAATGTTCAAACTGCCAAGTGGTAGGTGGGAGGCTGTTTGTGATTTAATTTAAGCGAAAAGAAATGTTTATTTGTGAAATAAGCATATTTTTCTATTTACTGACAGCAATACAATGTATTTTTAGTTAAATAAATTACATACATTCTTCTTTTTGCGTCAATTATTTTAATTCAAAAATTATTTTTTTGGTCACCCTCTATAAATAATGATATTATTATTTATATTACTGAATAGAGAATTGAACACCGTTTCAAATGAGGTGCCACACGACCCCTATTCCCATTTAAAAAAATCATTGATTACGTCATCACGCCCAGATGGATGACGTCACTAGTATGAAATATATGCAAAAAAATTGTAATTTAAAAATAAAAATCGACCTGTTTCGCGATTTTTCTCCAAAGTGGTCCATTTTAGATAAAATTAATATATTCCATAATTTAGCCACTCTCTGTATAATAATATACAGTGCTAGTCAAAAGTCCGTACCCCCCCTCTTATCTTTTGAACGGTTATACCTAAAAAAGTGAGATTTGGAAGAAGGAAATAAACGGACATAAGATTCTTAACTAGTCATGACAGGTGACGTAATAGTGACAGATGACGTTACAGAGCCACTGTGACCGATAATTTTAAATGGGACCTTATGGCAAGTGATACCTCGTTTGAAAGGTATTTAAAATACCTATTCAGCCATACTAATTTTTTTGGGTGTAGGTGGATTTTTATTTTGGTGAATAAATTAAATAAATATAATATTGTAGTTTCTCATTTAATTAACAAAAATTCAAATGTCCGCCTATGGTTTCTTTGTCAAAAAATTTGACGTTTTTCAAATGTCTAGTAGTTTTTACGTTAACTTCAACCCTTTTGACAAGTAATCATAGTCGGAATTTTGAATTTTTATTAATTAAATGCGAAACTACAATTTTATATTTATTTCATTTTTTCATCAAAATTAGCTTAAACTCAAACAAAATTAGTATAAATGAATAGATATTTTCAATTCCTTTCAAACGAGGTATCACTTGCCATAAGGTCCCATTTAAAATTATCTGTCACAGTGGCGCTGTAAAGTCATCTGTCATAATTATGTCACCTCTCATGACTAGTTAAGAAGCTTACGTCCGTTTAGTTCCTCCCTCGAAATTTCACTATTATAGGTATAACCGTTCAAAAGATACGAGGGGGGTACGGACTTTTGACTAGCACTGTATAAATAGTCCAAGTAACGAAGCTTAAAAGAGGACAAAACCTCGCAATTTTTACAGAATGGATCGATTTGCTTGAAAATTTTAGAATAAGTAGTGGATAGTCCAAGGATCAAAATCTATATCATGCCCAAAGGTGCTTTTACCATGGGGGTGATTGCCACCCCATCTCGGAGGTGGAAATTTTTTATTATATTTTCACCACAAAAATTGGTAAAACATTCATTATAAGCAAAAAACATTCTATACATTTTTTTTGATAAAATTAATAGTTTTTGATTTATTCGCTATCGAAAGTGTTAGTTTTATATCAAAAAAATTAATGTTTTTAATCAGTTTTCTGCTAATAACTCAAAAAGTTTTCGTTTTATCAAAACAACTTTGCTTAACAAAAATAAACCTTTTGAATAAATAAACAAAACAGTTTTCACCCAATTTTGAAAAAATGTGAAAATTTTGAATTATCCACGTCCGTCTGTCCGTCTGTCTGTCTGTCTGTCTGTCTGTCTGTGATCACAACTCCTCCGTCAATATATCAGCTAGAATGACAACTGAGGTGTCAAATGAAAGCTTATAATCCAAGGATGGTACTAAAGGTGAGAAATTTTACCTAGGCTGTCTGACCGTCGGTCTGTCCGACGGCGAATATAACTCATCCGTACTTTTACCAGCTAGAATGACAAATGAGGTGTCAAATGAAAGCTTATAATCTAATGATAGTAAAAACCATGAGAAATTTGACCTAGGTTGTCTGTGCGTCTGTCCGTCCGACTGAGAATATAACTCCTCCGTCATTTTACCAGGTAGAATGACAAATTAGGTGTCAAATGGAAGCTTATAATTCAAGGATGGTAATAAAGGTAAGAAATTTTACCTAGGCTGTCTGTCCGTCTGTCCGTCTGTCCGTCCGACCGCGAATATAATTCCTTCGTAAGTTTACCAGGTAGAATGACAAATGAGATGTCCAATGAAAGCTTATAATCCAAGGATGGTACTAAAGGTGAGAAATTTGACCTAGGCTGTCTGTCTGTCTGTCCGTCCGACTGCGAATATAAGTCCTCTGCTATTACAGGCAGAATGACAAGAAAGTTGAGAAACTTGACATAGGACTTCCGGTTTTAGAAATGCGACCATAAGTACTGTTTTAGAGTCACCGGAATAATTCAAGTGATATATTATTCGACGCGACTTCGCAAGAAGAGAACAAATATATACTTCCAGTTTCCTGACTGTCTGCATGTATGTCTATCTCCTCCGTTATTAATACAGATAGAATGACAGATGAGGTGTCGAATAAAAGCTTATAACCGAAGGATGGTATTAAAGATGAGAAATTTGACATCAGACTTCCTGTTTTAGAGTTGCCACCGTATGAACTGTTTTAAAGTTACCGAAATAGTATAAGCGATATATCATTCGACGTGCCTTAGCAAGATGAGAACAAATGTAAAATTTTGGTTTTTATATCATTTCCGGTTAAAAAGTTTTAACCAGAAGTGCAGAAATATTACATGAAACACATCAATCGAAGCGTATTGAAAAGTTGAGTTTGAATCTTTAGTTTCGGTTTTGAAGTCATTTCTGTTTAAGCAATGATGACCCAAAGTTTAGTAAAAATGACTCAAAATTAGTAAAATCGTTTATCAATCGGCGCAAAGTTACACGAAGCGTTCAAATATCGACTTCCAGTTCTACTTCGATTACTTTGGGTGAAAACCTAGGACTTACGAAATCAAATTATTTGTTTTAATTTTCTTTAAGACCAATAGTAGTCGATCTATACTTTATTATATGTTAGCTTTTCTTCATCAAATGCTGAATATTGTAGTTTCAAAGTCAAAAGACGGAACTATGCATTTTTCGAGTATAACTTGTTTAAACTAATTTAAAGTATTTTAAAATATTTACCTCCAGAAATAAAAAACAAGTCTCTAGCTCAAGTGACTTAAATGAAAAGAATGTCAGTCCGTATTATTTTTCAGCAAAAAGTGATCTGAAACAACCCCTTAATCACCACCCTAATTAAAATTAGTCAATGACCTGATTTAGTCTTCTTTATTTATGTATTGTTAATAGGTTTTAGAAGTTTCATCGGCTTATTATCATTAGTTTTAAAAAAATGGATTTAAAAGCGAATAACGAGTTTTTGTAGATTGGTAAAAAATGCTTTTTCCTTCAGAATAGAAAGATTAGCATCAGAGCTACGAAAAAATATTTTAATATGAAATTGTAGCTTATTTAATTCCCAATAACTTTATTTGCAAAAATTTTTTCTACGACAAAAATTGAGTAAGCTATTGACAATTAAAACTTGAAATAACATTTTGCAGCAACTTTTGCGGTCAATATATAATAAAAAATTTCCACCCCCGAGATGGGGTGACAACCACCCCCATGGTAAAAACGCCTTTTGACGTTATATAGATTTTGATCCTTGGACTATCCACTACTTATGTTTAAATTTTTAAGCAAATCGATCCATTCTGTAAGAATTGCGAGGTGAAAAGCTTCGGTTCCTGGACTAAAATAATCATTTTTAACTATTTAGAATGGGAAATAAGCCACAATATTATTAAAAAATGATTTTTATTAACGTTTCGACGCCCAAATCGGGTGCCGTTGTCAAAATACAAAATACTATTTTGACAACGGCACCCGATTTGGGCGTCGAAACGTTAATAAAAATCATTTTTTAATAATATTGTGGCTTATTTCCCATTCTAAATAGTTAAAATTGTAAAAATGCCACAAGAAAATAGCTTCAGAACAACATTAAAATAATCATAATTAAAAATAATCACAAATGTGCCTATAGTACATTAACGCATAATATATAAACAGAGGATATGTAAAGACATAATACATAAACATACAAAACAATCAGAATTTGATATTATCAGTAGTAATTGCACAAGGGCTCTAAAATTATTGAATTTTAACCGAGTGACACTTTGACAGTTTTAATTTCACGAGCCGAAGGCGAGTGAAATTATGTCAAAGTGTCACGAGGGCAAAAATTCTATATTAATTTTAGAGATCGAGTGCAATTTGTTGCGATTATTTCATGAATAAAACTGTTCAAAACCAAAATTTTATTGTAATTTGTTTATGCAACTACAAATTAATACTGTTAAACACACAGTTGGTATAAAATATTTTACGGTTGAATGTCATCACTTTTATAACTTTTAAAACATTAATTGTCATTAATGTCACTGAATGTATTTTTTCGTAGCAACGAAGGGCATCTAACGTAATATACTTGACGACGGGATATTATCAAAAATTATCACCTTAATTTGCATTTCTGTAGCTTTATATTGGTCAAAATCTCCTATGAATGAAATAATCAGTAGTAATTGCACAAGAGCTCTAAAATTATCGAATTTTTCCCGAGTGACACTTTGACAGTTTTGACATGTCAAAGTGTTATGAGGGCAAAAATTCGGTAATAATTTTAGAGATCGAGTGCAATTTGTTGCGATTATTTCATGAATAAAACTGTTCAAAAGCAAAATTTTATCGTAATTTATTTATGTAAGTACAATTAAACACGCAGTTGTTATAAATATTTGACGGTTGAAAGTCATAACTTTTATAATTTTTAGAACATTAATTGTCATTAATGTCAACGAATGTATTTTTTCGTAGCAACGAAGGGAATCTGACGTAATATACTTGACGACGGGATATTATCAAAAATTATCAGTTTAATTTTTTTTTATTTCTGTAGATTTCTATTGGTCAGAATCTGCTATGAATGAAATAATCCTGAGGATATAATCTACATCAGAATTATCCACTAAACGGATTATGGCTATATGCCTGGAAATTCAAAGTCAAGTAAGCTTATTTACAACTTGGTGACTCGAAAAATAACAGCTAACTATTTAAACAATCTTCTTAAAAGTTATGTTTGGAGTAGAAATAGAAAGTTACTCGGATAATAATAATAGTTTTAATTGTATTTTTTTATTTTGATAACGCATCCACCACGCAGGGTCATTAGCGTATTTAGATTAATGTGACAGTTGATATAAATAATGTAAGTATATTTATAAATACGTTTACAATAGGGCTTTTCATCGATTGTCATTTGTTTCGAGCTTCTGTCATATGTTGTATAATCTGTGTATAATATTAATATACACGGATTATACGACATTTGACAGAAGCTCGAAACAAATGACTGTGAATGAAAAGCCCTATATAAGTATTACAATGTGTGTTTTGAATCTTTTAAAGTAGTTGACAGACTGTCAAACTAACGTCAGAACGTGTATGTATCGATCTGTAAATTGGTGCCGTAATTTGTAATTATTACTGTAAATACTAGTTATTAAAACTATTTTTCGCTCAAACAGTGACTAATAACAATTGTGTTAAGTGTTGATTATCAAGAACAAGCTGTAGCTTCAGTCAGTAAGACCTTTTTTACGTAATAATCTTCCAACTTAAACACTTTCAGTGTGAAACTGTCAATAGTTTTCCACGGTTGCTCTCTGGCCCCAAACGGTTAGGCAACCAGTATTGCAGTGATGTATTCCAAGTTGTCGCTTATTTCCAGACAACCAAAGCGTTAATATAAACAAATTTGAGTTACTTTTGACTACATGAGTAACAATTTAAATCAATGTTCCCCCACTGTTAGCAACACCATGTCTATACCCAATTCTTCAAGTAATCTTACTAGTTCATATGCAACCGCTACAATGACTAAAGCACGTCCTAGGTATCCGAAGAAGTCCGAAGCTATTTTAATTCATGCAGAACCAAATTTAGTACTACTAGACTATGTCAAGGCCATAGGTAATATTGTTAATCCGAAAAACATCTGCTTCGCCTCAAGAATTTCCAATAATAGAATCTGTATCTACCTAACAAATTCTGAACTTGTTGATCAAATTATTACTGAACATCCTACAATTAAAATAAATACAGTTGAACTACCAGTACGGAGATTAGTAACCCCAGCTAAAAGGCTTATAATCTCCAACGCTTGTCCATCAATTCCACACGACATCATAGAGAAACATCTCAAGGATCTTGGTCTACAGCTCGCGTCACCAGTGTCATATTTAAAAGCTGGAATCCCCGGTGATGTATTTACCCATATTATGAGTTTCAGAAGACAAGTATATGTCACTCCATCCACAGAAAACTTTGAGCTCCAAACTTCAATAATAATCCCTTTTGACAACAACTCTCACAGAATATTCCTCTCTACGGATAAAATGGTATTTTTTTCTATGCAAACAACAAAATCACACAGCAAATAATTGTCATAATCCTCCTAGAAATCCCTCCCTAAATGAACAATCGTTTCCTACTGAACCCATCCCCACTTCCCAAAAATCAAATAATGACACACTATCAAACCCAACAAATAATATAGATCTTAGTCAACAAATAAATACAGTCGATGTTCCCATTACTTCCATAACCTCAAATAATGATTTTATTCCCCCATCCACCAGTCAGAAACGAAGTCGTTCTGACATCAGTGATACAAGCTCTTTAGAAACACAAACTTCTAAAAATACACCCACTAAAATCAATGAAATGCCCTCACCAGATGTAATTGTTCCCACTAAGCATAAAGCCAAAAGATCTAAGAAAGACTCTCCCGATAAGTTTAAATTAACTAATTCCACAATTCACACTATCCAAAATCTTTTTCAAGAAAATCCAGACTCATTTTCCCTTTCTGTTGAAAATTTTCTGGCCTTCCTAGAAAATACATTCGGCAGTGATAACCCATTGCACGAAGCAGAGGAGTTCACTCAAAATGTTCAGGCACTCCTTGACGATATGAGAAAAATATACCCCTCACTTGAAGACAGAACAGCGAAAAATAGATTCACAAGAGTCTCTAAGAAAATTAAAAAACAGTTAAATATAGACAACACAGAAACGGAAAGTACAGCATCTCAGTCAACCAATAATGATAACGATTATCTCTCAGACTCTTCCTTAACCACCTAAAGCCATTACTTTCACGCTAGTTCAGTGGAATTGCGATGGGTTTTACCCTCGCTTAGAACGCATACAACAGTTAATCAACAATACAGAAGCCGATATCATTTGCTTTCAAGAAACTAATTTTAAACACTCTCATAAACGAGAGCTTAAAAACTTTGAAGGTTACCATTTTCTTCGAACAACATTTACTAGAGCAAGTGGAGGAACCTCTATTTCCGTGTCTAACGATTTATTTTCTTTACATCATATCCTAACCACTAATTTGGAGGCTATAGCAGTAACCATCTGGTGTCCAGATAAAATAACTATATGCAGTATTTATATTCCACCTAACTATAACCTCTCTGAAACCGAGTTAGATGATTTAGTTCGCCAACTACCTAGCCCATTTATACTAGTCGGAGACTTTAACGCCCATAATATTATGTGGGGCTCCAAGAAAACTTTCGGAAGAGGAAAAATCATAGAAACCGTATTGAGTTGCAATAATGCTTGTTTGATGAACAGTGGAGCTAACACATATTTTAATATCGCATCAGGAAGTTACTCCTCTATTGACTTAAGTATATGTGATCCCAAGTTAGCTGATTCACTCTCATGGTATACGTTAGACAGCCTATACGATAGTAATCATTTCCCGATAGTCATATCAAATAGTCATAAAAAGTATTGCCCCGTCACTAAGTGGAATATTGCTAAAGCAGACTGGAATCGTTTCAAAAGTAGTGCCGAAAACTTACTATCCTTAGTACAAGGGTCTGAAGATATAGACGAGACAATAACTCTTTTTAACAATTGCATTATCATGGCTGCAGAAACTCATGTTCAGAAAATAACAATATGCCCCTCTAAAAAGGCTGTACCATGGTGGAATCCAGAATGCGAACAAATAGTGCAAGAATGTAAATCTGCTCTTAACAGATATCGAAGAAAGAGAAGTCAAGAAAGCCTGATTTGCTTCAAAAGACTAAAAGCTAAAGCTAAATAAGTTGTTAAAAAAAGTAAGAAAGATTCCTGGCAAAATTTTGTTTCCACTCTTACCAGTGATACTTCTCCAACACAAGTGTGGACAAAAATAAGACAAATGAAAGGACAGAAACCTTCACCAAAAATCCCAGCAATTACACGGAAAGTAATTACAGATAACCAAACAATTTCGCATATTATGGCTGAAAGTTTCGCACTGAAATTTAGATATGAACTCGAGCATAACCAAAGTTTAAATGAGCAAATTCCGTTAACTTCTCACACTCCTCAAATTAGTAGACATGATATAGCCGCTATCAACCTTCCTTTTACACTAGAAGAATTAACAGTAGCTCTAGCGTCTTGTAAAATCTCCACTGCCGGGCCAGATAATATTACATACATATTTTTAAAAAATTTATCTAATTCCAGCCTTGCAAAACTTCTAAATCTGTACAATAGAATATGGCTTACTAAGAAATTTCCTCGCATATGGCGCGAATCAATCATCATACCAATAAAAAAACCTGATCAACCTTCCAATCTGCCAAAATCATATAGGCCAATTTCACTAACCTGCTCGTCATGCAAACTTCTCGAGAAAATGATAAACTCAAGATTAACCTGGCTTCTAGAAAAATATGCTATAATTAACGAAGCCCAATCTGGTTTCAGACGCCACCATTCTACACTTGATAATTTAGTGTTACTGCAAACACAAATAGCTACCGCCTTTTCGAATAAACAAGATGTTATCGCTAGTGCTTTTGATATAGAAGGAGCCTTCGATAGCATTTCACGACCAGCCATTCTTCAAAAGCTTCTTCAATACAATATTACAGGTAATATTTATTTTTTCATACAAAACTTTTAAAAAAAAAGGACTTTCAAGGTAAAAGTAAACGGTGAAATATCTGCAACATACCCGCAAAATAATGGAGTCCCACAAGGTTCCGTACTCAGTACAACCTTGTTTATTCTCGCAATAAATGACATATGTTCGAGTGTTTGTCTACGAGTCAAATATGTAATGTATGCGGATGATCTTATTCTATATTGTCAAGGAAAAAATACAACCGCCACATGTAAAGTACTGCAAACCGCCGTAAATCAACTTAAAGAATGGGCTAAAAACACAGGATTAATACTATCACCTTCCAAATCAAAATTAATTCGATTTAGCAGAAGACCTTGTAACCAAAATCCTATTGTATATCTCAACGAAATTCCATTGCAAACTGTAACACACTACAAAATACTTGGTTTAACTTTTGATAGTAGACTAACTTGGAAAGAGCATATTAACAAACTAAAAGGAAATGCAATGAAGAGGCTTAATATGATCAAGGCACTGTCACAGTATACTTGGGGTGCAGACGAAAGCATTTTACTTAATACCTATAGAGCCTTAATTCGCTCTAAACTGGACTACGGTAGTTTCATTTACATGTCTGCGTCAAAGTCTGACTTAAAGTTACTCAACTCTGTGCATAATACTTCCATTCGTCTCTGTTTAGGCGCCTTCAAATCTAGTCCTGTAGAGAGCCTTTATTGCGAGGCTAATGAGCCACCCCTCTGGATTCGACGAGAGTATCTCCTACAATCTTACTTTGCTACAGTATCTGCAAATCCATCTAACCACGTCTATCGTCTAATAAATTCAAAGCCCCTCTCGGATTTACCGAGAACGATCCAATCAATTATTGAAATCCAGAAATCAACCTTAAGAAATGCCATCGATCTTACCAAAACACTTCCATATCCAATTCCAACTACCCCTCCTTGGAGCAGATCAATCCTACATTTAAATACTTCTTTGTTGGCCTATAACAAACACGAAACTCCGAGCATTTTAATAAGACAATACTTTGAAGAAATCATAGAAAAGAACCAATTCCAAAAAATTTTATACACAGATGCTTCCAAAAGTGAAATAGGAACTGGATGTGCTGTTACCACAGTTGATAAGACAATAAAATCATTTTTATTACCAGATGTATGCAGCGTATATACTGGTGAATTATACGCGATATTACAAGCTTTTAAATCCTTAGAAATCGATAGTAAAAACCAAGCAATATGCACAGATTCCTTATCATCAGTCTTCTCCATAAAAAGTTTATATGTTCAACATCCTTTAGTTCATGAAATCCATAACATATATAGTACACTTGCCTCTCAAGGCGTAGTTGTTACTATCATCTGAGTACCATCCCATATCGGCATCCCCGGTAATGAAAAAGCAGATCACGTCGCCAAAGTAGCCTCTACCCTAAATGGTCAGCACTCAAAAGTACATGTTCAAATCTGTAGTGACTTGAAGCAGATGTTTAAGCAGCAACAACATATATCTTGGCAAATCCACTGGAACACAATCAAAAACACATTACACGAGATCCGGCAGACTGTCAATATATTTGAACTCCCAACTATGACTAGAAAAGAAAAAGCAGTCATTCGAAGGTTGAGAATTGGACATACCCGATACACACACGAATACTTAATGAAGTCTGAACCGAAGCCTAATTGTCAAATTTGCTGTAGTGTTTTGAGCGTGAAACACATCCTTATTGAGTGTCCTCAGTATGTGACTCAAAGAAATCGACATAAACTTAAGCCAAATATTAAAGATATTTTAAACTCGTCCGATCAACTTCATAACCTAATTAGTTTCTTGAAAGACATTCGCTTATTTAACACAATATGATCTTTTGTCTTTATAATCTCTACCTATTATTCAAAATTTAGTGATTAATAATTAATCACTATAATCCATAATTAATAATTATTGTAATAATTAGTTGTAAGTCTCTATAGTATCTAATAATTGTACCCCCAATATTTCTGTCATAATTTTTACCTAAAGTTATTTAAGATTTAGAAATTAACTGTTATAATAATTAATTTTAAGTCCTCATTGTAATTAACTATTGTATAACCAATACTGTTTGTGTCAATGGCCATTGCAGCCGAGACAGATAAATTTAAATAAAAAAAAAAGTAGTTGACAGTCTTTAAGAAAAGAAAATATTTTTTGAGTAACTGTATTTTTTTCTAGGGCATCTATTAACCCTTAAACGCCCAAACTCTTTTAGGTTCCATGTACGCCCAAGGGTGGGTAAAAAATGTCCACCTCGAAAATAGCAAATATAATTATTCAGAGTTGTTGGAAATGGATTAGACTTAAGAATCTTATGCTTAATAAACACATCACCTTCTAAAATATTCATATAAACAATTTACGAACCTTACAACAAAATTACAACGTACATCAAAATTAACATACCAGTATAAGCCAGTAATTCAGATTTGTCGATTTTCTCCACATTATTTCTTTCAACCTCCTCATTGGCGGATAATTATGTAGATTATGTAATTATACGTCGATAATTATATGGATTATCTTCCTACCAACGAGAAATTATATAGAAACCTTTAGTAACAAGATTTACCAAAAGTGTACTTTTTATGCCCACCCATATTTAACTCAACATGCTACTTTTATTTTCAAAAATATCGGTAGAACCAAATTAACATTCGATAAAGGGCTGTCTTTTTAACAATAAATAATTTTTTTTAATTTTTAAACTCGTAATAAATATTTTACAAGGGAATACGCATTAGGTGGACATTTTTTGCCCACCCTTGAGCGTTTAAGATTTAAAGAGTCGGATATGTTATATTTCCCTCGTTCACGGTTATATTTGGGCACTGTAATAAAATATGTTTTACCCTTAAAAGACTGCTGTATACTTCACACACTGGTTTATTTTTGCGCTGTAATAAATAGTCTTGAGGAAGTCGTGTATGGCCAATACGGAGACGGGTAAGTATACAACTTGCTCTCTTCTGTTTTTTTTTTTTTATTTTTGGCTTCGAAAGATGTGGATGTTTGTTGACTTCGTATAGCCTTGAAGTGTTGTTGTTCCAAGAACTTGTACGATTTTGAATTACTTTTGTTTTGTATCGTATTAGATCGTTTTCTACCAATTACTTACGTACTTTAACCGTTACGTTACTTTCTTTGATCACCTGGTCAGTTGATGCATTTTGAGCCAGTTTATCTACAATTCGTTATACCTTCAATTCCGACTTGAGAAGCCACCCATAAAAAGTGAACTTGGATGATCTTATTGAAAATATTTTTAAGCTCTTTTTAAAAAGAAGTAGAAGGGGGTTATCACAAAACAATTGAATCAGTGAGGATAATGAACTTAGAGGATCTCTCATTATTGTACATATTTCTTTTTTTCTGCTGTATATTAACAATAGTGCTTTTAGAATTGCGAATAGTTCAGCCGAAACGATCGTTGAAGTTGATGAAAATTTCAAGCTTACTGAGGAGTGTTCCGAATAAATTGCTGCTCCAACTCAATCTTAATTTTTTGACGCACCGGTGTATACGTTGTAGGTATTGCCATATCCGCTTAATAGAGTAAAAAATGTTTGTACTATGACGGTTGATGATATCTAGAATTTTCTTAGATTTGCAGGCTGATGTAGATAGCAGGAAGAAATATTTTACATGGTGCAGAGATCAGTCTCATTAGAATCAATTTTGGCTTACTCCCATAAAAACATAAATTTGACTTAGACATGCCACAAGACAACAGTTTTAGAACTTATCTAATACACATTTAGGCTCGTTTTATGTCAAAAATATAAGCACAAAATAAAAATTATGGATTTCTAAAGTTTTAATTAATTTGGGACAAAGTCACCCATACTAGACAAAGTTTCCCCATTTTGCGGCACACCGTAAGCAAAAGCTTTTGGTGTGTAAATATCACCTAATGGGGAAAAAATATTTTTAAAATAAATACTTAATAAAGAGTATTATTTCACAATGAGAATTGAAAACAAATAAAAATTACTTATGTCCAATATATGGATTCAAAATTTTAAAATTGTAACTGTCATATATATTATATAGTATCTAAATTAATATTATACAAACAATTATTTTTTTTTCAACATTGCCCTGCGCCACTGGCATGGCATAGGAAAAAGGTTGGCAATATTCACGCTACAACTTTTCCTTGAAAATTTATGAGTTAGAACATTTTCAGCAACAAGCTGTTGGTCCCCAAAGACCCAAATCGTAAAACGAAACTGTTCGCCAATTTCATATTAGTCTCCAAGGGATACAGGATCAAATTGTAGCCACGAATTTAGATCCGCACACGGAAGGACAATTAAAATTTGTACACACTAATGGACACTGAGTGACATAACAAGGGATATGTTCCGGAATGATGGTATTTAAGAGATTTTTTAGATAAGTATAGCTCATCAAAATAAAAAAAATGGTTTACTGTTATTTTTATGTCACCAACACATTTAAATAAGTCACTGGGTGATTTATATTAGTCTATTCAACAACCATTTAATATTAAATGCATTTAAACTTTTGTAAGAGTTTGATAAAAATATCTTCTTTTTTATTTTCCTTATTTCTAGTTTTTTGATGGGGTTATACGTGATCTATATTCAGATTCTTTATTTTTGGAAATCTGGGTTTTCATTCTATTTCCCCTTGTACTTATTTGGTCGCCTTATTCTTTACGTGTCATATCCGACCTTGCTGATCACTGATCACCATTGCGAAGGATTCTCGATCTTCTACAGTATGAAATGGCTGTCCTGCATTTGATATCTTAGTCCATTCGCCAATGGTTTTTAACCAAGAAACTTCTTTTCTAACTTATTTTCTAAAATGGGAGACTATTATAACTTCTTTTATTCGTGCACTCCTATAGCCCTCTATTTTGCCTTTAAGGATCAGTTGTAATATTTTATATCGGTTTACCCTCACGATATGTCCCAGAAAAGACATTTTCTGGTGTCAGTTTTTAGCAGTTCTCTATCTTTGTTGACCCTATTTGGTACTTCTTTGTTAGTTTTTCTTGCTTTTTAAAGTAGTTTGAGCAACCGTCTATGAATCATATTGCTAATTCTTCAATTCTGTTTATGATCGATACTTTTACTGTCCACACTTCTACACCATACAAAAGTACAGACCAAACATAAAACTTAACCATTCTTTGTCTTAGTTATATACTTAAATTATCCACAAAAGTAACCGGACACGTGAAATGCCATGCCTTTTTTTGATACGCGGGATCCAGGCCTATATCGTTTACACTGAAAAGAAGATTTTGTTAATACTGCTATTATCTTTCATTTTATCTCACTACATTTAACAAGCTTATTTAAATTTAATCCGCAAAGTTTCATACAAATTTTAAAAATATCTAACACTTGGTGTTGTTTCAGGTAAGCAAGATCTGTAGATTAGCATGATCTGAGTAAGTAATTAATTTTTTTTTGTTCATAATATCAAAGAATATATACTCTCCTAGAAGCAGAGTTTGGATGGTACCGATGGTCACGTTTATTTGTTCTTTGAAAATACTGTCTATATTCTTTTATAATATAGTAAGGAATAAAAAAATATATTTAATTATGTACTAATATTAATATGAAATTGATATTTTATTCCATAACAGATTTAGTCAATTTTTGGTTGCTTAATATGTATGTAGTTTTGAAATATTTTATCAATATGAAGTTTATCAAAAGAAATAAAATGTAGACCAGGCTGTATCGTCGCCACCACCGTCAGGTAAATTATTATTCCGATTCGTTTTTTGCACAAACTTACTCAAAAAGAGCTCCCTATAACAAATCCACAGCGTGCCGGGAGGTGCCGCGGTCGGAAAATTGTTTAAACAATGTTTTTTAAACAAATTCAAAAAATTAATACTTTTACTTCAATAAATTTTTTTAGATTCCTTTTTTAGGTCTCTTGACATTTTTCTTTAAAATGGATAGTTGTTGAGTTATATGCAATTTAAAATTTGAAAAACGCGAAAATGGCTATTTCAAGACATAATAACTCGGTTAAAAATTAATATTATGAAAGTCAGAAAGCGACTAAATTAAAGTTTAAAGCACCCACTACAATATCTTTGAATCATTTTTGTGATTATTTTATTACTAAGCTGTTATTTTTAATTATTAAAAATGAGCGCTATGTACGTATTAAGCGGCCGTCAGTGGTGAGTATGAAAGAGATGCACCATTCCCGCAGTCCAACGGTGCATCCTACTCGCACTCACATTGACGGTCGCCTCAATACGATCTTACCGCTCATTGTTAATAATTAAAAATAACAGCTTAGTAGTAAATTAATGACACAAATTTCTTCAGTATCATGTAGGGGGGGGGGCTCTTTGATTTAGCCACTTTCTAACTTTCATAATAATAATTTTAACTGACACGTACACCTTAGGGTAAAACGAGTAACTGATTACATATTACATACATAACATACGTTATTAAGTCTTGAAAATGGCCTTTTTTGGCGTTTTTTTAAATTTTATATTGGATATAACTCGACAACTATCAATTTTAGAGAAAAATCACAAAAAATATTTTTTGTCCAGAATGACCCAAAGAATTTAAAAAAAAATGGTCCGAAGTGAAAATATTGATTTTTTTAATTTGTTTAAAAAAATTGTTAAACAGTTTTTCGACCTGCACCTCCCGGTACCCTGTGGATTTGTTATAAGGCCCTCTTTTTGAGTAAGTTGGAATCGGAATAATTAACCTAACGGCGGCGACGATAGCGCCTGGTCTAATAGTAAATTAGTAGTTCTTACATTTTGTTTGTTTCCAATTTATCTGCCGAGGCGATAGCCAATTAGTCCAGAAAGCCACTGCGCATCCGCTAGAAAAAATATTCTAATTCGGATTTTTTGCACAATCTTAATCAAAAAGGACTCCTTTTAACAAATTTCCATGTTGCCAGGACCAAAAGGTGGTCAAAAATTTTTTGAACGTTTTTTTTTGTTTTTTTTCCTAAAATAATTTTTTTTGCATGAAACAAAGTTTTTTTAGGTTTTTTGGATCATTCCAAACAGAAAAGGCCTTTAGTGACTTTTCTCTAAAAATGATAGTTTTTGACATATAAGCGATTAAAAATTGAAAAATTGCGAAATTGGCCATTTTTAACCCTCAAAAACTATGTGAAAAACTAAAAATTTGGATATTGCCAAGGTCGCTAGATATTCTTTAAACATGGATTGATAAAATCCCGAAAAGTTTTTTGCAATACAATTTTCAAAACTTCTTTGTTTTTTAATTGCTAATCAAGCGTGCGTGACACTATTTTTCACCGACAGTATGGTGCAAATGAAAGGAATAAATTCGTTATTTCGTAAACCGGCGACTTTAAGGAAAAATCCCGAAACAGGTCGATTTTTATTTTTAAGTAGTGATATTGTAGCATATACGGTATACTAGTGACGTCATCCGTCTGGGCGTGATGACGTAATCGATGATTTTTTTAAATGAGAATAGGGGTCGTGTGGTAGCTCATTTGAAATGTTTTTCAATTCTCTATTCAGTAAAGTAAACATTTACATAATTATTTATACAGGGTGTCCTTCTACTTCTTTTCTTGTCAAATAATTTAATTTAATAAAAAATTTTGGACACCCTGTATAAATAATTATGTAAATGTTTATATTACTGAATAGAGAATTGAAGAACCTTTTAAATGAGCTAGCACACGACCCCTATTCTGATTTAAAAAATCATCGATTATGTCATCACGTCCAGATGGATGACGTCACTAGTATACTATATATGCCACAATATCATAACTTAAAAATAAAAATCGATCTGTTTCGGGATTTTGCCTTAAAGTCGCCGGTTTACGAAATAACGAATTTATTCCTTTCATTTGCTCCATACTGTCGGTGGAAAATAGTGTCGCGCACGCTTGATTAGCAATTAAAAAACAAAGGAGTTTTGAATATTGTATTGCAAAAAACTCTTCGGGATTTCATCAATCGATGTTTAAAGAATATCTACCTGCCTTGGCAACATTATAATTTTCAGTTTTTCACATAGTTTTTGAGGGTTAAAAATGGCCGATTTCGCAATTTTTCAATTTTTAATCGCTTATATGCCAAAAACTATCATTTTTAGATAAAAGTCACTAAAGACCTTTTCTGTTTGTAATGATCCAAAAAGCTAAAAAACTTTTTTCCGTGCAAAAAAAATAATTTTAGGAAAAAAACAAAAAAAAACGTTTAAAAAATTTTTTACCACCTTTTGGTCCTGGCAACATGCAAATTTGTTAAAAGGAGTCCTTTTTGAGTAAGATTGTGCAAAAAATCCGAATTAGAATATTTTTCCTAGCGGATGGGCAGTGGCTTTCTGGACTAAATTAAGCAGACTATTTTTGTAATTTTGTATTGTCAGATCCACACAGTTCGAGTTAGTAGTAAAATTCAACTAAAAAATGTACCTGATTGTTTCTTATTTTTTTCTTTTTTATTTTGTATATTTTAAAGTTATTTCTTGTTTTTACTTACTTACTTACTTAATCGGTAGACCCATTTGTACCTTTCGGTGTTGGGCTTTTTGTTTTTAATTACCTTATATAGTCCAAGTAATGAAGCTTTTCATCTCGCAATGTTTACAGAATGGATCGATTTGCTTGAAAATTTGAGAATAAGTAGTGGATAGTCCAAGGATCAAAATCTATATGATGCCGAAAGGCGCTTTTATCATGGGGTTGGTTGCCACCCTATCTCGGGAGTGGAAATTTTTTATTATATTTTGATCATAAAAGTTGATAAAAACGTTCATTCTAAGCAAAAAATGTTTCATACATTTTTTTGATAAAATTAATAGTTTTCGATTTATTCGCTATCGAAAGTGTTAGCTTTATATCGAAAAAATCAATATTTTTCGACATACTCATTTACGATTCACTCAAGTTTTGCCGTAGAGAAAATTTTTTCAGACCAACTTCTAGGGAATTAAATAACATGAAATTTAATATTTAAACATTTTTTTGTATCTCTGATGCTAATCTTCCTATTCTGAAGAAAAAGGCATTTTTTATTAAACTACAAAAATTCCTGATTCGCTTTTAATGCCATTTTTTTTTCTTCTTCTTCTTCTTCTTCCTCTTTATAAGCAATTCTGCTATTTCATTGGCGCATTGATACCTCTATGGAAGGTTGTCACTCCATCTTTTGCGCGGTCGGCCGATACTTCTTCTGCCGATTGGTGATTTATCTCGTGCTATTTTGACCACACGTGTCTCCCCAATTCTGGTTATATGGTTGTTCCATTCTTTTTTTCTATTTACTGTCCATTCGTTTATACACTGTACGTTACATTGTCTTCTAATATCTTCGCTCCTCTTTCGATCTCTCAGTGTATTTCCTGTAATTCTTCTCAGTACTCTCATCTCACCTCGGCAGTTTTTTTTGACTAATCATTCTAAGCCAGCAAAACTTCTAGAATCTATTACTATAGCCCAGTAAATGAACGGGAAAATCGGCGATACCGTGTAATTTTCAGGCGCAACTCCGAATTGCATGAAAATTTGGATTTAGGTTCTACTTACCCTCCACTTCAAAGTTGAAATTGTGCCGTTGGTTGCTTTTACTTGGGGGGTGACAGTCACCCCTTCTCGGGGGTGAAAAAACATACGTTCAAGATAAAACCGGAAATGGATAAATTGACTGATTTTAAGCAACTTTTGTTCTATAGAGTTTTTTACGTAAGTCAATACTTTTCGAGATATTTGCCATTGAAAATGTTGATTTTTCGACAAAAAAACTACGCTTTCATACGGTTTTTCGCAAATAACTCAAAAAGTAAATATTTTATCGAAAAAAATATCCTTAGCAAAAGTGTAGCTTAAAAAAACCCAAAAAAAATGGTGTATTAGTAAAGTCTATCAATCAAATAAAAACAAAGTTGTAGCTTATGAAAAATACGTTCTTATTCGTCTAATTCCAAATCGGATATTTCAAGGTGAAATCACCGAAAAATGAAGCACTTTTCGAGAAAAACCCATTTAAACTTTTTTAAAGTGTTTATAAAAAGCTTTGTTTTAATTGTTAACAAAAGTTTTAGCATTAAAAATAAGCAAGTTACGCTCAAAATAAAGTTGGCCCTCTTTTTTTTTGTAAAAAATCATGAAAATCTTGCCGTGTTTAGCTCCCCAAATGAAATTAATCGCTACCGCTTTACAAACAATTTACTTACCTATCTATTTTTTATATGATCTGTCGGTCTCACCGGTTTAAAGTGTTTATTTTTGAAAGGGTTATAATTGAGAAAGCTTGAATGGGTCACTAATCACGCGTGTATGCAAATTTTTGAACAGCCATATCTTAACCAATTTTTGTCTTACGGAGAAACAAAATGAAACTAGCATATTTATAATAGCAAAACCTACATTTTTTTACTCTTTAAGATTTTTCTTATCACTAATACTTTTTAAGTTATTTTGAAAAAATGAAATTTTTAAAAAATTTTTAGAAATTTTTTTTTGCTATAAAACCAAAGGCACTTTAAACCAATCAAACTTACAGATCATATAAACAATAAACATATAGTTAAAATAGATGGTAAAGCCAAACGATTAATTTCATTTAGGGTGCTAAATAGAGGGAGGTTTTCACGATTTTTTTTACCAAAAAAAGGGGCCAACTTTTTTTTTCAGTGTAACTCGTTCATTTTTGATGCTGTAAACTTTTGTAAAAAACAAATAATAAGCTTTTTTTCGATACTTTAAAAATATTAATAAGGTTTTCCCGAAAAACGCTTCTTTCTTCGGTGATTTCGCGTTGAATTATTCGATTTGGAATTAGACGAATAAGAACGTATTTCTCGTGAGCTACAACTTTGCTTCTACTCAATTTGTAGACTTTACTGGTACACCATTTTTTTCGTTTTTTTATAGGCTATACTTTTGCTAAAAATATTTTCTTCGATAAAATATTTACTTTTTGAGTTATTTGGGAAAAGCGGTCTGAAAACGTAGTTTTTTTTTGTCGAAAAATCAACAATTTAAATCGCGAATAACTCGAAAAGTATTGACTTACGTAAAAAACTTTATAGAACAAAAGGTGCTTAAAATAAGTCAATTTATCCATTTCCGGCCTTATTTTAAACACGCGTTTTTCACCTCCCGAGAAGGGGTAAATGTCACCCCCAAGTAAAAGGAACCAACGGCAAAAATTCAACTTTGAAGTGGAGGGTAAGTAGAACCTAAATCCAAATTTTCATGCAATTCGGAGTTGCCCCTGGAAATTGCACTCCAAAACGGTCATTTATTGGGCTACTAATACATAAATAAAAAAAAATGAATAAGGCCAATGACTAAAAACACCGCTAACTTACATTATTATGCTTCCAATTGGATTTCTCCTTTTTTTTTTCAAAAAAATATATTGATTTTTTACCGTAACTTTTTGTTTTTTATGTTAGAAAGTTTGGTAAAAAAATGTAGATTTTTAGAAGATTTATAAGTCGATTAATATTAAATCTTTTTAAAATCCTCTGTCGCAAAAAGAGGTGACTTTGAAAGGGTTGGAAAAGGTGGTTTTTGAATCTCAATACAAGATTTAATTGTCAATGGCTCACTCAATTTTTGCCGTAGAAAAAATTTTTTCAAATCAGGTTCTTGGAAATCTAATAACCTACAATTTCATATTTAAACATTTCTTCGTATCGCTGACGCTAATCTTTCTATTATGAAGAAAAGGCCATTTTTTCCAAACTACAAAAATTCGTTATTCGCTTGTAACTCCATTTTTTAAAAACTAATCACTCTAAGCCGGTCAAACTTCTAGAACCTATTAATAATACATAAATAAATAAGACCAAATAAGGCCAATGAATAATTTTAATTAGGATGGTGATTAGTTGGTTGCTTTCGATCACTGTTTCGCTGAAAAAAAATGGGGACTGACATTCTTTTCATTATAAGTTACTTAATTTTGGAAGCTAGATACTTTTTTTTAATTCTTGAGATAGATATTTTTATATACTTAAAATTAGTTTGAACAAGTTATTTTCGACAAATGCATAGTTTTCCCGTCTTTTGAGTTTGAAACTACAATATTTAGTATTTGACGAAGAAGAGCTAACATATAATAAAGTATAACTCGATTACTATTGGTCTTAAAGAAAATTATAAAAACGGTTTCGTTTACTGTTTCAAAAGGTACATTTTTGTTAAGTAAAGTTGTTTTCATAAAACGACAACTTAGTTATTGGCAGAAAACTTATTAAAAACATTGATTTTTTCGATAAAAACTAACACTTTCGCTAGCGAATAAATCGAACACTATTAATTTTATCAAAAAAATGTATAGAACGTTTTTTGCTTAGAATGAATGTTTTTACCAACTTTTGCGGTCAAAATATAATAAAAAATTTACACCCACGAGATGGGGTGGCAACTACCCCCATGGTAAAAGCGCCTTTCGGCATCACGTAGATTTTTATCCTTGGACTATTCACTACTTATTCTCAAATTTTCAAGCAAATCGATCCATTCTGTAAAAATTGCGAGGTTTTGTATTATTTGGTACGCCTAATTATCTTTCAGAGATAAATCGATTCCATTAATGACGAATTTATAGTACCGGTGATAGACGTCTCTTTTGGGTAGGGCAACGGTTATTTTATCGCATAACTTTTAAGCATTTTTGGCACTCGTTTATTAAACGCCATTGTGCAAAAACTAAAAAAGTGCCATCATTATGCAGTAAATTGTAGTTAAATAGTACTTGTGTTCATATGAAAATTACTTCTTTGACGTTCTATAATACATCCTCTACATTGGCCGAAGTCACCTTTAACATTTATTCTACCCCTAAACCCTTGAGACGTTTTTATAATCTGAAATAATATCAACTGGAATTATTTTCTTTAAGAAGTTCATACGTCAAAATAATTGGTAGATAGTCGAGTCCAAAAATTTAAAAGGTCTTATAATTTTCGACGATACTGATGAAACTTAAAAAAATACTACAACTCATTTTAAACTTCCTTTCAAGATCGACGTAGGTAACTCAAAATAATGCAATATTTTTTACAAAAAGTTTTGTCTTCATGTTTTTTTGAGAAAGGATGGTACAGTGGAACCCCGATAAGTCGGCCCCCGATAACCCGGAAGTCCGGCTGACCCGGACCGATTTTCATCAGACAAAACAAACATTTTTGTTCATTTTGACTGAGGTTTTTACGAAGAAATAAACAATGCTGTGTACAAATGTACGTAATTTACATGTAATCGGCGGGCCGAAAAGTTCGTAGGCTGACACATAGATGGCGCTACTGGTATTAAATCCATATGATTTTTAGTCAGCCCTAGCATTCAAAAGATGCGTTTATAAATTTGACAGCTGTCAAACTATTAGTTGAAAAGATACAGCATTTTAAGTGAAGCAACTTATATTAGTTAAAAAAATGGATAAAAAGGAATTTCGTATTTTAATAATTGATTACTTTTTGGAGAAAAAATACTGTTGAAGCCAAAGCTTGGCTTGATAAACAATATTCAGAGTCTGCACCAGGAAAATCAACAGTTGATAAAATTAAATGGTTTGCTTAGTTTAAACGAGGCGAAATAAGCACCGAGGACGATGCATGCAGTGGACGCCCCAAAAAGGCTGTTACCGATGAAAACATCAAAAAAGTCAACAAAATAATTTTGTATGACCATAAAGTGAAGTTGTTCGAGAAAGCTGATACTGTAAAGATATGAAAGAAACGTGCATGAATAGTTGGGTTTGCGAAAGCTCTGTGCAAAGTGGGTGCCGCGAGAGCTCACAATCGATCAAAAACAACAACGAATTGGTGTTTCTGAGAAGTATTTGAAGCTATTTATTCGTGATAAAACCGAATTTTTGCGTCGATATATTACGATAGATGAAACGTGGCTCCATCATGTCACACCAAAGTTCATTCGACAGTCTGCCGAGTAGACAGCATGTGATGAACCGACTCCAAAGCATGGAAAGACGCAGTAGTTGGCTGACAAAGTTATGGCATCAGTATTTTGGGATGCGCATGGTATAATATTCATCGACATCTTGAAAAGGAAAAAACCATTAAAATAGCGATTCTTACATTGCGTTATTGGAGCGTTTGAAGAACGAAATCGCATAAAAATGGCCCCATTTGAAGAAAAATAAAGTGCTGATTCATCAAGACAACGCACCGTGTAACAAATTCATCAAAATGATGGAATAACTTCATGAATTGGGCTTCGAATTGCCTCCACAGCCACCGTATTCAGAAGATATGGCTCCCGGCGAACACTACCTGTTAGCTGATCTCAATAGAATGCTCGCAGCAAAGAAATTTAGCACCAATGAAGAGTTAATAACCGAAACTGAGTCTTATTTTGAGGCTAAAGAAAAATTGTATTATAAAAATGGTATTGAAAAGTTGTATGACCGCCATAATTATTGTATCACCCTCAAAAGTAACTATATTGAATAATAAAATCAAACTTTATCAAAAAAAATGTCTGTCTATGTTAGCCTACGAACTTTTCAGCCCGCCTGTTATACCCCATTCCACGAATATTCATCTGTTTTGGATTATCGCGACAACGAATATTTTACTGTGAAAAATATGAAGAACGAAATAAATTGCCAATTTTATTGCTGTTTATTGGAGGAATTCTCTAAAGCAAAATACTTTCGTACTTCTTATGTTGCACACTAAAATATTCGTTGTCGCGATAATCCAAAACAGACGTATATTCGTGGAATACACCATACCATGCATATGTATTTTAGGTGTTTGCAATTATAATGTGTATTTGTTTATTATTTATTTAATGTTTACCATATTCTCCGAATAATCCGGATTTTCAATAACCCGGATCGGCCGCGGTTCCGATTAATCCGACTTATCGAGGTTCCACTGTATATCTCAAAATAGTACATCCTTAATTAACCCATTCGCAGCTGATAACGCGCCAGCGCGTGATATGGTTACTTCAGTCAGGTGCCGTTCAACAAAATGGTTGGGAAGCCTAATCGGAGATTTTTGCAGTTACTCGAGCGCGTCAGATTATCATATGGTGAGAAACCTGATACCCTGCAGATGTACCTCTACCATATTGTCTCTTAACACAGGGAAGTTCGTTAAGGAGGGCCCGAAAAAAAAATCTACCCTTAAAAAACTCGAAATTGTCAGATTAATATAAGGTAAGTTAAGTACATGCAAAAGAGTGTATATTTCAAAAATCTGACGATTTAAGCCAGGCGTAAGGAAATGGGTGAGTCCCAAAATTTCACAAGAAAAAAGCGAATATTTTAAAAATCTATCGAATGATACCAAACATGACTTTCCAGGGAAAGGGTGGGGGGTAAATTTATTATTTTAAATACGAATCCCGCGATATTTCGCGAAATGAACATCAGATCGAAAAACTGTAAAATACACTTATTCAATATTTAAAAAAATATATATCTAATGGCACCAAACACGACCCCCACGGAGGTGGGGAGGGGGGTTACTTTAAAATCTTAAATAGGAGCCCCCATTTTTTATTGCAGATTTGGATTCCTTACGTAAAAATAAGTAACTTTTATTCGAAAATTGTTTTCTAATTATGGATATATGGCGTTATAATCGGAAAAAACCATTGTTGGAAATGGAAAATTAAATTAAAAAATGGCAAGCACCCGCTAAAATGGAAAACTTTACTTAACTGTTTTTGGTTTTAAGACCTACTCTTCACAACCCAATAGGTCCCCATAACGCTCGAGTGACTGCACATTTAGCATACTTTGCTCCCCTACCAAAACGGCCCGTTGCCGAGTTATATCCTCGTCGATGGGCAGCGAATGGGTTAAACGGAACATTAAAATACGTAGGTACTTATTTTTTAAATATAGACATAACCCAAACAAATGCAGTGTTCCATATAATAAGTATCAACGTCCACTTAGGATGATACTTGGGAAGCAACTGAAATATGACAATATGGTGCAAAATTCCGAACCAACTTTACTAATGATAACAATTGATACATTGCAATTATAGAGCGATAATTATAGAGCGATAGAGTAATAAATCGATATCGAAAAGAAAGCTATAAAATGCTACCAGACTGATCGTAGAGATTACCTTTTTGTCAAATGGAGTTTTTGTTGCAATATTTCTCTTGTTCTTGAGCTGAGCAGCAAACGAGATTATTGGAATTATATTTCTCTTTTACTATCCGCTTTAAAAACGATTGACAAGACAGGAAGACTTGTCAGGGTGAAAATTCACTTTTGATTAATATGGAAGTTGTTTAAATTTAAATTAAACTTTACGTTTTGGTAAAAATTATTATAAAATTTGATTATTCATTACAATAAGTAGAAATATAGTGTTACTATACAGTATAGTCCAAATGAAAGGAATAAATTCGTTATTTCGTAAATCGGCCACTTTAAAGAACAATCCCTAAATAGGTCGATTTTTATTTTTAAATTACGATATTTTGGCTTATATGTGATACTAGTGACGTCCTCCATCTGGGCGTGATGACCTAATCGATAATTTTTTTAAATGTGAATAGGGATTGTGTGCTAGCTCATTTGAAAGGTCATTCAAGTCTCTCTCCAATAATATAAAAATTTACATAATTATTTGTACACCGTGTCCAAAAAAAAAAATAATTAAATCGTTTGACAAAAAAAAAAGAAGAAAGTATGTAATTTTTTTAATTTAAAATGCATTTTACTGTTGCCCAAAAACATAAGAAAATGTTTATTTCACAAATAAGCATTGCTTTTCGATTAAATTCAATGTTCATGCTAGCTCCCGCCATCCACCTGCCTCTTGGAAGTTTAAACATTTAATTTAAGAGAAAACCAATGTTTACTTGTGACATAATTTTTTTCTTGTTGCTGACAGCAGTATAATGTATTTTGAATTAAATAAATTACATACATTCTTCTTTTTTGTCAAATAATTTAATTTAAAATATTTTTTTTTGATTGCATTCGATCTAAAAATATCTAAAACAACGGGAACCTTCTCTAGTTACACCTCCGAGGCTTCTACAATTTGCAAGCCATAACGGATGCTGAGACTAAGGAAGATGAGGATACCGCGCTGAGCAGATGGGACGTGAATTATAAATTGTAAAATTCCCTCATCTTCCTTAGTCTCAGCATCCGTTATGGCTTGCAAATTGTAGAAGCCTCGGAGGTGTAACCGGAGAAGTTTCCCATTGTTTTCAGTTTGGTGGGATGTAGAGTAACATTATGTTGTTTTAAATAACATTAGATTAAAAACTTAGTCTTTTGCTGGCAGTTGCCGCTAGGGCATCTATGCCATTTCTTTCGTTGCAATCCGTGACTGCACGCCGGGGTTTGTTTTGGTTGGATCAGAGAGAGCAGCATATGTGCCCCCTGATGAGAGACTAATAAATTTCGAAACCGGTAGAGGTGCTTGCTGCACTCTCTGATTGGACTAGAATACGAAGCGGGTGTATTTTCGTTTTGCAACGAAATTGAAAATGGTTATTCATTTTTGATTTACATGTTGACTCTGATTGGAATACGAAGGGAACCATTCTCGTTGGAACTTTACCGCGCTGAGCAGATGGAACGTGAATTATAAATTGTAAAATTTCCTCATCTTCCTTAGTCTTAGCATCCGTTATGGCTTGCAAATTGTAGAAGCCTCGGAGGTGTAACCAGAGAAGGTTCCCATTGTTTTCAGCCTGGTGGGATGTAGTGTAACATTATGTTGTTTTACATACCATTAGATCGAAAACTTAGTCTTTTGTTTTATTTTATTTATAAATGCAATGTGATTATGTTAATTTCAGCATATTTTGAAGAATATTGTGAGAGATTTTCTACATATTCTACATTTTATAGAAAATAAAGACCTTATTTTCCTTGTAGAGTGGAGGATAAGCCTCCTCCTCGCTTGTTTACAATAAGTGAATCATCTACTAATTTTTCTAAAAATCTTACAGTATCTTTAGGAAACCGGATTTTTATTCTGAGTTCTTTGTAAAGAAATTTAGGCTTTCTTTGAAAGTTTTCCTTTTTCGCGTATTTTCCATCATGTTAATTAAATTATCAACTTCCTCCTTAGCCCCAATACCTCTTAAACACATTTTTTTTATTATATCTACTCACAAAACAAATAAAAAAATAATATATTTTTGTCTCTGATGACTTTGACAGTCATAAAATAGGTTATACCAGACTTAAACAACGGCAAAACCAATCTTGGACTAAATTTTTATACCAAGTATAACCTATACCTAAGTTACAGGTGAGTCCGCGAGTTTTTACCCGTGCGTCATTAATATCTGGTGAGATAAAACACATATTTTTTTTTTCACATCATTCTCTTCTACGCATGAAATTAATGACAAACCAGCTGCCATCTGTTATTAAGTAAAAACACAGGTTATTTTTATGAACGATTTAGACTCAGTGTATTGAAAAGAGATAGATACAAAGAAAGACGATTGGGGATGTCTTCACATATTTTAAGTACAATTTCTGACGTTTTGGTTTGTTTACTTTTGTGGCTGTCAATTTGTTGAATTTTTTGCTGTTATTTTGTCGAATTTTTGCATTTTCAACTTTTTTATAGTATACAAAAGTTGTTTTCACAACTAGTTTTATATTGAAGTTAGAAATTTTGTAATAAGTTTATGTTATTTTACGATAAATTTTGACCACGTACAAAGCTAACCTCATTGTTGACACAGTTGAATGCTTGTGTTTAAGGTTCCGCCAAAGTGAATAAAATAACAAAAAGAAAATATTGAATTTTTTTATAAATTTTTTATTTATTTATTAATCAATGATAATAAAATAATTTATTAAGCTACTTCAAATGTCGCTGTAATTATGCACCAAAATTTTAAAGCAAAACTTAAATTTGACATTCTATTTATTTGATAACGTCAAATTTTATAATAACCCGTGATCGGAATAATATCCATTTGCCGTTGCGTTTAGTAAATTTCCGACTTATTTCGTATGCTTTAAATGATGACGCACGGGTAAAGACTCGCGGACTCAACTGTATTCCAAGTTTATTGGTAATAATTTTGCCTATATAGTATTTTTACTACAAAAACGTTATTACGTAGGTCAAAATTTTGACGTAAGAGAACTGTCAAAACATTAGAATGTGACTTTTCATTATTGCCGTGTTTATAATAAACATAGCAATAATGAAAAGTCACATTCTAATATTTTGACAGTTCTCTTACGTCAAAAATTTTGACCTACGTAATAACGTTTTTGTAGTAAAAATACTATACCTGATTTATTCTCAGTATAACTTTTATACTTGGTTTATTAGTAACAGTGTTAATGTATACGCTCTGAGCTTCGCTGGTGTCGCTACTAGCGGTTACTAATTCAACTTTCACCGGTAATTTTTAAATTTATTATTTAATTGTTATCGCTTAATATTTTCAACGCAAAAAATTAATTAAATTGTAATTTTTTTAAGATTTTGCTAATAATTTTGACGTTGTATTGATAAAATATGAATTTCTTACTTCGGATACTTTCACAATTATCGTGTAGATTGATTTAAAATTACATATTACGGAACATTAAAAAACTTAAGTTCAGTATTAAAAACGTAAGTATATTTAAGTTAAAAATATATACCACAGCTTTGACCAACTAATATTTTTTATAATTAATGTTTTTAATTTTAATTTTAAATTAATCACTTTGACATTTATGTCAAATTTCCGGTAAAGGTTTACAGACTTGTCACTACTGGCGCTCGCGAATTTGTAAATATCCCCTCTACGTACGAGCTCACAGCGTATAGCTTCTGCGGGACGAAAAATAAGACATTTAAGGTCAAAAAGTGTTCTCTTTTTCTTCTTCTTTTTTTTTCTCAAAATGTTATTTTATGCGATTTTACAAGGATTTGGTGTTTATTTAAACAAATTTGCATTTTCCATCGTAAAATATCAATGAAAAGAATAATATTTTAATAGAAAGAGCTCAAAAATGTCATTATAAGGAATTATAACAAGTTATTTTAATTTAAAACCCGTTTTTGGTCAAATTTTAGTGTAGAAAACGTTAAAATAGCGTCTTTTACATTTTCCTCCTTTCACAAAATACATCATATTCAATTTGGCTGAAAATTTATCCAGAGATAGCCAAAACGTAGAACTTTAAGTGATTAAAAGGATTTGAATAATTTTACAATACAAAAAAGTTATATACAATAATATCAGACTCAAAAGTATATTAGTCCAGTTGGGTTATTATTTGGCATTTCATGACGAGCTGCCCAAAATTTTATTTTTTTAATCTTTAGGGGGTCAATATTGGTCTAAATTTAAAATCGCGAATGAGTTCCTCCGTGACCTTGCCGCCATGTTGATTTTAAAGAGAACTGTTTTTGCTCAATATATCCGCCATTTTTAACTTTCCGACAAAAATGGTAAGAACTGAAATTATTCCAAATAAATCATTTTTACAAATATTATAATTTTCTTTTAACAATTTTAGTCGTGAGGTCGATATTTTCCGAGTTAATTCCGAGTAGTAGACGGCTATATTTTGACTATGATATTGCGTGTAACTTTTTTAGTATGGAAAAATAATTCAAATCCTTTTACCCTCTTAAAATCTCATGTTTTGGCTATATGTGGGCAAATTTTCAGCCAAATCGAATGTGATGTGTTTTGAGAATAGAGGAAAATGTAAAAACGGTGTTTTACCGTTTTGTACACTATAAAATTTGATCAAAAACGTGTTTTGAATTAAAATAACTCGTTATAATGCAATTTTTGAGTGCCTTCTATTAAAATATTATTTATTCCATTGATACTTTACGATATAAATTTCAAATTTGTTTAAATATATAAATACCAAATCACTGTACACTCGCTTAAAATAACATTTTGAGAAAAAAGAAGAAGAAAAAGACAATTAGACTTTAAGTGTCTTATTTTTACCTTCCTCAGATGCTATCAATGAACTGTCAATACGGATGGAATGGCCCTGTCCCATTCAAATAGTGAACCGATATTACCACCAACATACAAGAGAGAGGTCCTAGAGAGAGACAGAGAATGTGCTGGAAAATTTGACAGGTTGTGTAATTTCAGTTGCCTATATCAACTTAAATCAGGGAAATAGACCTCACATTTTTAGCTTTTAAAGTTACCCCCACCCCACCTCCAGGGGGTGGGGTTAAAAGTCATTTTTGGTGTTATTCGATAGCTTTTTGAAAAATAAAAAAATAATAAACACGTATTTGTTGATTTTTCATTTGGAAGTGCAGTTCTCGAGACATTAGACCATTTTTATAATATACCTACCTATGGTATTACGATATATTGTTATTTCCGATTATAGCGCCATCTGTCCATAGTTTGAAAAAATGTCTCGAATAAAAGTTGCTTACTTTTGCGTGATAAATCTAAATCTGCGATAAAAACTGGGGATTTCCATTTAAGATTTTAAAGTTACCCCTCCACCCCACCTCCAGGGGGTCGAATGGGGGGTCGTGTTTGGTGTCATTTGATAGATTTTTGAAAATTATTGCACACATATTTTTCAGTTTTTCGATCCGATGTTCATTTCGCGAAATATTCGACCGTTCCGCTACTTTTGGGACACGTTGTATATGTATATTAAACAAATGTCAGATAAAACAGATGGCAAATTAACGTAACGTAAATAATTTTAAAGATTGAACGCATTTTTTATTTCCCTGCAGTCTTCTTATCCTCGCTATTCGCAAAAAGTATAAAGTAACTACAGCACTTTAAATTGTAGATTTTATCGGATGCAGTTCAATCAATCTAATTACTTTTTAATTGCCCTTTTGAGAATTTGTGGTAGCTGACGTATCGAGTAGATATTTTACTCCGTAATTAACTGAATTTCAACGATAGATAGAGAAAAGTAGAGAGAAGATGTAAAAATAATGCACTTGTTTCAACGATAGATAGAGAAAAGTAGAGAGAAGATGTAAAAATAATACACTTGTTGCTTAATAGTTGTTTTATGGAAATAACAAATTCTCAATTTAATCCTAGTAATATGTTGGAGTATTAATTGGTGCCCTCATTAGATTTATTTTATTTAATTTAAATACAGTGATGAGTGCGGTATGAACCGACAAAATAACGCAAAAATGGAAAACATAATACGTTGTGACAAAAAGACAAAACTAGTAGAGGTGGAAAATTATCGATAGGAACGTACACATTATTTACATTACATTACAGTACCAGTGTCGATAATTTCCCACCTTGAGACGTTAGCTTAAGGGCTAGTTAACTTCAAACAGTGTATGACATCGAATATTAACATTTTTTTTAATTTCTCATAGAGTAAAAAATGTAAATCCTTAAAAACAGCTTATTTAGTAATAATTTTTTAAATCTAAATTGAAATATTGATCAAGAATAGTTTCTACTATAATTTGTGATGTCACATACACATTTGCCTGATTATTGTAGTGACTTAAAGTTTATAGTAAATGATATTCTTTGTGTAAATCAAGATAGCATGTCCGCTTTCCTTTGGTTTCTGGTAGGTGCTTTATTAATGGTATGAAGCATTGTCAGTAACAACAACAGATTTTGTTCGCCGTTATCTCTATTTGGGGTCAGCTTCTCTAAGTATATTTATCCATAAATTTCTATCTTGGGTCATATCAACACCATTCCCCTTTACCGAAATTTGTCCTAAATGTCTCCCTCCAAGACTCCTTTGATCTTCCTCTCCTGCCAGGAACTTGCAAATTAGTAATTAGTCATGATGAAACTTTAACAGTCCTCAACCCTGAATCTTCTCGACTAAACTTTATCACCGCACTGATCTATCACCGTCTGTAGCCGTAGTGCGTAGTAATTCGATATCAGCTCGCTACACACTATGCACGATTCGCGATTCGTAATGCGCGATGTAAATTCGTCTATTTATTAGAGTTTGCCTTTTTTAGTACAGAGTCTCGGTATATTGTGATTGCACGCAGCGGTCAAATACCTCCTGGGGTATTCTACACTCTAATACCCGAAAGTTAGGTTTGGACCGAAGGGTTAGGTCTTCCTCCTTTGAAAATTGTACTGTATAATATATAAAATATATAATATATTAATTTTTTAATTACTTAATTTTTTAAAATTAGCAAAATTTCCGTTCAAAACGAATAAGAAGTAAATAAAACTTAGACACCCTGTTGAGAACCCTGACCGCTGCGCGCAATTGCAATCTGCCCCAGAGTCTAGTAGAATGTTAAGTAGTAGGGGAGATAAAACACAACCCTGTTTTGCTCAATTTAGCATAACTATTGGGTCAGATCCAGATATAGCAATACGGCTCACACTTCCTCTAGGGGGAACATTTATTCATCCCAGATACCTACGGTATCAAAAGCATTGAGCTCTGGTGGGACTCTTTCCATGTTATCGAGCCCTAGGTCACTTGGTATGCTGGAGTATCTCTCAAAAATTTTCGTACACATCTAGCCGTTGCGAGTAGAAGGTACGGCTTTCTGCGTGGTCTTATAAAGATGTTCATTTAGACCCGGCTGGGTCTGATTTCAGATTTAGCCATATGGCTCACACTTCCTCTAAGTGGAAAATTGACTCATCCCAGATACCTACGGTATCAAAAGGATTGAGCTCTGGTGGGACTCTTTCCGTGTTTTCGAGACCTAGGTGACTTGGTATGCAGGTGTGTCTCCCAAAAATTTTCGTACACATCTGGCCGTTGCGAGTAGTACAGCTTTCTGCATGGTCTTGTAAAGATGTTCATTTAGACCCATCCTTTTTATTCTGTCGAGGACGTTCTTCGGAATGACTCCAGTAGTAGACATAACAATAGGTATCTTCTGGGTACTTTGCATTCTCCATTGCCTTCGTACTTGAATTTCCAGATCTTTGTACTTGGCGATCTTTTCAGTAAATTTACTACGTAGATTATTTTTGCTAGGTATCACCACATCAATTAGTGTTGTTTGTCTGGTTAATTTATTAACTATAACGAGATCTGGTCTACTATGTGCCACTGTTTGGTCTATGAGTACAGTGTGTTCCCAGTATAGCTTGTAGTTGCCATCCTCAAGCATACTCTCAGGGATGTATTGATAATATGGCAGATGGTCCGTTTGGAGGAGTCCCAGCTTGATAGCTATCTCCTGATGAAGGATTTTTCCCACTGCGTCATGCCGTTCCTTGTATTCAGTTGCAGCAAATGCCTGGCAGCCCCCTGTAATATGTTGGATGGTTTCTTGGGCTTGACATCCATGTCGGCATCTATCGTGTTGAACATGAGGGTCTTTGACGATATATTTTAGGTAATTTCTGGTTGGTATAACCTGATCCTGAATGGCCAGTAATGAACCCTCCGTTTCAGGGAACATCTTTCCTGATCGAACCAATAGTTCGACGCTGTATTGTCATCATAGTCTTGGCTGACCTCATTGGGATGTCGCCCGTACAGAGGTATACCCATCCAGGTGCGCATTTTTTCGTCTTTAGTGAGGTGGTTTGTGCGCATTTCTGGTTCCCTTAGTTTGATCGGTGTTGTGTCCTCTACTGCGCAGATAGCGCGATGTTTTGTAGATGTCTCAGCTTGCATCTGAAAATAAGTTCTTAAATTAGCAATTTGTTTATCTAATTTCTCACCTATATCCATAAGTTCTCTTCCTCCTAGATTCCTTGGTAATGTCGTTCTATCTATTGAACTTTTAGGATGGTGTTTTTGTGCCTTTGTGAGGTGTGTTCTTACTTTTCGTTGAAGATTCTCTATGTCCGTTTTTGTCCACTTAACAATGCCAAACAAATATCTTAGCGCGGAACATGCTTAGGTGTTTAGTGCCTTAAACAAATTTCTATTGTTAAGGTGTGAACGAAGCAGCTGTTTTACCCTTCGTATAAACTCTGCAGTTATCTCACTTTTCATTTGCTTATGGTCAATTTTCCGCGCTTGCTTTACTCCAAGATATTTATACATATCCTTTTTACCCATGGCCTCGATGTTCTGGCCATTTTGTATATCGAATCCTCCGGGCTGTACTTTTCCTCTGACTATATTTAAAACACGGCACTTGTCTAGTGCGAAGTGCATACTAATGTCATTTGAAAAGGATTCTACAGTTCTTAGCATCTCATCTAGTTGTTTTCGAGTGAAAGCCATTAATTTCAAATCATCCATATACAACAGATGATTAAGCTGCGCCGCCACTTTCTTGCTATTTTTGATGCTAAAACCTGCATCAGTGGAGTTCAATAGCTGAGATAGTGAGTTCATAGCTAGACAGAGCCACAGTGGACTTAAGGGTTCTCCTTGGTTTCGATGTTATTTTTACCAGGTATTTGAAGGTGAATTCTAGTCTTCCACTCTGTCATTATATGCTGTAAAAAGGTCACTATATTATCATCGACTTTGTATGTTCTCAATATATCTATAAGCCATTCAGGCGGCACTGAGTCAAAGGCCTTTTTGTAATCAATGAAAGCAGTAAATAGGTTCCTCTTTTCGGAATATGCTTGATTAGAAATGACCGAGTCGATGATAAGTTGTTCTTTGCAACCCACGGAACCCTTAGCGCATCCTTTCTGTTGAGGCTCTATGATATTGTTCAGTGCACAGTGTTGGTAGATACGCCGGGCTATACAGGATGTGACCAATTTATACAAAGTTGGAAGACAAGTAATTGGGCGGTATTTGGCTGGATCTTGGGTGATATTTTGATCCTTCGGTATTAAATAAATGGTTCCTAAGTTAGAAATAATGGTGTTTCCTGCGGATTAGAAATAACATTATTAATTAGTGTTGATAAGCACTCCAAAACTTCTTAAGCCAGAAATGTTGAACTCCGTCTGTTCCAGGAGATTTCCAGTTATGAAACTCTTTGATGATATTTGAGACTTCTTCAGTGGTGAAGGGTTCGTAGAGAGTAGTAGTGTAGTGTTAGCAGTTCTGTGTCGTATCTTCTATCCATCCAGCATTGTTGTTAAGAGCAGCTGGTGTGGAAAGTTGATTTCCCCAAAACTCATGAATTTTTCTTGGCTTGGGTAAGACTTATCGAGATGTTCTACGGTGGAATTGAGTTTTCGGTAGAACGCCTTCTCAGCAGTCTCAAAAAGGGCATTGTCGGATTTTCGGTTGTTACTCACTTTGTACCTTCTTTGTTGTCCTGAATAAACGGAGAGTTTTTGTTTTAATGTATCCAGGCACTGTTGGGCTGTGTTGTTTCCTGGATCATATCTTGAGTGTCTTGCAGTACTCAGTATTATTTCTTCAGCTCTCCTGATGACTTTTCTATTTCTTACACCTCGTATATATTCGGTGACTTGACCAATATCCTTACGCAGTAATTCAATCTTTCCGAGCAGCCTTTTTTCCCAGGGTGCATTTCTGTTACCAGTCCTTCCATTGTTAGTACCCCGTCGTGTTCTGATCTTAATGCCCATTACATTAGCAATTGCTGCACAGTAGATTAGCATGTGCAAATATTCTAATGTGTGGGCTTCTACGACATAATTGGGTAGGACTTGAGTGTTCACAATTTGTAACAGCGCCCCTAGATTCTTACAAGAGTTTATTCGTGGTAGCAGTGGTCTGCTAAGTGGGTTTGTTCCATTAAACTCCTGTACCGCACGTGCCATTTTGCTTATTAGGTTATCACGTAACTCGTTGTTTTCCTGCTATTTATTCTCAGGTTGAGCTTATTGTATGGCAAGTTCAGGAATCTGCTCATGAACTTCAACAGGGACTTGATCTTCAATTACTACATTGTTATGAATCTCCCGTTCGACTTCGCTTCTGATGGTATTGCGTCTAGTCTCTGGGATAAGGTTGTTTCTTATAATTACCCGGTATTGGTCTGATACTCGTTGCTCCGATACTTGAATATTTGGGTACGTCCTGCAAAATTAGGCATACAGCTGTTGTCGGTGGCCGATTGTTTCTTGACCGAGGTTTGTCACTTTGTAGTAGAAGCTCAAAATGTTTTCATTAATGGACAAAGTCCATTTCATGCGCTGTCTCGTTCGTCCCGCTTGAGTGAACGCCTGCTGATTATCCAGCGCAGCACCTTCGGCGGGTGGAGTTCTTGTTGTTGTTAGGCTCGCTTGTGGTTGTGGTTGGGCTGTAGCTGATTGTATGACAGGGGCCCGCCTCCTCAACACCCTGCTACCGACGTCCCGCATGCTGTCACGTCCAGCGCCGGCTCCAGACATGTCCTGGCGATCCCCAGTCAGCGATCCTAAACATAAATTATTAATCTCCATTCTCATGGGTGTGCATTTTATACCTACTGCCAGGTGTCAGTTTTTGTTCCACAGCTGGGTCTGATTATTATTAAGAAGAACACAGAGGGCCATCGAACGAGCTATGTTGGGAGTATCTCTGAGGTGGAAGATTGCGCAAATGAAATAGAACTGGTTAGGGCACGTAACACGACAATAAAACGACAGGTGGACGAGAAACGCTGTACATTAGAGACTATGCGAACACAGTCGTTGTAGAGGAAGACGACAGACCATGGCTAGACGAAATCAAAGCAAAAGTGAGGAGAAACTGTCACCAAATATTACAAAACAGAAAAAAATGGAGAACTCGTAGGAAGGCTTTTGTTCAGGAGTGGATGATAACAGACTAACGAGGAAGATTGGGTCAGATGTTAAGCCGTTGTGTAGGATTTTGCTTTCTGTGTCACTGTTGGGTTCTTTGATGATATTTACTATTTTTTTTGGTATTCCTCTAACTTTCAGTGGTTTCCCTATGGCCGTAAATGTGAGCATGTCGAACATTTCTTGAAGTCCACAAAGCAGACGAGGGGAGGAGAACTAAATTCATGCCTCTGTTCCGCGATGATTCGAAGTGTGTTAATTTGGTCGATGCATGATCGGTTTGGTCTAAAACTGACTTGTTCCATCCTTAACATTGGCTCCACACTGTTTTTCAATCAGTTGTTTATAATTATTATTGTTATTAGTATATTTATGGTAGGTATTCATAATTGTGATTCCTCTCGAGTTTTCGCAATATCTTTTCCAACCTAATTTTGGTACCTCTTAGTACCAACTTTTCCTCTTGACTATCTTTTCTTCCCCCACGGAGGTGGGGTGAGAAGTTATTTTAAAATATTAAATAGGAACCCCCATTTTTGCATTTAAAATTTGGATTCCTTACATAAAAATAAGTAACTTTTATTCGAGATATTTTTTCGAATTATGCATAGATGGCGCCATAATCGGAAAAACTTTGGAAATGGAAAATTAAATTAAAATAATTACACTTTTATAAAAAACAACTTTTTATAATACCACGTTTTTATTATTTTTAGGACACAATATAAAATTATAAACTATCTTATTTTCTCAATTCCTATGTCATAAAAGAATTTTGTAATTGATTTTAAACTCATATTGATTATGAGTCACAATAAAATACTTATGTGTTATAATTTAATAACTTAAGTTGAATACAATATTTATGTGTTATAACTTAATATGAAATATTAATATGCTATTTAATTAAAGTAAACTAAAAGAGAATACAAAAAATATTGAACACCATGGTTTGAACCGGAGTCCTCTCGATCTGCAGTCGAATCCTCTCCCTCTGAGCTACATGTGCTGTTGACTAACCTACTGTACAACGGGATCTAAATGTCATTGCATTATTTGTATTTATAATGGCTTAAAATTCAAAATAAAACCAAGTGAACCCTTGTAAAAGCTGTTGAATATTGCATTATCATCGAATTCTGAGCTATTTTGAAAATTTCAGATAACTAGCTATTCGAAAAGTATGTTTAAAATCCATTAAAAGATTTCCCGGGCACAGTGACAAAGAGACAAACAAAGAACAAGTGAAGTATATAAAAAAGTTTTAAAATGGAAAATCCCCACTAAAATGAAAAGCTTAATTTTTTGGTTTTAGGACCTAATCGTCACAACCAATAGGTCCTCATGACGCTTTAGTAACTGCCAATTTAGCATCCAGCAAAATTTTCGTTTTTCTGATAAATATTTTATGTATTTTCAATTCAATATAATACGTGCACCAGAGTAGAGACGACATAACTAATTTCTCTTCAGATGAAAGTTTAAAACTTTTCGCATTAGTAGAACGGACTTGAAACCACGAAAAGTGACTCAGAGAAACTTCCTCCTGCTTGTTCCGAACTATCAAAATCTGAAAACTTTTGGTAAAGCGGAAAGTTGCATTCAAATGAAACACAATCGGTGATGCAATCTGTAGAATGAGTTATTTCACGTCGCTTAAATTTACAATGTGGCATTTTCTTTGAAAACCATATCGTTTCTTCGCTTTTTGTACCTGCTATTAAGCTTAACAACATAAGTTAAAAACAATAGAAGTTTAAAACTAGTTTAATTTTACGGTGTGCATACTATTAGTGTCTCAAAGGAGTAAATTTAAAAACTAAAAATTGGCATGGTAAATGAATTCAAAATTTTTTAATTACACGTCAAACTTACTGAGAAATAAACTTGGTACTACTAATATATTCAAAGGTAATACCACGAGTCCTCTAAATTTTATCGATAATTTTTTTTGTTTTCACGAAAACTTCTTTATTTGGTAAAATTACGAAAACAGACCGAATGGTAAAATCACGAGTCCGAAGGACGAGTGATTTTATCCATTTCGGTTTGTTTGAGTGATTTTACCCTAAATAAAGAAGTTTAAGTATGAAAACGAAAAAATTTATCAAGCAAAATGTAGAGGACGAGTGGTATTTGAAAAGATTATTTTGTGAACCAATATGTATTATTAGTAAATACGGGCATCTGTGAAATATTTTTAAGACAACTAGGATCAGTGTCTTAAGTAGGTTATAGATAAATTATTTTATGATTTAAAAATGAACCAATTTATTTATTATATTGTTAATACTACTGTTAATAACTACTGTTAATGCTGTTTAAATTGAAATGAACAATTATTAAAAACACAATTTTTCTAACTAACCTGAGATTTTCCAATGTCGTTCGTAACGTCTAATCTGTCGTCACTTTCAGTATCATTAATTACAGTCGCAGTTGATGTACTGGCAATGCACTCAGTTGTAGTAGTTGTTCTAAGTTTATTAATAGTTTTTTTATGACGTTCTTCATTAACTTGTAAATAAGGTTTTAACGAAGAAGCTGTGGCATGTCCAGTTATTTTTATTGCCTCCTGTTCTTGAATTCCTGCCTTAACAAGATGAGATACTACACTGGATCGGCTTGAATGATTTGTTATTTTTCGGTTTTGTGTGTCCAATCCGCATTTTTTTTACAGAGTTCTTCAACTATTTAGCCATTTCATTTGGTCCAAGGGGAGTATTTTTATACCATATTCCATTACCTGTTTGCCATTATGGATTTGGGGTAGGGAAAAATCTATCACTGGTAATATTTTGACCACGCTTCTCCATGATTTTTTTATATAGTCTTATTGGGCACCTTTCTGGATCTTTAATGTTTGGTGTCAGCCATTTTGAATCCGAATACTTTTTTTGACCACCTTGGCATGTTTTGGTAAAAAGTGGATTATATTCAATCCTTCCTGTTTCTTTGCCGGCATTATTTATTTCATATTTGAAATAATCAATTCTACAATGAACACCCTCACCACCGCGCCATGCTAACACGTAAGAGGCAACATGAAAAAATTTCATCTCTAATCCTAGCGGATTATTTTCATCGCACGAGTCTATAATACTCAAATACTCTTTTTCATCCAGCGCTATAGCACTTTGTTTTCTTTTTTCGGGACGACTTTGTAACTCTTTCCTTTTTGCATTTCTCACGTCTCTTGCCTTCTTAAATTCAATGTCGATAAACGGGTTAAAACTTATATTAGACTCTGAAAAATATTTTTCTTGAATCATTTTGGCTCTTACATTCCAAATAGTTTTAACAGAGTATTCCTTGTAATCTTCACCATTCATTTTCTTCATATTCATTCCCCAATCTTCAAGAAATTTTGCAATTTCTTGAATACTTGTATTATCATTCAACTTATAGTTCCTTACTGTGCAAAATTGCTCAAATTGTGTCCAAACAGACCTTTTTGTCTCAATTGTATTTTAAGGCGTATTATTTTTTAACAAATCTTTAATTTGTTCTTGATTATTGTCACCAAATCTAACGCTAACGTCCATTTTGTTTAAATTAAATTATGACGATGTTAAATCGCGAAAATTTAAATCGGTCAAAATTGCGCGGCCTACTTGCTTCGTGGTCTTACCCAGCTACGCTGGGTGAGTTCACCACAGTGCAGTGGTGTAATTGGTTTTGCCTAACCCCCAGGTGAATGCATTTTATTTAATTATTATTCACCCGTGTTTTTGTAATAATAAAATAGGAGAATGTAATTTTAGAACTATTTTACTAATTCTACTAATATAATGTGTATTTTAAAAGTAACTATTGTTCCAAAATATTACGTTGTAAATATTCGAATCCTTTTATGTGATAACACTGGTTTGTTGAAATCGGCAAAAAAATAGAAGAATTAGTTCTGTGTTCTGTGTACGGTTTACATCGGTTCTGTTTGACGTTTATGAAAAGTTTAGAAATATTTATTTTGAAAATAAAAACTGTAGAAAATCTGAGTATATCGTGGTTAGTGTTTTTAAAATATCTATGTACCAGGGCTGTTCATAAATTAAGTTAGTAAACACAGGTATGTACGTATTATGTGAAATTTAGGGTACCTTAAGTTTTATCAGGGAAGAGACTCTTTTATCAAGGAAGAGGCTGTTTTATCAGTATTACACTCAATGATTGGCTAGAACGACGCGTGGTGATTGGCTGAAAAAGCAAAAACGTCAGAATTTGACAGGTGAAAAAAATAATCAAATTTATTTTTAAAACATATTCCGTATAGTTGGTCCAATTAAAAAAATAGTTTTCAATTGCTGCAAACACTCTCTCTCTCTCTCTCTCTCACTCCTATGGCGCTACAGCCCAAGTCGGGCCCCGGACCCCAGCATCCGCCTCCAAGTACCTACCTCTGTCTCTGGCTGCTCTCCTTCAGTTGTCCACCCTCAATATCTCTTTTACATCGGTTCTCACCATAGTTCCGCTAAGCGTTCTAATAGGTGTTCTGTCGTTATCCATTCTAATAGGGTGACCCGCCCAGCGCAATCTTTGTATTTTTGCATAATTTGCTATAGAGGGTTCTCCGTCATATTGGTATAACTCGTGGTTTAACCTTGTTCTCCATATACCATTGTCGCTGCGAACACTAATCGGTAGAAAATTTTTATTTGTCTAAGGCCGTCCACACATGGGGGGACGCTCGAAGCAGTCGACTCGATTCCAGTCGCATAGATCTCTCCTCGCCACTCAAGTTCCTTCGTTGTTGCATTGAGCTCCGTAGACGGGGCGTTTAGGATTGCAAATCTCCTCGTCTTGTATGACTCGTCTCTTGCGATCCGTAGCGCATGAGAAAGTTCGAGTGAGACGCATGTTTCTAAGTTTATTTTATTTGTTTTCTTTGTTTTTTGTTGATTTTTGCGCTATATTAAATTTAATTTTTTTTTAAGATTGGCCAATGTTATGTTCGTTGATAGTAGTACTAGTAGCTTTGTGGAAATATAGTGTTTGTAATATAAAATTCTGAAAACACTGAACTTTTGTTTCTGGCTGTTTATTATAAAATTCGTTGGGGACGTAGAGAAATACCCTTAATTGTATAATACTCATTGTATACAAATTATACTAAACATGTAAGAATAACCTACTTTTAACAGATCGAAATAGTTGTTTTGGTTGATACATAAAAACTGCAATCTTCCTGGTTGGAATATGTGAGCAAACTGAATCGATTATAGTTTGCGGAGAGCAATCGCTTGTGCCGTAGGGTTCGTACAAGACGAGCAAGACGCGCGAAGTTCGAGACGTGTCTTCGATCGATCCATGTGCGGACGGCCTAAGAATTAATTCGAGAATAAACTATGTTTATATTATTATCTATCTTCTTTCACCTTCCAGTATCGTGCAGGGTCTCGCATTCCGGGTCAAAGTTAAATTTCTAACGAACTACCAGGCCTTTGAAAGGGATTGTAGAAACATAGTAATATTTTATGGATGATGGTATGATTAATTTTATTTTTCAATTTACAAATCATTATATCGAGTCTATTCGCCTCAATTTTTCCCCACCTAGAGATGTGGAGATGCTGTATCTTCAAATGAAATTAAGATTCGTGCTCTACTGCACGTGCGAACGTTGAAGATATTATGGAAAATCGATGGGTCAGGTATAAAGGTATTTCGTGTTAGAATGTCTTTACATCGATTTAGATTTTACGGTTTGTTTACGTTTTGACGTGATGAATTTTCATTCCGAAACAAGATCACTAAATAAGCTGACACGTATACGAAGTCGTTTCGATGATTTTGTAATTAATTTTCAAAATGGTTTGAATATGTAACTATTGATGAAATTCTACCAGAATTTAGTGGTAGCTGTATGCTGTGTCTTTCGTCAATATATGTATACCATCAAAATTAAATAAATATGGGATAAAAGTATATTCTTTATCTGAATACATTTTCATCTTAGACAAGCCGAATAGAAATTAACGCATTATGTTGTACAATAGCCAAAATAACTAATTATTCAAGATTTCAAATAGTGTCAAAGATTTTGTCTAATAGCTTACTGATAATACGAGTATTCGGACACCTAATCGTAATTTGATGATTAACGATCGGGTTTCATCAATACTTTTGGTTAAACAATTGAAGACAACTGGATAAATGTCATATGTCACATTTTTTGAGAAAATTGTTTTATTAGGTTTTTGTTCTTCTAATATGCTCTTTGTTTAAACTTTTAAAATTTTAAATTTACCTATTTTTAGCTAAATAAAAATAACAGGGAGGTAATAAAGCAATATGTCACACTAGGTTTTCGAAATTCTAGTGGATAAAGGTATTATGTCCAAAGTCGCCTATGGACCATATGAAATGGACCATACCTTTATCCATATGAAATGTGTAAATATGGAGACTTTTTTCTATGACTTTGAATATCTGCTGACGAACCTCTATTTATGTAAAAAGCAAACGAACATGTCAAATGAAAAGGTTAAGTTTCGTGTTAATGTAAATTGGATAAGAGTGGACAAATTTCGCTTCTATGCATCTCTATAGGACATACCTTAATGGCTACATGCCATTTCAGTAAGTAGATTTAAGAAAAAAAAGATCAGCACATCTGACCAGAATTGAATATGGACCAAAAAGACTGGAAAATGAAACTGCTGGTTTGAGTTTAAAAAAACTGGAAAATTTAAGAGACCGAATACAATTTGTTCCCGAAGAGTATAGATGGTTTTATGAAAACGCGATAAGGGGAAATAAAGAAAATCCCAAAAAGAAAAGAAGAACCTACTAAAAATATGTTTTTATTAATTTTACATTTTGTACTGTAATTTTTTTTTTGAAAATAAATGCCCATCTTTATACTTACCTATTATATCCACTTAAACTTAACATTTCTTAATTCATTTTACTATGTAGATAAAGGTAATATGTCCACAAAATTTGACATATTTGGATTAAACTAACTTTTTTTTAAATTTAATTTAAAGTGTAAAATGTACCTTCAGTAGTAGTACCTACTCTTTAAAAAAGTGTAGCAATGCAAATTTATAAATTAAATAATTAATTTGACAGCTTGACTGTAACAGGATTGATCAGAAGTAACACACCTGAGTTACAAATAGAGTTTACCAAACCTAAAGCACAGCTAAGAGTAGTATGTTTGTCTTTAGATCTTGGTGCACCATGGTGTGATTTATGCCAGGAAAGGAAAAAAATGCACTCTGGTTCGTAAACCAGAGTAGAGATGACATAACTAATTTCTCTTCAGATGAAAGTTTAAAAGCAGATAGCAGTTGCCGCTATGGCATACCTGTCATTTCGTCCGTTGCAATCCGTGACTGCACGCCGGGGTTTGTCCTAGTTAGGTCAGAGAGAGCAGCATATGTGCCTCCTGATGAGAGACTAATAAGTTTTGAAACCGGTAGGGGTGCTTGCTGCACTCTCTAATTGAACTTGAATAATGATGCGGCTGTAGTTTCGTGTTGCAACGAAATTGAAAATGGTTATTCATTTTTGAAAGTTTAAAACTTTCGCATTAGTAAGACAGACTTAAAACCACTAAAGATGACTACGAGAAACTTCCTCCTGCTTGTTCCGAACTATCAAAATCTGAAAACTTTTGGTAAAGCGGAAAGTTGCATTCAAATGAAACACAATCGGTGATGCAATCTGTAGAATGAGTTATTTCACGTCGCTTAAATTTACAATGTGGCATTTTCTTTGAAAAGCATATCGTTTCTTCGTTTCTTTTCCTGCTATTAAGCTTAAAGACATAAGGCAAAAACCATAGAAGTTTAAAACTAATTTAAATCTACCATGTCCTTATTATTTCCTCAAAGGATTAAATTTAATAATTAAAAATTATCATGGTAAAGGGCTATAATTTTTTGTAATTACAGGTCAAACTTACTGAGAAATAAACTTGGTACTACTAACCATATTTTTTTTAACATATTCCGCATAGTCAGTTACTGATATAATTAGTGAATAGTATAATTACTGAATAATAGCTTACTGATATTTATTACTCGTAATTTTATGATTAACGATCGATTTTAGTCACTACTTTTGGTCAAACAATTGATACAGAGACCTAACAGCTTGACTGTAATAGGATTTATCAGAAGTAACAAACCTGAGTTACAAATAGAGTATACTAAACCTAGAGTACGACCAGCTAACAGTAGTATGTTTGTCTTTAGATCTAAGTGCACCCTGGTGTGATATATGCCAGGAAAGGAGAAAAATGCACTCTTGGTTCGTGCACCAGAGTAAAGATGACATAACTAATTTCTCTTTAGATGAAGGTTTAAAACTTTTCGCATTTGTAAAACAGACTTGAAACCACTAAAACTGGCTCATAGAAACTTCCTCTTGCTTGTTCCGAACTATCAAAATCTGAAAACTTGTAAAGCGTAAAGTTGCATTCAAATGAAACACAATCGGTGAGGAAATCTGTAGAATGAGTTATTTCACGTCGCTTAAATTTACAATGGTGCATTTTCTTTGAAAGACATATCGCTTCTTCGCTTTTTGTACCTGCTATTAAGCTTAACAACATAAGTCAAAAACAATAGAAGTTTAAAACTAGTTTAAATCTACGGTGTGCTTATTATTAGTAGTCTAACATACGATATAAGGTCGATTTGCACCGATATGTTTAATGGATAAATATTAATGGATATGTAATTTAGCATGTTAACAATTACAAAAAACAAGGGTTGTCCGATCTGATCTTGTTCTAGCTATAGTTAATTAATAACTAAAAAATTACATTTTTTTTATAAATAAAAAAAATCGACCTGGTCAGATATTATTTCAGATTTTTTAGGTCATTCTAAACAAAAAAGGTCTTTTGTAATTTTTCTCTAAAGTTTATCGTTTTCTAGTTATAAACAATTTAACCTTTAACTACAGGCGCTGGCGTACTTTGTACGCCAGATATAAGAATTCTACTGGAAATATATTTAAAAATTTAATTTTTGACCTTGCTTGTTTTTCTAACCTATCACTGGAATGTCCTTTACAATTTGGTTTTAGTTTCGTTATAATCGGCGTTCTCGAAAGATCGTAATTTACATTTTATTATTTGTTGTTTCCGGTGGTGGACAATATACCCCAGGATTATATTACTATAAGTCGTAATATAAGTACATATTTTAATTGTTTTTTAGTCACTATGGCAAAAAATATATTTTTCCTTATAAACAATACTTTTTCTCCTGTAAAAAATCACATTTAAAGAAATTTTTTATTAGTTATTTTATTTATCATGGAATCCAGTTATTCCATGATTCCAGTTATAAATCCCAATTGGCTTACTGAAAAGGAACTCCAAGTATTCATTGATGCCGAATAAGGTTTATAAGAAACAACTAAGTGTATTTAAAAAAAACTTAAACACATCCGCTGTTTTTAAGTGTATTTTCTTGTGGCGTACAAAGTACGCCACGCGTGTAGTTATGTTATAACTTGATGCGCGGGTAGTTAAAAGTTCAAACTGAAAAAAGAACGAAATATGACCATTTTCAAGGCTCAAAAACTTAAGTAAAAATATAAATTTTGAAATTACGAAGTATCTAAATTCAAGTTTAAATCTTATTCTATCAGTTCTTTATTAGTCTTTGGGACTTATTTTATTCTGAAAGATTGTCTTTTAGTTGCTAATGCCCGTCTCCCCATAAGAAACCTTCCTCATTAACAATTAAGAAAATATGTTTTAAAATAAAACATGCCTAAAATTATTATCGAGACCTGATAGAAAAAGGTTCGAACTTGAATTTATGTACTTGATGATTACAAAAATGATATTTTTTACTTATGCTTTTGAGCCTTGGAAATTGTCATCCTTCTTTCTTTTTTCAGTTATAAATTGTTTATAACTCGAAAACGATCAACTTTAGAGACAAATTACAAAAGACCTTTTTTTGAGAATGATCCAAAAAATCTGAAATAATATCTGAAATAATAATATTTTTAATCATTAATTAATTTTAGTTAGAACAAGATTAGATCGGGTAACGCTTGTTTTTTGTAATTGTTAACATGCTAAATTACATATCCAATAATTTTATCCATCAAACAGATCGGTACAAATCCACCTTATATCAGATCCTCTACTAAGTGTCTCAAAAGGCTAAATTTAATAATTAAAAATAGGCATAAAAACGGATACGATCTTCTATAATTACACATCGAATTTACTAAAAAATCAACTCAGTACTACATCATATTTACATATTAAAATAATATTTTCTTTAGGCTAGTTTAATTAGCAATAGGATAAATAAAAATACGTTAGTGTAATAGTTTTAAATAACAGCGAACACTAATCAGTAGACAATTATTATTTATTTAAAAATAAATAACCATTTTCAATTTCGTTGCAACACGAAACTAAAGTCGCATCATTATTATAGTTCAATATGAGAGTGCAGCAAGCACCTCTACCGGTTTCGAAACGTAATAGTCTCTCATCAGAAAGCGTATACGCTGCTTTCTCTGACCAAACTAGGACAAACCCCGGCCTGCCGTCACTTATTGCAACGAACGAAATGGCAGGGATGCCCTAGCGGCAACTGCTAGCAAAAAAACTAAGTTTTCAAACTAATAGCACATAAAACAACATCAAACAATGTTACCCTACATCCTACCAGATTGAAAACAATGGGAACCTTCTCTGGGAACACCTCCGAGGCTTCTACAATTTGCAAGCCATTACGAGTGCTGAGACTAAGGAAGATGAGGGAATTTTACAATTTATAATTCACCTCTCATCTGCTCAACGCGGTAAAGTTCCAACGAGGATGGTTCCCTTCGTACTCCAATCAGAGTAATGTAAATCAAAAATGGATAAGCATTTTTAATTTCGTTGCAACACAAAACTACAGCCACATTATTATTCTAGTTCAATCAGAGAGTGCAGCAAGCACCTCTACCGGTTTCGAAACTTATTAGTATCTCATCAGGAGGCACATATATGCTGCTCTCTCTGACCCAACTAGGACAAACCCCGGCGTGCAGTAACGGATTGCTACGAACGAAATGGCAGGGATACCCTAGCGGCAACTGCTAGCAAAAAAACTAAGTTTTTAATCTAATAGCACATAAACAACATCAAAAAATGTTCCTCGGTATGGCTTGCAAATTGTAGATGCCTCGGAGGTGTTACCGGAGAAGGTTCCCATTGTTTTCAATCTGGTAGGATGTAGAGTGACTGTAGATGTGACCAATAACTAACTATTCTAAATGGAAAATAAGCTACAATTTAACTAAAAAATGATTTTATTAACGTTTCGACGTCCAAATCGGACGTGCGTCGTTGTCAAAATACAATATTTTGTATTTTCACAACGACAGACATCCGATTTGGACGTCGAAACTTCTTCTTCAATTTATTTCTTCTTCTACTTCTTCAATTTATTTATAAAATTATTTATTATTGGATACAGTTGTTTTTACCTGATATGTTCATCAGTAATTTATTAAAGATATGAGTTATTCCCAAAAACAGTAGGAGAGTTTCAAAAAATTGATGGAAGATGTGATGAAGGACAGTGTCGAAGCTGTCTACGACGAATTCGAAGGTATAAAATCAAAGTAAGAGGAGCTAGATCTGAATGGAAGTGAATCTGGACAAAATATTTCTCATGGGAAAAAAGATGATATTATGGGGAGTATAAGATTATCGTACATTGGAACGAATGGGATAACACACTGGAGAAATCGCTTATCAGTTCATTGGACTATAAGAACCAAAACACATAACTCTGCTTGCTTTTTTTTTGTGTTGACTGCCTTGCAGTATCAATAAGGAAATGACGCTTTTTGACCTGTCATACTTAAAATAGAGTGTCATCTTTTTATCTTTAAATACATTATTTTTTCGCCGTTTTGATCTTTTGTTCAGTTTTTAATTAAAGTGCGTGACAAAGTTTTTAAATCATAAAAGTCATAGCACCTATATAAAGTCTTTACATATGTACGGTTCTATAAATATTTTTTTATTATTGACCTTGATATTTTATGTAGTTTCCCTTGCATTTTGAAAAAATAACAGAAAATTAATCTGGTATGTCATAGATAGACCTGATTTGTAGCGGTTTAGGTGCAACTATGTATAGAGTCAACTTCCTTACAGGAATGTCCCGACTCTAAAAATTTATCTCTTAAGCCTCGGAGGTGTAACCAGAGAAGGTTCCCATTGTTTTCATTCTGGTGGGATATGCTATATGCCATTAGAGTGAAAACTTAGTCTTTTGCTAGCAGTTGCCGCTAGGGCATCTATGCCATTTCGTTCGTTGCAATTCGGGACTGCACGCTGGGGTTTGTTTTGGTTGGATCAGGGAGAGCAGCATATGTGCCTCCTGATGAGAGACTAATAAGTTTCGAAACCGGTAGAGGTGCTTGCAGCACTCTCTGATTGGACTGGAATATGGCTCGGCTGTATTTTCGTTTTGCAACGAAATTGAAAATGGTTATTCATTTTTGATTTACATTTACTCTGTGTGGAGTATGAAGGGAACCAGTCTCGTTGGAACTTTACCGCGCTGAGCAGATGGGACGTGAATTGTAAATTGTAGAATTCCCTCATCTTCCTTAGTCTCAGCATCCGTATGGCTTGCAAATTGTAGAAGCCTCGGAGGTGTAACCAGAGAAGGTTCCCATTGTTTTCATTCTGGTGGGATATGCTATATGCCATTAGAGTGAAAACTTAGTCTTCTTCTAAAAATTTATGTTCAATAACATTTTTTGAAGGATATATTTTTGAATAGCTCATAATAGCAAGGCTGCAAAATGCTGATTACGATACTGTCTTCCAGAGGTATAAGAAAATACACTTAGTTCACTTACAATTTCTGGGACATATTTTGATAAACAGTGGAGTATAATGCTGTCTATTTCAGAACTTCCTCGTCTACCGTAAATTTCTGACCAGGCGAAATGGTGCGCTACATTTGTTAATGCGGCTTTATATGCACACAAATTGTAGACCCATAAGTTTCGGGAATAATATAAAAATCGTCCAGTCAATCTGGAAAAGTGGCTGTAGTACAGCCTGTAGATCGAAAGTGATTGAAACAAAGTTGTTGGTTAGAGCTTTTCTATCATTTCGTTTTTCGAGATCGATTCCATGAGTTCTTTTCATTTTTATGTTATCTGTAACTGTTTCTAAATCCCATTTGTTAGTTGGATTAGCCCTATCATATTTATTACAAACTAAACATTTTTTAGGGACAAAAAAGCTTACATTATAATCTTTATTCAGTATGTAATTTCGCTAATACCTACCGGTTTCTTCTGCTGACAGTCATGCATACAAGGTGTTTGGTAAAGAATGCGCCATAGCTTAACCTTAGATTCCTGAGCTTAAAATAGGTCGATTTAAGCTAACTTACCAAAGTTGATAACCGAAATACAAAGTGTCAAAGTTAAACTTTTATTTTATTTATTCTTGAATATTTTCTGATAGACATGGGATAACAACACAAAATTTGGTAAGTGAGGTTTCTTTGGGACGAGAAATCTAAATTCGCCACCAAAAATTTTGTATTGCCCAGAGGGCGCCACATACGCCTTTCAGCGCTTATTTAATAGGTTCAAATTTTTTATTACCCACTCTACATAATTTTTGAACTAAAACTTTTATTCTCTTAATATTTTACTTATAAAAAGGTATACTACATTTATCTAGCTAAACTCAACGGTTTTCGAGATAAACGCATTTTAAATCTGCGAGGCAACATAATTTTTTGCATAATATCTTTGTACTTACACCCGAAAAATAACTTAAATCCATGAAGAGAAGTATCCATTCTCAAATGTGGTCTCGAGGTAAGAAAGTAGAAAACTCAAAGAGGTACCACAAAAATGTATATTATAAAAATGTCATACAAGGACGCGTTTCGGCTCTTACCGAGCCATCATCAGCTTGAAATACAGGAGCAAAGTCTAAAAATGTCCTACAATATAAAAAGGAAATTTTTAAGCATGTGGTGATCACGCGATTTGCCGAGGTGGGCGTGATCACCACATGCTTAAAAATTTCCTTTTTATATTGTAGGACAGTTTTAGACTTTGCTCCTGTATTTCAAGCTGATGATGGCTCGGTAAGAGCCGAAACGCGTCCTTGTATGACATTTTTATAATATACATTTTTGTGGTACTTCTTTGAGTTTTCTACTTTCTTATAACTTAAATCCATAAAATTTTACAAAAATGTATCGCAAATTTCTTCAAGTGGAATTTTCGATGTAATGACATAAATATGAGAACTGGCACAATTATTATGGTTCAAGTTTTAGGTCTGGATCCCGCGTATGAAAAAAAAGTTGACTAATAGCAAGCTGAAAATTTGTTAATAGCTTAAGGATGTCTAGTCGGACACACTTTGATATATGGGAACACTGGAACAGGGGAAGTTTTAATTGTAGAACAGTTTAAAAATTTGGAACGGTCAGACCACGAAAACGGCACATGTATTTTCTCCGACAGAACAGACTTAAACTCTCCGAACAGAGATTAAACTCTTATGCAAAAATCAGACTCCTATTTATCACCAAATGGGCGTTTTAATGAGTGGAACATGTAGAATATGTCAAATGACAGGAATCATGATAGGTGATAAATAGGAGTCTGATTTTTGCATGAGAATTTAATCTCTGTTCGGAGAGTTTAAGTCTGTTCTGTCGGACAAAATAAATGTGCCGTTTTGTGGTCTGACCGTTCCAAATTTTTAACCTGTTCCACAATTAAAACTGCCACTGTTTCAGTGTTCCCATATAGCAAAGTTTATCCGACTAGACACCCTTAAGCTATTAACAAATTTTCAGCATGCTATTAATCAACTTTTTTTTCATACGCGGGATCCAGACCTATTTATTTTTCGAGTCTAGCTGCAAAAAATTGTATTGATATTATGATGATATCATAATAAATTGATGATATTAATGCAAAAAATTATGTTGTATCGCAGACTTAAAACACGTTTACCTCGAAAAGAGTTGAGTTTAGCGAGATGAATGTGATATTCCTTTGTTAAGTAAAAATATTAAGACACTAAAAATTTTGATTCAAAAGTACGTGGAGTGGGGGATAAATAAATTGAACGTATTAAATTAGCGCTGAAAGACGTATGTAGCGCCCTCTGGGTAATACATCATTTTTAGTACCGAATTTAGATTTCCCATCCCAAAAAACTCTCGCTTACCAAATTTCGTGTTGATATCCCATGTCCGTCAGGAAATATTCAAGAATGAATAAAATAAAAGTTTAACTTTGGCACTATGTATTTCGATTACTATCAACTTTGGTACTAAGGTAAGTTAGCTTAAATCAACATATTTTAAGCTCAGAAATCTAAGGTTAAGCTGTGGCCTATTCTCTACCAAACACCCTGTATAAAGTTGATATATTTCTGTTATTCTCACATTTTGGTCCAAATATCTACGCTTCAAACTTTGGCGAATATAATGAGGGCCCATGGTTGGAAAAGACTCGATATGAGACTTCACAATTTTTCGGTTTTAATTGTTTGTTTTATTTGTCAGTATTTGCTTGCCTCTTTTGTCCGTATCTGCATAACAACATAAAGTATCAATTTTTTTCACAACATCTTGTATTAACGTCACTGATATACAAAAATGTCTTACAAAAAACTTCTCACATGCCTGATTCTCTTGACCATTCAAAGAAACGTAGTCGATACTATCGATTTTAGCAGACGATATGAATGAGAAATTTTAATAAAACATACATGTAAAATGTTTTAAAAACACTTATCACCTTTTTACTGAATATGGTATACAGCAGTAGAAATATATTGTTGTCCGGCAAAATATTATGTGTGTGCTTACTTCGTTTTATATGCAACAGAACTTTAATTTTATGGAAGTAAGTGGCGATATATTGTTTTATTTGAAAATGAAAACTTGGTTAGGTGTAACTTATTCGTTTATTACACAAATTATCTGCTGAATGATCGGCCGTATCATTTATGGGGTTTTACCTGTAAGTAGAACGTAAAAAGCAGATAATTTTGGAATACTTAACTCAATATTTTAAAATTTGGCATTTTTCTGGTTTATGCCGGAATGGGACGTTTCATCGCCGCCGGTTCATCGCTGCTGTTTCGATGCCGCCAATTCATCGCCAGTCCATTTGATCGGCGTCCGTTTTATCGCCGTCCGTTTCATCGCCATTTAGTCAGTTGATTTGGTATTATGGGAGATGACACGTCAGTTCAAAAATTAAAAGACAGACAATTAGAAACATAAAAAATATTAAAGATGAATAACCATTTTCAATTTCGTTGCAAAACGAAAATACAGCCGAACCATATTCTAGTCCAATCAGAGAGTGCAGCAAGCACCTCTACCGGTTTCGAAACTTATTAGTCTCTCATCAGGAGGCACATATGCTGCTCTCTCTGATCCAACTAAAAACAAACCCCAGCATGCAGTCCCGGATTGCAACGAACGAAATGGCACAGATGCCCTAGCGGAAACTGCTATCACAAAGACTAAGTTTTCACTCTAATGGCATGTAAAACAACATAATGCTATTCCACACCCCACCAGACTGAAAACAATGGGAACCTTCTCTGGTTACACCTCTGAGGCTTCTACAATTTGCAAGCCATACGGATGCTGAGACTAAGGAAGATGAGGGAATTCTATAATTTACAATTCACGTTCCATCTGCTAAGCGCGGTAAAGTTCCAACGAGAATGGTTCCCTACGTACTCCAATCAGAGTAAATGTAAATCAAAAATGAATAACCATTTTCAAAAATACAGCCGAACTATATTCTAGTCCAATCGGAGAGTGCAGCAAGCACCTCTACCAGTTTCGAAACTTATTAGTCTCTCATCATTGATTTACATTTTCTCTGATTGGAGTACGTAGGGAACCATTCTCGTTGGAACTTTACCGCGCTGAGCAGATGGGACGTGAATTGTAAATTATAGAATTTACTCATCTTCCTTAGTCTCAGCATCCGTATGGCTTGCAAATTGTAGAAGCCTCGGAGGTGTAACCAGAGAAGGTTCCCATTGTTTTCATTCTGGTGGGGTGTGGAATAGCATGATGTTGTTTTACATTCCATTAGAGTGAAAACTTAGTTCTTTGTGATAGCAGTTGCCGCTAGGGCATCTATGCCAGTTCGTTCGTTGCAATCCGGGACTGCACGCTGGGGTTTGTTTTTGGTTGGATCAGAGAGAACAGCATATGTGCCTCCTGATGCGAGACTAATAAGTTTCGAAACCGGTAGAGGTGCTTGCTGCACTCTCTGATTGGACTAGAATATGGTTCGGCTGTATTTTCGTTTTGCAACGAAATTGAAAATGGTTATTCATGTTTGACTTACATTTACTCTTATTGGAGTGCGTAGGGAACCATTCCCGTTGGAACTTTACCGCGCTGAGCAGATGGGACGTGAATTGTAAATTATAGAATTCCCTCATCTTCCTTAGTCTCAGCATCCGTATGGCTTGCAAATTGTAGAACCCTCGGAGGTGTAACCAGAGAAGGTTCCCATTGGTTTCATTCTGGTGGGGTGTGGAATAGCATTATGTTGTTTTAGATGCCATTGGAGTGAAAACTTAGTCTTTATAAAAAATATTATTATATTAATTTACTGTTCTATTTCTACTTCCCCTAAATCTGATATAAATAGTATTAAATTTGTAGTGTTAAATGGCCTTTGTAAAAATATATATGTTCAAATTTATGTAGTGTTAGGTTAGGTTAGCTCATTTCCAAGAATTCCTAATTAAAATTAAAAATAAATAATAAATGTAACTGTCGAAATAATTCAGTTAGCAATTAACTGACTGGCGATGAAACGGCCGGCGATGAATCGGCCGGCGATGAATCAACCGGCGATGAATCAACCGGCGATGAATCGACCGGCGATGAATTGGCGGCATCGAAAGGGTGGCGATGAATTGGCGGCATCGAAATGGTGGCGATGAATTGGCGGCGATGAAACATCCTGGACCCGTTTTCGCAGTATACCGACGATATCTTGCCTATACTGCTGTACGGAATTGAGTCTTGGCCTCTCAAGGACACCAATAGCAATAAAATTAAAGCTTTTGAAATGTGGCTTTACTGTAAAATCCTAAGTATATCTTATACCCATCTTATGCCCACCACGTTACTAATTAGAACATTTTATTAAACTACGTACGTGGGTCACCACAACCACCACAAATATTTTCAGAGCAGCAGTATGCAAAGTACAGATTTCCGTGATGGTCACCAAAACAGATAGGTACTACAAGAAGAAGAAGAATTGGTGACTAGTCCATTCCCCATTCCGTCTCTTGTTCTTCTTCTTCATGTACCATGTCCTTTCAGAACGATGGTTACTATCATAGCTATCTTAATTTTATTCACTGCCACCCTAAATAGTATGCTTGTATCAACACCATACCAATCTCGCAAGTTCTTCAACCATGAAGTTCTTCTTTGTCCTGGACTGCGTTTGCCTGCTATTTTTCCTTGCATGTTATTTTGTAGCAACCTATATTTGGGACCTCTCATTACATGTCCGAAATATCCGTCACTTGTACCCGGACTAAAGACAGGTTCAAAATTTTAAACCACTCAGTCTATCTACGTCCTACGAGTACCTTCCAAAGGCAGAATTGTTAACTAACGTAATAAAAAAACAGAGAACAGGCGTATAGAAAACACAATAAGAATACGTAGGAGAAATATTTATAAAACTTACTTCTAATCGTACTCGTATTGTTTGTTTTAACCATAATTTCATGAAAGTACTATAAATATTACTAAAAAAATGACATTTTTTCAATTATATGTCATGAGTGCAACCAACAGTACACCAGGTAACATTTCATAAAGTTTAAAATTACTTTTCAGCCATTTTCTATTCATACTGTCAAGGGGACTGTCACGGCTCACTTTATAGTTAGAGTAACGACCCGGTAAAAACAAAAACAATCGAAGCAAAACAATAGTCTACACTTTGTGGCGTTGAATTTATGAAAAGCATACAAACCGCCAAATGTTTTCAACTCTTTAAATTCCTGTGAGATTCGAGAAAAATGGAGAAAAATTGCTGAAAGCAGCGAGGCAGGACTGTTTAGAGGAAGCTGAAATAAATAGGTATTGTTTTATGGAGTAGAATATAAGAAGAAATTTTTATTGAAAACACCAACGTTACAGATTAAGTACTGATATTTTTTTGTATTTTGCTTTTATCTAGAGTAAAGAAAACAAAAAATATGTTAATGATAAACTATTGTTTTGTCATTTTTTATGAAGAATAAATAACATTTTTAAAGAAAAAATAGAACTTTTAGCAGCTATATGAACAAACGCACAAGAAATTTGTTAAACTCGGATTATTTTATTTTTGTTATTTTATTTTTATTATATTATATATTATATTGCTTGGATATTGTGAAATATTGTAGGTTCAAGGTGCGAGCAAAGTCAGATAAATAAGGTAACTATCTGTATCTGTAGAGTATTATAGAGTATAGAGGGTGAGTCAAATCACACAGCCACTTGGGTCACAATTGGCACATTGTGCATCTCCCAAGTTTATGCTCCAACTACAGATGGAGATGAGTAGAAAATTGAAGAAGTCTACCATCAAATAGAAGAAGTGCTAAAAACAACAAAGAAAGACGAAACAACAATAATTATGGGAGACTTTAACACTAAAGTTGGACAAAAGATGTCACAAAACATCACCGGAAAGTTTGGCTTGGGAGAGAGAAATCAAAGAGGTGAGCGTCTAATAGAATTCTGCCAAGAAAATGACTTCGTCGTTACAAATACCTGGTTTCAACTTCCAAAAAGGCGTCTCTACACGTGGAAATCCCCTCAAGATGGACATCAAGGTAGAATAGTACGGAATCAAATAGACTACATCCTAATAGACCATCGATTTCGGAACAATATTAACGATGTAAAAACTTACCCCAGCGCCGACATAAACTCAAATCATAATTTACTCTGCTCCAAAATACAAATTAAATTAAAGAAACTAACAAATCCAACTAAGCCTAGTAAGATATATCTTGACCCCCTCAAAAACACCCAAACGCGCGAACATATCACAGCAGATAAATAGTAAAATGCACAGAATATCAAATATACCAAACGAAAACAGCACTATTAACGAATGTTGGTACGATATTCAAAACTCGATTTTAGAGGACGTAAGGGAATCTTTAAAAACACCTACAATGTTGACAAAAAGTGACTGGATGAACCAAGAAATTCTAGACCTGATGGAAGTTCGACGAAAATACAAAAATATAAATATTATCAAATACCGTGAAATCAACAAACTCATAAAAAGAAAAATTAAACAGACCAAAGAATCCTGGCTCAAGAATCCATGTAAAGAAATAGAAGACCTCCAAAAAAAGCATGGCAGTTTCAACCTCCACAAGAAACTTAAATATACCTCCGGAATTAGAAAACAGAAAAATGCTCACGTACTTAAAACCGCAGACGAAAAAATTTGTGATCACGAACAACAGTGCAAATAATGGGAGAGACACATCAGTGACCTTTTTGGCGATGCTTCTCGAGAAAATGACAACCTGTGACAACCAATTAGACAGAGGTCCCAGTATACTGAAGTCAGAAGTCATAAAAGCAATACAACAAGCCAAAAACAAAAAAGCACCTGGACCAGATCAAATCCCTGTTGAGCTACTTAAACTTTTAGATGAGGAAAACATTACCTACTTGATTACTTTCTTTAACAAAACTTACAACGAAGGAAAAATACCAGATGATTGGTTGGAGTCACTGTTTATAACATTACCAAAGAAAAGCAGGCCCACCAAATGCAGCGATTTTAGACTAATCAGTTTCATGAGTCACACACTTAAGATACTTTTACGTATTATACAAAACCGATCATTCCTTCTGTGCGAAACTAGAATGGGTAATAAGCAATTTGGATTTAGAAATGGTCTAGGAACTAGAGAAGCACTATTTGTGTGCGCGTTCTATTTCAAAAAAGTTGTGAATTCCGAAAGAACGTTTATGTTTGTTTCATCGACTTCGAGAAGGCATTTGACCGAGTACAACATGATACACTTTTCGATTGCCTGCAGGCAGCAGCACTTGACCACTAAGATATAAGACTGCTGAAATACTTATATTACAATCAAGTAGCCTCTATCCAAATTGGAGACAGTCGTACTGAAAAACTGCCGATAAAACGTGGAGTACGACAAGGTTGTGTTTATCACCCACCCTTTTTAATCTGTACTCTAAAGAAATCTTTAGGGAGGCTTTGGATGACAGACAAAGGGAGTAAGGCTAGGCGGAGAAGTAATCAACAATATTAGTTACGCTGACGATACAGCCATTCTTGCTGAAAATTTACAAGATCTTCAGACACTACTAAATCTAGTCAGCGAAGCAAATTATTAGAGAGGCCTTAAAATCAACATTTCAAACCCAAAGCGGATGGCAGTTGGAAAGATTTAATATAGACCAAAGTCAGCTTTCTCTTGATGGACAGGAGAACGGGTAAATCATTTCAAGTACCTTGGCAGCTGGTTAAATGTAAATTGTGACTCTGATGAAGAGATAATTAGGATCGAAATATCACGGAAGGCTTTTATGACCTGGAAACCAGTTTTATGTAACAGAAACCTGTCGATGAATATTCGAAAGAAGGTGCTGAAATGTTATGTTTGGTCTTCCTATTGTATGGTTGTGAGACATGGACGTTAAAAACCACAATGCTAAACAAAATAGAAGCATTCGAATTGTGGTACTATCGACGAATCCTGAAGATATCGTGGGTTTCGCACACTTCCAATGAAGATGTTCTTCAAATGCTGAGTTAAGAACGTCTGCTCATAAGCATCATAAAGAGGAGAAAAACAGAATACTTCGGCCATATAATTAGAGGACCTAAATATCATTTGCTTCGCCTTATAATACAAGGAAAAGTGGAGGGAAAGAGATGTATTGGTCGAAAGAAACTTTCATGGCTGCGTAATATTAGACAATGGTGTGGCTGCACAGTAGAAGAATTATTTCGTGCAGCAGCCGATGGAGAGAGATTTCAGGAAATTGTAAACATGATGACAGCCAACGTCTGAATACAGACACGCCACCTAAAGAAGAAGAAGAAGAAGCGTCTCCCAGGGAGCTGTCGTCCTTAGCTCATTTTCCATCCTGCCATTTATAGGAAGGTGAACAATTCACCAAGAGATATCTTCCTTATGTCGGCAGGTGTAGGCCAGAGCTCGCCGAACGTATACTCTCGTATTGACGATAACTCCAAACATTCACATAGGACATGCTCGACAGTTTAGTCGTCTCATTCTCACTTCCTACATAGAGTTGTATCTACTAGCCCCAGGATTTGGAGCTGCTTGCTTGACAATGGCTAGTTAAAAAACCAACTCTTAAGCGTAGTTTTTTCCTGGTCATTCCCAAGTGCTTTTCTGATGCTGACTCTCCAAAGCCCCTTAGTGTCCCTCCTTTCTCCTTACAAGCTCCAAGCTTCCAAACTCCTCCTTCCAGGCTTCTTCCCTAAGCTCCTTGACAAATTTATCTCCTGGCTCTTCTTCCCACCTTTCCACGGTTTGCATGTGGGAACGACATTTGTCAATTTCTGCGATCGTTGTAGTCAATCAGCCAAAAAGATCACCAGTCCCTTAGACACGTAGGTTTCTGTCTCCCCAATTAGTTCGGATTTGCGGGGTTCTACTGTATATGATGAAGATAAAGCAGAAGATACAAGAGGGCAGCATACCTTGCAAAACTTAACTGTTATAATTTAAAATCAAAAATTTGACAAGTTTGCTACAGCATGGAAAGGGCAAACATTAAAAAAGTGGTTGGAAGAATTTGTTTGATGGCCATACATTATATTTAAGAGGGAAGTTCCTGATTTCTGTAGTGTAATACATAATAATGCAGAAGAGGAAGTAACCCTCACCGCTGGACTCCACTTGCGATTTTTAGTCCCGAAGATTGAACACATTGTTTCAAATACAGGTCAATCCATGATTATTTAGTCGGAAATAGATTGACTTGTATAGGGCTTTTCATTCACAGTCATCTGTTTCGATCTTCTGTCATATTTCGTATAATCCGTGTATATTAATGTTATACACGGATTACACGACATTTGACAGAGGCTCGAAACAAATGACAATCGATGAAAAGCCCTATTTGAAACAATGTGTTCAATCTTCATGACTACAAATCGCAAGTGGAGTCCGGCGCTAACACCAAACATTCCATGTATGTTCCTAGAAGGTACACACAGGACATTGAAAAAATTCCTGGAATATCCCCAAAAGCACAAGAACGTTCCCTGAACATCCCAGGAAAATTCTGTGTCAGCATTTTAAACATTCCCTGAATCCATGAATGTCCACCAATGTTCTTGGTCATTCAAAGTATATTTTTTAGACATTCCTTGGATATACCAGAAATATATCCCTTGCTGATGTGACAATACCTCCTATCTGTTTTTTCATGAGTTTTGTAGGAGACGAAAAACTTTTTTAAGGTCACATCCTGTTTTCATATGTAAGTTTTGAATTGTTTTGTAGTAAATAGATAGTGTAATTTACTACAAAACAAGTCAAAAAATATCATATGAACCAGGAGGTGACCCTAAAACAAGTTTATAGTCTCTCTTACAAAACACATAAAAAAACAGAGAGGATGTATTGTCACATCACCGACGATATGTGGCCATGCCAAATAATACATCCTTGATAAATATAAACATTTTTATTGCACAAAATCTTTTCATACATTTTTAATGTAGTTTACTGATTTTCCTATATATTTTTAAAAAAATGTGTCACATTTGCTTTATAATCATTTCTTTTGCCTTTCGTAGCCACATATTCCATTCCCTTCCTGGTTTTTTGTACACCACTTCTCTAAGCTGATTCTAAAAAAAATTAAAATGGTAATTTTTCTATCCTTTACAATTAACAATCAGAAGAAATATTATTTACAGATAATGATATGCATAATAATAATGAATATTTTGTATTTTGACAATGACATCTGATGTGGAAGTCAAAACATTAATAAAATTATTTTTTCAAGTTAACTTTCACATGCGTGTCTTAAAATTGTACTTTTAATACTTATATCATAAATAACTATTAAAACTATCTTAAAACATTGTAATTTGCTAAACCAGTATATTTTACTCTACTACTACTCTACTAGCGACACTAAACTAGCTACCTCATTTTCCACTGTTTCTAAAGACTTGTTTACATGGGTAGAGTTTTGAGGAGAGTAGAGTAGCAGTAGTACTCTACCAAAAATGGCTTGATACCATTCACATAAGGAGAGTACAAGTATAGTACTGATGCTAGTATAGTGAAACCGATTTTTTTTATTTTTGTATTTTTAAACACTCTTGATTATAAGTGCACCTTAAATTCTTAATTTTTTGCTTGAGCTTGTTTACTCCAAAGCCCCCCTTTGCCATTCTTTCGACGATTTCATCCTCCGCAGCTTGCCGCATACTTTTATTTCTGTAGTATACACTACTTAAATTCCATAAACACTGGCATTCGCCGTATTATACCTCTACAAGTTTTAAAATTTCATCTTCGGTGAACTTAATTTTCACTATTTACACAAAACACAATTCCAGCCAGAATGACAGCACCCCCATGTACTCTCCTACCTACTCTACTCTGCCATAATTGAGAGTGTTCCATGGGTAGAGTGTGCAGCCTAGTAGACATTTTGGCAGCGGTGGTGGTCGTAGAGTAGTTACTTTGCCATATGTTGCTAGTCACTCTACTTGTCATTCTTAACAAGTCTTAAGACTTGTTTACACAGGTAGAGTAATGATGCAAGTACTTGATAGAGTAGAGTAACTCTACCTGTAAAAATGCTCAGCACAGTAGAATAGCAAGTAGAGTGTATAGTAGGTGGTAAAATAGAGTGACTAGCAACATGTGGCAAAGTAACTCTACTCTACTACCACCACCACCACCAAAATGTCCACTCGCCTGCGCACTCTACCCATGGAACACGCTCAATTCTGGTAGAGTAGAGTAGGTAGGAGAGTACATAGGGACGCTGTCATTCCAGCTGGAATTGTGTTTTGTATAAATAGTGAAAATGAAGTTCACCGAAGATGAAACTTCAAAACTTCTAGATCTGTATGGTGAATACCAGTGTTTATGGAATTTAGGTAGTGTACACTACAGAAATAAAAGTATGAGGCAAGCTGTGGAGGATGAAATCGTCGAAAGAATGGCAAACGGGGGCTTTGGAGTAAACGCGCTCAAGCAAAAAATTAAGAATTTAAGGTGCACTTCTAATCAAGAGTGTTTAAAAATACAAAATAAAAAAAATCGGTTTCACTATACTATCATCAGTACTATACTTGTACTCTCCTCGTGTGAAAGGTATCACGCCGTTTTTGGTAGAGTAGCGAGTAGGGTCTACTCTCCTCACTACTCTACTCTCCTCAAAACTCTACCCGTGTAAACAAGTCTTTAAATCTACTGAAGTAACAGTAACCTACAATCATTAATGAAAAATGTCTAAAATCATTTACCCACCTAGTATTTGTAGAATTTAAGACAGCCCAGTGCCTTATAAATAATTTCAATATGAATATTTTTTCTTTTAATTCTCCTTTGATACCACTTCATTTAAGATTTTGGGGAACTTATTTCATTGTGTTGATAGCCCATATTTATTGAAGGAACCCAATCTGGATTGTTATTATGGATTAAGTCTACTGGTTTTCCTATAAGATTAAAATGTTAACATCTTCAAAAATCGTTACTGTTGTAATTGTAACTTACCAGATATAAAATAATTACAGCAGACAGGAGAATTTTCGTTTCGCTAGTAAAACCTTTACATTGTATTGCATTTTACCATGTTGTCTCTCAGATGATACCTTATTTAGTTCAGTTTAAAAGTGAACTTTATATTGACTTTATCCCGATAACTTTGCATTTCACACTTCAAAACACAACACCAATTCAGCATATTTTCTTTCTAAATTAATATTAATACTTTCAGAGAAAATGTTAAATTAATCTTTTTACAACACAAAATTACAAAGAAATACAACTAAAATTATCTAAAACACATTAAGAAAAGATAGAATAACATTTATCTTTTACTCCCAGTAGCCATATTGATTTAATTTTGACAGCATGTTGGAACGGCCTATTAAGGGGCATTAACCTCAAAATTGACAATTAATTTCGAGTGACACAAATAAACGTCAAAACATGATATCGTAGTAGAACTATTTTTGACCTAATGGGAAAACGGTGTCTGTTTAATTTGGAAATTAGTTTTTAAATTAAAGATTTTTTAAAAATTAAAGTAAATTATTTATCAGTCATAATCTTTGTTTTTGATTTATTTATGGACTGCCTTGCATTCAAAATCACTCATTCTATTTGTTCTAACAGCTCTATTGCACCAGAAAGTCGTATTCGAACAGAAGTTTCAACTAACACAAGTTAGCGCAGTTGCCACAATAATCTCTATGTATATTCCATATGTCCAGCAGAACGATTTACGTACTGTATAAGTAATTGTTTTATTATATTTACTGTTTTTATTATTTACTTAAACGTAAGATTATAACTTAATTCCTGTCTTCTATTTCTTAAGTTTTTATTGAATTACATTGAATATTAATTTGTTTTGTTGTATAATACACTTCTGCAAAAATTTGATATATTTGATATAAAATGAATTCAATAATTTTTTGTAATTGGCCAACAATGTCAACTTAGATCTCTGGCGTAAATAGTGACGTGCAACGGTTAGTATATTGGACGGATATGTACTTGTTTCAAATGCATGTGCGCGCAGCGTTTGACATTGAAAACACCCTCATTACTATAGTCCGTCCCACCTTGACTTTACAGTATAGGGAACATAGGCAATTTAGTTCTTATGCGAGTTTTTAGCTCGGTGATGCCGGTTTTATCAAAAATAATTTGTAATCGAACATTAGAGAGGTTGAATTAAAACTGTTTTAGAAAAGCAATCTACAATTTTGGACTCATGTGCGTAATAACAGTAGTATATCAAATAAAATTAAACGTTCGAAAACAGTTTTTAATTTAATTTCTTTGATGTTCGATTATAAATTCTTTTTGATAAAATCGGCATCACGGCTCTAAAAACTCTCATAAAGACTACATTGCCTATGTTCCCTATACTCTAAAACTCTAAAGTCAAGGTGGGACGGACTATATCAGCCGAAATTCACGAGAGGTCAGAGTTGTGACTTAACATCGCGAATAAAAAGTTTCTTAAAAGGCTACAGTAGCGATCAACAGGTAGCAACACACTGTGTCCAAGATTGCGGCTGTAATTTTGAATAGTTTGTCGATATATTTGGCACACATATTCGTAATATAATAAAGAATGGTAATTAAATACAATATTAATTAAAACACTCTGTAGTTAAATACAATATTAAAAAAACGATCCTGTACCGCCATTAAGAAGAACAAAAAAAAATACACTTCCTTTAAATAATTTTTTTTTATCTCATGCCTAGATTTTGTGTCATTTTGGAACTACTATAGATTTTTATTTCTAACAAGAAATCGAACATATTATACCTAATAACTAATTAGGCAACATAGAGAAATTCTCACTGTCATTTTGACAAGCATGCGCCATGCGCCAGATTTTCTCTTATCTGTTCTGTTATCTTTATCGATATCTGTTCAGTGCAGTAGTTTATTATTTTAAGAATTCGTTATTGTTGTTTCATAGGAAAGTGGTGTTTATTTATAGTTAATTTATTATATTTTTGTGTAATAGAACGAAGTTGTTGGCCTATTTGAAAAAATAGATTATTGTTTGTGAGTTTTAGTTATTAGGTAGGTAAGTATAGTTTACATAAAAATATTTCGAATTCTAATGCATTCTAAAAGTTAGAGTACCTTTGGCGCTCTATGAACTAAATAAAATAAGACGGCTCTTGTTTCTCTTCACAACGAAATGATTATTTATTATTATTATTTCATGCAAATACCTATGTTAACATAAAATTTTCACTTATTTTGGTTTATTTTTATAAATTTTTATTTACTGATACACTGATAACAAAATTGTTTTCTGTTACTTTAATAATTGTAAAAAATATTGATCTTAAAAAATGTCAAAGATTGCCACTTTTTCAAAGGTTCGCAGACATTACGAAAAAAGGTATGATACTATCACCCGAAGTTATATTGATGACGCGCTACTGTATTCTCTTATTATTATAACACCGGCTTTTTTGACGTTAAATTAACGTATGAATTGACTGACGTACAGTATTAATAAAAATAAAATATGAATTCATGTTGTATGTTGCTATTTTATTCATGTTTTAATCCACGGTTATTAGACTTTATTACGGTTGCCTTGACCGACGGTGGTGGGGAGACCTATATTTTTGACTTTACGTCACAAGAGTACACATTCATATATTTTTAAATGATTTTCGATCATTGAATGTGTGGTATTGTGTATATATGTGTATTATTTGTGTTATTGCGAAATAATAAGACAAATAGTACACATTTTATCTTATACCGGGTGGTGAATCGTAAAAAGGGCCATAGGAAACTCAATGTAAAATTCTAAATTGTTGAATTCCTGCTTCCCTAATTATTTTACATCACAAGTCATGAGAGAATACTTGTAGAGACTTAAAATCTGTATTAAACTCAAAAGTTAAAATTGTTCTACGATTTAAATGCATTTCAAAATTTTGAAAAATATGATACATTTGCCACAATAGGTATGCGTGTTAAAGTTAGGTCACACGTTACTATTTAACTGACAGTGCTCACACCATTGACTGAATAAAAAATCTTTATTATTAATACTTTCTCCGCAACTGAGAGTATCTTATCAACTGTATCGTTTTTAAACAATAGATGACAAAATAAAAATATTAACAGTTCAAAAATGTGAACATTATTGCATTGTGTGTGGCCTAAGTTTGCGCTTAAAACTAAAATGTATTATATTTTTACAAAATTTTGGAATATGTTTAATTACGTAGACCAATTTTAACAGTTGTTTTCAATATAGATTTCAATCCTCTACAAATAGTTTCTAATGTCTCTTGATGTAAAATAATTAGGGAATCTGGAATTCAACAGTTTAAAATTTTACATAACCCCTCTGTGGCTCAGTGGTAAGAGCGCCTAACCTTTGGATCGAAAGTTCCGAATGGTAGTGAGTTCGAATCTCACCAGAGTCAGAAATTTTTCATTTATTATAAATTAATAAATGAATATAGTTTCTGTCCTTGTGGGATCGGTACTCACCGGAGGGACCACAGACGTTCGGATACAATTAGCGTCTCTTTGCAAAGACAATGACGTCGACTTTGCAAAGTAACAAGACAGTTACTCAACACACACACTACACATTACACCTGACTTAGTGATAAGTTATACAATTACGTGGCTAAAAGTTCTAGTTCTAAACCAAGGCCAGAATCAGAGAGAAAAAAAAAAGAATTTTACATTGAGTTAATGCAAAATTTTGACGCATGTCGAAATTCTCAATGTGTTTTAATTGTATTATTTTTTTTCGAATCCTGAGAAAACTAATAAATATTTTTGAAAAATTTAAACTCCGAATAAAAGACTACATTATTACCGAGGGCCGAAATTCCCTACCCTGAAAACTTCTATAATGTTTATTTTAATAAGTTACAGGCTGAAAATAAAAGAGAAGTGTAATTTTTAATTTCAAACATTTCATTCAATAGAAACTGCTTGTTTATTCAAAGGGGCTTTCCGCCCTCGGTAATAATGTAATCTTTCATCCTGCGTTTAAATTTTTCTAAAATACTTGGTTTTCTCAGGATTCGAAAAAAATCATATTACGATTCAAATGACAGTACACTCTCGTGACGTAATCGGACCCTTAATGTTCATTGGTTAGTCGATCTAGGCAACCGTAGTATGGTCTAAGAACCGTGGTTTTAATCATACTTAACCTGAGCTAATTAAACTCCTATCATTACATCACACCTCACCAAAAGCTTTTACAAGTTAACATAGTCAGTGATTTTGATATGGCTTAGAGCCAGACTACATCAAGACCGCCTCTAATCTCTTAATCGCCTTGCGGCGAAACCAAAAACCAAAAAAGAAGAAGAAGAAGAAGGAAAACTGACAATATAAAATTTTCAGATTTGACAAAAGTTGTTTATAAAATAAAAAAAGTAATAAAATAAAATTTTAATGTAAACTTTTAACCGTAATTTCTCACGTAGTAAATATGGATGCTAAAGAAGAAATTAATAATGAAAATGACAATGAAACCAGTGAAACCCATTTAGGATACTTTACAAGATCTAAGAGAAGAAAACTCGAAAACGGTAGGGAAAATTATATAAAAGCGTCAACCAGCACTATATTGAAACGAAAAATCTCCATATTATGCCTTCCTAATGAGGTAATAACGATCATTCTATCATATTTGGCTGGGAATGAGTTGAGTAAAAGTATCCGTTTAGTCAGTCGAAGATTTAAAGAAATATCTGGAAATATGTTAAATAATTCATTTAAAAAAATTGGCAAGACAATAAATACTTTAATATCAAATACAGAATTATCGTTACGATGCATCAACGAAGATGTAGAACTTAGATGTGTCTTAAAACTTTTAAATATGTTGGAAATTTTAAAACAATCGTATGATATAGTTATAGCTACTGTGTGGAGGTACGTTTACAATGAGTATTATGTAACCACGAAGACTTGCCTATTTGCAGGAAAGTTGATAGATGTTTATTTTAGTTTTATATATAAATTTTTAAAGCATCCGAATTTGCTTTATGGTTCAGCGATAATAGACGATTACAATCTTCCCTCTGAGGTAACAAAAATAGTGGAAATGACAAAAAAGTTTTGTGTTCATTTTGATAAGGTAATAGAAGAACCAATATCTAATTTTCCACCTCAATCTGGTTGTAAATTAATAGACATATTCAATTGCTCACAATTTTCAAACAGCAACGTACTTGCCGAAAAAGTTGTTGGTAAAGACAGCTTCGTGGGAGAATATTGCTACTTTTTCCAAAATTCGTGGTTTGTAGCTATTCCCATAAGTTCTTCGAAACAGTCAGATTGGTTTCACCGGAGACGTATGATGCATATGCGTATTAGAAGGATTGTGTTAGCTCACAACGAATTGTTTCTGCAACAGAGTCAATATGAGCGGGATCTCTTACTTAGAGCAGATCCAACGTTATACAGAACGAGAGCTCCTGAAAATAGCGTTTATACCGGTTTTGGAGATATTGGAAATAACTTTTTTTATTATGGAGTTATGAACAATGGTGCTTTTAGGCAAAAATTTGCCGAACAACTAGAAGAGGAAGGACTTTATGGAGTGTATCCGGTTGATGTAGATGAGGTTCCCAACCAAGAAGATGTGGTGGCTGAAAGTAACTCGGAAAGTAACATTTTATATAGAATACCCTATTTAGGATTTCATGCACATATCAGGGTTAAATGCCCTTTGTCTTTTGCACCATTACGCTTTTTAAGTACTTTAGATGGGTCACTTGTACAGCGGTTGAAGCACAATACAGAAGATAAAGATACAGAAGGTTCGGTGGATATAAAAGTCTCATTTAATTGCATGTCTGCTGCTTACCCATGTTTACCTACTAACTATGAGTACCATGAGAATAATTAAAAAAATATTTATATTTTATTTCTTTTATTTTGTCAGTGGTGTTTCATTTATTATCATTTTTTATATTTGTTTTTAAATTTGTAAAACGTTAGGAAAATATCTTAATCAGCCCTTAGTCGCCCACTGCTGAACATAGGCCTCCTCGAAAAACTTTCATTCAGATCTATCCTGCGCTGCTGCAATCCAGTTGGTACAAATCCTCTTTATGACCTAAAAACTGCCAATGTGTTGAATGAACTCCGCGATGCAGCACGTAAAGTAGGTCTAAATATTAATTACCAGAAGACCAAAATGATGACGAATTTAGTTCCGAGCCATCCTTTAAAGGTAGAAGACGTCAAAATTAAAGTTGTTGACAGCTACATGTACCTTGGACATGCGGTAAAAATTAGCAGAGACAATCGAACTTCTGAGCTGCTAAGAAGAATAACTCTGGGATGGGAAGCATATGAAAGACTATGTGATATTTTTGAAGGTGATATACCTATCAGCTTAAAAAGAAAAGCCTTTCATCAATGTGTCCTGCCTGTTCTTACATTATGGCGCAGAGACACTTACCCTAACAAGGACATCTGCACGAAAACTACAAGTGACGCAACGTAGAATGGAAAGATCATTGTTGGGCATAAAGTTAAGAGATAGGGTAAGAAACGAAGAAATTCGTAGAAGAAGTGGTGTAGAAGACATAATAAAACACAGCCAAAATTAAATGGAAGTGGGCAGGACACGTCGCTTGAATAAGAGATGATAGGTGGACCAAAAAAATCTTGATATAGAGACCGAGAGCGGATAGACGAGACCCGGGAAAACCACCCACAAGATGGACTGACGACATAAAGAGGATTTGTTAGGAAAATATAAATATTTCTATACACCTTTATTTTCTTTTTTTTACTAAAAGAGTTTTATTCCAAAAAGGTTTATTCCAAAAAAAAAGGTGCTTAGAAAACGTTCTCTCAAAAGTACAACTTATTAGAGAAATTGTGGCAAAGTTTATCATTAGGCTAAAAAAATAGATATTTCCAGTGTTTAACCAACTGTTACGCATAGTCCAGTCGGGTTAGACGAATGGCAGGCCTAACCTTGCATTAGGAGCTGCCCCAAATTTTAGTTTTCTAATCTTTAGGGGGTCAATAGTAGTGTAAATTTAAAATCTCGACTAAATTGAGCTGTTGCGTTAGCCGCCATCTTGATTTTAAACTAGAACGGTTTTTGCCCAATATCTCCGCCATTTTCAACTTTTCGACAAAAAGTATAACAACCAAAATTGTTAAAAATTTGATTTTGTAACATTTTTATTGTTACAATTTTTTCGTGCCGTCGATATTTTGCGAGTTATGGCGGAAAATAATGACAGTTAGAGCATAATTATTGAATTATCTCGTTTATTATTAGTTTTACGACAAAAATATCTCTATACAAAAATAGAGATAACTAGCTTCTACACAATTTTAATATCTTTCATTTTTTTGCTAAAGTTAATACTTAAGTACTCCATTAAAATATTACATTTTTTAAGCCGTACCTTGCATTTGTTAGTAGAGAGGATCAGTAGAAGCTTAAGTTCAAGTTTTTGGGGTCGCCACACTTGTCCCCCGGCCGCCATCTTGGAAATGGTGTACAAAGGGATTTCGCGCTATATCTCGTAAATTACCAACCCTACGGGAAATCTAATTAAACATAAAATGTAGCAAATTAAATTTTCTACAATTTTATTTGTATTACTTTTTATCGTCAAGTGACCAACAAAAAAGATATAAACAAAAATATGTAAAAAATGTTTGCCAAGATTCTTTTCGAGGTTATTATAACTTTTTTTCAGTTCATTTTAAAATAAAATAACATTATAGCAAGTTTGTAGAGGGTTTTTTAGCGAACAATTTCCACTATAAAATTCTTTAATTTTATTTATTTATGTAGGTGTTACAGCGCTCCAAACTTGACCAGATTCTCGAATGCTCATAGGGATATAATAAAAATAAAAGTTAGGCTTACTTTCTATCTATATATATTTTTTATTCATACAATTTGTTATGATTTTAACATTCCTATGCTGTTATTAATCTGTTTTTGACCTTTCTCCCCACTATAAGACTTATAACCAGAAGCATATCGATGGCTTAGTGTGGAAACCTCGTATCTCATTAAATGACAATTTTACAGGGGAGGCAAAAAACTGATTTTCTGCATAATATAATCTAAAAACAAAAACTACTGTTACATATTTTAATTTGAGCACATTGAGACAAATATCTGATCTTGGACCATAGCTGAAAGTGTTAAATGTTGCTATTAAATTGAAAATACAAATATTACCTATGAAAATCACGTAAATATCCTTGCAGTATATGGAGCCTTTGCCCAAGTAACTAAGATAACCTCGTATATCTTGATATACGGGTTTTTCATCTAAAATGAGGTTGTGTTTATCATTATTTACGAGGTTTTTATTTTTCATAGCTTATTGCACACCTCCAAATACTAGGTTGATACAGTACAAATCTTTTGATTTAAGGTTTATAAAATGTTTTTATATGCCGGACTACCTTTTGTTGTTCACAAAAAAACATTTCTCCATGTCGAATTTCTTAAAGAAACACTCCAAATTAAGAACCAAATTCTTGGTTATAAATATACGTGGTATTCACACTAAATCAAGAGAGCAATTGATATATACGTGATTTTTTTTTCGGCTGTAGAAAATAGTCTGGTGTATTTGGATTTTTTCTAACAGTTGTAAATCGTGAGATAAAAGGTTTTCAAACTAAAACCACCAAAATGTCATTTTCGAAAAAAAATGAGATACGAGGTTTTCACACTAAGCCATCGATATATAGAAACGGCCCAAGAAGTTGTTTGAGGACAAATTCGCCGGTTCAGAAAAAAAATGACGCAACCGCATATTGCAAAATTCTTAAGAAGAGCAAAAAATGAATTTTTGTTATCAAAATCATAAAGTATGATTAAAATTAGCCATTCACCACACCGTGGTCAGGATCTCGAGATATAAGCGTTTTTTGGGTGTGCCGCTTATTTATGAAGTAACATAACTTTTTTCCTATTGTAAAATTTCACTTTATATTTTCCAAAAATCTTCTTCATGAATTATATTTTATTGTTGTGTTGGTTAAAACTATAAACTAAAAAGTCTGTCACTCAACTTTTTTAAGTAAACATGAAATTAACGAAATAGGTTGACAAAATGTTTAAAAACAAACAACTCCTTTTTTAATATGTTTAAATATTTAGGACAAATCCCATTGTTACCTACATACTTCTGAGATTAAACAGTAAAATTATCAAAAGGATATATTTACAGCGACCAAAGACACAGCGAGGTAAATTTGAAAAATCATCAAAATTGATTTTCGGCATTTTTGTATAAAATTTGATTTTTGAACATTTTTCACCAAATCTAGATAAAAATAAACTTCATATTCGGATTCAGCGACTTCTAAAACATAAAAATAGACCAAATTTGGTCATTCACCTTAAATTTGATTTTTGTGGTCGGCATAAAGATTGCTGCCGCTCGACTAATATATAGATATAAAAGTATTTTTTTTATTGTATTCCTATGAGAATTCGAGAATCTGGTCAAGATTGGAGCACTGTAAAACCTAGATAATAAATAAAATTAAACAACTTTATAGCGAAAATTGTTCATTGAAAAATCCTCTACAAAATCCCTATGATGTTATTTTATTGTGAAATGAACGGAAAAAAGTTATAAACTACAAAAGAAACTTCTTTCAAAATTTTCTCATAGTTTTATTTATAACTTTTTTGTTGGTCACTTGACGATAAAAAGTAATGGATATAAAATTGTAGAAAATTTTATTTGCTACATTTTATATGTAATTAAACTTTCTGTAGGATTGCTAGTTTAGAAGATAGAGCGCGAAAACCCTTTGCACCACTTTTTCCAATATGGCGGCCGGGGGACAAGGGTGACGACCCCAAAAACTTTAACTTAAGCTTCTACTGAACCCCCTACACATTAAAAAAATAAAATTGACTCTTTTAAGAAATGCATCCTAAATGTAACATTTTAATGGACTAAAGGTAGACGTATGCGATAATGGCGCGAGCGTAAGACCCGATTGATTTTGAAGCAATTGTTTTTATTTAATATCTACATCATTTTCAACTAAAATTGTTCCAAATATAATTTTGTACAATTTCTTTTTAACAACTTTTTTCATGCGGTTGATATTTTCCAAGTTAAGTGGGAAAGTAGTAAAAAGTGTGGGGGGAGCATAATTACTAAATTGAATATTGTTTCTGAGCTGAACCAAAATTTTATAATTCTATCCTTTAAAGGTGATCAATAGTAGTATAAACTTTAATTCTCGACTGAATTTCGCCGTTGCATTAGCCGTCATATTGATTTTAATGGAGGACCATTGTTGCTTAATATCTCCGCCATTTTCAACTTTTCGAAAAAATGATAGGAACAAAACTAATAAGTATTTTAGAAAAATTTAAACGCAGAATGAAAGATTACGTTATTACCGAGGGCTGAAAGTCCCTTAGAGTAAATAAAAAGTTTCTTTTGAATGAAATATTTGCAATTAAAAATCACACTTCTCTTTTATTTTCAGCCTTAAAATAAACATTATAGAAGTTTTCAGGGACTTTCGAACCTCGGTAATAATGTAGTCTTTCATTCTGCGTTTAAATTTTTCAAAAATATTTATTAGTATTCTCAGGATTGAAGACCTTCTTCAGAACGTGCTCTTTCGATTCTGACTTTGATTTCTACAGTGTAGTCATTATTTTCTCTTAGTGTTCCTAGGTAAGTGTACTTTTTTACTGTTTCGATCTGCTGGTCCTCTACTATCAAAATTTGGTTAGTATAATGGTTGTTTTTACTAATTTTCATAAACTTCGTCTTTTTGATATTGAGAGAGAGAGAGTCCGTACTCCCTACTACACCTACTATTTTACTCATGAGTTTTTGCAGGTGTTGTAAACTGTCGGCTATTATTACTGTATCATCTGCATATCTGATGTTGTTAACTAAGAATCCATTTACTCTTATGCCGACTGTTTCATCGTCAAGAGTTTCTCGCATTACCTCTTCAGAATAAGCGTTAAATAATAGAGTTGATAGTATGCAGCCTTGCCTGACTCCTCTCTTTATTTCCATTTCTTCAAATGTTTCTTTTTCAATTCTTACTATTGCTCGCTGATTGTAATAGAGGTGTGTTATTAGTCTTAAATCTCTTTCATCTAGGTTTTTAGTTTTTACATTGAAAAACCTTCAAAATGCCGATTTTTGAAAGTTAAAAAGTTAATTTGTTGCTATGCAAACTGCAAAATAAATGAAAATCGTTATTTGTTAATAACTTTTACTAAAACTGCCTTATAACTTCAGTGTTTCACCCAAAGTTGGATATTAGGATACTTAACAAACCCTCGAAATTTGAGACCGATCCATTAATTAGTTTAACCTTTAACTACCCGCGCATCAAGTTATAACATAACTACACGCGTGGCGTACTTTGTACGCCACAAGAAAATACACTTAAAAACAGCGGATTTGTTTAATTTTTTTTGAAAAAATACACTTAGTTGTTTGTTATAAACCTTATTCGGCATCAGTGAATACTTGGAGTTCCTTTTCAGTAAGCCAATTGGGATTTATAACTGGAATCATGGAATAACTGGATTCCATGATAAATAAAATTACTAATAAAAAATTTTTTTAAATGTGATTTTTTACAGGAGAAAAAGTATTGTTTACAAAGAAAAATATATTTTTTGCCATAATGACTAAAAAACAAATAAAATATGTACTTATATTACGACTTATAGTAATATAATCCTGGGGTATATTGTCCACCACCGGAAACAACAAATAATAAAATGTAAATTACGATCTTTCCAGAACGCCGATTATAACGAAACTAAAACCAAATTGTAAAGCACATTCCAGTGATAGGTTAGAAAAATAAGCAAGGTCAAAAATTAAATTTTTAAATATATTTCCAGTAGAATGCTTATATCTGGCGTACAAAGTACGCCAGCGCGTGTAGTTAAAGGTTAAGAATAATTCTATTTGTTTATCCCAGAGACCTTTATTTTGCAAAAAGATAAGACAGAAAATAATGAAGATAGAGCAATTCTGAGTATGCCAAATGAAAGTAGAAGAGTGATAGTATCAAAATGTATTAAAAAAAGATAAAAAATAATTAACATATTTCCACAAACAATATACCTTCACAGCACCCTCCACGATTTTTCAAAAATGTAGTGCAAACGATTACTAGGAGAAACCTACAAATCCAGCGAGTTAAAATACCGAAAAAGCAGTTTCAAACGAATATAATTTGCTGTATCTCCAGATCAACTCAATGGATTTTGATCTTTCTTTTTTTAATTGGTATGTAATTTTTACGTACATTACAAATATGCAATTTGCTTATAAATTTAATAATTAATAAACAGTCTAATTTGTTTAAACAATGCTTGAAAAAATATTTTTTTACAAGAATCTATTTTTTTAATCATAAGCTCTGTTCCAACCAACAGTCAAACTAGTCAGAAATCGTCAGCAAACAGTTCGCCAGAGCGAGAACATAATACAGTCATCAGCGCTATCCCCTCTACTCGCGCTGGTCGACTATTCGCTGATAGTATCTGACTGGTTTGACCGCTAGTTGGAACAAACCTATAGTATCATTAATGATCACAGAAAAAGTTAAAGTACACTTTAATAAATAAATGATTTTCATTAGATAATTATTTATTGAAGATAATTTATTTATTAAAGTATACCTTAACTTTTTCTATGATTAATACGGATAGTATGATTAAAATCATGGATTTTTGGGAAAAAATTATTTTTTCAAAAATAACAAATTAGACTGTTTATTAATTTATACATAAATGTTTAGACAAACTGCATATTTGTAATGTACAGAAAAATTACATACAAATTTAAAAAAAAACGATAAAAATATAGTGAGTAGATCCCGAGATATAGAAAATGATAGTATGTAGTTTTAAAGTGCTTTTTTAGTTTTTGAACTCGTGCATTTGTCGGCTCCCAGCTCCCCCTTCACTTACCACGACTAGTCACTAATTGAACTACATTTTTAAAAATTCGTGTAAAATACTAGCTTTTCTAATATGTAAAATGACTTTGTACGGACAATATTTTTAATGTTATTCTAAATGTTTTTAAACTACAAAATTTCGATATATCACATAATATTAGATAATCAATATATCTATCAATATGTTAGATAATTTTTTATCGTTTTTAGTACATTTTGATAGTATCAGTTCTCTACTTTCATTTGGCATACGCGGAATTGCCCTATCTTCATTATTTTTCTGTCTTATGCTATTGCAAAATAAAGGTCTCTGGGATAAACAATTAGAATAACTCTTAAACTAATTAATGGATCGGTCTCAAATTTGAGGGTTTGTTAAGTACCTCAATACCCAACTTTGGGTGAAACCATAAAATTCTAAGTTTAATTTAGAAAAAGTTTTTAACAAATAACGATTTTCACTTATTTTGCAGTTTGCGTAGCAACAAATTAACTAATTGATGGATTCGACCGTTACTTGATGGAAGTTCATTTTATCTCACAATAAAACACTGAAAAACGTTTGTTTTTCTATACTTCCACAAAATTTATTACAACTATGTTATTACTACAGCTGTTTCGGCAAAGTGCCTTTCTCAAGTGATATATTTTACAATGTGTTTGCCTTTTTAAGTCTTTAACTGAAGAGGTTGAGGAGTGGGGAGCTGTTTGTCTCGAGTTGGTCATTCAGAATTATATCTGTATTTTTCAATTTATTAATTTCCATTGATTCTAAAAGTGATAGCTTAAAGCCTTTATTTTGAATATGTAGAATTTGAAACTCTTCATTGAAAGAATGATTATGATCTAGAAGGTGAAGTGCGTATGTAGAAGTGTCTGTTTTTCTATTGTTGAAAGCCCTTTTGTGTTCTGCTATCCGTTTGTCAAAAGTTCTGCCAGTTTGACCGATGTAAGTTTTCGGACAGTCACCACAAGTTAGTTTGTACACACCACTCTGTAGTTGCTTTCTCTTTCGGCTTTTATTGTTTTTAATATGTTTGCTTAAGTTGTTGTTAGTTCTGAAAGCTGGTGTTATTCCTTTCTTTTTTATGTATCTGGCTATTTTTGTTGTTATTTTGCCAGTATATGTGAGAGAGCAGAAGGTACTGGGTTCTGTCTGTGGTGGTGGATACACTAATTTAATTTCAAGGCTTTCTAATGGAGTTTTTGGTTTAAAATGTTGTTAACTGTTTGTTCGTTATAGCCATTGTTTACTGCTATTTGTCTAATGATATTTTGTTCTGTCTCGAAGTTATTTTTTGTCATAGGAGTTTCTGTCAGTCTATGTATCATGCTATGGTATGCTGCTAATTTGTGTTGTGTAGGATGGGATCATGAATTGTGTATAGTTGTGTCAGTATGGGTAGGTTTATGATATACGGAGAAGTCATGTTTGTTGTGTAGTCTGGTAATCGTTACATCTAGAAAGTTTATGGAATTATTCTGTTCTGTTTCTATTGTGAACTCAATATTACTATGAAGTGAATTAATGTATGATAGAAATTGGTCAAGTTGTCTGTTAGTTCCTGTAAAGCAGACTAGTATGTCATCCACGTATCTCCACCAATATAAGAACTGTTTAAATAAGGGGTGTTTAGAAATTGTTGTATGAACCAACCTGAAACAACAATTTCTAAACACCCCTTATTTAAACAGTTCTTATATTGGTGGAGATACGTGGATGACATACTAGTCTGTTTTACAGGAACTAACAGACAACTTGACCAATTTCTATCATACATTAATTCACTTCATAGTAATATTGAGTTCACAATAGAAACAGAACAGAATAATTCCATAAACTTTCTAGATGTAACGATTACCAGACTACACAACAAACATAAGTTCTCCGTATATCATAAACCTACCCATACTGACACAACTATACACAATTCATCATCCCATCCTACACAACACAAATTAGCAGCCTACCATAGCATGATACATAGACTGACAGAAATTCCTATGACAAAAAATAACTTCGAGAAAGAACTAAATATCATTAGACAAATGGCAGTAAACAATGGCTATAGCGAACAAACAGTTAACAACATTTTAAACCAAAAACTCCATAAGAAAGCCTTGAAATTAGTGTATCCACCACCACAGAAAGAACCCAGTACCTTCTGCTCTCTCACATATACTGGCAAAATAACAACAAAAATAGCCAGATACATAAAAAAGAAAGGAATAACACCAGCTTTCAGAACTAACAACAACTTAAGCAAACATATTAAAAACAATAAAAGCCGAAAGAGAAAGCAACTACAGGGTGGTGTGTACAAACTAACTTGTGGTGACTGTCCGAAAACTTACATCGGTCAAACTGGCAGAACTTTTGACAAACGGATAGCAGAACACAAAAGGGCTTTCAACAATAGAAAAACAGACACTTCTACATACGCACTTCACCTTCTAGATCATAATCATTCTTTCAATGAAGAGTTTCAAATTCTACATATTCAAAATAAAGGCCTTAAGCTATCACTTTTAGAATCAATGGAAATTAATAAATTGAAAAATACAGATATAATTCTGAATGACCAACTCGAGACAAACAGCTCCCCACTCCTCAACCTCTTCAGTTAAAGAGTTAAAAAGGCAAACACATTGTAAAATATATCACTTGAGAAAGGCACTTTGCCGAAACAGCTGTAGTTATAACATAGTTGTAATAAATTTTGTGGAAGTATAGAAAAACCAACGTTTTTCAGTGTTTGATTGTGAAACAAATTAACTTTTTTACTTTCAAAAATCGGCATTTTGAAGGTTTTTTAATGTTCAAAAAATTAAATTTTGTAATTTTATGTCAATTATTTAGCTTTTGAATGGAGTGTAAAAAATTGAAAAAATTGCGATTTTTGCACTGAATTGTTAATAATTAAAAAACGAACGCGAGCTCTAGGCAGGAAACAGGTAGGTTTTCATCCTATAGGTATACAATAACTAAAAAAGTAGTGAGCTACCTGGATCTTTGAGTGTCCCGAACATGGTCTATTTCTAGCTTATTACCCTGGAGTATAATGTCTGTAAGGTTCTTAATTTGCACTATTCAATTTCAAAAACCTTGCACTGAAATATGCAATATTCCGCATGACTTTAACCCTGCAATTTTTGTGGGAATCGTCGCTTGTTTTTGCATAAACATTGTGAAGGTTTACGACCTAAATGACAACTGACTCAGAAGTAGAATATCATCGTTGGTTGTTACATACGATGCTAGTAAGTTCCTTACTACCGTTTGTTACCACATGAAAATGTATGAAATAAATTAAATTGAAATCCTTTTAAATTAGAAACTATTTTCTGAAAAATATTTTATTCCATTGCACTCATTGAAACCAATGGCTACAAATTTTTTCGATAGTGGTTCGTTGCATTTGTCTTGAGATAGATGGATTGTCATAAATTCAGAAAGTAGAAATGAATGCTAGTAGTAATGAAAGTGCTATAATTTAAGGTACTAGTGTACTTTAGAAGACCAAAAATAAGCATTTTTTCAAGGTTTGTTTTCTTAGAACCTTTATTAAAACTGAACATAAAACTTTTTGCACATTAATATCTAACTCTTAGAGAATACAAAAAATATATCTTTTTTATTTATGCACGTACACTTATATTGTAGAGGGCGCCAAAATCTAGGCCTCGAAAAAAGTACTTCCGATGGCGGACAGTTTTAATCTCAGGATTGGGATGTCCGAAACAAAAAAGTCGTACGGCATTTGAAAAAGGAAGGTTTCTTACGTGACAATTTACCACCGTTAGTGAAAAATTCCGCAAAAACAAGATTTTACAGAACCTTGAAAAAAATTTGTGAAAAAATCGCCCGTTTTTCTTCAGTTCTTCATGGTTAAAAAATATTTATTTTTTATATTTCAGTCAAATTGTGGTAAATTGTCACGTAAGAAACCTTTCTTTTTCAAATGCAGTACGATTTTTTTGTTTCATATATCCCAATCCTGAGATTAACTGTCCGCCATTATTTTTCGAGGCCTCGAATTTTGCGCCCTCTACAATATTACTGTACGTGCATAAATGAAAAAAGCTATATTCTTTGTACTCTTTAAGAGTAATATATTAATATGTAAAAAGTTTTATGTTCATTTTTAATAAAGGTTTTGAGAAAAAAATTTTTGAAAAAGATTATTATTTTTGGTCTACCAAAGTGTACTACAGTAAAACCTGTCAATAACGGTCACTAAAAATGACAGAACTATTGGACATATAAAAAGGTGGCCGCTAATACCAGGTTTTGTAGTCCATAAATTTAGGTTTGGGGAACTTTGAAACTGGCCGGCTAGTTCAGGTGGCCGGTTTTGACAGGTGGCCGTTAACACAGGTTTTACTGTAGTACCTTAAATCGGAAATATTCACAAGTAAGTACACGACGTGTATCTTCGATATTAGAAATCAGCAAAACTCCAGTTTTAAAAATCTTACACCATGAGCATTTCCTTCCTTAACATTTTCTATTACCAGCAGATTTATCATAAAGATGCAGATTTGCAAATGCTACTTTAAACAAGCAAAATCTTGGGAACTCCCTCGACAGAGTATGATTTACGGACGAAGCAACATTTACGCGCGTTTAATTTAAACTTCCAGCGGGCGCGCCCTATGATTTCACACGAGCAGGCGCGTGTTGTAAATTGGACGTATTTTGCAAATAATCTTTTTTTTAAATAGATGTTTTCTGGACTTTATCTAATTTTCTACCCTCTCTTATTGGATTAGGTGTAGTTCGTTTCTGATGATGTGTTTCATAAAATACGAACAATCCTTCATAGACATGTACTTACGTGTATTAACAAAGAACTGCAATATTTTACGATATTAAACTAATATTAATGTACAAAAAAATCTAACAATTTTTAAAAATATTATGTTGTAAAAATCTGTATATTGGGCGAATTCAACATTCTCACTATTACAACAGTTGCAACCCATTGCAATACCAGAATGTTTCTTGCATGTAAATAATTGACAACGGCAACATTCCATTGAATCTGAGGATCTTTTCTTCTCCATTACACATTACCGTCACACGTAGCGCTTTAGAAGGTTTCTATTTTGTTCTTCTTCATAGGTTAAACTTCCAACCTTCGTAGGTTCCACAAAATTAGCATCTACAGTCACTCCACCTATTTTTTTTTAGTTTCAGGATGAAAAAAATTTCAAAATAATTGAAAACTAAATTGTTAAAATAATAAACGTCTTTCATGTAAACCAAATAAATATAAGGTAACATAAACATTTTATGTTACACAATTTTACGACTTTTTTCTTATTTAGCTAATGCCTCGACAACTAATGGCAATTGGCATGGTAGGTAAGGTGAAATTTTGAAGTTAGGTACCTAGTGTCATGAGTAGTGTGTGTGTTGAGTAAGTGTCTTGTTACTTTGCAAAATCGACGTCATTGTCTTTCCAAAGAGACGCTAATTGTATCCGAACGCCTGCGGTCCCTCCGGTTAGTACCGATCCCACAAGGACAGAAACTATTTTCATTTATTAATTTATAATTAACGAAAAATTTCTGACCCTGGTGAGATTCGAACTCACGATCATTCGGACCTTTCGATCCAAAGGTAGGCGCTCTTATCACGTAGCCATAGAGAGGGTGCGAAAAATTTAATTAAGGGGAACGGAACAAAATCAAAATTTTGACGTATATATGTCAAAATTTTCATTGTGTTTGTATCCATTTTTTCAAATCCTGGGAAAACTAATACCTAAATATTTTTAAAAAATTTAAACGCAGAATGAAATATTACATTATTATTGAGGGCTGAAAGTCCCTGAAAATTTATATAATGTTTATAAGCTACAGGGGTGGAGATTAAAGAGAAAATTTAGTGTTATTTTTAATTGCAAATATGTCATTCAAAAGAAACATTTCATTTACTTTAAGGGACGTTCGGCCCTTAGTAAAATAGTCTGGGCTGATTATCGGAGAATAGGCCATTTTTGGGAAAAGTTATTTACAAGCAATTTTATTGCTGGAATCGAATCTTATGATTGTATATAAGGTATGCAAAGTCCGCAGATAGTGTGCTACTTTTTTTATAAACAAAATGACGCCCGAAAATCGTGTTTTTTTCAATTTTTTAATTTTACACCAAAAATACTCAAATAAAAATTCACCGCAATTAAATTCTGCATAGAGGCATGTTTTTTCCAATTTACTTCGACGAAAACTTTCCCCGGAAAAAGCGGGTTTTCCAACAAAATCTTTAATTTTCAACTAAACTTTTAGATAAGTAATTGTTAATCAATAATTAAATAACTTGGTAATGTAAAAGCCTTTTTTGTGTAGATTATAATTCCAGAAATCGATGGAAATTGAATGAAAAGTTTAGCAACAATTGAATTGTTAATTAGACATTTACGGTCGCTATAATAACGACAATAGTTATGATACATAAGAATAATTATGATTTTTTCATAAAAAGACACTATACCTATCTAATGTACTTTACAGAATTGAAATTGGACTATTTAAGCGGCCTCAGGAATGTTTTAAAATTATAAATATTTTTTTGCCTTATAATCAAATAGAATATCTCGGGAAATATTAAACTAAATTAAATTTTAAAAACGGTATTCGAAAAAGGGTGGCAGGACGCTTCTTTTAAAAGAAAAAACGTTTAATTATGATCCTGAGATCTTGAGATAAAACCGGTCAAAGTTGACCGGAATTTACGGCAAAGATATAAACAATAGGATCATAATTTTCAAACTATCACCTTTTTGTTTTTGTCCTCTTTCTACACACCAATTTTCATATCCTTAAAATACTCCTAACATATATTATTATAATAAAAACTATCGATAATACGTGTGAAAATTGCCAAAAATAGCAAAATTCCAATCAAAGATTAGGTTGGAGAAAATGTAACCTTTAAAGTTCAGAATCGGTATACGTTAAAAAAATGCATTTTCTCGGCTTCCCATGGATCAATTTCCCTCATTCTTTTTTTGTTCCCAAGCAACTCGAGTAAAGCCATTGCACTAACGCATTATTAAATGCCAGACTTGTTTTTGTTTTGTTATAATAAATTAATTTATTTATTATAACACAAAATTTTAATTTGTTTAAATAAAAATTGTTTAAACAATTATACAGCTTTCAAATGAGAATATTTATGTTTTTAACTTTAAAAGATACACTTGTAGTAAGTTTATCTAAAAAAGCCTACAACTGGAAAAAATATATAGTTTTCTGTTCTTATAAATAAATTAATCTATTATAACAAAACAAAAGCAAGTTTGACATTTAATAATGAGTTAGTTCGATGGCTCTACTCGAGTTATTAGGGAACAAAAAAAGAATGAAGAAAATTGTTCCATGGGAAGCCGAGAAAATGCATTTTTTTAGCGTATACCGATTTTGAACTTTGATGGTTACATTTTCTCCAACCTAATTTTTGATTGGAATTTTGCTATTTTTGGCAATTTTCACACGTATTATCGATAGTTTTTATTATAATAATATATGTTATAAGTATTTTAAAGATATGAAAATTGGTGTGAAGAAAGAGGACAAAAATAAACAGGTGATGGTTTAAAAATTATGATCGTATTGTTTATATTTTTGCCGTAAATTCCGGTCAAATTTCACCGGTTGTATCTCAGGAACCACTCGTCGTAATTAAATGTATTTTCTTTTAGAAGAAGTGTCCTGCCGCTGTGTTTCGAATACCGTTTTCACTATTTAATTTAGTTTAATATTTCCCGAGATATTCTATTTCTTTGTAAGTCAAAAAATTGTTTATAATTTTAAAATATTCCTGAGGCCGCTTAGATAGTCCAATTTCAATTCTGTAAAGTACATTAGATAGGTACAATGACCGTAAATTTTTAATTAACAATTCAATTATTGCTAAACTGTTCATTCAATTTTCATCGGCTTCTGGAATTATAATCTACACAAAAGGCTTTTACATTCCCAAGTTATTTAATTATTGATTAACAATTACTTTTCTAAAATTTTAGTTGAATATTAAAGATTTTTTTGGAATTACCCGCTTTTTTCAGGGAAAGTTTTCGTCGAAATGAATCGGGAAAAACACGTCTCTATGCAGAATTTATTTGCGGTGAATTTTTATTTGAGTGTTTTTGGTGTAAAGTTAAAATTTTTGGAGTTTTAGAGCAAAAATTGAAAAAAACACGATTTTCGGGCGCCATTTTGTTTATAAAAAAAGTAGCACACTATCTGCGGACTTTGAATACCTATATTATTAATACATACAATAATAAGATTCGATTTCAGCAATGAAATTGCTGGCAAATAACTTTTCCTTGTATTTTGCTAATTAACCCGGAGTAAAAAAGTAGTCTTTCATTGTTCGTTGAATTTTTTTAAAAATACTAATTAGTTTTCTCAGCATTCGAGAAAAATTAATACATTTAAAACACATTAAAAAATTCGACATGCGTTAAAATTTTGCATTTTGCTCGATTCTCCGATAAAGTAGAAAATTTTGAAATGTGTCAAAATTTTGCATTTTACTTCATTCCCCTTAATGATAAAGTAGGAAATATAAACACAATATATTTCTACTAATATTTTTGACGTTGGTTGTTAATAAATTCCTTCCAAACTGTACTTATATTTTATATTTATAGATGCTGTATATTCTATAATAATTAAATTTACTATCAAATAATATTTTTCCATTTTATCAATAAATTTAAATAATTCAATAGATTATTATTTTTGCCTCTAACGCCACCTGCTAATGTACCAACAAGGCATATATAGTTTTCTTTTGACAGAACTGTCAATAAAATCTAAACAATAAAAAATAATAAAATTATCCGGTAGTTACTGTCCCAGACACACAGCGTTTCCGCTTGACGTGTCGTCTTAGGTATTTATCAGATTAGCAGTGGGAGCACGCAAGATAGAATTCTATTTTAGTGACGTCACGTTGCCGAGCAACTGTCGATTCTCCCATTATGAAACCCTATTTTGTGACGTCAGCAAAATAGAATTCTAATTTACTTGCTCTGGCCCTAGGATGTTTATAAGATTAGTTATTCACAATGTAGCAGTTACATCCTGTATTAAGAATTCTTCCCTTAAGATAAATTTAAAATAAAATTAATTATAATTAAATTTAATACACTTCTATTCACGCTACGCCAATGGCCAAACTAAAACTTCGCTTTTGATACAAGACATATTGGTCAGATCGATAAACCGAAATCGCGGTCGATCTATAATGAGCGATGGATAAATGATAGCAAATAAAGTTTAGTCGTGTCAGGGATTCGGAGCAGAATGCGTCGGAAAAAAGCTCCATTTGGTGGCTGGTTGAGATAAATAATTTAATGTACAATATTTTAATCGATTAACACATTAAGGAACATCGTTACTGGAATAGCCAAAGTTTAAAATAACATCAAAAAGTAACAAAATAAGTTAATTTAAATATTAAACCACGCCAAAATGACGATATAAATATCAGCAGGGGTTTGAACACAATGAACAAATATCTGAAATGGACAATCTTAGCAAAATTTATAATTACATTCTTTCTTTTGAAAAATAATCATAGGTACCTGTATCAGATCATAAGATTTTTCAAATCTCCTACACTTTTTAATTTGACACTAAATTTTAATAAAATTAATTAATATCACTAATACTCGTATTTAACATTAACTTTTATTTTGAATTGATAATAACATTCCTTCTTTTGAAAAATAATCATAGGTACCTATATCAGTTCATAAGATTTTTCAAATCTCCTATACTTTTTAAATTGGTACTAAACTCTGACAAAATTAATTAATATCACTAATATTTAAGATTAACTTTTCTGCTTTTTGAAAACATAAATTTCCTTATTTTCTTATCATAGATTTTTATTCAATTCCTTATAAACACCTATATACTATTACCATAGTTACATTTAGTTTTTGTCAGCCATGTATTTATGATAAACTAAACTTTTTAAAAGTCAATCAAATTTAGATCATTACTTCAAAATTTAACCAATTTTTATCCTTTGTTAAGTGTTTTTTGCTAAGAATTTTTATTGTTATTTATGTTATTCAAAATGTACAACAGCCGTTTACCATTAATATTTTTAATCTTATGTATAATAACCAACATTTTTTTATAATCTAAATTCTGGTAAGTTACTCATTACTATTTGTTCTCTGATACATATTCTAATATTTTTTTTATCTTATTGCATTGTAGACATTCTTGAAAAAGGAAATAAACATTTCCGAAAGCTCGAATATTAGACAATAGTATACTTTAAAGCCCCAATTTGACTTCAATACCCAAAAAATTTGTGAAATTCGTATTTCCAATCAAGTCAATCAAAATACTACTTGTATATATATATATATATATATATATATATATATATATATATATATATATATATATATATATATATATAGACTTTAGTTTTTTATTGAGGTTGCAGTCATTTATTTCTAAGGGGCAGGGTAAGAGAAACTCTGTGTTATAATCAAGCTTTCGCAAAATTTATTTGCTTCGTCAGGATTAGCTAAAATTATTATATAGTTATAAATAAATACAACGAAATGAAAGAACATTGCATAAAAATTATAACATAGGTATTTGGTATTCGATATATATGTGTATATACATCTATAACTTCTAAAATTTTAAAATGCACAAGCAAGTAATAATCAAAAATCTAGTTCTTAACAACTTAAAATCAAATAAACAAATACCTACGAGTGTCTTTTTGACATTATTTAAGTGTCTTTCTGGCATTAGTCAAATTTAGAACTAAATTAATAAATCATATTTTTTATCATGAATTGTAAAAATTAAAACATTGGAACTTGAAAACCATTAGGATAAAGATTTTTTTAGATATTTTATGTTTTGTAGAAATGTCAAATTAAGGAACAAGCCTCACGTTGTAAGTTTTTGTACTAATTTTTATGCAATGTTCTTTCATTTCGTTGTATTTATTTATAACTATATAATAATTTTAGCTAATCCTGACGAAGCAAATAAATTTTGCGAAAGCTTGATTATAACACAGAGTTTCTCTTACCCTGCCCCTTAGAAATAAATGACTGCAACCTCAATAAAAAACTAAAGTCTACATATTGTCAGTCAATAATACCAAACTTCTATATATATATATATATATATATATATATATATATATATATATATATATATATATATATATATATATATATATATATATATCAGGCCGGCAGCAGTGTTACTAATATATGAGTAGCACTGAACATGTTAAAGTTATTGGGACCGTGCAAGTTCGGAACCGCGACACCTGGTTTCATAGCTCAGCAACATTTTTAGCACTTTTAATTATATTGGCCAATTATATTAGTCCTGGCTGCTGGATAATTGTCAAGGCCATAGCACAAAAAAAATATAAGAGGAATAAGTAAGATTAAATGAACTAAAAGACAGACGTACTCTCAATCATTTAATTGTGTACTTCCGATGACCGGTTTCGCTCTCTATAGGTTGCAGAGCATCATCAGGTCAACGGTAACAAGTCTCTAAATGCTACAAATAAAAAACCAGAGTTAGAACAATGTCTGGTTATAAAAGATGCTAAAGATCCATAAGATCAAGCCAATGTTGAACAACATACATAAAAATCGTAAAAAACAGCAGACAAATGCATATGCATGTAAAAAACGGGGGCGGTAACAAACGTCCCAAAGCCAACAAACACATGCAGATATATACTGTCAAAAATCATGCAATTATAACGTGTCGTACTTACATTCGGATACAAGGAGCTATAACCTCAGTATTCCTTAACATGATGTTTCTGCTTAAGTTATGCTAACGGGATATGGTGGAATAGACGGAGAATGTTACAAAGGTAAACAAATTTATGGGATTTGGGATTTCTTGAGGGTGAAGAGATAGATGTTGAGAGACAACTAACAAATCTGTGTCTATTGTTGTGTTTGTGAAGTAAAAAAGTGAATGTCATATATACAATTTTTTAAAGTGTTTACTATTTACAAAAAGTTTTGTTGGTTTCATTGGTTTTAAAGAGTTATATTTCTACTCAGTAGAGAATATGTTTTTATTATTTTATTTATATTTATTAACAGAGTTCTATTTATTGATGTATGTGTTATTTTAACACTAACACATACATCAATAAATAGAACTCTGTTAATAAATATAAATATAAAAAAATAAATATAAATAAAATAATAAAACATATTCTCTACTGAGTAGAAATATAATACTTTAAAACCGATAAAACCTACAAAACTTTTTGTAATAGTAAACACTTTAAAAAATTGTATATATGACATTCACTTTTTTACTTCACAAACACAACAATAGACACAGATTTGTTGGTTGTCTCTCAACATCTATCTCTTCACCCTCAAGGAATCCCAAATCCCATAAATTTGTTTACCTTTGTAACATTCTCCGTCTATTCCACCATATCCCGTTAGCATAACTTAAGCAGAAACATCATGTTAAGGAATACTGAGGTTATAGCTCCTTGTATCCGAATGTAAGTACGACACGTTATAATTGCATGATTTTTGACAGTATACATCTGCATGTGTTTGTTGGCTTGGGGACGTTTGTTACCGCCCCCGTTTTTTACATGCATATGCATTTGTCTGCTGTTTTTTACTATTTTTATGTATGTTGTTCAACATTGGCTTGATCTTATGGATCTTTAGCATCTTTTATAACCAGACATTGTTCTAACTCTGGTTTTTATTTGTAGCATTTAGTGACTTGTTACCATTGACCTGATGATGCTCTGCAACCTATAGAGAGCGAAACCGGTCGTCGGAAGTACACAATTAAATGATTGACAGTACGTTTGTCTTTTACTTCATTTAAAATGAACTCTCACATGCAACCCATTCAATATTTGAAGTAAGATTAAAGTTATATTATTAAAAGGTAAACAATTGCCTGTAGTAAATAACATTAACTATTGAAATTCAGTACTGCAAGCAAAATACAATTAGTTAAATTTACTTTTATATAGTAGTTGCATATCATATCAATATTGTGGAACAACACATAATTTTTCTTCTTCAATGACAGTAGGTATGATATATACGTCAATTTGACAATTTCAATTGACAATATGAATTATTTAAGAAAGTTGCAAGATTTTTCCGCTATTCGCGCACGATAGTTTTTCTTATCTCCTCTAACTACTTGCACACAACGAATAGAGAAAAATAAAATTTTAAATTCTTCTTACCTTATTTTACTACAGTTACGTAAGGACCACCCTGTATATTAGAGTAATATTTTAAAAGACAGTAATAGTAACAAAAATCATCGGCCTGTCTTGAAAATTTTGACTGTTACCGAAGTAAATTCATATTTTAACAAAATCTAACCCCTAAACGTTACAGCTTAGTGAATTCTTGTGCTTCCTTTTCCGCTAACGTGACTCATATCAAACAAACTTTGTTGAATAATCTAAGGTAAGTTATTATTGTCTAAAGGTGTGTTTGTGACACGCTTCGGGGCATATTTTCACATTCATGTGTGCTAATTTTGACACAAGGGTAAGGGAGTGGCTTTGAAGTTGGCTGAAATATTTGATGTTTGAAGTGTAATTAGGTGATACGGTTTGAAACAATACGGTGACAAATCTGTTAATAGAACCACGTTTGGATTTTGGTGTATTAGTCCATTAAAATGTTACATTTGGGGTTGCATTTCTTAGAGGAGTCAATTTTATTTTTTTAATGTGTAGGGAGGTTTTGTACAAGCTTAAGTTCAAGTTTTTGGGGTCGCCACTCTTGTCCCCCGGCGCATCTTGGACAAGGGGGTGCAAAGGGCTTTTACGCTGTACCTCCTAAACTAGCAACTGTACAGAAAGTTTAATTATACTTAAAATGTAGCAAATTAAATTTTCTACAATTTTATGTCTATCACTTTTTATCGTCAAGTGACCAACAAAAATGTTATAAACAAAAATAAGAGAAAATTTTGTAAGGGCTTTCTTTTGAAGGTTATAACTTTTTTTTCGTCCATTTCACAATAAAATAACATATAGTGATTTTGTAGATAATTTTTCAGCGAACAATTTTCACTACAAAGTTGTTTAATTTTATTTATTTATCTAGGTTGTACAGCGCTCCAAGCTTGACCAGGTTCTGGGATTCTCATAGGAATACGATAAAAACAAAACCTTAGCCTTAGATACTTTTGTATCTATATATTTATTTATTATAATTTGACATTCCTATGCTATTATTAAGATACTTTTGACCCATTTCCCCGCCACCTATGAGGTAGAGTCTGGGGGCGCGTTTTTTGTGTGGTATCCCCAATAGGCCTAATCCATGGACAATTTCTAGACATAATAATATTACTTATTATTATATATGTTGAAAAAAATCTATCATATTTATTATTTTTTCATTTTTTTCGATGGTCCAGGCTGCGAGTCAAGATCTGAATCAGTATCCGAGGTGAATTTTTGTGGTATAATGGGAGTTAGAGTTGGCGTCATTGTCGGTAATTCATCTTCCAATTCATTTGTTTCAATAATTAATGTTGATATGTCCACGATGTTGCTGCAACTTTCACCACCACAGTGGAGGCATGAGGCACATTTGAGGCACTGCTGAACATTTGAGATCTGCTTTTTGGCAACCACATGCACTTCCAATTTCCATTGCATCTGCAAAAGATGAATTTACTAAGCTCAGGGGTACTGGAGGCTTGGAAGTTTGGATTCGTATCCAACATTTTCCATGCTTTTTTCAGCCCCAATCTTCTGGATCACAATGTTTACCGCGCCATGACTGAATCTGGTGATACACTCGGAGTCTGTGGAATCGGGCTGCATCTTGTGTTGGAGGAAGTGACAAGAAATTAAAGGAATTTTTTTCACTGTTTTAGAGAATCGTTAGTATCTCAGGGTTTCCAGAGAATCGCCTTTATTTCCGCCATATAAGGAGACGAAAAACGTTCGCCCACAAGAGTAAGTAAAGATGGCTCGACTTTCTCACTGACAAATAATTTTCCCCAGATGTTTCTTACAAATAAAATAACCACCACTCATGATGCGCGCTTATACAAAGCACAAAATGCTTATCTAATCACAAAAATATAAAGTTTAGCCACAAGACTCTCATTAGTATTATACATAAAACTTAAAATTCTTTTCGCAATTTTTAATACGACTTCACGTGGCCAAATAGGTAGCAAAACTGTAAGAATAAGTTAAGTAACCCGACTTCTGTGCCACCCAGGATAAATTATAATAATAAAACTAATAGCAAGAATGACGTAACTTCAAATTTTCTCAATTCCTTTTTATTGCGAATTAACTTTTAAATTATTATGTACAGATAATACAAAAACGACCGTATTTTAAAAATGTTAATAGGGTACATGCGTCGTTACTGAGATACGCGCTACGTTCGACCCTGTTTCAGATACATAATGACGCAACTGTAGATAGGGTTGAAAAGGGGGCAATTAAATTAAGATAATGAAATTCGAACCAATACCGATGAGAATAAAAGCCATCGATGTCAAAACACAAACGCCTTACCGATGCTCCTGGACGATAACTCTTAATTTAATCCCTATTTTGAATATTCAAAAATCGTTTTTTTGCTCTTCTGAAGAATTTTGCATTTTTAGGTTGCGTCATTCATCTTCCGGACCGGCGAATTTTTGCCCTCAAACAACTTCTTGTGCCTTTTCTATATATGCTTAGGGTTCTAAGTTTTATAGTGGAGAGAAAGGTCAAAAATATATTAATAATAGCATAGAAAGGTTAAAATCATAATCAATTGTATGAATAAAAATATATAGATAGAAAAGTGAGTTTTGTTTTTATTGTATCCCTATGAGCATTCGAGAATCTGGTTACGTTTGGAGCGCTCTAAAACCTAGATAAATAAATAGAAATAAACAACTTTATAGTGTAAATTGTTCGCTGAAAAACCATCTACAGAATTGGTATAACGTTATTCTATTGTAAAATGAACTGAAAAAAAAGTTATAACCTCCAAAAGGAAACTTGTTAAAATTTTTTTACATATTTTTGTTTATATCTTTTTTGTTGGTCACTTGACGATAAAAAGTAATAAAGAAAATTGTTGAAAATTTAATTTGCTACATTTTATGTTTTACTAGATTTTCCGTAGGGTCGGTAGTTTACGAGATATAGCGCGAAGTCATTTTGCACCCCTTTTCCAAGATGGCGGCCGGGGGGCAAAGGAGGCGACCCCAACAACTTAAACTTAAGCTCCTACTGATCTCTACACAATAAAAAAATAAAATTGACTTCTCTAAGAAATGCAAGGTACGGCCTAAAAAATGTAACATTTCAATGGACTAAAAAATTCTAATCGCATAAATGCATAATGCTAATCGCATAAAAAAATTCAAGAAAGGATGGGAATAAAATGCTCTTATATCAATATTCATTAGTAAGCTTCTTGATTACCAGATAGAGACTAGTTTTTGGAAAAATGCATGTTTGTAAAACATATAATAAAATATTTTTTTCACTACAGTGCAATAAACCATGTTTTGCCATTAAGACACTTTTACATGACACACACAGATTTATCAGCACGTTTTAGTAGGTAGTCAGTGTTAACCGATTATGAAAATATAATAAAACACCCACAATCTTTAATGGAAAGGGGGGTTAAATGATACCTAATTTTAAAGATAGTAATGAAACACAGACTTACTCACAATCATTTAATTATACTTTGACGACCGGTTTCGATCTCTACAATATACAGATCATCTTCAGGTCGGCGTTACAAGTAGTTAAATGCTACAATAAGAGAAAACTTGTGTTAGACCAGTGTCTGATTGAAGAGATGTTAATAGAAAGCCAAATTTAAAAAAAAAATTTTTATAAAATTTTTTGACATAAAGGTTTGCAACTGTTGACATTTCAGAATATTGGTATATACAAAGTCAAACCTATGAGTAAAAATGCTCATAGTCATGTATGTGCAAATGGGTGCATACAGTTTGAATTTGTTGAAATTAAAATTTTTAACCATTAAAAAACAAAATAAACATAAACTGACTTAAATATGCTTCCAAATTCAAAGTAGTAATAATAAAAGAGAGTCTTTTCTTTTATTTTTTCTTTTATTTTTTTTTTTTTCTTTTATTTTTTTTTTTTTTTTCTTTTATTCTTTTACTTTTCTTTTATTTTTTTTTCTTTTATTTTTCTTTTATTCTTTTATTTTCTTTTATTTTTTTCTTTTATTATTACTACTTTGAATTTGGAAGCATATTTAAGTCAGTTTATGTTTATTTTGTTTTTTAATGGTTAAAAATTTTAATTTCAACAAATTCAAACTGTATGCACCCATTTGCACATACATGACTATGAGCATTTTTACTCATAGGTTTGACTTTGTATATACCAATATTCTGAAATGTCAACAGTTGCAAACCTTTATGTCAAAAAATTTTATAAAAATTTTTTTTTTTTTTTTTAAATTTGGCTTTCTATTAACATCTCTTCAATCAGACACTGGTCTAACACAAGTTTTCTCTTATTGTAGCATTTAACTACTTGTAACGCCGACCTGAAGATGATCTGTATATTGTAGAGATCGAAACCGGTCGTCAAAGTATAATTAAATGATTGTGAGTAAGTCTGTGTTTCATTACTATATTTAATATGGACTCACATATGCAACCCATTCAATATTCTAATTTTAAAGGTTGATCAACTATCTTTCCAAAAATACCACATACACTACTTTTTTTAATACTTAAAAAAATCAGGTAAAACTTCGGGATAGCATTTTATCTTGCATGCAGAGCTGCCCAAAATTTTATTTTTCTACTATTAAAGGGGTGCCAATAGTAGTCTAGATTTAAAATTGCGTCTGAATTCAGCCATTGCGTTAGGGGCCGTCTTGATTTTAAAGGGGAACCGGTTTTGTTCAATATCTCCACTATTTTCAACTTTTAGACAAAAAGTGTGAAGACTGATTTTGGTCGAAAAGTTGAAAAGAGTCGAGATATTGGTTCCTGAAGTAAAGAGTGAAATTTAAGATGATTCTAACACACTAAGAAGCATTTGATATGATAGCCACATTCTTTGAATGCATGAGAAATGCAACTGTTACGGCTAGAATATATTATGCAATGCAATATCCCCAGTGAAGTCAGCTCAATACTAGAGTTTTTCGTCGGCAAACAAAAACATTATTACAGACCAACTTCAACTAGTAGCATATACAGATGATCTAGTCATATTAACGAAGCCGAAGATGACACTTATAAAAGCAGTTGAAAAATTATATAAGGAAGCGAAGAGAATAGGACTAGAGATAATCCAGCACAAAAAAAAAATGGGCGGGATGCCGTAATCGATGAATTTTTTAAATGAGAGTAGGGGTTCTGTAATTGTTTACTTGAAAGGTTATTTAGTTCTCTATTCAGTAATATAAAAATTATTATAATTATATACAGGGTGTCTCAGAATAATTTAGCCACGCTATATCTCTTAAACGAATAGAGATTTTCAAATGGGACAAAAAGTGATATATTCTACTTGAAATACACTTTAATATGGCGTACAAAGAAATCATCCCCTAAATATTCATCCCTTAGTTACAACCCCTAACTTTAATTTTTTTAATAGCACCCTGTATATTATTTTATAGTTTTGAATGTGGCATTTTATCGTCTATTCAACACATTTTTTTAAATCGGTTTGTAAATAACCAAGAAACTGTCAGTTTATTTTTGTTAATTGTGTGTCCCAGACTAATTTATCCAGGCTATATTTCTTAAACGAGTAGAGATTTTCGAATGGGACAAAAACTGATCTATTCCATTTCTAATATACTTTAATATGGCGTAGAAAGAATTCATTCCCTAAATATTCTTCCCTAATGTTGTTCTGAAGCTATTTTCTTGTGGTATTTTTATAATCAAGTATATTCAAATGGGAAATAAGCCACAATTTTACCTAAAAATGATTTTATTAACGTTTCGACTCCCAAGTCGGGTGTCGTTGTCAAAATACAAAATAATACTAAATAAACAAAAATGTTGTTGCTTAGTAAAAAATTCTTCTAATAATTTATTTAATCTGACTCATTTATATCGGCAATTCAGACACGTATTATACATTTTAAAGTAGACGACTTTAAAATGATATTGCCAATATTGATGAGTTTATGAATTATGTCCCAGGAACGCAACTCATCAATATTGGCAATATCATTTTAAAGTCGTCTACTTTAAAATGTATAATACGTGTCTGAATTGCCGATATATATGAGTCAGATTAAATAAATTATTAGAAGAATTTTTTACTAAGCAACAACATTTTTGTTTATTTAGTATTATTTTGTATTTTGACAACGACACCCGACTTGGGCGTCGAAACGTTAATAAAATCATTTTTAGGTAAAATTGTGGCTTATTTCCCATTTGAATATACTTGATTCTTCCCTAACTTACAGGGTGCTATTTAAAAAAAAAGTTAGGGATTGTAACTAACTAAGGGATGAATATTTAGGAGATTTTTTTCTACGCCATATTAAAGTGTATTACAAGCTAAATAGACCACTTTTTGTCCAATTTAAAAATCTCTGTTCGTTTAAGAGATATAGCGTGGCTAAATTAGTCTGGGACACCCTGTATATACAGGGAGTACAAACATTTTATTTTATTAATTTACATAAAAAGAAGCATGTAAGCAATTTAATAATTTAATTTAAAAGACATTTTACTGCAATCAGAAAGACAGGTAATTATATTTATTTCACAAATACACATTGCTTTTCGCTTAAATTCAATGTTCAAACTGCTAAGAGACAGGTGGGGTGGGTGGCAGTTTTAACATTAAATTTAAACGAAAGACAATGTTTGTTTGTGAAATAAACAGTTCTTTCTGTTTTCTGACAGCTCTCAAATGTACTTTGAAATAAATGAATTACATCTTTTTGTATCAATTATTAAAAAAGAAATAGTTTTTGACACCCTGTGTAAATTATTATGTTAACGTTTGTAGTACTACATAGAGAATTGAATAACCTCTCAAATGAGCTATCACACGACCCCATCTCTCATTGAAAAACGATTCACGAACATCAAAGATTATGTCATCACGCCCAAATGGATGACGTCACTAGTATGACATATTAAAAAATAAAAATAATTTAAAAATAAAAATTAACTTGCCTCAGGATTTCTCTCCAAATTCACTCCTTCTCAAAATAATGAATATATTCTAACTCAAACGTCCTCACTGTATAAAACCTGTTGTTACATGGAATGGAAACAACGACGATTAACAAGAAAAAGGAAGATAATAATATTTTTCTGAAACTCGAAATAAAAATAGTGAGATCAACACTGGGCTAGAATGTTATAAGAGAGGGAGAAATTAGAATGAAAACCAATGCCGAAATTGAAGAAGAATTAAAGAGAGAAAATATAGTGAGATACATGAAATCTCTTCGCTTAGAATGGATATAACATATACAGAGACGCCCACCATCAGATATGTTCAAGAGATTAACTAACTGGAAACCACTGTGGTCCAGATGTAGAGGAAGACCTAGAAGTAGGTGGCTAGATGATGTAGAAGAAGACATAAGAGCAATGAATTTGAAAGGGTGGAAGGTTCAGTATAAGGACAGGAAGAAACGGAAAGAGTCACGACGACAGCAAAAACACACGGCTAGCTATAATTGACAGAGAAATAATCCACCTCACCCAAGAATAGGATTGTGAACGCCATGGTGTTAGCTATAATCGTTAGGAATTGTTATGTTTAATAATTAATGAATGAATGAACGAATGATACTAAATATATTATTTGGATCAGATACAATCAGAGGATTGCTTTTAAAAATCATAGTGTTTGTGCCGTAAAAGAAAAAACAATGTTTATTAATTCATAAAGAAATTAAATCATTGTAAAATAAGGGAAGTTAATATTTCAGTTATCCTTTACTCCCTCAAGACATTATCATTTTCTCCTGAGAATTAAAGACAGTTGAAGCCAAACCGGTTCTGATAACATCACAATTTCTGCGCCCTAAGCCCTTTTATTAGAGCTTGTAGAAGCAACAAGTAATGGGAACCGAGTAAACTTATTCCGAGACCCATCGACCGTTACTCTTTGGTCGTTGTGGTCTCTTAGACCCAACTACTTGCCCACTCTAACATCTCTGCCATCTTAAAATGATAAAATTTGGTTGGAGGAGTTATAAGGTCTCATATGTTGGGTTTCAGAGGCGCGTTTAAGATATTCCCTTGACATTATTGATATAGTGGTTTATAAAATATTACATGAAGAATTCTTCCAAGTTTATATTTTTACATTTTTTATTTGGTTCTGTTTATTTTTTTTTTAATTATATGATATAAATTAGTATGACTTTCTCGGCATATTATTTCTAGTAATAATCTTCTTAATTATGTTGGAAAGTTTGATGATTATTTTATTGCCATTTACTTATATGCATATTTTAATTTAAAATATTTCACTATCCAGTCACTAATTCCTCCTACTTAAATCGTAGATATCAAATAGATACTTATCTGTTTAATATTCAATCACAAACAATCCAAACTCTGACCTATCAACTTACACCTGCAGGGCATATAGGCGCCCGTACCTATAGGCAGGGTGAGCCGTGCCCCCCTTGCTTTTCTAGTGCTTTAAGCTATATGTTTTTTTATTTATTTATTTATGCCTCAACCTCAAAGGGTCATTGGCGCAATACAATTAAAAGGTTTAAAATGTATTTAGTACATTTATAGAATACAAGTATGATGTCAAATTTTTCATATCAGTTCCGTCACTTAATATTGCTTGTAAGGTGTCTTGTAGTTTATATTAAAGTCTCTCCATGCAATAGAGAGGACACTCCAGTAAAATGTGGCGAACACTGAGCACAATATCACATACGTAGCACTGTGGTTTAACTTCACTCTGCAGCAGATGTTTATGCGTGATGGCGGTGTGGCCTATTCTCAAAGGAGAGAGAATGGTTTGATGTAATCTCTTATTTGGGGTTGATTTCCAAGGTAGTATTGAATGTTTTATTTCTCGCAGTTTGGATGTTGATTGATTCCACTTCGTTTGCCAAGCATTGATTACCAAGTTCTTGATTACAGGTTTTACATCTAGACGTGGAATACTTCTGATTTCTACAGCTTCCGTGCTTAATACTGCTAGTTTTGCCAATGAATCTACTTCTTCATTACCAGCAATTCCGATATGTGGTGGAATCCATACAATGTTGACATTGATATTCATAGTTTGCAATTGAGAACTTGGGAATCCGTAATAAGGACTGGATTTTTCATGTTATTTTCTACCAAAAAAATTTATTGCGTTGAGGATAGCCGTTAACTCGGCTGTATAAATGGAAGGTAATTTCGGGAGTTTAATTAATATTTTAGTTCTACTGAACATAAATGCTGCTCCTACTCCCTCCATGGTTTTAGAGGCATCGGTATATATAAGATTATGATTACTGTATGTCTTGAGTTCTTGAAGGGCATATTGATATAGTACTTTGGGATGGTTATCTGTTTTTTATGTATGGAGAGTTTGGTATTTATAGTTGGGATAGAGATAGTCCAGGGAGGAACAGTGTTGACAGTTCGTAAAAAATACATATCTGAAAATTTGAATTCAAGTTCATTGAGGTATCTATTGACCCTTTCATAAAAAGGAACGTCAAGCCTAGAATGTCTTGTAAAAATTCGGTGTTTGTGTCTGGTTGTATGAATTTAAGTATTTTGTTTCGAAGTCTGGTGCATCTAGCTTTTGATTTCTTATTTGTTAAATTTTCGTGTACTTTACTTAAAAGATTCAATAGCCTTTCGAGATCGTTTGTATACGTTTTTTTAAGCTTATTGGGTCAGGGGTACCATAAACATTTTCCAATATATCTACGAATATTTCATAAGATATTAAATGTGTTACTGAAGTATCGTCATATATTAGTCTAGCTGAATTTTTTATATCTTCCATTACTTGAATTGATCTTGCATCTGTGATTGACACAAACTGGAAGGGAAGACTTATTCCTTAAAAAGGCATGAAATTCGAATAATAGATTAATTTTATTTCAACAAATCTTCTCTTGGGGTAATAATTCTAATTATTACATTCATTATATTCCTACACGGTGAACTGATTGTGAAAAGTAATAGTTTTAAGTACCTGGGATCGGTATAAGAGAGTAATGGAGAAATAGATGGAGATTCATGGAGTAGAATTAGGGCTCGATTGATGAAGTGGAAAGAAGCGAGTGGTGTGTTGTGTGACAGAAAAATTCCAATGAAGCTGAAGGGAAAATTCTATAAAACAGCCATAAGGCCGGCTATGATGTACGGAACTGAATGTTGTGCAGTGAAGAAGAAAGAGGAACAACGAATGCATGTGGCGGAAATCAGAATGCTTAGATGGATGAGTGGAGTGACAAAGAAGGATAAAATTAGAAATGTGTATATTAGGGGAAGTCTAGGTGTGGCACCAATTGATGCCAAAATGAGAGAGCATAGGTTAAGATGGTTTGGTCATGTTCAACGTCGAGACGTTAATCACCCAATACGAAGAATAGCTGAAGTGCAAATTCCTGGAAGAAATAGGAGAGGAAGATCAAAGAAGACCTGGGGGGAGACGATAAGGCAGGACATGTTGTTAAAGGGGATTGACATTGATATGACCCAAGTTAGAATTGTGTGGAAAAACGCAATTAGGGAAGCCGACCCCGCATAAGGATAAGGCAAAGAGAATGATGATGATATTCCTACATGCATACCTAGTTTTTGTAATAGTTTTTATAGTATTTTTCTACCTAACCTCCCATCTTCTAAAAGCATGTGTTCTGATATTTTAGTTTTAAATATATCTTTTTAACTTACATAAGGTACGCATGTAGTTAATCAAATTATTTAACTAGTCACGGTCAGTATTAATTTTATTTTATCCCTTTGCCAATTACTAGTCTTTGGATACTATTTGACAAAGTTAAATTTTGGTTTAACTTCTTGATGTTTCATATGTATTTTGTCTTCTAGCTTTTGGGAATAAAACCACTTTTGTCCCTCCGGGAGCTTTAAGCATCCTCAAATCGCCGGCGATACAACGAGGACAAAATCATCTAGACTGCATCAAACAGACAGCAGCACCCAATATTTCTAGTTGCAGCGACCTAGGGCCACAACATCTGCCCAGGTCTATAAGTCTACAGCAGTACCATTCGACATCAATAAGTAGTTACCATCGAACCAGATACCAAACGCCATAAGTATAATCCAGAAATTGTTGTTTTTTGGCAAGAATTTGACTATATTTTTTAATGCATTTAATAAGTCATATTTGTATTAGGTCTTTATTAAACAATAAACATGATTAGATAAAATATTGTTTTGTTTGCTTCCATTCTGAATTTTCGTAGTTCATATTTAAGATTAGGGCAAGACTAACACACACCTTGGGAGACTGAGCTAGGCTAGGGTGAACGATAGCTATAATGGATGATTGAAGTATTATTATTCAATATTATTTTTAAAACGTCCGTGCAATCTAAGTTTGCCTTTTTAACACGTTCAGCCCCGGCATGCATTTCATTTTTTGAGAGATCTGCTGACCGGAAATTAATTTTACTTAAACTATCAAATATGAGCATTTAAATAACCCACAATATAATTTCCATTCAAATTTAATCAATTGTGTATTACTTATGTAGCAATAAAAGTGAGAGCCACGGATGGCTCACGGATCTAATGTAAAATTTAGCTGTGAGATACACCCGTAAGCTCACCCGGTCCGGCAAGACCACAACACCGTGAGACAGCATCTGTCTCACGCGGGGCTGAACGTATGGGCAGGGGAGAAATGCGCCGATTTTACCTGAGCTACGTTAAGCTGGGGGCCTGAATGCGCCGAACAAACTCAGAGGGTCACTAATCCCTGGGCATGACTGCGCCGCCACCCGTCATGTTGTAATATCTTAATGCCTTCCTTTTATTTTTTATATAACTATTTTTTATTTACTATTTTAGGTGGGAATAAGCTACAGTTTAAGTTTAAAACTAAATTTATTTGACGTTATCACAATAAAAAAAAAGAATAAATTAAACAAATTTTGTTTTTGGTTGCTTTGTAAAAAAATTCTTCTAAAATTTAATTTTATCTGACTCATTCATATTGAGAATTTAGACATATAGTACATATTATATACATTTTAAAGTACCTAGATGACTTTGAAATGATATTGCCAATATTTACGTGTTGCATTCCTGGAACATTATTGAAAGATCCTTCATTCGATTATATGAAATTAACTGTAACTTAAGAATATTCAATGTTGTTCTGAAGCTATTTTCTTTTGGAATTTTTGTAATCAATGATTCTAAATTGGAAATAGGCCACAATTTAACTAAAAGAAAATGATTTTATTAACGTTTCGATTCGACGCCCACATCGGATGTCGTTGTCAAAATACAAAATATTAATAAATTAAACAAAAATGTTGCTTAGTAAAAATTTTTTCTAATAGAAAATTAAATTTAATTTGACACATTTATATCGACAATTCAGACATATAATAAACATTTTAAAGTACCTACCTAGAAGACTTCAAAATGATATTTCCAATATATATGAGTTGCGTTCCTGGGACGACTTTACTGAAAGATAGTTTATTCGATTACATGAAATCAACCTTAACTCAAGAATATCCGTCACAAAAAAAATCAGAGCATGTGATCTGTCTTTAAAAAGACAACCACATGCAACAGTGACGGTAAAATTCTCGTGTTAGAGATTCCATAGTAAATCACCAGGAAAAAACCTCGTGCATTAACAATATTCCTCAATGATGATAGTAAAATTCTCGTGTTAGTGATCCCATAGCAAATCACGAAGAAAAAAACAGGAAAAAAACTTAAGATACTACCCCGACATGGTAACTATTTGGTCTTATGTACATTTATTTTTGTCTTAAGTCTTGGGTGGGCAGCATTTGGAAAACTGAGAGAAACTTTTAAAAGTGAGTTGCTCACATGCCTAAAGATAAAGGTATTTGACCAGCGCGCCCTCCCAGTCTTGACGTACGGATCAGAAACACTTACCTTAACTAAAGCCTCGGCTACCAAACTAAGAGTCACGCAGAGAAGAATGGAGCGGTCAATGTTAGGAATAACTGCGAGACAAGATCAAAAACGAAGAAATCAGGAGAAGAACAAAGGTGACTGACGTCATCGAAAGGATAGCCAGGTTGAAGTGGAGATGGGCAGGACATATAGCTAGAATGACAGATGGGCGATGGACAAAAAGGTTATTGGAATGGAGGCCAAGAGAAGCGTCGGTCCACCGCCTACAAGATGGATTGACGACTTGAGAAAGCTAAATAAAAACTGAATGATAGCGGCGCAGGATAAACTTGGGTTGAAAACGAGGGAAGGAGGCCTATGTTCAGCAGTGGACTTTTGAGGCTGGATGAGCAGACATTTATTTTACCTGACGTACGTTAAATTGATCAATAACACGAGAATTTTACTGTCATCATTGCATGGGTTGCCTTTTTAAAGACAAATCACATGCCATGATTTTTCTAGCGGATATTTTTAAGTTAAAGTTGATTTCATTGATTTCATGTAAACGAATGAAGTATCTAAATACCAATAAAGTCGTTCCAGGAACGCAACTCAAACATTGGCAATATCATTTTACTGTCATCTGCTTTAAAATGCATAGGTAATTTAGGCAGATATAAATATGACATATACCTATGTCTTAAATGTCAATATGAATGAGTCAGATAAAATTAAATTATTGGAAGAATTCTTTTACCAAGCAACAAAAACAAAATTTGTTTAATTTATTAAACTTTTGTAGTTTAATAACGATTTTCAAAGTGGAAATTTAAACGTCAAATAAATTTAATTTCAAACTTAAATTGTGGCTTATTCCCACCTAAAATAGTAAATTTATAGACGGAATAGGTTAGGTATATAATTAAAAATTGAACGAAAATATAAGAATATATTTCAAGAATATACACATACACTACACTTACGGACTAATATAAATATCTACACCTAATTAAATTAAAGCTCCATGCTACTACGGTAGTGAAATGAAGCTGATTTTACAAAATCAAATCGACTTATTTCACCGCCTTCATGTTTTGCAATTAATGATCGTAATAACTTTAAGCGCTCTTTATATTAATTTTTTATTAGAAATTATTTTTGGGAGGTGTATGCTATTTATTTTAACGTAAACATTAGTTTGATTTTGTATTAAGACGTGTAAAAATTGTAAAATATTAGGATATGGGTAATAAAAACTTTTGTTGTACTGTGAATGAAACTACTCACAGCAATTCGTTGTTCTTTCAGAAGACACTGAAGCACAAGCCCAAATATGTGGTGGAAAACGAGCAATGTCGTCAAGTATATAATTCTCTGTTAGATATAATCCAAGAATGCTGTCAGTCGGTCATCTTCTACTTTCTCCGACAAGAAATTAAATACAAAACAATCTCCTACAATGTGGGGGTCTAAAAATGTTTTGGTCGAACCAAAAAGCCATTTTAAAAAATACCCTATATTGGAATTTGGGTCTCTATAGTCTGACATAAGACCTAAATTTTGAATTTTTCGAATCCACGATTGCGACAAGTGAAAACGGCAACCAACTAATGTTACATTTGGCCACATTTGCCTAATCGCAATATGAATGGCTTCTTCAAAGTCAACCACCATTTTGTCAGGTTGAAAAGTTAAATCCATCAATGTACATTTGTCCCTAATTAATTCAAATACTCTTATATAGCTACTTTTACATTTGTTTGGCAACAAAATAAAACCAGAGGAATATACTGATTATTTTTTTTAACCATGTAAAGTAAACGTTTGCAAAAAGTATTCCTAGATTAGCCGAAATTCCAGTAAGTACCAAATAATGATCGTGTTAATAATGACTAAATCTAAGCAACCGGCATGTTTTTGAAAAATTTATTCGGGGATTAAAACTGCCACCGGCGCACTCCTGCCTACAGCTTAAAGTACCATTTATCGAGACTGGATTATACCAGGTAAAATCGGCGCATCCATCCCATACCCGAACGTATTAATGAAATAAGTCTTTTAATGAGTCATCATTCTTTAAGTTATTTAAAAGATCACTACCACAATACTTATTCCGTGAACATAAAGTAAACCTAAAGTATCCAAAATTTTCTCTTTCTTTTCAACTTCTCCCGCTAAAACTACACAAGCGGCAGCAGTCAAAATTACATTGTTTTCGTCGGATATGTTAAAACATACTGAGCTGTAAAAACTTTACTTTTCTGCTTGGAATTGGGATGAGAACGTTCATCGGAAAATATAATAGATATAACATGTTATTAGACACACGATGTCAATAAGTTTCGGTAATATGTTACTAAGTGAGGAACGGTTTTGGATGCCCTAGTGCTCTTTTTTATTAGTTTGTGCTTATTTTGTTTAGGATCTTAACCATTATAATATTATGTTTTTTGCATATACAAATTTGTTCTTTACCTTATATGTACATATATACTGTACTGCTAATTACTAAAATTTTTTGTTGTACACTATGTTAGTATTTTCACTATTAATAAAATTTTATGAAAAACAATTTTTTAAGAAACGCTTTTATTTAGTTATGAGTGACTAAAAGTTAAAATATAAAAAAATCAACTAAAAAGCAAAAAATAAAAAAAAAAATTAACTCGACGGATTATTCGAAAAAAACGTTCGTTAAAAAAAATGCACGGTGTAAACGCTGTTAATTTCTCGCAATGCAGTTCTTCGATGCGCAAGCCGTCTAAATAGTCTAAGAGCTAGTGAACCCTCCGACTAACGGTCGTCCTGTAAGGCTAGAAATTTGTCTAGTGATAATTCATAGCACACCAAGGCTAAAAACCATGACCTGGCAGGCCTCAGCGGTGCACGTGTATCTACCAGGTGAATCGAAAAGTGCAAATTTAGGGGGTAAAATAAACTTTCTCCTGTAAGGTTTAAATTTAAGTATGTGTTTAAGTAAGTCATTTAGAAGAAATGTGTACAATGACAGGCGATTCTGAAGAGCATAAGACCTTGCCAGGCGAGGGGAAAGATTAAAAGATTAGGGGTTTTTCCTAAAATTATTCTTTTTGCATCGAACAAATTTTTTTTAGGTTTTTTGAATCATTCCAAACAGAAAAGATCCTTAGTGATTTTTCCCTTAAGTTAACAGTTTTTGTTATATAAGTGATTGAAAATTTTGAAAATTGCGAAATCAGCCATTTTTAACCCTAAACCGGACATTTATCTAAAAATTTCAATATTCGCAATGTACGTACATATTCCTTAAACATTGATTGATGAAATCCCGAAGAGTTTTTTGCAATAAAATATCGAAAACCCCTTTGTTTTTTTAATTGCTAATCAAGTGGGCGCTACACTGTAGTATAAGTGAGGACGTTTGAGTTTGCATAAATTCATTATCTCGAGAATGGGCCAATTTCAAGAGAAATCCTCAGACAGGTCGATTTTTATTTTTGAAGTAGGACTTTTTGGTATATATATAATACTAGTGACGTCATCCATCTGGGCGTGATGACGTAATCGATGCTTTTTTTAAATAAGAGTAGGGGTTGTGTGATAGCTCATTTGAAAGGTTATTTAATTCTCTATTCAGTAATATAAACATTAACATAATTATTTATACAGGGTGTACAAAAAAATGTTTTTCTTCTATTTGTCAAATTTAATCAAAGTTATATATATATATATATATATATATATATATATATATAATCCGGTTCTCTTTTACCGTGAGGTGTCGAGAAAAGTTAATTTAATAAAAAAAAAATTTTGTACACCCTGTATAAATAATTATGTTAATGTTTATATTAGTGAATAGAGAATTAAATAACCTTTCAAATGAGCTATCACACAACCCCCACTCTCATTTAAAAAATCATCCATTACGTCATCACGCTCAGATGGATGACGTCACTATTATTATATATATGCCAGAAAGTCCCAACTTAAAAATAAAGATCGACCTGTCTGAGGATTGCTCTTGAAATTTGCGCATTCTCGAGAAAATGAATTTATGCCAACTCAAACGTCCTCACTTATACCACAGTGTCGCGTCCGCTTGATTAGCAATTAAAAAACAAAGGGGTTTCCGATATTGTATTGCAAAAAACTATTTGGAATTTCATCAATCAATGTTTAAAGAATATCTACCTACCTTGGTTACTTTGAAATTTTTAGATAAATGTCCGATTTAGGGTTAAAAATGGTCGATTTCGCAATTTTCAAAATTTTCAATCGCTTATATAACAAAAACTATTAACTTAAGAGAAAAATCACTAAAGACCTTTTCTGTTTGGAATGATTCAAAAAAAAATTTGTTCGATGCAAAAAAAATAAATTTAGGAAAAACCCCTAATCTTTCCCCTCGCCTGGCAAGGTCTTGTGCTCTTCAGAATCGCCTGTAATTGTACACATTTCTTTTAAATGACTTACTCAAACACATACTTAAATTTAAACCTTACAGGAGAAAGTTTATTTTACCCCCTAAATTTGCAATTTTCGATTCACCTGGTAGATACACGTGCACCGCTGAGACCTGCCAGGTCATGGTTTTCAGCCTAGGTGTGCTATGAATTATCACTAGAAAAATTTCTAGCCTTACAGGACGACCGTTAGTCGAAGGGGTCACTAGCTCTTAGACTAAAAGGTACGTATCCATACAAGGGTAAACCTCGCTTGGTGTAGTAGCTCCACTTAGTGGATACGTCGGTGATCGCCGCTTGGCGCGTACACTCTTCGTTTCAACCGGTTTGCGGTTTATATGTAAGGGAGCGCATGCTGTATCCATTTGAGCAGCTACACCGAGCGGGGTTCACCCTTGTATGGATACGTACCTTAATGATTGCAGTCGGCTCAATGAAACGTAAGCTTTGCAGGCTCAATGCAGGCTTTTACGTCCTGTCCTTACGCAAACATTTTCGGGTCCAAGTTCATGACAGCGTAGCGTAGTCAACAGTCGAACCTTGCGTTTTATGGACAGTCGAAGCCTACTACAATACCAAGGGCAGCATTCGTCCCTCTGCGGTGCCATAACTTTTTTTCGCTGAAAACTGGATAGAAATCGGACGGAAACTTGATAAATTTGAAATTTTATTGTTTAAATATGAAGAATAACGTAAACAAATAAGGTAAAAAGTGAAATTATGTATAGTTTTCATATAATTAGCTACAATCTGTAAAAGTTTCAAGTTTCCACATTGTAAAAAACAAGAGAATTTAAGCATTTTCCAATAAAATCGTTTTTTTTTATTTAAACAATTCATAAACATAAAAAAAGTTTTGATCGACTATTCTTGTATTGTTCCCGCGAGTCCATATGTCTGCAAAATTTCATTCATTTCCATTGAAGAAAAGGCAGTCAAATTAATGTCTAAAGATTTGACGCAAACGATTGAATTAAATAAAAGCGTTTAAAAATAAAATTTATTTTATAATTTTAATCAAGTACCTACATTAATTTAAATATTTCAAAGATTAATATAATTGTATAGAATTATTGCCGATTTGGTGTTGAAATCTGTCACAGACAAAAAATACAAAAAATTATAAGCTTTCAAACAATTCCTGTAAATGGTTGTCCCTGGAAGAATCCATTCATAAATTATTCTCAACAAAATGTCTATATCTCTGATTTATATTGACACCAGGAAGCATTTTCTAGAGTCCTCCTGTTCGCAGTCACCAAACACCCACTAGATAGCATACAAGCAACCTCTTTTGTAGTCTCTCTTACCGAATTTTGCTTCATCTATTTCGACTATATTCCCCTTGTCGCTCAATATCTCTGAGATGCATGTGTTTTTTGGTGTATTCTTAATAAAGTCAAATATGAAGTGAAGTGATAAAACCAGAAAAAAATTATTTATATGAAAATCGTAACATTCTGAAGGTTCTACTCTAAGCGTAGTCGCCCACTCAATCGAATCCAAAAAGAATAAGCCTTACATTTTAAGACCTTCATTGTAGAAGCAATCGACACCACTGTATACTTTTGATCTCAAACACTAGTTCGGTATCTCCAACCTATCACATCCCATCCGACCTGAACAACTTCAATTTAAAGTTTGTATAAAACCGCTATCGACAAGTTTCAAGTTTTGCACTCTCGAGAGAATTCCACCTAAGGTGGTACACAGGGAAAACATCTTTGATAACGTGCCAAAATTATTTCTTGTGGTAAACTTTGACAAAATTCAAATAAAATTTTATATAAATACGGAGGATGATTTTTTAACCAAATGACAACGCTCGTTTCACCTAGCAATAATAGTAGATTGTGCAACGAGCATTTAATGATGGTCATTATAAAGCGAGTATGACGGATATGAAACGAGCCTCTATACGAGTTTCGTATAGAGTACGAGCTTCATAATAATAGTTAAACGCAGTGAGCACGTAAAGGTTGGAATAAATTAAATTTCTCAAGAATGGACGATTTTGGAAAAAAATTCCGAAACAGGTCAATTTTTATTAATTACGACTTTTTGGCACATATATGGCCTACTAGTGAGGTCACCCATCTGTGCGTGATGACGGCATCGATGATTTTTTTAATGAGAATAGGTGTCGTGTGGTAGCTCGTTTGAAAGGTAATTCAATTCTCTATTCAGTAGTGTAAACATTAACATAATTATTTATACAGGGTGTCCAAAAAGAATTTGAATTAAACTTATTGACATAAAAAGAGGAATGTATGTAATTTATTTAATTCAAAATAAATTTTACTGCTCTCAGAAAACAGAAAAAATGTTTATTTAACAAATAAATATTGTTTTTTTGCTTAAATTAAATATTAGTGCAGCCACTCACCTGCCTCTTGACAGTTTGAACATTTTATTTAAGCGAAAAGCGATGTATATTTTTCATAACCGGCTATTTTGCCGGTTATTAGCGCGCTCATCACTGTATAATTTCCACCTCGACTAGTTTCATCTCTCTTTACTTCGCAATGTATTATGTTTTCCATCTTTTGCATTATTTTGCCAGTTATTAGCGCGCTCATCACTGTATAGTTATTTATAGAATTTAGTATTAGCATTAATTTAGTATTATGTGTCTAATTCCGTATATTCAATTTAGTTAGAGCCTTGCATGAAAAATATACCTGCAGGTAAATCCTTTTTTGTATTTATTTTTTTTTATTAATATCTCGTACTACATTTTATTGCAATGATGTAATATCTTATACTACACATTTCAACTGTGTAAACTCGTCTTTACAGCTATGACGAGTAAAAATTTAACTTGATTGGCCTAATTTGTAACATTCAAGTTGGTTAGGGCTGTGAATAAAAAATATGTATGTATACACCGTTTTTAGGCGTCAACGCCCTTCCGGTAGGGATCTATGGAGGAGTGTCACCGAGCCGTAAGCCCTTATCCCTTGCCATACCGCTCCTCCATAGGCCGATGAGACACCAGCTTATATCAGACCAAAGTCGTAGATTCTCTTTAGCATTTTAGACTACGACGTCAGCCTTTTTATTTTTCTATTCACCGGGCTGGGGCCCGAACCTCGATCGCCTCGACCGCATAATATCCACTAGATTTGTCAATCGTACGCCTCAGTCCGCTTGGCTAATCTGATCGACTCAATGAAAAATATACCTGCTGGTAAACGGTACCCCCCGTTAAGATAGGCAAAATGCCCTCACTTTTAGAATTCAATATTTTTAATTTTTTTACGTTCTGTGCAATTAAAAAATGAGATAACGCGGATTTTTTGCTCGCTACACCCTTGACCCCACCCCCCCCCCCCACAGCCAAAAACGTAGATTTCTAGATTTAATTTTTTTTAGTTGGGTTGCAATTGATTTAAAAATTTGAAAAAATTCACACGTATAGCTGAGGCTTTTACAAAACATGTCCATTTTTTATGAACCCTTAGGTCGAGTGTACATAACCTCAAATTTTTTTTAACTTTTTTAAAACCTATAACTTTTTTTGGAAATTTGGCGCAGGTCCAATTTTTTTTTGAATTTGGTGTACTTTATCAAAAGCTATCTCTCTGATTTTTTTCAGATTTTTCCGTCAGGTGCGCCATCTTGAAAAATCCGGAAAACTATTTTTTTCGGGGGTTTTTAAGTAATTTTCTCCATTTTATATACTGCAACATAGATTAACTCAAGGCTTTGTCAATAGATTATGTATAATTTAAAATAAATGAGTATTTAAAGATTATCAACAATTGGTCAAAACACCTTTAAACCCCCCAAAATCCATGTTTTTTAAGTTATGTAAGGGTTTTTGCGGGCTTAATGATATTTTTTGAGATCGATACAGCCTGAATATTTTTTTTTCATTTTTTAAAGTTATAGGTTTTAAAAAAGTTAAAAAAAAAATTGAGGTTATGTACACTCGACCTAAGGGTTCATAAAAAATGGACATGTTTTGTAAAAGCCTTAGTTACACGTGTGAATTTTTTGAAATTCTTAAAACAATTGCAACCCAACTAAAAAAAATTAAATCTAAAAATCTACGTTTTAGGCTGTGGGCGGAGGGGCAAGGGGGGTGGCGAGCTAAAAATCCGCGTTATCTCATTTTTTAATTGCACAGAACGTAAAAAATTAAAAAGATTGAATTCTGAGAGTGAGGGCACTTTGCCTATCTTAACGGGGTGTACCCTTTGTCCGAAGTGAAAAAATTGATTTTTTGAATTCGTTTAAAAAAAAGTTTAATTTTCCGACCGTTGTACTGCCTGGCACCTTGTGGATTTGTTATAAGTACCTGTTTTTGAGTAAGTTTGTGCAAAAAAAAATTAATCGGAATAATTTACCTAAGAACAAGCATACAGCGTGGATTATGAGCCAAACGTAGATGGTTTGTAAAATACACAAAACACAAAAAAATTAGCAGCCATCGCCAAAAAAAGTTATACGTACCTATTAAAAAACAAAAAAATGAGGTTATAATATGTACACTCGACCTTCGGGTCTTCGGGTCCATGAACATAGATGTTGTGTAAAAGCCTCAGCTGTGCGTGTGAATTTTTTGAAATTTATAATTTAATAATTACTAACTATTCTAAATGGGAAATAAGCCACAATTTTACTAAAAAATGATTTTATTGACGTTTCGACGTCCACCACGGACGTCGTTGTCAAAATACTAAATATTAATAAATTAAACAAAAATGTTGCTTGAATCTTCTAATAATTTAATTCAATCTGACTTAATTTATATAGATCGTCCCAAACCATTTTTTTAGTGCGCCACAGTTTATCGAATCCTCTCTATCGCATTACAGATGGAAAATAAAATCTTTTTTAGTTAAATTGTGGATTATTTCCCATTTAGAAGAGCTAATTACAAAAATGCCACAAAGAAAGGGGGATAGGGTTTAGGGGGATAGGGGAAGTGGGCTAAAATTGCGGTGAGTCCTAATTTTTTAAAATCATATAGAACGTAAAAAATAAAAAAAAATATTCAGGCTGTATCGACCTCAAAAAATATAATTGGACCCGCAAAAATCCTTACAAAACTGTAAACAAACATGGTTTTTGGGGGGTGTAAAAGTGTTTCGCCCAATTTTTAAATATCCTAATATACTCAGTTATTTCAAATTATACATAATCTATTAACAACACCGTGAGTTGATCTATGTTGCAGTCTATAAAATGAAGAAAATCCCCAAAACCCCCCTAAAAAACAGTTTTCCGGATTTTTCAAGATGGCGCACCTGACGAAAAAATTTGAAAAAAATCAGAGAGATAGCTTTTGATAAAATACACAGAATGCAAATAAAACTGGACCTGCAGCCCCCTCCAAAAAAAAAGTTATAGGTTTTAAAAAAGTTAAAAAAATAATTGAGGTTATGTACACTCGACCTAAGGGTCCATAAAAAATGGACATGCTTTGTAAAAGCCTCAGCTACATGTGTGAATTTTTCGAAACTTTTAAATCAATAACAACCGAACTAAAAAAAATTAAATCTAAAAATCTACGTTTTTGACTGAAGGGGGAGGGGTAAGGGGGTGGCGAGCTAAAGATCCGCGTTATCTCATTTTTTAATTACACAGAACGTAGAAAAATTAAAAAATTGAATTCTGGGAGTGAGGGCATTTTGCCTATCTTAACGGGGGTACCCTTTAAACACTCCACTTCTTTTTTTGTATTTATTTGATTTTTATTTAGTAATACCTATGTATAATATTTACATAAGTAGGTGTATATGCGCATATGTATCCATGGCTGAATAGATCAAGAAATTCAAAGCCAAAAACAGATTCAAGTTTTGCACTCTCGAGAGAATTCCACCTAAGGTGGTACACAGGGAAAACATCTTTGATCACGTGCCAAAATTATTTCCCGGCAAACTTTGTCAAAATTCAAATAAAATTTTATATAAATACGAAGGATGATTTTTTAACCAAATGACAACGCTCCAATCCACATAGAATTTTCGATAATGGCATAAATTTGATGTAGGAAGATGAAGCCTGGAGGGCTTATGGTCTAAATACACAGGATTAAAAGTCTGAAATTTAAATTTTAAATTCATCGTGTAATAAAAATACTTTTTGTATGCGATAAGTTACAGAAAAGTTAACGATCGTCAACAGGATTTTTATGTCTTTGTATGAAATATACAGGGTGGTCAGACGAAAATAATAGAGGGGCATTATTAGAAACTGCGACAATATTATTGAAAAAACCTGTTTTTTTTTAGAAAAACTGAAAAATATTATTGAAAAACCCTGATTTTCCTTTTAGAAAAACTGTCTATTATATTATATTTGCTCTAAACCTGCCGTAGCTATTCTTGTTAATGCCTTTGTAACGCCACAGAGGGGTTCCGGTCCAACGAGTGGCATATAGACATAGTCCAGGTTAATAAGGTTTTTTTCATGACACTTCAACATCCAGGGTACTGAAGCGTTTTTTCGACAGGTAATACCTATAAGAACAAATTGTAACTATCTCCTGCGTAGGATCTGGCGGCGATTTTTATTTATAAACAATTTAGTGTCAAAAAAACGGTCTTTTTTCCTTTTTTTTTCAAATTAATGGAAACCAGTAAGACTTATGGTTTCTTAGTACAGACATCTTCGGGAGAATGGAAATAGCTTTAAATTGGCGTATTACAAAGTTTAATATACTGATTTATTGTTAATATAATTGAGAAAAAAGTCGAAATTTCAAAAAAGTAATTTTGCAATAACTATTGCAAAAATAAGTGTACAGCTTTTAAATTTTTGTCAAATGAGGACTCTTTGGTGGTTAATATGTGACAAAAATTTCAAAGGGATTCATTCAATTGTTTAAATTTTAATCAAATTGTTTTTTTCCGAGAGAGCTTTTTTGAAATAACATAACTCAGAAAAAAATAACGTCAGAAACATTTTGTAAGTATCAAGTGAAAGAGCATGAGCTAAACTTTCAAATTGGTTTAAAAAAGTGAATAAAAAATGCATTTATTAGTAATAGATAATTATGAACTTTTTATTTTTTTTTATATAATAAATTATATTATTACAATTTTTCATCAATTATCATATACATAACATAACTTCGTATTTATGCACCTAAAAACGGTAAAAAATAGATTTTTTTGAAAAACATTATTCAAATAGTTTATTAGGATAAGTTGACGATACTTTTGCACAATTATTTATTACTAATAAATGCATTTTTAAGTCACTTTTTTTAAACTAATTTGAAATTTTAGCTCATTCTCTTTCATTTGACACCCGTAGAATGGTTTTAGCATTATTTTTTTCTGACTTATGTTATTGCAAAAAAAAGCTCTCTGGAATAAACAATTTGAATAAAATTTAAACAATTGAATGAATTGCTTTGAAATTTTTGTCACATATTAAGCACCAAAGAGTCCTAATTTGACAAAAACTACAAAGCTGTACACTTATTTTTACACTTATTTTTGGGGTTCTGATGGGGTAGTGATGCGTCTCAAATAGACTCTCCTACTCAAATGTCAACCTCACCTTCACATTGGTGAACCCTGTTACCACAAAAGAGGCTCTGACGACCGAGTGTCAGCGGAATAACTGTAACAAATGGAATTAAGGAAATGTAATTCCGATAAAAACCGGCGAACACTTCTTGGCAAGTGCGGCAGGTTTTAAAATCACGCCAAATACCCCCTAAATTTTATGTAGAAAAATTTTATGCGGGGACTTTAACATTGATTATGCTGCTGCTTGTGCTACACGAATATCCTTGGTCAGCATATTTGAATCGTATGGTCTAACAATGCACGTTGATTCTCCTACAAGGATTACAAAAACTTCATCTACCATAATTGATTATACAGTCTCAGATTTCTCACCACTTGATGTCCACTCTACAATTTATTAATGCTGGACTATCTGATCATGAAGCAGTTTATACGAAGTTTAATATCTCCAGCAAACCCTCCTCGAAAACCCGACGTTTAGACAGGATTTTTTCCACCCGGAACTTTCGTAAATTCCAAAATTTATGCTTAAAGTCTGAGTGGCGCTTTCCTGCCATGGACGTGAATAATAATTTCAGTGAATTCTTAGATAAACTTATCTGTAATTTCAATAAAGCATTTCCTTTAATTGCAATTAAGCCAAAACATCACAAACCCTGGACTACTAAAGGTATTCGAATATCTTCCAAGAATATGCGTTCTCTTCTCTATATCAAGAAATTTACTACCAACGTTTCTATCACTGAATATATCACCAAGTATAGGGCAAGCTATCTTAAACTTATAAAATCAGCTAAAAAAGTCTACTATCAGAACCGTCTGGGAAGCTCCAAAAGTGTTGCAAAAGAAACTTGGTCCATAATAAACGATCTTCGAAATAAAACCCACACTGCTCAAACATTTTCCCTTCCAGACCCTGAAAATCTAAATGAATACTTTGTTAATGTGAGTAAAAATGTTACATCAACTATTTTGCCACAACAAGATCCCATTTCATATATCCCTAATTCAAGAAAAGTCTCGAATTCATTCTTTATAAAACCAGTCGTTAAATCTGAACTAATCCAAACAATTAATAGTATCAAAAGCAAATCTTCCTGAAGTACTGATGGTCTATCGATCAAAATTTTTTCTAATCTTCCAGAAAATGTGTTAGAAGTCCTCATCTCACTAATTAATGATTCTTTTGAGAAAGGTAAATTTCCAGAGTGCCTGAAGACAACCATCATTATTCCTCTTCATAAGGGTGGTGAAATATCTAATACCTGCAATTATAGTCCTATTGCACTACTACCGGTACTCTCCAAAATTATTGAGAGACTCATAAAAGCCCGACTTATGTCCTTTCTAGTTGAAAACAACATTTTATCACAAAATCAGTTCGGCTTTTTAAATAATAAATGCACCACTGATGCCATGTTTTCTGTACTACATGAGGTTTATCAAGCACTGAACAATAATCTTTACACTGCCACCGTTTTTTGTGACTATGCCAAAGCTTTTGATTGTGTAAATCACAACATTTTGATAAAAAAACTAAATTTCTACGGAATTCGAGGCATTTCTTTAGATTGGTTCCAATCTTACTTGGAAGATAGGAAACAACTGGTTAGAGCAAATGATAAAGACTCTAGTCTCAAAAACATTGTATGTGGGGTACCTCAAGGTTCAGTATTGGGTCCTCTACTTTTCCTTATCTTTATTAATGACATCACGAATTTAAAAATCGATGGAAACATCTTTCTTTTTGCTGATGATACCAGTATCACTTGGAGCAACTCAAATATTGCAACTTTTCATGCTACTATAACTTCTGATCTACTTACAATAAAAACCTAGTCTGACTCAAATTTACTCTCGTTTAACGTAGATAAAACAGTAGCATTGTCTTTTAAAGAGCTCTTCAACTCTTACCTCTTAATAACAGCCAGATTAGTACCGTTGATTCTGTAAAATTTCTTGGCATTTTTTTAGACAGCAACCTTAAATGGTCCCTCCATATCGATTTGTTACGGAAGAAACTCTCTTCAGCCTGCTATGCTATAAGATCTCTTTCGAATGAACTCAATTTAGCATCTTCCAAAATAACATATTTTTCTTTGTTCGAGTCACATCTTCGTTATGGTCTTCCTTTTTGGGGTTCTAGTACAGCTGCCCAATTCGATGTTATTTTTAAATTACAAAAAAGAGCTATAAGATATCTGTTTGGCCTCAGAAGAACAACACACTGCAGAAGTTACTTCAAAGATCACGGAATTTTAACCCTTCCATCTTTGTATATTTTAGAAACTGTTTGCTTAATTCGTAAACATCTACATGTCTTTCCACCAAGACCTAATTATCACTACTTCACGAGAAATTCTACGTTTGACGTCTATTTGCCGACCCCGTCCTCGGACTTAGTAAAGAAATCGATATTATATTGCGCAAAAAAAATGTACAACCATCTCCCCCTACAACTAAAATCTGCACCATCTTTTCCCAAATTCCGTAAAATGACAAAAGCCTACCTGTCTGAAAGACCATATTATTCAGTAGAAGATTATTTTAGTAAATAACTAAGAAATTACAGTACCCTTTGCACAAGTAGTATTTTTATTATTTTTTTATCTATATTTGGGTGTCATATGCAGCAGCTTATTTAACTTTTAAACCTTTTTTATTAATTATTAGGTAGACTATGGATTTGCAATTTATTTAAATTTTTGCAATTGATTATTTCTGTTTTAACTTCGATTTATTTATTTATTTTATTTAACTTATTGACGATTTATGTAATTTTAGTAAATTGGATTGTTACTGTTTTTTTTTTACTATTTATAAGCTTTGTCGATAAAATTGTAAAATTTTTCATGGCAATAAAGCATATTTCTATTCTATTATATTCTAAAACAAAATGAAAATGTCATCATCTAAAAGTGAAGTACCCCAGGCGAGTAGGAAAAAACTTTCAGAATCTCGCACTAAACTGATAGTCTGTCCCACGAACTCGGATTCTGGGGGGACAAGATTATGACAAGTAAACATACCAAACCTAGAAAACCCTTAAAACTCAACGTCGATACATATAATGCTAGATCCCTGGCAACTGAAGAACGAATCATAGAGATGGAAGCAGAAATGTCGAAAATTAAATGGGATGTGATAGGCGTCAGCGAGGTAAAACAGAGAGGAGAAAGCCTGAAAAAGCTGAAATCAGGTCATTTATTCTATCAGATAGGTAGTGAAACTGAAACAACAGGAGGCGTTGGCTTCTTTGTACATAGAAAGCATGAAAGCAACATCATATCAGTAAAAAGTTTCTCTACTAGAATAGCTTCTTTAACCTTAAAACTAAATGAACGGTATGCCTTAAAAATCGTACAGGTATATGCCCCAACAAGTGGCCATGCGGTCTACGAAGTAGAGGAATTCTACGATGACATTGTTCTAGCCTTAAATGATACAACAACACACTATACCATAATATGCGGTGACTTTAGCGCTAAAATGTGGAGAAAGGCAGGCGATACAGAAACATCACTGGAAAAATTTGGTTTGGGAGATAGAAACGAACGCGGTGAAACTTTACTTAGTTTCCTGCTGAATAAAAATCTATTTCAAATGAATAGCTTCTTCTACAAAAAAGAACATCGTAGATGGACGTGGCAGAGCTCAAATGGAAAAACTAGAAACGAGATCGATTTTATAATCACCGACAAGAAGCAAATCTTTAAAGACGTTACAGTTCTAAACCAGTTTTCAACAGGTAGCGACCACAGAATGGTAGAAGCCTCTATAGAAATAGACCTTGGGAAAGAGAGATACCGCATGATCAAAAAGAAGTCCACAACTACCTGGACCGAGCCTAAAAATATAAATGCATTTGAAGAACATATCAACAGCATTCTCGAAAGCGACAGGAATACAGACCTAAATGTTAACACCCTTAATGACATTATAATACAAGCTATAGAAGAAAGCCAGAAGATACACTGCCAAAAGACATCACATAACAAAAGAGTAAGCCCCCAAACACAAGCATTAATGGAAGAGCGGAGAAAAATGCAAAGTAATAGAAATAAAGAACACCACGAACTTAGAGAGATAAGTAAAAGAATACAAAAATCTATTAGGACGGACAACCGAAAATATACAAACGATCAAATTCAACAAACAATTGAAGATAACAAGGGCCTCAAAGTTCTAAGAAGAAAATTAACAAATGGCAAAAAAGAAATAACCAAATTAAAGGGTATGATAATCAGGGATGAATTATTAAGGGTAGTAGAAGACTTCTATAAAGACCTGTACAACAGCCAACAAAACCATGATGAGACACTAGAAGATTCAGGAAAAAGGTTAGTCAACCAAGGATCGGAATTGATGCCTGATATATCAACAGACGAAATCAGGAACGCATTGAGAAAAATGAAAAGAAATAAAGCTCCAGGAGAAGACAATATCGTTATAGAAGCCGTAAAGATTGGAGGAGACAGACTTTTAAACAACATAAAGGAATTGTTCAACTTATGCCTGCACCAAAGTGAAACACCTACAAGATGGCACAGTGCACTTACCATCTTGTTACACAAAAAGGGCGATCCAACACACCTCAAAAATTACCGGCCCATAAGCCTATTAGACCACCTCTACAAGTTATTCACAAAAATAATAACAAATAGACTGGAAACAAAATTCGATTTTTACCAACCTAGAGAATAGGCGGGTTTTAGGAAAAACTTTGGCACTAACGACCACCTACACTACATAAAAGGAATTATAGAAAAATCTATCGAATACAACCGACTATTGGTCCTGGCTTTCGTAGACTTTCGCAAAGCATTTGATACGATTGAAATTAACAGCATAATGAGAGCATTGGAGGAAAGTCGTATAGATTATCGGTACTCCAAACTGATAGCGAACATATACAATAATGCAACCATGGCCGTCCGACTACACAAAGATACCAAATCGATAAAAATCAAAAGAGGAATTAGACAGGGAGATACGTTATCTCCCAAACTCTTTACGGCAGTCCTTGAACATGCATTCAAACAATTGGAGTGGGACGCCAAAGGAATAAATGTCGACGGTGAAAGGCTCTCCCACCTACGATTCGCAGACGACATAGTTATTATAACAGACAACTTAAAAGAGAATAGAACTATGCTTACTGAGTTAGATGCCGCCTGTAAAAAAGTTGGTTTAAACGTAAATTTTGGAAAGACACATTACATGACAAACCTGGTACCAAGCGAAAATTCAAAAGTCGACGTCAACGAAATAGCATTGGTCCATAAATATAAATACTTAGGGCATGAAATCCAAATTGCCAGGGACAATCAAACTGCTAAATTACAGAGAAGGATTACCTTAGCATGGGTCGCATATGGAGCTCTATCAGACATCTTCAAGAGCAATTTGCCAAATTATTTGAAAAAGAAGACGTTCAACCAATGTGTGCTTCCAGTCATGACTTACGGCGCTGAAACATTATCGTTAACCCAGGCCACAGCAACGAAACTTAGATTGGCCCAAAGAAGAATGGAACGGTCACTACTTGGACTGACTCTCAGAGACAGGGTCAGAAACGAAGAAATCAGAAGAAGGACAGGCGTCACAGATGTCATAGAGCGAGTAGCATGGCTTAAGTGGAATTGGGCGGGACATGTAGCCAGAATGAAGGACGGGAGGTGGACCCAAAAAATTACAGTGTGGAGACCAAGAGAAAACAGAAGAAGTAGAGGTAGACCACCGACACGATGGACAGACGACGTCAAAAGGATTGCTGGGAATTGGTTGCAGAAAGCCAAAGACCGACAAAATTGGAAGAAATTAGGGGAGGCCTATGTTCAACTTTGGATGCAGAAGGCTGGATGATGATGACATTTATTTTTACAACAGTTATCGCAAAATTTTTTTTTTTTTAAATTTCGACCTATTTTCGCAAAATTATATTAATAATAAATCAGTGTATTAAACTTTGTAATACGCCATTTTAAAGCTTTTTCCATTCTCTCGAAGACGTCTGTACTAAGAAAAACATAAGTCTTACTGTTTTCCATTAATTTGAAAATAAAAGGAAAAAAGGCCGTTTTTTGAAACTAAATTGTTTAGAAATAAGAATGGCCGTCAGATCCTACGCAGGAAATAGTTACAATTTGTTCCGATAGGTATTACCTGTCGAAAAAATTCTTCAGTACCCTGGCTGTTGAAGTGTCACGAACAGGATTTATTTTTGTCTTATTATCCGGGCCTAACAAGGAGATATTAGATCCAGCCACGATTTTTTGAGTCCTGCCTTTTAAAATACTGGAATGTTAGAGGAGGTACTTCTAAAATTCACAAGTTTTCTGTGACATTTTACTATGAAAATTAGATTTTCCATTAAAGAAAATGGGGTTCAATAAATTTGCCATATCCATAGAATGACAGAATTCTATCAATTTTACGAAAAAAAGATTTTCGGCATGACGCTAAGAGAGTATGTATATAAAATATAAACAAAACCAGTAATAAAAATAATAAAGTTTTCATGATTTTCTGCCTGTGAAAAAATTTCTTCATAGTAGCGATGGTATCCTGTTATTCTATGGATATGGCAGGACTCAGAAATTTATTGCAACAATCCGTTTTCTACGAAAAATCATCAAATTAATGTAAGAGAAAACCTGTGGATTTTTTCACAAATTGAAACCACCTACTCTAACCTTCCAGTGTTACAAAGGGCAGGACTCAGAAAATGGTGGCTGTAGTTCTATCGAATATCTCTGTCTAATACATGAGCTTTTTTGGTCATTTTATCAACACACAGATAATCAGAATTTGCTGTAAAACATCAAATCAAACAATCAGATCATCATCAAACATCAAATCACATCAAACATTAAACATCCCACCGGCATTTATTTTCTGGAATGCATGACTGTTTCCTACAACACCATACTTATAGTCCATGGTAATAAGGTTTTTTCCATGACACTCGAGCAGCTAGGGTACTGAAGAGTTATTTCGACAGATAATACCTATAAGAGCAAATTGTAACTATTTCCTGCGTAGGATCTGGCGGCCATTTTTATTTATAAACAATTAAGTGTCAAAACATGGCATTTTTCCCTTTTTTCAAATCAATGGAAAACAGTGAAACTTATGGTTTTTTTTAGTACAAATATCTTTGATATTATGGAAAAAGCTTAAAAATGACGGATTACAAAGTTTGATATACTTATTTATTGTTAACATAATGCGAAAAAAGGTCGGAATTGCAAAAAAAAATTAATTTCGCAATATCTATTGTAAAAATTAGTGTACAGCTTTGAAATTTTTGTCATATAATGGTTTTTTGATGCTTAATATGTGATACAAATTTCAAAGTGATTCATTTAATTGTTTAAATTTTATTCAAATTGTTTATCCCAGAGAGAATTTTTTGCAATAACATAAGTCAGAAAAAAATGATGTTAGAACCATTCTACAGGTCTCAAATGAAAGAGCATGAGCATGAGCATATTTTCAACTTGGTTTAAAAAAAGCGAATAAAAAATGCATTTATTAGTAATAAATAATTATGAAAAAGTATCGTAAATCTTTCCTTATAAACTTTTTATTTTGTTAAATAAGAAATAAGAAATTGTATATATTTATTACAATTTTTTATCAATTATGATATAAATAACATTACTTGGTAGTTGTGCACTTAAAACAGGGTAAAAAAGTTAATTTTTTTGGAAAAAGTTATTCAAAAAGTTTATAAAGAAATATGTACGATAATTTTGCATAATTATTTGTTACTAATAAATGCATTTTTTATTCGCTTTTTTTAAAACAAATTAAAAATATGCTCATGCTCATGCTCTTTCATTTGACACCTGTAGAATAGTTCTAACGTCATTTTTTTCTGACTTATGTTATTGCAAAAAACTCTCTCTGGGATAAACACTTTGAATAAAATTTAAACAATTAAATGAATCGCTTTGAAATTTTTATCACATATTAAGCACCAAAGAACCCTTATGTTACAAAAATTTCAAAGCTGTACACTAATTTTTACAATAGATATTGCGAAATTTATTTTTTTGGCAATTCCGACCTTTTTTCGCAAAGGTCGGAAAAGTTAAAAATATAGCTCATGCTCTTCCATTTTACACCTGTGGAATGTGGAATGGTTCTAACGTCATTTTTTTCTGACTTATGTTATTGCAAAAAATGCTCTCTGAGATAAACATTTCGAATAAAATTTAAACAATTGAATGAATCGCTTTGAAATTTTATCACATATTAAGCACCAAAGAACCCTCATTTGACAAAAATTTCAAACCTGTACACTAATTTTTACAACAGGTTTTACAACAAAACCTCAATAACTACTTGAAAATTATACATCCTTTTAACACAATTTCTTTTCTTTAAAAAATTTTCTTTTTTGAAAACGGTTTTCGTATTGGAAATCGAAACGTCAAATATTTTTAGGTAAAAATTTAAATATTGTCATTACTATCGGCTATAACTATTCCCACATTATATGTAAATATTTAAACTGAAAACTGTTTGACCATACAGGGTGATTGATTAGTAGGCTATTGATTATGTACTATAGAAAGGAACTACAACGTTAGCGGGGTTTTATTATTTCATATGGTCAATGAATCTCTCTATATGAAAAAACCGCGGAGTGCTACCATTTAGAGGGGTGCGTTTTTGAGAAATGGGTGAATTAGTCCCTGGGCACAGGTTATATTAGGGTGAGTTCTATGCACTTTTGGTACAAACACGTCTACATAAAAATTGTTCCTGGTTAAATTTCCTATCTAAATATAACTTTTTAAAGTCAAAGATACTTTTTTTTACAAAAATATATTCAAAAGAAAAGGCACAAAGAAACCCAAAAGAAATAAATTTTGTTTTTTGTCCCATAACTTTTGTCCACGGGGATATAGGTATAGACATTGCTTCACAGAAAAAAAACTTACATATTTTCTCTTTAAAATGATGTTTAGTAGAGGTCATTAGGATTTACAGTTTTCGAAATATGATTTTTCAAAATTCGCCACTCACAGCAACTTTGGGCAATTTTCCTTGTTATTTCGCAAATATTGTCCCGTAACTTTTTTCTACGTAACTTTAGGTATATGCAATTGTACATGTAAGAGGAATAGAAATCAATTACCTTTAAAATGGTCTGCTGTATAATGTTGTACGACTTCTTTTAAAGAGGTTATCTTTTTCAAGACTTTTAACGAGTTTTTATATTTTTACGATTATTTTTTCCCATTATAACTTTTTTTTCTATATGGTATATAATATAATAAAAATAAAAGCTTATTCTGGTTACTTTAAAATAGTGTATTATAAAAAATTCTAAGGTTATTTTTGAATAAGATATGCTTTTTCAAATTGAAATAAGTACTTGCAACGATTTTTGATTTTAGGATTATTTTTTAAATTCCCCATTATAACTTTTTTATGTGATTGTGTGTTATGATTGAATCTTATTTTTTATAGGTAATACTTTTGATCCACTTGACTCGGCCGGGCAAACTTGAAAATATGGATTAATTCCAATATTTACTGTCAAAGCTCCTGCACCACAAGCTTTGCTTAAAAAAATAGCATGTAAATGTACCAAAGGATGTACAAAAAACTGCGGCTGTAGGAAGATAGGAATTAGTTGTTCAATATTCTGCAAAGGGTGCATGTGCATGGGTACTAATTGTGGGAACTCTAAGATAACTGAGGTGTGAGAGGAAGATATTGAAGCTAATGCTAACGAAGAGATGGACTTTGATTTTGAAATTTTTTTAAATGTCAACGTTTAAATAATTTTAACTAAAGTGATGTTTTTTAAGACTAATGTTTTTGTAATTTTTGTAAAAGAAATATTTTAAATAATACAGGTAAAAAAATATCAAAGAATCACTCGGTTTCCATTATGTATTTAAATATAGATGATACAGCATTTTAAAGAACAGAAAGTAAGCCCTCTTTGTTGCGCAATATATAGATAGTATATTCATGTACAAGAAAAAAAGTTATAATGAGAAATTTCAAAAATAATCGTAAAAAATGTAAAAAATAATATTTTTTTATAGTAGGTATTATATAATATATTTATATAATAATTTTGTTTTATTTTTATATTATATTATAAAAAAATCGTTAAAAGTATAAAACCTTGAAAAACCACAATCTCTTTAAAAAAAGTCGTACAACGTTATACGGTAGATCATTTTAAAGGTAATTGATTTCTATTCCTATTAGGTGTACCATTGCATATATCTAAAGTTACGTAGAAAAAAGTTACAGAACAATACTTGCGAAATAACAAGGAAAATTGCCCAAAATTGCTGTGAGTTGCGAACTTTGAAAAATCATATTTCGAAAACTGTAAATCCTAATGACTTCTACCAAACATCATTTTAAAGAGAAAATATTTAAGTTTTTTTTCTGTGAAGCAATGTCTATACCTATATCCCCGTGGACAAAAGTTATGGGACAAAAAACAAAATTTCTTTCTTTTGGGTTTCTTTGTGCTTTTTCTTTTGAATGTACTTTTGTAAAAAAAGTATCTTTGACTTTAAAAAGATATATTTAGATAGAAAATTTAACCAGGAACAATTTTTATGTAGACGTATTTGTATCAAAAGTGCATAGAACTCACCCTAATGTAACCTGTGCCCAGGGACTAATTCACCCATTTGTCAAAAACGCACCCCTTTAAATGGTAGCACTCCGCGGTTTTTTCATATATAGATGTCCATTGACCATATCAAATAATAAAACCCCGTTAACGTTGTAGTTCCTTTTAGCTATCTTATTTTGAATATAATCAATAGCCTATAGTGGGGAAAAGCTCAATAGATCCGCTATAGTAATACATAGCAATAAAAGTTAATAACAAAAACTTTAGCCACCTTTGAGCTTCACATTACAAAATTAGTTAGAATGTTACAGGGTGTTCGATAACACAGTTGCAGACCAAACTTATGATTTTTGAAACGGAACACCCTATATTTGATTTTAAATTCGAAATTCAATTAACCTCTCCATCACAAAAATATAATGGTTTGTTATGTTATACAGGGTATTTACAAAGTTATAACCAATTTTATATGAAAATCGTAACCAGTTCAACTCCCTGTATAAATAAAACTGAGCAAAACAGCAATGATTTGTTAATGCCAAATTTTTTTACGTATTGTTAAAATTTTCAAGAATTATTGATATTGCTAATTTTCTTTATATCAAATACAGGGTGAGTCAAAACGCAAGTACATTATTTTCTCAGTAATTTTAAATGGAACACCCTGTATTTTATATCAGTACTGAAAAGTGCCATTACCGTACTTTAGTTTTTAGATAACATTCTCTATGTCTAAATTTATTAGTTTTCGAGATATTTTTATTTTTCAATGGATCAGTAGCGTGGCCACCCAAATCACCAGAATTTAATAAACTGGACTAATTTTTTTGGGGTTACGTTAATAAATACCTCCAACAACAAGGGATGAGATGAAAAATAGAATACAAAGTGTATTTCGATGTGGCAATTTACAAATGCTTCGTAGAGTCAGTCAGAAGCTCATTCAATGATCGTTTTTAGGCGTGCATAAATGGAGGAGGTAATTTTGAACACATTATGTAATTAAATATTAAAAATATTTTACTAAAAGTAACATCTAATTTTTCCAAACATGTTTTTTTTTTGCAAAATGTATTACTGATAAATTATGTTTCGTTCTTTATTAGTTACATTGTTATAGGTCTGGATCCCGCGTATGAAAAAAAGTTGATTAATAGCAAGCTGAAAATTTGTTAATAGCTTAAGGGTGTCTAGTCGGACAAATTTTGATATATGGAAACACTGGAACAGGGGAAGTTTTAATTGTGGAACAAGTTAAAAATTTGGAACGGTCAGACCACGAAAACGGCACATGTATTTTGTCCGACAGAACAGACTTAAACTCTCCGAATAGAGATTAAATTCTCATGCAAAAATCAGACTGCTATTTATCATCAAATGGGCGTTTTAATGAGTGGAACATGTAGAATATGTCAAATGACAGGAATTATGGCAGGTAATAAATAGCAGTCTGATTTTTGCATGAGAGTTTAATCGCTGTTCGGAGAGTTTAAGTCTATTCTGTCGGACAAAATAAATGTGCCGTTTTCGTGGTCTGACCGTTCCAGATTTTTAACCTGTTCCACAATTAAAACTGCCCCTGTTCCAGTGTTCCCATATATCAAAGTTTATCCGACTAGACACCCCTAAGCTATTAATAAATTTTCAGCTTGCTATTAATCAACTTTTTTTTCATACTCGGGATCCAGACCTATTATATTTACATACAAAAGTAGTGTTTAATTGTCTTTACAAAATGTTGTGTTTTATATCTGTGTGTTTTTTTGTAAAATTTATTACTAATTTTCTTTGTTTATTTGTTGCAATTACATAAAAAAGTAGTTTACACAAAAATGTTGCATGTGGTGGTTGTGTTTGTTCTTGTAAAATGTATTAATAATAAATTATTTTTATTTCTTTATTTGCTACATTGTTACATTGATTACCGGATTTATAATCAGTAATCGTCAATTATCAATTCAGTCCTGGCTTACTTAAAATTTAGATAAATTTAGACACCTAAAATAATTTGCTCTGAAAAATGAAAATATCTCGAAAACTAATAAATTTGGACATAGTGAATGTTATATAAAAATTAAAGTACGTTAATGTTACTTTTTAATAATGTTATAAAATACAGGGTATTCTATTTAACATTACTGAGAAAATAATGTACTTGCGTTACGACTCACTCTGTATCTGATATAAAGAAAATTAGCAATGTCAATAATTCGTAAAAATTTTGACAATAAATAAAAAAATGTGGCATGAATAAACCATTACTGTTGTGCTTATTTTTATTTATACAGGGAGTTGAATTTGTTACGATTTTCATACAAAATTGGTTATAACTTTGTAAATACCCTGTATAACATAACAAACCTTTATATTTTTGTGATGGATAAGTTAACAGAATTTCGAATATAAAATAAAATATAGGGTGTTCCATTTAAAAAAACATAAGTTTGATCTGCCAGTGTGTTATCGAACACCCTGTAATATTCTCGCTAATGTAAAGCTCAAAGGTGGCTAACATTTTTGTTATTAACTTTTATTGCTATATATTACAATAGCTAAGCTATAGAGCTTTACCCCACTAATCAATCACCCTGTATTCATATTTTTGCTGAATTCCAAAAGAATAACTTCGCAATTCGTTTATTTTTTACAAATATAAGAAGATACCAATGAGAATTATATACTAATAAGAAAATCCCCCTTTTAGAATTCCATTAGTAGAGAATTATATTGCGAAGAAGCGTAACTGCTAAAATACTTTCCAAAAATCAAATCCTCAATGCAGTTTTGAATCATCAGTAACTGCCTTTATTGGGTATATTTTTACGAACAGCAGATCCTATGCATCCGATGCTAGTTTCTCGTTAATGACCTACAGGCACTTTTCGCATTTTTTTGCTTTTTAAATACAAACCTCCAATACGCTTCTACTGCCGGGAATTACTGTTTAAAAGGATAGCGTAGAAGCACATAATGTGATTAGTATTGAGCCGCTAAAAGGAAAATGTTGGAAATTTTAGAGAAAAATACAGCCTTTGTGGAAAAAGGTACAAAACACCTACTCCTAGAAAGTTTTCGATTTGTAATACATCAGTTTTAGACCAGGGCGGATCTGTTTTGAGGTAGATGTGAGAGGTGGCATTCGAATTTTTACAGATAAAGTTAGGTTACAACTTCAATAATTATAATTGACTTATGCTTCTTCTCAAATATGCCCGGATCATTAATAAAAAAATTTAAATATTTAAAAATTTCGAAAAATATCGATTTTTTTCTATTTTCATTGCTTATAACTTTAAAACGATTAATTTGGAACAAAGTCGTACAAAAAGAAAATAAAGATAATTAAATTTTGTATAATATACGAGTGGTTTAAAATGTCTTAAAATATTACCCTTTCTGCAAAATAGAAATAAATAGAAAATAAGGGGGCAAAAAAGACTGTTTTTATTCAATGTTTTTCAACCACTTTTGTTGTACTTAGAACTTTTGTAATTCGCATAGAAAATTCTTACAACATACTTAAATCGTTCGCCAAATTTCATTAAAATCGACCTGATAAATTTTGCAGAATAATTTTGTAATCTAATTTTTTTTTAAAGTTTAAATTTTTTAAAACTTTCTGAAGGAAAAGTAGACCATTTAGAAGTTTGCTAATTTTTTTGCATATAAATAGGTTCTCTACCTATCTAATACACTTTACAGAATTAAAATCGGATTATTTAAGTAGCCTCAGCACTGTTTTAAAGTTATAAACAATGTTTTGGCTTATAAACAAATACAGTGAGCACATTTGAGTTGGAATAAATTCATTTTCTTGAGAATGGGCGACTCTGGAGATAAATCCTGGAACATGTCGATTTTTATTTTTAAATTATAAGTTTTTGGCATAAATATCATACTAGTGACGTCATCCATCTGGGTGTGGTGACGTAATCTAAATATTGGAATTAATCTGATTAAATTTTTTTATTGAAACCCTGTATAAATAATTATGTTAATGTTTCTATTAGTAAATACAAAATAGAATAGCTTTTCGATTGAGCTATCACACGGCACCTATTCCCATTAAAAAAAAATCATCGATTACTTCAGCACGCCCAGAGGGATGACTTCACTAGTATGATATATATACCAAAAAAATAGAATTTAAAAATAAAAATCGACCTGTTTCGGGATTTATCTCAACAGGCGCCTATTCTCGAAAAAATGAATTTATACCAACTCAAACGTCCTCAATGTATTTGTTTATAAGCCAAAAAATTGTTTATAACTTTAAAACAGTGCTGAGGCCGCAAAAATAATCCGATTTTAATTCTGTAAAGTGTACTAGATAGGTAGAGAACCTATCTATATGCAAAAAAATAAGCAAACTTCTAAATTTTCTACATTTTCTTCAAAAATTTTTAAAAAATTTAATTTAAAAAAAAATTTAGATTGCATAATTATTCTGCAATCAGGTCGCTTTTAATGAAATTTGGTGAACGATTTAAGTATGTTGTAAGAATTGTCTATGCGAACTACAAAAGTTCTAAATACCACCAAAGTGGTTGAAAAACGTTGAATGAAAACAGGCTTATTTTGCCCCCTATTTTGTATTTATTGCTATTTTGCAGAAAGGGTAATAACTTAAGACATTTTTAACCAGTCGTTTGTCATACAAAATTTAATTATCTTTATTTTATTTCCCTACGACTTTGTTCCAAAAAAATCGATGTTTTTCGAAATTTTTAAATAATTTATTTATTTTATTAATATTCCGGGCATATTTGAGAAGGAGCATAAGTCAATTACTATTGTTGAAGTTGTCTCCTAACTTTATCTGCAAAAATTCGAATGCCAACTCGCACATCAAAAAATAGACGTTTTTTTAGAGATTGACCCTGGTCTATTTAGAAAATAGATTAACGGAAGAATAGTTGATTTAAGAGATTCTATTTTTATAATTTGATATAGGTACTTAAGTATTTAAGTTTCTACAACTTTTAAGAACTTTTACTTTCAACATACGACGTTTTTAACATCCACAAATAACAAACACTTGAAAAACTGATGAAAATATATTTATATTCTTATACAAAATAAAAAATTTACAAAAATGTATTTGTCAAGCACTAAAATGTTTTTCATGCTTTAAAGGTATTAAAAATATCAATAATTAAAGTAAACAACATTCTCAAACTTTTCTTCTCTTTTTCAGGTAAGTAAATTCCACTGCTGACTGTTAACTCAAAATAATGAGTAAGTGCCATTTAATATAGTTATTGAATTTAATAAGAATGTATGACTTGTACACACTTCTAAGTTGCCGGTTTGACCAATAGACCAGGGCGAATCTGTTTTGAGGTGGATGCGAGTGGTGGCATTCGGATTTTTGCAGATAAAGTTAGGTGACAACTTCAGTTATAATAATTGACTTATGCTCCTTCTCAAATATGCCCGGGACATTAATAAAAAAATTTAAATATTTATAAATTTCGAAAAATATCGTTTTTTTAACTTGTTTGTAACTAAGTTTGGTAATTTTTTTACATATAAAGAGGTTCTCTACCTATCTAATACAGGTTACATAATTAAAATCGAATTATTTAAGCGGCCTGAGCAATGTTTTAAAGTTATAAACAATATTTTGGCTTATAAGCAAATGCAGTGAGGACGTTTGAGTTGGAATAAATTCATTTTCTTGAGAATGGGAGACTCTGGAGAAAAATCCAAAAACAGATCGATTTTTATTTTAAAATTATAATTTTTTGGCATAAATATCATACTAGTCACGTCATCCATCTGGGTATGATGACGTAATCTAAATATTGGAATTAATTTATTTAAAAAAAGAATGTGTGTGTACTACTATGTACGCACGTAAGAAGATATTCTTCTATTATACAGGGTGTCCAGAAACTCTACCGACAAACGAAGACAGGAGATTCTTCAGATAATTTTAAGATAATTTAACCCAATTCACTTAGTCCGAAAATGCTTCCTAAGGGAGTTAGAGCTCTTTGAAAATGGCGTCTTGTAATTAGTTTTTCTGTTTAGAAAGACGAAAACTGGTACATTTATTTATATTCCGGAGATAAATCGATTTCATTAATTGAGAATTTCTAGTACTGGTCATAGGCGTCCGTTTTGGGTAGGTCAACAGTTATTTTATAGCATAAATTTTTTGTCTGGAATTTTAGAGCATTTTTGACACTAGATTATTAAATTATGAGGTATTCGAGTACTAAAAGTTACTCTTACTTTATGTTGGTAAAATACTTCGTTTTTTGTTGAAACGTTCTTCTAATTTTTTTTCAAATTCCAAAAACAAAAAACTTTAAAATCGATTTTTCTAGAAAACGATGTGTCCTACCGACTTAAAGCAAGAGTACCTTTTAGTACTAGAATACCTCACAATTAATTAATCCGGTGTCAAAAATGCATAAAAGTTAAGGACAAAAAAGTTATGCGATAAAATACTCGTTGCTCTACCCAAAACGGGCGCCTATGACCGGTACTAGAAATTTGCAATGGATTGAATCGATTCATCTCTAAAAAGTAAATATGTATACCAATTTTCGTTTTTCTAAATAGAAGCCTTCTGGAGGTATTTAAGAAAAACTAATTTCATGACGCCATCTTCAAAGAGCTCTAGCTCCCTTAAGAAGCATTTTCGGACTAGGTGAATTGGGTTAAATTGTCTTAAATCATCTGAGGAATCTCCTGTCTTCGTTTGTCGGTAGAGTTTCTGGACACCCTGTATAATAGGTAATTTAAACGAAGTAAATATATTTAAAAGGTTATTTGTATTGTATATAAAAATCAAACTAACTTTCTTATCTACCACTTTCAAAAATTTTTTATTAAAACAACCAAAAATAAAAAAAAATATGAATCGCCCCGGGAATTGAACCCGCAACCTTCCAATCTCAGTGCTAACGCATTTCTAACTACTCCACCGAGGCACTAGAAATGAACATGTAAGTTCGGATATAATTACACAACACGGCGACATATAGTGTAAAAATGTTATGCTTACATAATATTTTATTAATCCAAAAACACAAGAATTATAATAAATAATACATTTCCTAAAACCACTAATATATTCTTTTAATGACTTATTTGCACGGTTACAGATACATACATACCTATCTTGAAAGATTAGCAATGAACTACATACTGTCAGTGTGCGCAGGCGCGCGGTAAATGTACAATTTTACCCTCAATCGATTCGCCGCTAAAGAAGAATATCTTCAAAAAATTTTTTAATTCAAACCCTGTATAAATATTTATGTTAATGTTTATATTAGTGAATACAAAATTGAATAGACTTTCGATTGATCTATCACACGGTACCTATTCTCATTTAAAAAAATCATCGATTACGTCATCACGCCTAGATGGATAACATCACTAGTATGATATATATGCCAAAAAATTAGAATTTAAAAATAAAAATCGACTTGTTTCGGGATTTACCTCCAGAGACCCCTAGTTTCGAGAAAATAAATTTATGCCAACTCAAACGTCCTCACTGTATTTGTATAAATCAAAAAATTGTTTATACCTTTAATACAGTTCTGAGATCATTTGAATAATCCGATTTTAATTCTGTATAGTGTATTAGATAGGTCGAGAACATATTATAGAGTCGAGATTATATGTAAAAAAAATTAGCCAACTTCTAAATTGTCTTTCTTCAGAAAGTTTTAAAAAATTTGAACTTTTTTAAAAAGATTTAGATTGCAAGATTTTTCTAGAAAATCTATCAGGTCGACTTTAATAAAGTTTGGTGAAGGGTTTAAGTATATTGTAAGAATTTTTTAAGGGAATTACGAAAGTTCTCAGTGTAACCAAAGTGGTTGAAAAACGTTTAATAAAAACAGGCTTATTTTGGTAGAGCGCCTGTTTATATGTTCAAAAATTAGCCAACTTTTAAATGGTCTACTTTTTGTTCAGAAATTTTTAAAAAATTTGAACTTTTTTTAAAAACATTTAGGTTCCAAAATTAGTATGCAAAATCTATTAGATGGATTTTAATGAAATTTGGTGAACGGTTTAAATATGTTATAAGAATTATTTAAGCGAATTACGAAGGTTCTAAGTGCAACCAAAGTGGTTGAAAAACATTGAACAAAAATAGCATTATTGCTTGTTTGAAGCTATTTTAGTTGAAAAATATTAGTGTTATTTTGCAGAAAAGGTAATAATTTAAGACATTTTTAACAAGTCGTATATCATACAAAATTCAATTATCTTTATTTTATTTCCCTACGACTTTGTTCCAAAATGAATCGTTTTAAAGTTATCCAAAGAAAATAGAAAAAATTCGATGTTTGTCGAAATTTTTAAATATTTTTATTTTTTAATTAATATTCTGGGTATATTTGTATAAGCATAAGTCAAATATATGTAATTATTGAACTTTATCTGCAAAAATCCGAATGCCACCTCTCATATCCACATCAAAACAGACGTTCTGGTCTAATTACAAACCCAAATCAGTTTAAAATTTTTTTTATTTTGGAACACATTAGACTCTACAGGCATATTTTTAGCTGATGAAAAGCTCTACGGGCCTTTGCCCATTTAGACCAGAAAGGATCTGCGAAAAAACGTCTATTTTTGGATGTGAGAGGTGGCATTCGGATTTTTGCAGATAAAGTTAGGTGACACCTTCAGTAATAATAATTGACTTATGCTCCTTCTCAAATATGCCCGGAACATTAATAAAAAAATTAAAATATTTAAAAATTTCGAAAAACATCGATTTCTTTATGCTGTCTTTGCTTATAACTTTAAAACGATTCATTTGGAACAAAGTCGTATAGAAATAAAATAAAGATAATTGAATTTTGTAGGATATACGACTGGTAAAAAATGTCTTAAGTTATTACCATTTCTGCAATATAGCAATAAATACAAAATAAGGGGGTAAAATAAGTCTGTTGTTAGTCAATATTTTTTAACCACTTTGGTGGCACTTAGAACCTTAGTAATTCGCTTAGAAAAATCTTTGTAACATACTTAAATCGTGTACCAAATTTCATTAAAATCGACTTAATAAATTTTGCATAATAAATTTGCAATCTAAATGTTTTTAAAAAAGTTCAAATTTTTTAAAATCTTTCTGAACAAAAAGTAGACCATTTAGAAGTTGGCTAATTTTTTTACATATAAAGAGATGCTCTACCTATCTAATACACTTTACAGAATTAAAATCGGATTATTTAAGTTAAATTTATAAACAATTTTTGGGCTTATAAACAAATAGCTTGGTTTAATAATAAAAAAATTAATTTTTAGCAATGCAAATAATTAAAACCGGTATAATTTGACTTAAACTTTCAAATTCTGTCAGCAGAATTTCTATTTTATTTTTTAATCAAACGTTATAGACAAGGCGAAAACGGCGGGTTCGAAGGGAAAAATATTCCCATGAGATTTTTTTACATAATCACATTCGTGAGATATTCCAGAATAAGGTTCAAGAAGTCGCCCACGTGAAAAGTGGGCCAATTTTTTTTTAACAATTTTTTTTTAATCAAATTGCAAGAATCAATATTTTTGGCCCAAACAATTTTTTCTTTAATTTTTTGGACCATCTGGACAAAAAAGGTCTCTTATAATTTTTTTCTAAAGTTGATCGTTTTCGACTTATAAGCAATTTAAAATTGAAAAAAACGAAAAATGGCGATTTTCAAGGCTTAATAACTCGGTTAAAAGTTATTATTATGAAAGTCAATATATGACTATATCAAAGTTTAAAGCCACCCCTACAAGATCCTGAAGAAATTTTTGTCATTTTTTAATTACTAAGCTGTTATTTTTAAGTAATAATAATACGCGTCATGCACGTGTGCGGTCGCTGTAAATTCTGAGTGCGAGAGAGAAGCCATTCCAACAGTCCAATTGTGCATCTTACTCGCACTCACATTTACAGCGGCGTCAATATGATCTAACCGCTCTTTTTTATTAATTAAAAAGCACAGCTTAGTAGTAAATTAATGACACAGATTTCTTCAGGATCATGTAGCGGCGACTTTAAACTTTCATTTAGTCACTTTCTGACTTTCATAATAATAATTTTTAACCGAGTTATTAAGTCTTAAAAATAGCCATTTTCGCGTTTTTCAAATTTTAAATTGCTTATAACTCGAAAAGGATCAACTTTAGAGAAAAATTATAAGAGAGTTTTTTTGTCCAGAGTGATCCAAAAAAACCTAAAAAGAATAGTCCGGGCCAAAAATACTGATTTTTTCAATTTGATTAAAAAAAAATTGTTAAATAAAAAATTGGCCCACTTTTCACGTGGGCGACTTCTTGATCCTTATTCTGGGATGTCTCACGAATGTGATTATGCAAAAATATCTCATGGGAATATTTTCCCAACGAACCCGCCGTTTCCGCCTTGTCTATTATTCGCGTTCAAAAATTGCAATTTCTCGATTTTTTTAAAGTTCCACCGCGTTTATCTCGAAAACTATGCATCATACGAAAAAACTTGTAAGAACATTTTTAGCTTAGAATTACCCAAGAAATACAAAAAAATGTTTTATTTTGTTATGTAATTTCTCAAGTTCTTTGTTTATAACAATTTTATCGACATCCGGATCAACTGTTACCCAAAAAATTCGTGTTCTACGGGTCAAAATACATAAAAAACTTGGGTAAGTCCATCTAAATAAAGGAGCCCGTAGCACCCCCTCCTGGCCACAGCACTAATTTGTTTATAAGCCAAAAAATTGTTTATACTTTTAAAACATTGCTGAGGCTGCTTAAATAATCCGATTTCAATTCTGTAAAGTGCATTAGATAGGTGGGGTATTTCTTTATATGTAAAAAAATTGACAAATCTTTGTATATTCTAGTTTTTGTTGTGCAAGATTTTAATAAATTTTAATCTTTTAAAAAAAAGTTTAGATTGCGAAAGTATTATGCAAAATCTGGTAAGTCAATTTTAATTAAATTTGGTGTACGATTTTAGCATATTACAAAAATTTTCTAAGCGAATTAGGAAGGTTCCAAGTGTAACCTAAGTGATGGAAAATCATTGAATAAAACAGGCTTGTTTTGCCCCCTTATTTTATATTTATTACTATTTTGAAGCAAGGGTGATAAGTTAAACATTTTTAACCAATCGCATCTGTAGAAAATTTAATTATCTTTGTTTTATTCCTATAGGACTTTGTTCTAAGATGAATAGTTTTTAAGTTATAAGCAAAAAAATTAGAAAAAAAAAACGAAATTTTTTGAAATTTTTAAATATTTTTTTTTTTATTAATGTTGCGGGCATATTTGAGAAGGAGCATAAATCAATTATTATTAACGAAGCTATCACCTAATTTTATCCGCAAAAATCTGAATGCCACCTCTCACATCCACCTAAAAACAGATCCTTACTGGTCTAATTATCGTTTGAGATATTGTAGAGATTGTGTTTTCCTATTGTCGGTCTTAGGTTAGGTTCCTTGCCAATTTTGGCGATGAAGTTTATACAGGGTTTTTGCATGTCTTGTTTACGGATTCTCTCCACCGCGCAACTTTCCTTTGAGTTTTTCATAGAAGCAACATTCGAGACGAATTATTGAATTGAATGAAATGAATTTCGAAAACATACATTTTGGATAAAGTAAAATTATTTTAAAAATATATCTTTTTAAACGTTTTTTACATATTGGTATCATTTTTAATTAAGGAAAACAAATTAATGTGTATAAAAATTTCATTTTAATTGTACATTTTCTGGTTTTTATATTTTTAATTAAAGTCACTACATTCCGTAAATTTCACAGATTATTTTTAATCCCATTATATGGCAGAAATTGTGTATACTACACAACCACATTTACTGTGAAACCAGCTGAGATAATATTGTCTTTGCAATCTCCATCGAAAACTACCACTTTCCACATTGCATTAAGTCATATTTTTATAACCGGCTACGTAAACTCCAGTCGCGTGAGATGAATACGTATCAGAATTTGAAAGTGTGTTGGTGATGAGAGATTTGAATAATATATGATGTGAAATCGCAAAGCTTGAGATAGCTCCATTATATTTTCCGAGAAATAAACCTGTTTTATAGTAAAAATTTTATATACTAGAAAATAAACTGAAGCTAGGATTGTAACTATGTTCTGAATCTGAAATTTTATTTTAGTTATCTCATGCCTAAGTGCTTTTTATATACCCATATTTATATTTATTTTGTATAAAAGTAACCATATATTATATGTAATGCAACGTAATATAATGTTTATTTACGGAACTGCTATTTTTTACAATTCGCCTTAAATTTGACTTAAACTATTCAGATTAAGAAATGTTTTATTGCTTTAAAATACAGGGCCTGCTAAAATTAATAGATTTAATAAAGAGTAAAAGGTTTCTCATTCATTCATAAATATAAAATACATTTCAAAAAGTTAACCTGTATGAAGAACCACTTCATTCTGTATTAGTACGTACGTATACCTAGCATTGCATCATAAAATGCAGATTAACTTTCACCTCTCTCTCATTACACAAAGCACACATTTTCCTATCATCAACCCTACCAGGTCTATCACTGAGATTCAATACACCACATCTAAGCTTAAATATCCACCTTTGTATCATAAAAATACACTCCATGACTCATTTAACCCATGTGAACGTTGAGTCACAATATAAATAAATAAAACACAAGAAAATATCGGAAGAATAAATAGTCCTGTCGCCAGGGGGGGTACAACGGCCTCCTTAATTCAGATGGACTTATCCAAGTTTTATTTAAGTATTTTGACCCGTAGAACATGAATTTTTTGGGTAACAGTCGATCCGGATGTCGATAAGATTGTTATAAACAAAGAACTTGAGGAATCACATAACAGCGATTTTTCGCAAAACAAAATATTGTTTTGTATTTTTTGGGTCATTCTAAGCAAAAAATGTTTTTACAAGTTTTTTCGTTGGATGCATAGTTTTCGAAATAAGCGCGGTTAAACTTTCAAAAAATCGAAAAATTGCAATTTTTGAATCCGAATAACTTTTGATTGAAAATTAAACTAGCAATTCTGCTTACCGCATTTGAAAGTTCAAGTCAAATTCTATCGGTTTTGATTACTTTCATTGCTAAAAATTAATTTTTTTATTGGTAAACAAAGCTATAAACACGTAGTGATTGAATGATGTTTTCAATGCATTTCCCATTTGAAATCGAACGAGCAGGCGCGCATACACACAATTTCTACGTAGATTACGTACATTAAAACGCATGCATTGGGCACAGGAAACACTATGTGTTTATAGCTTTGTTAAACAAATAAAAACTCAATTTTTAGCAATGCAAAAAATCAAAACCGATAGAATTTGACTTGAACTTTCAAATGCAGTAAGCAGGATTGCTATTTTATTTTTTAATCAAACGTTATTCGTGTTCAAAAATTGCACTTTTTCGCTTTTTTGAAAGTTCAACCGCGTTTATCTCTAGAACTATGCATCCTACAAAAAAACTTGTAGGACCATTTTTTTGCTGAGAATCACCCAAAAAATACAAAAAATGTTTTGTTTTGCAAAAAATCGATGTTATGTAATTCCTCAAGTTCTTTGTTTATAACAAACTTATCGACATCCGGATCAACTGTTACCCAAAAAATTCGTGTTCTACGGGTCAAAATACATAAAAAAAACTTGGGTAAGTCCATCTGAATTAAGGAGGCCGTTGTACCCCCCCTGGCGACAGGAATAAAAGAACTAGCGAACTAATTCTCTTATTTAAAAAACGAGATAAAAAGCAGACAGAAAACTACAGACGTATCAACTTCTTAAATACTACCTTATAATTTATAACTAAAATTTTATAAGACCAAAGAATCAAAGAATAAATTTAGCAGATTAACAACACGGTATTCGTACTGGAAGATCGTGTACAGATGCAATATTCGTCATAAAGCAAATTACTGAGAAAACACTAGAGTATAATAGACCAGCATTTCTATGTCTGATTGACTTGAAGAAAGCATTTGACAGAGTAAGTTTCATAGATGTAATCTATCTTCTGTAAAATAGAGAAGCCCCTCTAAATATCATAAAAACTATTAAAAACATCTACCAAAACAACAAAATGGAAGTCAGAATATATGGAAAACTTACATAACCTATAGATATAGACAGCGGAATAAGACAGGGAGACTCATTGAGTCCTATGCTCTTCAATTTAATTATGGATGAAATCATCAAAAACGTCAACAAAGGAAGAGGATATAGAATGAGAAACAAAGAAGTAAAAATACTATGCTACGCAGACTGTGCAATATTGATAGCCCAAGATGAAAATAGACTGCAAAGATTTGTCCACAGATGTAACGTAAGAGCAAAAGAATTCAATATGACAATTTCATCTCAGAATTGGTATGAGTTAAAAACAAAAGCAGAATGTGATATACAACTAATAAAAGAATGGTTTGACTACAAAATACTAAAAATCAATTTTAAGAAAACTGTTTATCTACCAATATTTAACTCTAACTTGACTACTGATATTTTCAAACCCCTTCAAATATCACATAATATACAAAATTTTTATATGAAACCCGTAACAAATGTTAAATATCTAGGAGTTTTTATAGATACACATTTAAAATGGAACTTTCACATTAAGTATATCATTAAAAAGCTACAGTTTATCCTGTATAAGTTTAAACATCTTAAAAAACACATATTCTTGTTCTCATGATCATTTTTCAGTGCGTCACAGTTTTTCGATTTCTCTCTAATGCATTAAGTTAGATGAGACGGAAAAAGCGGTAGCTCCGTGATTAAACACAAAAATAATGCAGCATTACAATGGTTATATACATAAGATGTCTATTCCTAACCTACCTTTGATTCGTTGATATTTAGAATGCGTGTTTTTTCTAGCCAATCAAATACACGTATTACGAACATTTGACAAAAACTTCGTCCATTTTGGCCATTTTTTAGAAGTGTCAAAGAGTCAAGTGACGGTTATTATTCAGGTCAGTATTTTGTGTACCTGTCATTTTGAAATTTCAAATTCGACTTCACTTGTGTTTCACAACGTCTTTGTGCATTATTTTGTGTTTTGGTTTAGAATTTAGTTCGTTAAAAGTTAGTCATTGGCGTGAGGAGACTAGAGACATTCGATTTGTACCGAAGAGTGCTAAATCTCTCATGAGTAGATAGAATAGCCAACGTGGAGGTAATGAGACTTACGCATAAGGAACGAGAACTAACAAATAAGAAGAAAACTGAGATATATGGGACATGTGATGAGAGATGTATATCTAATACTCCAGGTCATTATGCAAGAAAAAGATCCATAGTAAAGAGACATAACTCATGGCTGAAGAACCTTAGGAACTGGTTTGGATGTAATAACAATGAATTATTTAGAGCCGCTGTTTCAGAAATAATGATCTCTCTGATGATTGCTAACTTTTGAAGCGGATACAGCACCTAGAGAAGAAGATAAAAACACAGTTTATGGACAGTTTTGTGTCATTTTTTAATTTCCATATTTATAAATTTAATTAACAATATTGTTTACTTTTTAATTTTATTCCCCTTTATAAAAAATACCTACATGTTAATATATTGTGTAAAAATCAAATCTACTAAATTACTAATTAGTTTAATTCCACAAGCTTTTCACCTAAGGCTAAGTACGATTGTGGCATCTGTCAGATTCGTCAATAATTACATGAAATAATTCTCGACACACCCAATACAGTATATGACGTCATAATTAATGACGCACTGAAAAATGATCATGAGAACAAGAATACCTAATATATACCTTCGCACGCTATAATACGGACTAGTAGAAACTCATCTCCGTTATGGTATACTGGCTTGGGGAAGCGCCCTGAAAACACACATTCTCCCACTGGAAATCATACAAAGAAGATTTCTGAAAATTATTATGTCTGAACCATACACCTACTCTACAGATAGATCATATAAGGATAGTAATATATTTGACTTGAAACAGTTATACTTTCTTTGTGTGTCTTTAAAATATCACACCATGAAAACAGGCAACAATTTACCATCACATGAGCATGATACAAGAGGCAAACACCTCTATATGATTCCGAAAATGACGATGTCCTTCTGTCAAAGAAGTTTTCTATTTCTAGCCCCAAAAATATATAATCATATCCCCAGTGATATCAAAAATACAAAGAATATTCTTCTTTTTAAAAAGAAATTAAAATCATTTCTGATGGAACAAACAAGAAATTTTTGTGACATCATTATAGTAGCTTAAATTTACATATATTAAAAAAATAAATGAAACTCTAGAGTCACTACCAATTTTTATACCTATATTTCAAATTTTATATTGTTTTAAACTGATTTATTTTGCTTATTATATTTATCATATTTAATAAAACATGCGTATATACACCATTCTTCAAAAATATTACTAACTAATTGAGCCATACATAATTGTTTAAAAAAAAATAATTATTGGTGCTTTATTGTTAAACTAAGTATTTATTTTATTGTTTTCATTATATTATATATTCTACGTATCATATTTACTAAAACATAACTGTGTATTTACAATTAAAAAAACGTACCTATCTATTTATTGTATTATATTATATTGTATTATGTTGCTATTTACGTTATTTATCTTATTTACGTTAGTATGTTATTATTTATGATTTTATATCCTATCTACCGAAACAAGTGTATCCACACCTCTCGGAGACCTTCGGGTTAATTTATTAACTTTATATGTAAATATCTAAAAATATTGTACCTATTATTGTTGAATAAATTCATATTTGTCAGTTCGTCAGTATTGTTGAATAAATTATTATTATTATTATTAATAATAATCAGAAAAGAATAAATTAGATGTAAAATTGAAATTGATGGTATCAGTATTGAACAAGTAATGGAAGTAAAATACCTTGGAATTACTTTGTCAAGTTACGGAGACCTGGACAAAGAAGTGACAAATCAAGTACATAAAGCAAATAGACTGGCAGGATGCCTTAATAGCACTATATGGCGAAACCGACATATTAACACTGAGATGAATCAAGAATTTAAAAAGCCAGTTTAAGACCAATATTGGCATATGCATCTGAAACAAACCCGATAAAGCCTCAACAAAAAGATTGCTAGAAACGACAGAGATGAGAGTACTGAGAAGAATTACAGGAAATACACTGAGAGATCGAAAAAAGAGCGAAGATATCAGAGGACAATATAACGCACAGTGTATAAACGAATGGACACTAAATAGAAAAAAATAATGGAACAACCACATAACCAGAATGGCGGAAACACGTGTGGTCAAAATAGCACGAGATAAATCACCAATCCGTAGAAGAAGTCAGTATTCGCCGACCGCGCAAAAGATGGAGTGACAACCTTCCACAGAAGTATCAATCCGCCAATAAACAAGCCGAATTGCTTATAGAGAGGAAGAAGAAGAAGAAGAAGAAGAAGAAGAAGAAGAAGAAGAAGGAAAAGAAGAAGAAGGAGAAGAAGAAGAAGAAAATAAACTGAAGCTATGATTGTAACTATGTTCTGAATCTGAAATTTTATAAAGAACAATAGATATTTTTGAGATAATAAATGTTATCAAATAAATATATCAAATAAATATTATCAAACAGAAAAGCTACGTTTCATGAAAATTAAAAGTTTCATGGATCTGTTAGAAACGTAAGAAAAATGCTCCTTAAAGTTTACTGTAGGGTCAAAAATCACCTTAAAATCCATAAATGTTGAGATTACCTCGAAAATATTTGGTCCAATATGGTACTATCCAAAAAATGTAATTTTTTGTATGTGTGTTCCTAAAAAATCTAATCACCTTATATTTATTTGTGCTTAAATTCAAGGCATTTAGGTTGGACCAATCCAATAATGTACTCAAATTGTTTTTTAAGAAACTTAAATAATTGGCATTTTTTAACTCTATAAATTTTTGAATAAGTACAGAGAAAATAAAAACAAAAAAAATAAAAGTCTAGATATATTTTTATTTCATTTTCAAAACAATTCAGTTGCAGAGAAAACAATTGTCCACCCTGTGGAACGCAAGGAGTTACATTGTTAGTCGATGACGAAATATTGATTGATTTTACTTGAGTTCTACCAGCGAAGTAGCTTTGCATCCAACCTAATAATGTTCCATGTAAACCAGAGTTATATAAAGTACATAAAGAATATAATTCACTGTATATCACGAAGTCAGTGAATAAAAATTAATTGTTGGACGAAGGATAGAGCTGGTAGAAGTTGATGAAAAAAAGGATAGTGGAAAACTGAGAAGAAAATGGGGAGATTGTGTGGCAGAACAATTGAGAGACAAAGGTGTAGGTGAAGAAGATACAATGGACAAAAATGAGAGTGACGAAGAAGAGTAAGGAACTGTGGCCCTTAAAAAAGTTAAAGCTGAATAAGAAGAAGAAGGTTTACGAGATTTTTACGTATAGACCAAGCTTATATAGTATTATCCACTGGTTAATTTTTTCAGTTTTAATTTGTTTAAATTTGTTGAATAATATAATATATTATTCAACAAATTTAAACAAATTAGTGCAAATTTAAACAAAATTTATTAAAAAGCTTGGTCTATACGTATATATAAGTTGGTCTATAAGTATAGGCTCTGAGCTCCGCTGGTGTCGCTCCTGGCGGATTACTAATTCAACTTTCACCGGTAATTTTTAAATTTATTATTTAATTGTTAACGCTTAATATTTACAACGCAAAATATTAATTAAATTGTACTCGATTTTTTTAAGATTTTGCTAATCATTTTGACGTTCTATTGATAAAATATGAATTTCTTACTTCGGATACTTTCACAATTATCGTGTAGATAGCGCTAAGATTACCGTTTATTTCAATCAACGATATTACGGAATATTAAAAAAACTTAATCAGTATTTAAAACGTAAGTATATTTAAGGCAAAAGTATATACCACAGCTTTGACCAACTAATATTTTTTATAATTAATATTTTTACTTTTAATTTTAAATTAATCACTTTGACATTTATGTCAAATTTCCGGTAAACGTTTCCAGACTTGCCACTACTGGCGCTCGCGAATTTGTAAATATCCCCTCTACGTACGAGCTCACAGCGTATATTATATAGGGTGAGGCAGATAAAGGGCCTATTAAAAATATCTCGAGAACTGAAGACAACTGAATTATGAAAATTGGAAAAAGGGGGTTATGAAGACTGATCTATTTAATGAAAATATTTTCATCTATTTGATACTTCCGTTTATACCGGAAGTTGCTTATAACTTCGTTTTTTTAAATAGGACACCCTGTATATTTTTACATTTTTGGATTTTCCTCGATTTCTTCTTTCTTAAAATATAAGGTTTTGTAAGATTATACAGGGTTGGTTAAAAGATAATTACGTTTACTTATTAATTTCTTAGCAATATTCACACCCTGTAGGATTGTAGTAGTTTGACATAATAAGCTCTTTTTATGTTCAAATGATTTTTAGTATAGACTACTATTGTTAACAATTTATTAGTGTAGCTAAATTTTTAATTTTTGTATACAGGGTGGGTCGAAACTCGGAATGAGTATTTTCTGAGTTTTCTTAAATGGAACACCCTATATTTTAGTATTGTAATGAAATGATATTTCATGGTACTTTTTACTTCTTAAGCATTCCCTATACCTAACTGCTTTAGTTTGTGCTTAATTGTTAATCGCACCATCAATCTTTACGTCGATGGTATTTTGATACCTCAACAACTATTGGCAATTTTAAGTATGAGTATAGATTAATATATATTCATTTCCAAAAAAATATCTGTAACTGAATATTTTCACGGACAACCTAATACAATTTCACCTATTTTTTGTTGCAATTAATGTTTGGTTTGAATCACCAATAACACAAAAATCGAAAAAGTTAGGTATAAGGAATGCTTAAGAAATTAAAAAGTACCATAAAATAACATTTCATTACAATACTAAAATACAGGGTGTTTCATCTAAGAAAACTCAGAAAATACTCATTCCGAGTTTCGACCAACCCTGTATATTAAAATGAAAAATTTAACTATACCAATGACTCTTAACAATAGTAGACTATATTTATAATCATTTAAACATCAATACAGTTTATTATGCCAAACTACTACAATCCTACAGGGTGTGAATATTACTACGAAATCAATAAGAAAACGTAATTATCTTTTAACCTACCCTGTATAATATTACAAAACCTTATATTTTAAGAAAGAAGAAATCGAGGAGAATCCAAAAATGTAAAAACATACAGGATGTCCTATTTAAAAAAAACGAAGTTACAATCAACTTCCGGTATAACCGGAAGTAGCAAAGAGAGGAAAATATTTTCATTAAATAGTTCATACCTCAAAACCCTTGTATTCCAATTTTCATGATTCTCTTAGCTTTATTTCTCGAGATTTTTCTAATAGGCCCTTTATCTGCCTCACCCTGTATACTAATATTGGTCTTATATTTTTAGTAGTGCACTGCTATCTTGCTTCATTTTTTATTGGTTTATTCTTTACCTTTATTATGTGTAACAATTTTTTACTACTAAAATTTTTTAATTAAATAATTTTTAACTACGCTTGACGTAGTTTTTGTAATACCGATTTTGAACTTTAAGATTACATTTTCTCCAACCAAATTTTTAATTGGAATTTTGCTATTTTTGGCAATTTTCAGTCGTAATATCAACAGTTTTTATTATAATAATATACGTTATGAATATTTTAAAGTTATATAAATTGGTGTGGAGAAATAGTACGAAAATAAAAAGGTGACGCATGACAATTCGAAAATTATAACCCTATTATTTATATCTTTGCCGTAAATGCCGGTCCAGGGCACTGATCACACCTGCGAAGGAACCACTCATCACAATTAAACGTTTTTTCTTTTAAAAGAGGCGTCTTGCTGCTTTTTTTCTAATACCGTTTTCTTGATTAAACTTAATTTAATATTTCCCGAGATATTCTATTGGTTTATTAGCCAAAAAATTGTTTATAATTTTAAATGTTACTGAGGCCGCTTAAATAAACCAATTTTAATTATTTAGGGTACATTAGATAGGTACAATGTATTTTTATACAAAAATCATAGTTATTATTTCAATGTTTCATAATTATTGTGGTTATTATAGCAACCGTAAATTTTTAATTAACAGACGAAGTAGTTTGACGAAGTAGTTTTCAATCCTAATAGTAAATTATTAATATTGAAAATATTAAAAATATTACTAAAAGATATTTAAATTGAAAATTTATTGGTACACTTTCCTGGTGACACCTCCAAGACGAGAGGGAAGGAATTCTACACTATGCAATTCACATCCCCCGTCTGCAGCTGGTAAAGTTCCAACGGAAAAATGGGTGGGAAAACCTCTCGATGCGAATCAGATAAAATATGGAGAACAGTGCCTACGTTTTTCCGATGAAGGCTCCAATAAGAGCCGAAAATCACGATTCAAGGGACTGGACTGCACTCCGTATTCTAATTGAAAAGTAAGACTGTTTTTCCTTCGCATAGCAACTGAATAAAAATGGTATACATTTTTATTTTATAGTCGTATTACTCCGTAGAGTAACTAGGTGCATTTTTCCGTTGGAACTTTACCAGCTGCAGACGGGGCATGTGAATTGCATAGTGTAGAATTCCTTCCCTCTCGTCTTCACTGCAGCATCCATTTGACTTGCAAATTGTAGAAGTCTTGGAGGTGTCACCAGGAATGTGTACCGATAAGTTTTCAATTTAAAAATCTTTTAGTAATAATTTTAATATTTTCAATATTAATAATTTACTATTAGTATTGAAAACTACTTGGTCTTTCAATGCCAGATGGCGCTAGCCACCTACTGTCATCACTTCAGTTGCAATGGGTGGGAAAACCTCTCGATGCGAATCAGTTAAAATATGGAGAACAGTGCCTACGTTCTTTCCGATGAAGGCTCCAATAAGGGCCGAAAATCGCGATTCAAGGGACTGGACTGCACTCCGTATTCTAATTGAAAAGTAAAGTTGTTTTGCCTTTGCATTTCAACTGAATAAAAATGGTATACATTTTTATTTTATAGTCGTATTACTCCGTAGAGTAACTAGGTGCATTTTTCCGTTGGAACTTTACCAGCTGCAGACGGGGGATGTGAATTGCATAGTGTAGAATTCCTTCCCTCTCGTCTTCACTGCAGCATCCATTTGACTTGCAAATTGTAGAAGTCTTGGAGGTGTCACCAGGAAAGTGTACCAATAAGTTTTCAATTTAAAAATCTTTTAGTAATACTTTTAATATTTTCAATAATAATAATTTACTATTAGTATTGAAAACTACTTCGTCTTTCAATTATGATAGTCCAGGATTACTAGGGCTATCTTCTCCCGGTAAGGGTGGTTAACCCTTATCCGAGGGGTGGAATGATTAATAGTCGTTTCACTGTTGAAGTTGTTTTATTATACTCGCATGAGTACAAGCTGGTAGCAACCTACGTAACGTCGTCTCGCGGAGTGTAGATGACACTATCTTTTAATGTGAATAATCTTACATCTAATAAAATAGAATGACGAATGTGCAATGTGTAATGAGGATTCCCTTATTATGTTTTGGTTGTATAAATATATTTAAAAGTGCAAAGTCAGCGTCGACCCTGAAAAGTGTTTATAGTGGCTGTATGTATAATTACACCTCACGATCTAGGTCAACAATGTTTATGTAACGAAAGAAGGTTGGAATTGTTTATGATGACATTTAAATAACCGAAAGAAATTAGCGTAGTTAATTAAAGGGTGTTTTTAAAAGATATCTAATGAGTACAGATGAATTCTTGTACACCTTTCCCTCCTAAGAATTTTCTGACTACGGGCAGAAAATTTTGCAAGTAGTGCTACCAACCCATACTGTGTTGTAATGAATACAAAAAATTTATTTTATATACAAACTTCCTGAAACTACGTAAATACATAAATAAAAATAAAAATGTTCGTTTAACAACATTGTTTTCATCACACTTGTCACTCACTGTGTTTTCGGATTGTAAGCATATAATCTATTCTTATGTATTTCCTTGATTTTATTGTTTTCTATTCTGATTTTACAATTAACGTTATTTACTTCTGTTATTGTGAAAGGACCTATATAAAGACTATCAAACTTACCATTCTCTTCCCTTTTTACCAGGACTAGGTCTCCTATTTTAAAGTTTTGAGGTGTTGCTTTGAGCTTATTCTTTTCTTGCCGCTCTTTTTTGTGTTTTAATAAGAAGGTTCTGGCTCTCTCATGTGCGCTTTGTAGTTTGTATCGTAACTCATTGTAGTAGGCATCTATATTGTAACATGGTTGAATCTCCTGTGTAAGGTCTTCCGGTAGGTTAACCTTCCTGCCATATAGCAGTTCGAACGGTGTGTATCCATGATACGCGTTAGGGGTTGTATTGTAGCAGTATGTGAACATTCTGCAACACACATCCCAATTTTCTCTGTCTTCGTCTGTGAATGCTCTTACGTACTCGTTCAAAGTTCTGTGTAGTTTTTCGCAACTTCCAATGGACTGTGGGTGGTATGCCGTTGAAAAGTTGTGCTCTATTTTTAATAGCTTTGTTAATTCCTGCATTACTTCGTTCTTATACTCTGTGCCTTGGTCTGTTCTTATTTGCTTCATGAGTCCGTATGTTGGTATGAAATGATCAAAGATTCCTCTTGCTATTATCTCTGCTTCTTTATTGCACACTGGTATGCTGACCGCGTATTTTGTCAGTTCACACAACATTGTGATACAGTATCTATTACCTTCATTACTTCTAGTGAATGGACCTATTGTATCTATGTATACTATGTCCCATGGTTTGGAAGATGTGTCCGATATCACGAACTCTTCGACATGTGTTCTTTTCGGTTTGTTAATTTGACATTTGTGGCATTGTTTAACGTATTTTCTTACGTCTTTTTCCAAATTTTTCCATCGGAATCTTGCCTTTAGCTTCTTTATTAGTCTATTATTCCCTACGTGTCCTCCGAACATCGGGTGATTATGGTATTCTTCTATTAATCTGTGTTTTTCTTTGTCATCTTTTATTGTTTCTGGTACTTCACATATGTATATTTCTATATTCTTCAATTTTTTATTTCCTTCTTTAATAAATTCATCAATTGTGCACAATTTAAAAATAATATCATTTACGTATATCTTTACTTTACGTACTGCATTCTCTACCGCCAGCTTATCAAGCTGTGCCAACGCTTGGTTTAAATCGAAATGATCCAATCCTGTGGCTATGCTTTTGCTGCATTTTATTTTGTTTTTGGCCCTAATGCTCAGTCTTGGTGAGATTAGTTCTGCTCCAAAGGACAAAAGTGGTAGTCTGTGCGCCTCTATAAATTATTTAGTACCTTACTGTCTGTTTGATGGCTTCTGGCTGTAGTGCGAGTTCACTTTCAGCCTTTGTTTGTCTTGCTTCCTTCTCCTTTTCTCTTGCTTGAGCTCTTGTTATAGCTAGTATATGGGTGTTGTCTATGTATAGGTTCTTTAGTTGATGCAATGTTATTCTTGAAAGGCTGTCTGCGTAGTTACTTTTCCCTGTTGTATACTCTATTTCGAAGTCATATTCTTCTAGGTCTAATCTAATCCTCGTGAGTTTTGAGATTGGTTCTTTCATTGCAAATAGGTGTGTCAAAGATTTATGGTCTGTTTTTACTTTGAATGCTGGTGCTCCATATAGATAACATTTAAAATAATTAATTCCCCAATGAATCGCTAGTAATTCCTTAACGATTATAGGTTTATTACATTCTTCTTTACTAAAACTTCTTGATGCATATGCTATAGGTAGGTCTATTCCGTTGTAATCTTGACTTAGGATTGCTGAACAACTCTCATTGGATGCGTCTGTTGTTAGGATAAACTGTTTGTTGAAATCAGGATATTTTAAAATTGGTGGTTTCGTCAGAGATGCTTTAAGCTTTTTGAATGCTTTTTCACACTCCTCAGACCAAAAAAATTGTACTCCTTTCCTCGATAATTTGTTGAGTGGTCTGCATATTTCCGCAAAATTTTTGATAAAACGTCTATAATAGTTGCAAAATGCTACAAATCTCTTTGTTTCTTCCGCTGTCTTAGGTGTCGGATATTGTTCAATTGCTGCATACTTCGCTTTGTCGGGTGATACTCCCTCTTGAGAAAGATCATGTCCTAAATATGTTACTTCCCTTCTAAAAAATTTACATTTTCCTGGGTTAAGTTTCAAATTGAATTTTCGACATGTCTCAAATGTCTTTTTCAGGTTGTCTAGGTGATGTTTTTCGGATATTCCAATTACTACGATATCGTCCATGTAAAGAAATGCTTTGTCTGGTGTTAATCCTGAAAATGCTATTGACATCATTCTTGAAAAGCTATTCGGGCTTACATTTAATCCAAAAGGTAATCTGGTAAATTGAAATGCTCCGTTTTCCGTGCTAAACGATGTGTATTTTCTCGATGACTTTTCTAATGGTATTTGATGAAAACCTGACATTAAGTCTATAACTGAAAACCATTTTGCTCTTCCTAGTTGATCTAATATCGAATCTATTCTTGGTAATGGGAATTTGTCTGTAACTACCTTCTTGTTCAATTGTCTAAAATCTATGCATAATCTCCATGCTTTTCCTCCATCTACAGCTTTTTTCGGTACCAGTACTACTGGGCTATTGTACTCGGATGTAGATGGCTCTATGATTCCTTGGTCTCTTAGTTTTTGTACTTGTCGATTTAATTCCTCTGTTTGCGCATGAGGTGTCCTATAATTCTTGATATATACCAGAGTTTGGTCTTTAACTCTTAGTTTCTGTTCATATAAATTGTTACAGGTTAACATATCATGCCTTAGGGCGAATATGTCTGCATATTCTTCGCATAACGATACTAAGTTATCTCGTATATATTCTGGTATGTCTAATTTCAGTGATTCTCGTAATTCTTTTTTCATATCCTTGCTGTCGTTGACTAGTCTACATATATTGAATAGTTTAATGTCCAACGTCCTGATTGTGCTTGCCTCTACATTTACTGTTTCGTATGTTGTGTTCAAAATTTTGATGTATGGATTATTACTTGAAATAATTGCTCTTGCTATGAATATTCCTGGTTGTATTTCTTGTTGCTCCACTATCCTGTCGATCCTTAGCGATTGAAAAATTTTGACTATTCTGTAAATTTCACATCGGGGTGGTATTATTATGGTGTCATTATCTATATTATCCAGAATTTTCGTACTAATGTAACAATCGTTGTCCTCTTTAATGTGCATTTTAAGGTTTGCGTAGTCCAGTATACATTGAAAGTTAGAAATAAAGTCTCTCCCAATGATTCCGTCTGTTGGAATTGGAAAGTTAGGTTCTACCAATTGAAAGATGTGTTCGAATCGAGTTCCTTTTACTTCTAGTGTTGTCTCAACTTCTCCCATTGTTTGCAACTCTCCTTTAGTGACTCCTTTTATGTTCGCCTTTGTGTTTGGTTTCACCTGTTTCTTCATAAAATCTTGTGAACATTTTAGTATTGAAATATCAGCTCCTGTGTCTATGATAAAGGTGCTTGTGTTTTCAAGGATTCCTGTTTTCATTCGTACAAAGTTCGTTAGGTTCAGGTCGAAGTTGTAAATGTTATATTTTATTTCTGCCTGTGTGCTTCCAACTTCTTGTTCATTCAAAACCCCAACTGCTGGTTTTCTTGTTCTTCTTGACTGTCCTCTATTTCTAGTAACCTTACGTTCCTGTTACGTCCTCCTCTCTGGTTTCCTCTGTATGTTTGATTGTTAAATTGTCTGTATCTTCTGTTCGAATAATTTCGTTGATTGTCCGTTGCTTCTCCTTCGTTCCGTTGTCCGAAGTTATTTCTTCTTCCTCTGTCATATTTGTTATGGTATCCTCTTCTGTATTGCTGCTGTCCTCTCCTATTCTCGTAGTTTGTCCTATAATTTAAGACTCTTCCTTGTGCATTTTCTTCAGTCGTATCGATCGATAAAAATTTAGATACTACTTCCTGCGGTGATGTAAAGTTACCTGCTTCCAGTATTAGCTTAGCTTTCTCTGCATTAACGTTTCGTTTCATTGTTGTTACTACTGTTTCCGTCGTATATTTCTTCGCTAACTCCAGTGGCATTCCTTCCGCTATGTATGCTACTTTTAATTGTTCTGCTAACTCTTCCACTTCAGATGCGTACACTGCTGCATCTCTATGCCCTTGCCTTTTCTTGGCTTATTTGGCTATTAAATTCTTCGGATTATCACCTCTTAGTTCTTTCTTCAGTGCTTCAGCTATCCGTGGAATCGTATCTTCCGTGGTTATTAAGTTCCTAGCCTTATTGGTAAGTCGTGTTTTTATTAGCGTTACAGCTGTGTCTTCATGACCTTCTGCCAATTTTCCAAGTAGTTCTAATGCGTCCAAAAATGGTTGTAATTTCCCTGCGCTTCCATCGAACTCGTTGGGCAATATCTTGCTTGCGATATTCAAAAATTCATTGATTGTCAGAGCCATGTTTAATATTGTTATATCTTGTTTTATGTCACCTTTTTCCTCTTTTATTTCGTCGTTAATTATTTCTTCTTCTACTTCCTCGTCGCTTTTTCCTTCTTCTACTTCCTCGTCGCTTTGTTTCTCTTCAACTTCCTCGTCGATTGGTTGATGTATTGAATTTGGAACCACTGTTCTTACATTTACTGCTTGAAATGAGCGTATAACTTTGTCTCTGATTTTTCCAAAATATTTGTTGCACGCTTCCCTCTGTTTGTCCGAAAGTGCTTCCCAGTTTTTCTTAGTTAAGTGCGTGAACTTGTTATTGGATTTAATTAGCTGTGTCGTTACTTCTTCCTGTATGTCCTTAGATTTCGGTACTTTTTTCTTTAAGACCCTTCTGCTCTGTCTTCCTACTTCTTGTGCAAGTTCCTCAACTATTTTGACAAAATCTTCCCAAGTAACTTTGTTGCTACTCATTTATACATAATTTTCTATCCTCAGTTCCTGCACTTCTTAGCGAAAATATAAATTCGATAGTCTTACGGTGTTTATAGATATGTGGTATATAGATATATAGTAAAAAATAACGAGATAAAATAATACGTCAATATATGGTAAAAATATGTAAAAAAAATTGCAATAATAATAAATAATAGTTCAAAAATAAATAACGTTATATTAACCCTTGTAAATAAGTAGTTAGAATAATAATGTAAATGTATTATGCATATAGCGTATATTTGTTATACATTTATATCGTATATTTATATTGATAGTGTATATTTACGATAGCAAATATTAAAATCATAAAAAAAATTGCAACAATGTACCCTCGTAATAAATAATATAAATAATATATACCTCAAATAATAATGGTAATATGCCATGTGAATAACTTTAATATGTGTTAAAAAAAATTCCAATAATACCCATAAAGATAATAAAAAATAAATAGATAAAAATACTAGAAATATACCTTACATTACTGCTATATCATTCATTTGTTAAGAAATATCGTGGAAATACCATAAGAACAAAATATAGACTCACCACTTTAAACGTTTGTGTTCGTATCACCAAAAGTTCTCGATCCACGTTCCATGTCATTGTCCATTGTCCCACGATGTTCCATCTCCATACCATTGTCCATTTAGCTCCATGTCAGGCCTGCTGTCTCCATCCTTTCTACATACCACACTGTATTCTAGGGTGGTCGAGGTACCAGAACATTGACGTTTTTCTCCATTTCTCGTTTACCAGTCCTGTGACGTCTTTCCAGTCTTTCTTCAGTTTCTTCCCTGGTCTTGGATCGCCATATGATGGTCCAGGGATTACTAGGGCTATCTTCTCCCGGTAAGGGTGGTTAACCCTTATCCGAGGGGTGGAATGATTAATAGTCGTTTCACTGTTGAAGTTGTTTTATTATACTCGCATGAGTACAAGCTGGTAGCAACCTACGTAACGTCGTCTCGCGGAGTGTAGATGACACTATCTTTTAATGTGAATAATCTTACATCTAATAAAATAGAATGACGAATGTGGAATGTGTAATGAGGATTCCCTTATTATGTTTTGGTTGTATAAATATATTTAAAAGTGCAAAGTCAGCGTCGACCCTGAAAGTGTTTATAGTGGCTGTATGTATAATTACACCTCACGATCTAGGTCAACAATGTTTATGTAACGAAAGAAGGTTGGAATTTTTTATGATGACATTTAAATAACCGAAAGAAATTAGCGTAGATAATTAAAGGGTGTTTTTAAAAGATATCTAATGAGTACAGATGAATTCTTGTACACAATGCCAGATGGCGCTAGCCACCTACTATCATCACTTCAGTTGCAATGGCTGGGAAAACTTCTCGATGCGAATCAGTTAAAATATGGAGAACAGTGCCTACGTTCTTTCCGATGAAGGCTCCAATAAGGGCCGAAAATCGCGATTCAAGGGACTGGACTGCACTCCGTATTCTAATTGAAAAGTAGGATTGTTTTGCCTTCGCATTGCAACTGAATAAAAATGGTATACATTTTTATTTTATAGTCGTATTACTCCGTAGAGTAACTAGGTGCATTTTTCCGTTGGAACTTTACCAGCTGCAGACGGGGGATGTGAATTGCATAGTGTATAATTCCTTCCCTCTCGTCTTCACTGCAGCATACATTTGACTTGCAAATTGTAGAAGTCTTGGAGGTGTCACCAGGAAAGTGTACCAATAAGTTTTCAATTTAAAAATCTTTTAGTAATATTTTTAATATTTTCAATATTAATAATTTACTACTAGGATTGAAAACTACTTCGTCTTTCAATGCCAGATGGTGCTAGCCACCTACTATCATCACTTCAGTTGCAATGGGTGGGAAAACCTCTCGATGCGAATCAGTTAAAATATGGAGAACAGTGCCTACGTTCTTTCCGATGAAGGCTCCAATAAGAGCCGAAAATCGCGATTTAAGGGACTGGACTGCACTCCGTATTCTAATTGAAAATTAAGATTGTTTTGCCTTCGCATTGCAACTGAATAAAAATGGTATACATTTTTATTTTAACTAACAATTCAATTGTTGCTAAACTGTTGATTCAATTTTCATCGGCTTCTGGAATTATAATCTACACAAAAAGAGCTTTTATACTATCAAGTTATTTATTTATTGATAAACAATGACTTATCTAAAATTTTAGTTGAAAATTAAACATTTTGTTGGAAAAACCCGCATTTTCCGGGGAAAATTTTTGTCAAAATAAATCGGGAAAAAGACGTCTCTATGCAGAATTTAATTATGGTAAATTTTTATTTGAGTTTTTTTGGTGTAAAGTTAAAATCTTTGGAGTTATAGAGCACAAATTGAAAAATCACGATTTTTGGGCGCCATTTTGTTTATAAAAAAAGTAGCACACTATCTTCGGACTTTGCATACCTATATTATTAATATATAGAATCATAAGGTTCGAATCCAGCAATAAAATTTCTGGTAAATAACTTTTCCCAAAAATGGCCTATTCTCCGGTAATCTGCCTAGACAATTATAAATTTTATTTAATTACACTTCAGTCTTTTTATACACTCCTTCCCCACCTCCCTCCATCTCCTTCTGCCCAATGCTAGTTCTTTCCATCTTTCAATATTTTTTTATTCAAGTCTTCGTACACACCACTGTCCTTCCATATTTTCCTGCCTTTCCTTCTCTTTTGTATTCGTGAGAGTACCATTTTTGGCATTCGTTTACTTCCCATTCTCTCGATGTGCTCCAAATATCGTATTGTCTGTGCTTTGATCGTCGTCGTGATCTTTGGTTCTTGATATAGTCCTTCCAATTCTTTATTGGTTCTTCTTCTCCACTGACCTTCTATTTTCACACCACCATATATTGCTGTTTACATTTTTCTCTCTCATCTTTCTAAAAGGTCTGTTTCTGATTTTTGAGCACCCATGTTTCGCATGCGTATGTTACTGTGTAGGTCTGATAACAGTCTTATAAATCCTTATTTTTGTTTTTCTTGATACCTATTTGGATTTCAATAATGTGCCTAATGCTCCATATTTTTTAGTTCCTTTAGCTTTTCTTGCCTTTATCTTCCATTCTTTATGACCATTTTCATCTATTTTTTCTCCCAGGTAAATAATTTCTTTGGCTCTTTTGAACGAGTATGTTTTTTCTCCATCTATTTGTACTATGATGTTATTCTCTTTTTCTTTTTGAAAATCTCTCATTGTCATATACTTTGTCTTTTCTTCGTTTATTTTAAGTCCGAATTTTTTGGCTTCTGTTATATATTTTTCATTAACTTTTATAGTTCTTTTTTGCTTGTTGCTAATAGCGTCAGATCATCTGAAAATTCTAGGTATGCATTGGCGGCCGTTTTTAAATATCGTTTCTTGCATATTTATTCTGCTTTTCCTGATTATTCCTTCCAATGTTAGATTGAATGCGGTTGTTGATAGTGGCTCTATAATAATATAATATGTGAATATAGTCTCGCATAATATAATATGTGTAATATACAGACACATATACAATGGAAACCTAATGAAACTAATTATTGCATAATATAATTATATTGTAAAACCAACGAGAACACATATCATATTAATTTATAGAACATATCAAATATATTTACGATAAATATAAAAAAATGAAAATAATAATGGCAAGAGAAAATATTATGTCTCAAAAAGCAGAACAACTGCTTAAAAATCCGAGCTATATTAAATAATAAATAATAATATACCTGTATGTATTTACATCTACTTTGATACTAAATAAGCTAATAATTTACTTTTATACTACAAAAATAATAACTAATAATATACTTCTATATATTTACATCTAACTTTATACTAAATAAACAGAAACGAAAAACTAATATCAGAACAACTACATCTATTTTTTCAACTTTCTCCAACAGTATTACCCTATAACTCTCCCTGAACTTGTAACAAAAAGCTACAACACCTCTTAAATCTAATCCCATTATCCCCAATCCTTAAGGGGATGAATTTATCGACGACAAAGAAAACCTCATATTATTTTTGTTACATCACATTTAACCCACCTTCTGTATACGACTATTCAAAGACCTGCAATGTAGCAAAAATCTAGAAAATAAATTTAGAAAAATTTGGAGTTAAGAATTACTATTAATTTACAAATGTCAGTTATTAATTCAGTAACAGATAAAACAAGCGAATGAGAACAATTTTTTTATTTAGCTTAAATGCCTCGACAAGAGAACTAATGCCATTTGAATGGTACTATTGATTTAGCAGTCAGATTATAGTGTGTATAGTGTATATTTTGTATTGAGTAAATGTCTTGCCCCTTAATAAACTCGACTTCATTGTCTTTACAAAGAGAAAACTATCGATCTATAACATTTTATGGAGGAATTTTAGATATTTACTAAGTTATAGAGATATTTTTCTTCTTCTTTCGTTAAGTAATCAATATTGCTTTTTTCAATATTTCTACCACTTGGTGATTTGGTCCCTTGCTATTTTAATGACTACTGTGTCCGTTATTCTACGGTACCATGTACAGTTAGGGTAATTGAATAGTTTACAGGCTTACGTATCTAGGAGCTGATTTTTTGAATTTTTACCTCGTTTAAACGCACCTTTTACGTCAAAGTGACGTTGCCAGTGGTCTAGTCCTAGCTAGAATAGGTTGATTAAAATTAAAAATCCAAATATTTTACAAAATTTAACAAAATGGAAAGTATAGAAAGAAGTTTTTTGAATAAAATGGATTATGATCTTAATAACGAAAATAAAGAAGTCTGGTTTTAAAATATGCATTTTATTTTAAATCTATTTTATATTAAATAATGATAAATAATAAAAAAATAAAAAAAAAAAAAATTGTATGGCTTGCAAATTGTAGAAGCCTCGGAGGTGTAACCAGAGAAGGTTCCCATTGTTTTCATTCTGGTGGGATATGTTATATGCCATTAGAGTGAAAACTTAGTCTTTTTTTTAATAAAAAAATAATTAATAATTGGTGGAAGCCCCATTTTTGTCAATATAATTTTGCAGTCTTCTGTTCATAGATAGTACCAATCCCCTCATGTTTTAGTTAACAACCTCTTCCCATGCCTGCTCAATTGCTTCTCATAATTCAATTCTATTCCGTGGTCTAAGGTTTCTTTCATTTAGTTTCTTTGTTAACTCTGCCCACATATTTTCGACGGGGTTAAAGTCTGCACTACGGAAAGGCCACGGAAGAACATTAACATCAGTTTCTTCTAGCCATTCTCGAACAATTCTACTCGTATGCACCGGGCAATTGTCATGTTGGAAGATGAAGTCGTTGTTGGGGAATCTCTTAATCACCGATGGCAACATTGTGTGCTTAAGAATATGTTTGTAATGTAATCCTGTTAACTTCTCTTGTACATGATAACAAACGCCCGGGCCTTCAGCACTTATCCATCCCCATACGTTGACCGAGAATCACCCACTATTTCTTAAATTATGCGTATATCGTTCATCTTACCTATGATTTCTCGGCTTATAAACTCTTACCCGACCATTGTTATATGACTGAAATACTTTTTCATCGGAAAATGCAACCCTAGACCAAAAATTCTCATCGCTGTTTATAAATTCATTACAAAATTCAACTCGTCTCCTCTTGTGATCCTCAGTCAAAAAAGGTTTCCTTGCAGCTGCACAATTTAACAGTCCACTTGCTTTAATTCTTCTGCAGTGCAAATACTGCCTGGAAACCCTGTTTCTTCTCTTGCTTTTTGAGCTGTGGCAAAAGGATATTCTCTCAAATAATCTACTAACATCTCATCCTGTTGATCTGTGGATATCTTCTGCCCTCTTGAACCGCCCAACCGTGCTATAGAGTGAAAATTATCCCATCTTTGTTTGATCTTCCATATGCATATATGGCTCACGTTCAAATTAGCAGAAACTTGCCTTAGTGACAATCTAGTTCTTCGAGTTTGGCAATCGCTCTTGCTTTTTGCGCATCACTCAAATGTATTCTAACCATTTTGGAGGAGTTTGATATACATTTATTTTATTTTTGAACAATCGCGATAGTTTTGACAAGCATTGACTTTTTGAAATTTTTGACTTTGACATTTGTCAAATCCCTACGACACTGCAATTTTACAGTATTACAATACAAAAAGTAAGGTGTAAACTATTCAGTGATCGTGTACATTATATTTTGTTATCAACTTGTTACTAGTTAAAAATGAATAACCATTTTAGTTTTCAGTCTGGTGGGATGTAAAATAATATTTTTGGTATTGTTTTATGTGCTATTAGATTGAAAATTCCACACCTGTAATTTTGAACCAGTCAAAATACGTTATTTTGACAGATCACCATGGCAACGGAGGTATTTTATCGGAAATTTTTTGCTCGTGGGGTACCCAACAGCGAATTATAGTGGAAACTTTTTGACGTTTACAATAACAGAACATTTTTGACAGACTGGTTTTTATTTGTTTACATAATTTAGTTTTGATTCATTTTCTATCACTTGTAGTTACTCAAAACTTATGTAAAATTGAAGAATATACTATTTTCTATCTTGAAATGGTATTCCCATGCAACTACAATGAGTAGAAATTACGAATTTGAAAGCCTAAATAATTGCTGACAAAGCTATGGCGCGCTATTAATCTGTTCATGCAGCTTTGGATTTTCAAATGCAAATTTGGTGTGGAATTTTCTTACCGAATACCACGCGAAGTCAAATTAATATCCGGAAATTTTTTTTTGATCATAAATATTTTTAGAAAATTTCCCTCGTCTGCGACTCGGGAAATTTTCAAAATATTCATGATCTCAAAAAAATTTCCGGAAATAATTTGACCTCTAGTGGTATTACTAGTGAAAACTTAGTCTTTTGTTACTAATTACTTGATCTCTCAGTGTGTATTCTATAATTATTGTTCTGGTTATTCTTATTTCTGCTGTTTCCAGCATTGTCTGTGTTTTGGCCGTGTCAAGTCTTGTTTCTGACGAGTACCTCTTAATGGTTTTATGCTAGCCTTATAGATTCTTAATTTTGTCTTTTGTCACCGGCAGATCGTATCAGGTAAAACTAGAGGAGGCACCAATTTTATACTTCTGTTCTGGCCGCCACACGAATCTTACCACAAATTTAATGTAGTAACTGGAGGTTTAACATTTTCAATTATATAGTTACTTACGAACACAAGACTCGACTTCCTGGGTTCCTCGGCCAGCTTCATGCTCTAACCATACATTAAACATCCCTTTTCCTGTGCTTCCTACAGCAATTCAAAAATTATAGAAGTTCAAGTGCCTCTTGCACTAAACGATACCAGTGGGTTGTTTGGGAAAAGGATTGGTTTTTTGCAAGTCAAATGTCAAAGTTTCAATATGCATTTCTTCTCGAGCAGATCTCATATCATCCTGCATTTGCTTACGTAGGTCTTCTGAAATTTGAAGGTGCTTATTATGTTCTTCTTCAGTATGTTCGTTATTTAGATTATTAGAAGCACTAAGCTGGGCTTTAAATATATCACATATTTTACATGTGTCTTTATGTGTCTTTACAGTTGGTCAGTGAGAGAAAATGGATACAGTCATCGGTGCTATCCCTTCTACCCGCGTTGGTTGACTATTCGGTGATAGTATCTGACTGGTTCGCCGCTTATTGAAACAAACCTGTCGCGAGATTTTCAATAATGATTCCTACTGGTGGGTTAGAACACTTTTGCTTATTTATACATTCGCCACTTATAGCATTTGTGGGTTACTATGTTTTCTCCTAGATGTCTATGAGAGCGCCAATCAGCTTAAAACATTTTTGCTTACTGCAGTACACATCATATGGAACCTATTTTACTAAAAATCTCATTTTTGTACGAGGTGTGGGTTAGGACATTATTGCATAACACCGTCCAATTATTAGTACCCGTACTTATTAGTAAGTAATTAATTTTTCAATTTCAATATTTTATAATATGATTTGGTATTGCATTTTAAAAGGAAACAGTAAATATTTAAACTGTAGTGGTCAGGATTTTTGCCTTGTTGCATGTCGGGATTTTTGCCTGTCGGGATTCTGGCGTGTCGGGATTCTGGCATGTCGGTGTTTTGGCCGTCGGGATTTTGGCTGTCGGGATTTTGGCTATCGGGGTTTTGGGCGCCACCGCTAATAATTTTGTCAAGATTAAGCCGTACGGCTCTCACTCCCTCTATGGAGAAAATTCACTCATCCCAAATACTTACAGTATCAAAAGGATTGAGCTCTGGTGGGACTCTTTCCATGTTATCGAGCACGTGGTGACTTGGTATCCAGGTATATCTCCCAAAAATTTTCGTACACATCTGGCCGTCGAAAGTAGTTATACAGCTTTTGCATGGTACTATAACCATGCTTATTCAGATCCAGATTTTTTACCCAGTTTTCTAGGAGGTTCTTCGAAATGACTCCAGTAGTAGATAGAATAATAGGTATTCAGCCCTGTGATGTAACAAACGCGTTATAAATAACGTGTATACGTTATGTTAACATAACGTTCGATTAAAACAGCCTGTATAACGTGTTGCCAAAAATTAGATGTGATGTATCATGATTTTAACGTGCACGTTATCCAGCATGTTATTTTCAAAACGTTAAAATATCGTCTTGCGCGACAAGAATAATAGTATACAGAAATTGAATAAGTTAGAGGAAGACAGACATAAACATTCAGCGTGCAGCATACGCATCTTGTTCATCCCACTCGCACCTCTGGCACTGGCACCAAAAACAAGATGTTATTTGAAATTCCCAGTCCTCGGTCCGTGACACGGTCCTTAGACATTACTACGGTTGCCTAGATCGACTAACCAATGAACATTAAGGGTGCTATTACGTCACGAGAGTGTACTGTCATTTGAATCGTAATATGATTTTTTTCGAAACCTGAGAAAACCAAGTATTTTAGAAAAATTTAAACGCAGGATGAAAGATCACATTATTACCGAGGGCGGAAAGCCCCTTAGAATAAACAAGCACTTTCTATTGAATGAAATATTTGAAATTAAATATCACACTTTTCTTTTATTTTCAGCCCTGTAACTTATTAAAATAAACATTATAGAAGTTTTCAGGGACTTTCGGCCCTCGGTAATAATGTAGTCTTTCATTCTGAGTTTAAATTTTTCAAAAACATTTGTTAGTTTTCTCAGGATTCGAAAAAAATGAATACAATTAAAACACATTGAGAATTTTGACATGCGTCAAAATTTTGCATTAACTCAATGTAAAATTCTAAACTGTTGAATTCCAGCTTCCCTAATTATTTTTACATCAAAAGACATTAGAAACTATTTGTAGTGGATTGCAATCTGTATTGAAAACAACTGTTAAAATTGGTCTACGTAATTAAACATATTCCAAAATTTTGTAAAATAATATAGTATCTATTTTCTATATCTATCTATACTATTTTCAATAGTAATATATTTTAGTTTTCAGCCCAAACTTAGGCCACACACAATGCAATAATGTTCACATTTTTGAACTGTCAATATTTTTATTTTATCATCTATTGTTTAAAAACAATACAGTTGATAAGATACATTCAGTTGCGGAGAAAGTATTAATTATAAAGATGTTTTATTCAGTCAATGGTGTGAGCACTGTCAGTTAAATAGTAACGTGTGGATTAACTTTTACCCGCATACCTATTGTAGCAAATGTATCATACCTTTCAAAATTTTGGAATGCATTTAAATCGTAGAACAATTTTAACTTTTGGTTTTAATACAGATTTTAATTCTCTACAAGTATTCTCTCATGACTTTTGATGTAAAATAATTAGGGAAGCAAGAATTCAACAATTTATAATTTTACATTGAGTTTCCTATGGCCCTTTTTACGATTCACCATCCGGTATAAGATAAAGTGTGTACTATTTGTCTTGTTATTTCATAATAACACAAATAATACACATATATACACAATAACACACATTCAATGATCAAAAATCATTTAAAAATATGGGAATGTGTACTCTTGTGACGTAAAGTCAAAAATATAAGTGTCCCCACCACCGTCGGACAAGGCAACCGTAATAAACTCTAATAACCGTGGTCCCATGAGGTGTTCTTTCATTTTTGCTTGTCGTGTTGTTATGTTATAAAATGGCTCAACAAGGATTGAAATAAACTACAAAACTAACATTCAAATGGATTTACCCAATCTTTCCAAACTGGTCCCTATAGTCTGTATGTTTTTTTCATTTATATGAATAAAATGTTTTTGATTACAAATAACATAACCTCAAAAAATAATACTCTATTTCTAAAAAATAACTTTAACAAACCTTCTAATTATTTTAATAACCCGACGTTTACAGTCTGACAAAATTCGGGACAAAATTGTCCATTTTTTATATTTATTTATTTTTTATATGTACTATACGTTATTTTATAACAATAGGTTAAATAGGTCCCGTTAAAATGAACCTGTTATATTACCAGATAACGTTTTTAAAAAACGTTATTTGTCATACATCACATCAATTTGTAGAATTTAACGTAAATGCAGGATAACGTGCACGTTATTTATAACGTGTTTGATACATCACCGGGGTGATTGTCTGAGTACTTTTCATTCTGCATTGTCTTCGTATTTAAATTTTCAGATCTCTGTACTTAACGATTTTTTCAGTGTATTTATCACGCAGCTTATTGTTGTTAGTCATCGCCACATCAATTGATGTCTGTCGCGTTTGTTTACTGTAAAAAAACACAGTGCGTATTACTATGGGTATATTAACACATCAGATCTAACCCGTGTTGAGCTGGCCCCCCCCCCACTTGCAAAAATTAAAAAACAAAGAGCCCTGATTTATGAGCTATTTATGAGCTCTCATATTCCGCAAACTAAAAATTTTGAGCTCGTTCCACTGAGCAGGAATTTAATACCCTAGTGGGGGGGGCTGAGTCAGCCCCCCCCCCCACTACTTAAAAATAGGAATATTGAATCGGTTTTTGCGGCAGAATTACGAGCTATTTATGAGCTCTTGAAATTATATACTTTCGATTTTTGAGCTCATCCGTTTCACCCCCCTTTAATAGATTTAACTTAAGAGAAAGATGCTGAGAAAACGTAAAATATATCGTATTGCGGATATAATTCATATAGCTTATATACTCTAAGAATAAACTATTAAATCAAGAGCATTTCGATTATTGAGCTACAACCCCTTCGCAAGAAAACCACCCTATCTTCCCGGCTTAAGAGAAAGTTGTACTTAAAATGCATTAAACTAATTATTTGGCGACTACATATCATTTAATAATTTATAACCTTCCAAATTACGCGCATTTAGATCAGTGAATTGCAATTTATTTTGTATAGTGCAGTCACTGAAGGTAAAAATCAACGATTACCTTCGATTTCGGTGAACCTTCATCGATTTTCACGAAAATTGGTCAGTAGTTAGAGGATACGTCAAGAAACAAAGGTGATATGGTACCACCTTGCGCCTTTACCCTGAGGGTGGATACCGCCCCTTCTCGGGGGTGAAAATTATTTTATAAAAAATAAATGCACAAATCAATAAAAGAACAAATTAAAAGCAAAATTCATTATATAAAGTTAATAAAATAAGTCAATACTTTTTAAGTTATTAAAGATCAAAGATTTTAATTATTTGTGAAAAAAATGCATGTTTTGGAGAGGTTTTTTGTAAATCACTGAAAAACTTTAAGTTTTTACAAAAAAGTTAATATTCTCCTTTTCATGAACATTTTTCGGTGCGTCACAAATTATAGAAAAAAAGGTAAGTCCGTGATAATACACATTTATGACATTTATTCTAACGTGACATTTTAGTTAAGTCTGACAGTTGTCAAATTTTATTTTCAATTTGGAATAAAACCAAATCAATTGTGTCTATTGCATTTATAAAATGGTATTTTCTTTCATTTGTATAGTCTTATAAATTGTACAGATTATATTGATAATAGTATTATTTTATTTAATAAATAATTCTTTTTTGATTATGGCGCCATCTATCGACAACTATAATAATCACCAAACTAGAATAATTACCAAAGTATTCACAGACGTGCCTTTTTTTCTGTCACATACAATTTAATGCGTTAGAGAGAAATCGAAAAACTGTGACGCACTGAAAGATGATCATGAGAAAAAGAATAGTAGTTTAATTCGTATAGCTTATATTCTAAGAATAAACTCTAAATCACGCGTCTTTCGATTATAGAGCTACAACCCCTTCGCAAGAAAACGACCCCATATTCCCGGCTTAAGAGAGAGTTGTTCTTAAAATAAGTTAAATTAATTATTTGGCGACTACATATCGTTTAATAATTTATGAGCTTGCAAAATATACGCATCTCAATTATTGAATTGCCATTTTCTTTCTATAGTGCAGTCACTGAAGGTAAAAATCAACTATTACCTTCGATTTCGGTAAATCGCCATTTATTTTCACGAATTGACAATAACAACTTTGGGTTTTAGCCTGGGGTATATGTCACCCCTTCTCGGGAGTGAAAATTACTTTATTAAAGATAACCCCACAAATCGAGAGAGGGGCAAATTGTAAGCAAAATTTGTTATATAATGTGATTGAAATAAATCAATACTTTTTGAGTTATTAAAGATCAAATATTTTAATTTTTGGAAAGAAAATGCATGCTTTAGAGCGATTTTTCATAAATGACTCAAAAACTGTAAGTTTTCACAAAAAAGTTTTCATCACTAAAATTGTAGCTAATAAAAAATATAATAAATTGCTTACTTGAAAAACCCTTTAATGTTAATTTAAAGTAAGTTATTGGTAATTAAATGTATATTTTTTTCCGCGACTGTTCAAATCTAAGGGTTCAAGCTTAAATAACGGGAAAGAGATGCATTTTATAACACTTAGGTACTAAATACTTGTCAAAGTACTTAGAAATACCTATGAAAAATAAGATCCAGAAAAAGTTGATAGTATCAAAATCCGCTCACCAATTTTCGTGAAAATGAATGGAAATTTACCGAAATCGAAGGTCATAGTTGATTTTTACCTTCAGTGATTGCACTATAGAAAGAAAATGGCAATTCAATAATTGAGATGCGTATATTTTGCGAGCTCATAAATTATAAACAATATATAGTCGACAAATAATTAATTTAAATTATTTTAAGTACAACCCTCTCTTAAGCCGGGAATATGGGATGGTTTTCTTGCGAAGGGGTTGTAGTTCAATAATCGAAAGGCGCGTGATTTTAGAGTTTATTTTTAGAATATAAGCTATACGAATTAAACTACTATTTACTTTTTTGTAAAAACTTGCAGTTTTTTAGTGATTTACAAAAAAACTCTTCAAAACATGCATTTTTTTCACAAATAATTAAAATCTTTGATCTTTAATAACTTAAAAAGTATTTACTTATTTTATTAACTTTATATAATAAATTTTGCTTTTAATTTGTTCTTTTATTGATTTGTGCAGTTATTTTTTATAAAATAATTTTCACCCCCGAGAAGGGGCGGTATCTACCCTCAGGGTAAAGGCGCAAGGTGGCACCATGTCACCTTTGTTTCTTGACGTATCCTCTAACCACTGACCAATTTTCGTGAAAATCGATGAAGGTTCACCGAAATTAAAGGTAATCGTTTATTTTTACCTTCAGTGACTGCACTATACAAAATAAATTGCAATTTACTGATCTAAATGCGCGTAATTTGGAAGCTTATAAATTATTAAATGATATGTAGTCGCCAAATAATTAGTTTAACGCATTTTAAGTACAACTTTCTCTTAAGCCGGGAAGATAGGGTGGTTTTCTGGCGAAGGGGTTGTAGCTCAATAATCGAAATGCTCTTGATTTAATAGTTTATTCTTAGAGTATATAAGCTATAGGAATTATATTCGCAATACGATATATTTTAAGTTTTCTCAGCATCTTTCTCTTCAGTTAAATCAATTAAAGGGTTGTTTGGGGGTGAAGGGGATGAGCTCAAAAATCGAAACTATATAATTTCAAGAGCTCATAAATAGCTCGTAATTCTGCCGCAAAAACCGATTCAATATTCCTATTTATTTTTAAGTAGTGGGTAGGGTATTAAATTCCTGCTCAGTGGAACGAGCTCAAAATTTTTAGTTTGCGGAATATGAGAGCTCATAAATAGCTCATAAATCAGGGCTATTTGTTTTTTAATTTTTGCAAGTGGGGGGGCCAGCTCAACACGGGTTCAGATCTACATTTGGCAAGGAGACCCAGTTCGCGTATAAGTAGACCGTCTTACTAAAGTGAAACGGTCGCAAATCATACCACTGAACATAATTTCCTTGACCAACGAAGATACACAAAGGTAAAAATTGTAATTAAAACTGAATAAAAATTAACGATAGCAATAAGCGTAAAGAAATAAAGATAATAATAAATAAAAAAAAACTCAAGCATTGCTAAGGATCCCTCACTAAAATATTAGCCAAAAAGCATAAGGTAAATTATAATTAACCTTCCGATGACCAACCTTTTCTTGTTACACGGATGACCAAGGGGGGGAAATGACCCCAAGTCGAAAATGTCAAAAATGACAATTAACAAAAGAATGAAGTTTTTTTTTATTTTTTTTTATGACATGGACTTTATGTCATTCAGCCAGTCACAACATGAGTATTAGTGTCATGTGTAGTGTGTATGTTGAGTAAGTGTCTTGTTACTTTGCAAAGTCAACGTCATTAGCGTAAAACTACTTGGAATTACACATAATAGACGCTATTTTACTAAACATCAACTTCAAAATATATTTTTTATTCGTAAAATATAGGAAATTTTTTTATTTCAAAATATGTGGATATCTATAATAGTAAAGTTAAATAAAAAAATAATGAGTTAAAAATTAAAAAATACTTTTGAATTTATTAAAGAAAAACATACGCTGGAGTCACAATTTCCCCTGCTTGGTCATCCGAAGGTTAAGAAAATACTCACCCCAAATAAGTTGAGAAAAACTTCTTGTAGATATTACTTCATATATTTTACATGTTGTAAGTTTTATTCGGAAGAGAACAAATTATATGAAGGCACTCATTTTTAAGTGGTTAACATATTGGAGAAAAACTAGTACTAACGAATTTATTTGATGGTTGCTAATTAAAATACATAGTTCGGGTTTTAGAAAATTAATTATTTGAAGTATTTTAGAGGAATAGGACAGGAGCTAATACAATTGAAGTGCTGAATTTAATTTTTGAATAGCGAATGGGGACTTAATTTGAAAGGAAAGTCTACAGAATGAAATAACTAAAACGAAAAGGCTTGGAACGAAAATTAACTTAAATGTCAAAAAAACAAAATGAAGAGAAAATCTATATATGAGAAGTAAAACAAAAAGGAAGACAATAAAAGAAATTATAGAAAGGAGATGGAACATTGTAACGTTATACTAATGTGAGATCTGGTCTATTGTGGGCAAATGTTTGTTCAGTGAGCACAGTTCGGTCAATAGTTTGTAATTGTTATTCTCATGCGTAATTTTAGGAACGTATTATGGGAGACGATCGTACTAGTTTGATAGCTATGTCTTGATGATGGATCTTTCCTACTGAGTCATGTCGTTCCTTGCATTCAGTTGCAGCAAATGCCTGACAGACCCAGTAAGATGTTGGATTGTTTCTTGGGCTTGAAATCGACATCTAGTCATGATGATATTATTAACAACAATAAATTTGTGTTGGATTAAATTCCTCAATTTAACCCCTTATCCGGGCAAGGTGTTCCCGGCGGACCCGAGACGCCAATTTTTTATCATAAACTGATAAAAAAAAATTTTATCGAATTTTATGCATCACTGAATTTGATTAGAAGTGTGTTTCCTTCAACATAGTCATGAGCTATTCAAAATATTCATTATCATTTTTGAAATTATTGCGTCGAAAAAATTTTGTCACGTAAAGGGGCAATACGGGCCTGTCGGGCCCTACTTGTATTTATACCTAAAGTCTAAATCTTTGTTACAGAAGTTAATCTGGCAGTCAGGTAATGGTTTTGTGGATTATGTAAAAGACTTTTATGATTCCGGAAATCCAATAATAAAGTCTAAACGTGCAACAAACAATTTAAACATCTCTTTGATGTGAACAGAGAGATGCTTACAATAGGTATTATATTTTCTAAATGAATTGTTAAAATTGATAATGATTGTTGGAATGTAATAGTATTTTTAGGTAGGTACCTATACATATTTTGAAATAAATAATGCATCTGCTATCAGTCGTTTGATACCGATGTTAGTGTCGACAACTGCTAAGCCAGTAAAATTGTATTGAATTACAGTGAAAGTAGATAGTGCGAATAAAATGTCCCGAAAACCATTATCAGCTGCAGGACTGCAAGATATTGCTAATAATTTATGGGATTCCGATGATGAAGAATCTCCTGAAGTATTTGGCATTGAAAGTGACTCTGAAATTGAAGGTCATCTTTCGGAAGCAAGTAAAGAGAATGATCAGCAAGTAGTATTGAGTGATATGAAGAAGAATGCGTAGCTACCAGTTCACAAATTTCAGAGTGTGTAATTTTTGAAACTAAGGATGGAACTAACTGGAAGAGTCAACCACAACCGACAGGACGTATGCGATCCTGCGACATAATAAAAAGCAAAGTGCACAAAGTAATGTTAGCTCCTGGTCAAAATGTGGATGATCCTGTTGATTCTTTTTGTTTGTTTGTGGACGAAAAAATTGTAAACGAAATAGTGAAGTATACAAATAAAGAAGCCGAAAAAGTCCTGGGGATAAAGAACTGTACATATTGCGACTCTACAGAGATATATGCCTTTATTGGACTCCTACTAACTGCAGGGCACCTGAGTGTTAATAATTATAATGTAGATATACTTTGTAGTAAGTTATATGGCCCTACTATATTTTCTCTTTTATTCTCTTTTCTCAGAAGGGTTTTCACAAAATAATAAAAGGCAACAACACAGTAATCTTTTTCCAGGGTATTCGTAAATACCAATCCCTCTTTTCAAATTAAATGGCCTATTAGATTTACAAAAGATTTTATTTATGGTAGGGGAGCCCAAGCGGGAATTTTTGCAATCACTCGAGAGCGTCAGATTAGCATATGGTGAGAAACCTGGTACCCTGAAGAGGTACTTCTACCATATATTGGCTCTTAAAACAGGGGAGTTCGTTAAGGGGGACCCGAAAAAAAATCGATCCTTAAAAATATTCGAAATTATCAGATTAAGATAAGGTAAGTTAAGTACATGCAAAAGAGTGTATATTTCAAAAATCTGACGATTTGAGCCGGGCGTAAGGAAATGGGTGAGTCCCAAAGTTTCACAAGAAAAAAGCGAATATTTCGCGAAATTATTGAGAGATTGAAAAGCTAAAAAATATGTGCTCAATATTTTTTAAAAATCTATCGAATGATACGAAACACGACTTCCCACTTAGAGGGTGGGGGGGTAAATTTAATATTTTAAATACGAATCCCGCGATATATCGCGAAATGAACATCAGATCGAAAAACTGTAAAATACACTTATTCAATATTTTTGAAAAATCTGTCGAATGACACCAAACACGACCCCCCATGGATTTATGGTGGGGGGTTACTTTAAAATCTTAAATAGGAACCCTTATTTTTTATTGCAGATTTGGATTCCTTACGTAAAAATAAGTAACTTTTATTCGAAACATTTTTTCGAATTATGGATAGATGTCGCTATAATCGGAAAAACGATTATTGGAAATGGAAAATTAAATTAAAAATGGCAAGCGCCCACTAAAATGGAAATCTTTACTCAACTTTTTTTGGTTTTAGAACCTACTCTTTACAACCCAATAGGTCCCCAAAGTGCTGGAGTGACTGCACATTTAGCATACTTTGCTCCCCTACCATTATTTATTAATTAAGTCTTCTTTAGCTCCAAATCTTTATTACTTGTAAATAAATATTTGTTCTACAAAAGTTTTTTTGCATTTCATTATTTTGTGCAAATCCTTCAGGTAGATCGCACCCTCGAGGTAGACGGCATAGGTACTATAGTAGCACCTTTTTTTAATCTAGAGAATTTAGATTTAACTTAAATAAAAAATCAAAAATGAATATTAGACATAATATATGGGTATATATGAATAGTACATTAAAGAACAGTGGTGGGCCCAACGGACCCGAGTTGCCCGGTTACGTAAGTAAAATGTGTTGCCCGGATAAGGGTTAAGGCAATACAAAATATACAGTTAAGTAATACAAAATATAATTTTTTACCTTTCATTATCTTTTATTATATTATCCTATTCATAGAAATTAATTTTTTTTTTTTTTATTAATGGCTTGGACATAGCCAATTAGCCAGACTATTTGTTTTTTTATGGTATTACAATAACAATTTTAAGTTAATATCTAAGCCTACTTATTATCTAAATTTACAGGGTGTTATAATATATTAATGGATACATTTTTCAATTTTTTGTGATAATTTTACAATTTTTAATTTTATTATCTAAGCTCATTTAAAATTTAAATTTACAGGACGTTACATATTCGTAAAGACATTTTAAAGTCTGCTTATTTTTTGGAAAAAGAATTTCGTTTAAATTGACAGGTAAAGTACAATTTAGATCAATTAACTTTTCATACATCACTTTAATATTTTGTCTGTACTGTCCACACTCCAATATGAGGTGCTGTAGATCTCCCATTCCACCACAGGCGCAATATGGGTTATCATTGATACCTATGCTGTGTTTGTATGCTGGGGTTAGTGCGTGATTTGACCTTATTCTGTTTATTGTTTTTATAAATAGCCTATTTGATTCTTGTTTAAACCATCTCTCATTGGGAATTAGTGGTTGGCAATTTCTAAAATTTATTCCCGTTGTACTTTGGTTATATACACGTTGCCAATTTTGTTTGCAATGGTTTTTACTGATATTATCTATATCGGTTACTGGTAGAAGTATGTTGTTTATGTTTCGTTTGGTTAAAGCGGCAGATTTAGCTAATTTGTCGACTTCTTCATTTCCAAATATTCCAGAATGTCCTCCAACCCAACAAATAATAATTTGAACTGCCCGAGGAAGTAATATCATAATATAGACTCTTAACTTCTATCTCAATGTGGTTTAGACTTTTTGTCGATTGGATAGAAGTGAGTTTCAACAAATATTCCAGAATGTCCTCTAACCCAACAAATAATAATTTGAACTGCCCGAGGAAGTAATATCATAATATAGACTCTTAACTTCTATCTCAATGTGGTTTAGACTTTTTGTCGATTGGATAGAAGTGAGTTTGTCCACAATACTTCTACAATCGGTGAAAATGATATAATTGTCCATACCAACAGAGGCTATATATTTTAGCGCAAGTAATAAAGCTGATAATTCGGCAGTATATATTGAAGCTTCATTAGGCAATCAGCATGATTCTTTGTATTCAGAATTCCCGTGATATATTGCACTTCCGGTTCTATTTTGAATTTTGGAGCCGTCAGTAAAAATATATTGAAACATAGGCCACTTGTCTTTAATTATTTTGTTGATAATACTGCCTGGAAGGTTTGAATCCATGTAATTTGTTTGTATTATCTTGGAAAATAGAGTTTCAGGAGGTTTAGTGTAAATTGGAGGTATTTTATTTTTGTACATTTGGTGTTCATACATTGTCAATTTCGTATAGCTTTCAACGTATATGGGGGTTTTTTTAGTACACCAATATTTGTGGCTTAAATCTAATATATTCAAGTTACGAATAGTTCTTAAGTAGTTGACGTTTTTTGAAATAGCTCTAGCTACAAACTTATCTGTACAAAACTGTCTACGTAGAGTAAGTGGTGGTTCCTTAGCTTCAATCTCAATAATAGTAATAGGAGTAGATTTTAAGTAACCGAGACCGAGTCTCAAACATTTATTCCTTTGGATTTCAACTTTATTAAGATATCCTGTTGACGCAGACCCATATAAATGACAACTATAGTCGAAAATTGGTCGAATCATTGAGCGATAGAATAGCAATGCAATATTCGGGTCAGCTCCCCAACCGGTTCTACAAAAAGCTCTAAGGATATTCATAGAATTTTCTGATTTCTTTATAATATAATGAATTTGATCCTTCCATAACAATTTACGATCCAAATACGTCCCAAGATATTTAACACAATTTTTTATCGGAAATTCTATTCTACCTAATTTGAAGGTGCCTTGAGGAATTTGGCGTTTTTTGGAGAAAAAACAAATTTCAGTCTTTGTCGTTGATATGGATAAACCTAGAGAATGGTAGATAGTCATTTTTTACACAATCTAATGTAAATTCAAGTTGACGTCTACAAATGTCTAGAGAAGAATGGGAGGTGTACAACACAACATCATCTGCAAATTGTAAAATATTAGAGTGTGGAAGTACTATGTGTTCTAAATCTATATTGTACAATGAAAAAAGAAGTGGACTTAAAATACTACCCTGTGGTATACCTATACTCGTTAACCTTGGTGGTAAAAGGTTCTCGTTTATTTTTAAGTAAGTCCATCTATTCTTGTACAAGGATACAATGAAATTTGAAATTTTAACCGGCATTCCAAGATCTACTAATTTTTTATAAAGAATATCTAAATTGATGTTATCAAACGCTGAAGTTACATCTATAAATGCTGCAGCTGTCGACGCCTGATTTGTAAAATTGACCTGTAAAGAAGAGACTAGGGAAGTGAGAGCATCTTGTGTAGACCTGGATTTTCGAAAGCCGTACTGAGATTTGGGAAGGATATCTTCGGACTCAAGCCAGTATTCAAGCCGATTTTTGATTAATCTCTCTAGAGTTTTTAGTATACAGGAACTTAAAGATATAGGTCTGTAAGATTCAACTTTGTTATCTGTCTTTCCTGGTTTTTTTATAGGTAATACAATATAGTCCTTCCATGCTTTGGGAATTAAATGTTTGTTTTGCCATATAGTGTTAAAAATTTGTAGTAATAATAGTTTGTATTCTGTAGGTAGAAAATATAGCATAGAATATGATATACAGTCCATCCCTGGAGATGAACTATTATTTTGCTTGAGTCCATGATTTAATTCCCATAATTCAAATGGTTTCTCTAGATTGAAGTTTTCTTTTGGTACGGTAACTGTAGCTTCATTTATTTGACTTGGAACCCAAGGAGGTGAAATCTTGAACTGGAACTCTTCTATCCATGCAGCTTCGGTATTTATCGGAAGTTGATTGGACTGCTTTCGGTTTTTGTAGCGATTTACTTTCTTCCAGACGTCGCTGATTGGAAATTAAAAATTAAACGAATAAATATTATTAAAATAATTGATAATGGAAAATTTGAAATAACCACTTTAAATCAATACATATATATTAGTTATCCATAATTTGTTAGTCATATCATATGGAAGTATGTAATTATTGTATGAGTTGGTTGTCAGTATTTCCGTAGAGCTTGAATACCATACGAATGTTATACATTCCACATAATTGTTATTATAGACCAGGGCGCATCTGTAAAAATATTAGTACATTTGGACGTTGTGGGGTGACTCAAATTTTTTTGCAGAAATTGCTTGAAAATGACCCAAATAATAATATTTGAGTTATCCTCCCTCTCAAAAAAGTCCGGAACATTGTTTAAATAATCAAAATGTCAAAAAATTATGGAAAAATTCGATTTTTTTCTTCGTTTTTTGATTATAACTTTAAAAGTATTCATTTCCGAGGAAAGTTATACTAACATAAAAGTTGCAAAATTAAATTTCCTATAATATAGGATTAGTTAAAAATTTTAAAAATAGTCACCCTTGTTGCAAAATAGAAATAATTGCGAAAAAACCATACAAAAACAAGTATTCGCATTTTACGTTTTTCAACCATTTATGATACACTTAGGACCTTCATCTTTCACTCAAAAAAACTTTATGATACAGTAACACAATACTGTAAATTTCATTAAGATCGGTTGAATAGATGTTGCAAAATAAATTTTGCAATCCAGCTTTCGTAAAAAAAATTCATTTTTTCAAAATATTACAGGACTGAAAATAAAGCAGATAGCAACTTGAATTTTTTTTTGCTTATAGAAGTGTACTGTATCTTTCATTTGCAATTTGCAAAACTAAAATCGATTGACTACCACGGCGTCAATAATTTTTTTAAATAAACAATAATTATTGATGCTACGCGCAGGACAGCGGATAGTTTGCTCTGATTGGGCATTCCAATGACCTTTGATAATGATTAATACATTTTAATTTTTATTACATTTCGATATAAATAAATAAATTTGTTTATGGCAAAATAAAAACACATACTCTATCCTTTGAAATAACACTTTTTTAGCAAAAACTTTCTTTGTTCATATATTTTAACTTAGAGAATAAAAGTTTATTATTTTTAAACATATGCAATTGTTTAAACAATATTTCACAAACAGTAATAAAATTAGTTTGATTTTTGTGGAATTAAAATATTAAAATACAACAAAATATAGAGTAAGAAAATAATATATTAGATAAAGACTGGAAGAAATTTTGGTGGAAATCAACTTGTGTGAATCGAACACTGCTGTCCTGCGCGTAGCACCAAAATTTAATGTTTATTTAAAAAAAATTCTGACGCCGTGGTAATTAATCAATTTTAATTTTGCAGATTGCAAATAAAAGGTACAGTACACTTCTATAAGCAAAAAAAATTCAACTTGCTGTCTGCTTTATTTTCGGTCCTGTAACATTTTGAAAAAATGAATTTTTTTTGCGAAAGCTGGATTGCAAAATTTATTTTGCAAAAAATATTGAACCGATCTTAATGAAATTTACAGTATTGTTTTACTGTATCATAAAGTTTTTTCTGCGTGAAATATAAAGGTCCTAAGTTTAGCATAAATGGTTGAAAAACGTAAAATGCGAATACTTGTTTATGTATGGTTTTTTCGCAATTATTGCTATTTTGCAACAAGGGTGACTATTTTTTAAATTTGTAGCTAATTTTGTATTGTAGGAAATTTAATTACGCAACTTTTATGTTAGTATAACTTTTCTCGGAAATGAACACTTTTAAAGTTATAATCAAAAAACCAAGAAAAAAATCGAATTTTTCCTTCATTTTTTGACATTTTGATTATTTAAACAATGTTCCGGGCCTTTTTGAGAGGGAGGATAACTCAAATATTCTTATTTGAGCTATATTCAAGCAATTTCTGCAAAAAATTTGAGTCACCTCTCAACGTCCATCTCAAAACAGATGCGCCCTGGACTATTAATGAGTTTGCTGAATCTACGTTATTCAAAGTATTCCATGAAAAATTTTCGTCAAGTAAATTTTAGGTAATTAGAGCAAAATTATTTTAAAAGCTTTTACGGAATAACATTTTGGGGAATTCGTTCTAAAATGCATTTCGAAATTCAAATTATGAAATAGTTAATTCGACGTTTATGAAACTTGATTATACGGATTCAAAAATAATACTGCTGTTCAGTAGATTTCAAAAACGTATTATTTAATTGTGGCTGTTATGTTTCTTTACATTTTTTGTAAATATACAGTATGGTGCAAATGAAAGGAATAAATTCGCTATTTAGTAAACCGGGACTTTAAGGAAAAATCCCGAAACAGGTTGATTTTTATTTTTAAATTACGATATTTTGGAATATATGGCATACTCTTGACGTCATTAATCTGGCCGTGATGACGTAATCTTTGATTTTTGAAATGAGAATTGGGGTCGTGTGCTAGCTCATTAAAAATGTTATTTAATGCTCTAGTCAGTAATATAAACATTTACATAATTATTTATACAGGATGTACAAAAAAAAATTTTTGAATTAAATTTGACAAAAAAAAAGAAGAATATATGTACATTATTCAGCACTAAAAAGTCGAAGGGGCCAATTTGGCCCCTGTTGCGATTTGAAGTGTAGTTTTTTTATTCGAGGCAATAATAATTTTATATTTTTTGACTTTTAATATTATGCTACAAAGCCTTATTTAACAAAAAAAAAAATTGTTTACTAAATTTTTTAAATGCTTTTTCTTACAAATTTACCATAGAAGTCTGAAGGGGCAAAATTGGCCCTGTGTAAGTTATTATTGTTTTCTCAGAAATTCGACGAGCCTTTCTTTCAAATTCCTGTCGGATGGGTAAAGTTATATTTATGTATGTTTGTTGTTTATTTATTATAAATATTTACCCCTAAGCTGGTACTGATCATTTACGCAATAAAGATACAATTGTTGGTGAACACATTGTTTTGCGGATAATGGAAAATCAACTGGGAAAATGCAAAAATGTTGCGATAGATAACTACTTCACTTTGTTGAAATTGGCCAAGGCATTGCAAAATGAATTAACATGTCTTTTGGGTATTTTGAATCACAACAGAAATGAAGACTTTCTAAGCATAATGTGTGAAAATAGAGAATTGTATATTAGCCTTAAATTCTATAGCGACAAAAAATATTACTGAATATCAATGAAAGAGTGATAAAAATGTGATTTTGTTGAGCTCGTTACATCAATCAGTGGATGTTGCTGTCTGTGGAAAAAAAACTTCGTGAAACAGTATATTTTTATAAACAAACCATATATGGGGTTGGTGTAGAGTGTAGAAGACCAAATGGCGCGTCTTTATACTACGAAAGTTGTTACAAGACAATGGTCAATGCGCATGTTTTATTATACTCTTGAGTTAAGAGCAATAAGTAATAAATGCATGGATTATTTATAAAGAAGTAGATGGACGTAGTCTCAGTCTTCGTAAGTTTAATGTTTGGCTGTGTGAAGAATTATGGGCTCCATACCTTGCCTCCCGAAATATGGTACCTATTACACCCAGCAACACCAGTTCTACCAACAATCAGCACTGTTTCTATCCAAAAACGAACAAAATGTCACTTGAAAATATTTTCAAGTAAATCAAATTCAAAATAAAGAAAATCATACTTCCAATCAGTGCCACGGCTGTGACAAGGCAATGTGTGGTAAATTTCAAAAACTGCAAACTGTATGGTTTTTCAAATATTTTTAATAGGCAGCGAACGTGTTAAATAATTAAACTAAAAAATCAAATCAGATTCTATCGTCTAGAGTTGATATAATTTCTTTAAACTGAATTTTTATTGATTTAAGAACTTTGGGGCCAAATTGAACCCTTCAGGCTTTCTAGGTAGGTATGCTACTGGTGTTAATTCAAAATACATTTTACTGCTGACAAAAATCAGAAAAAATTTTATTTCACAAATAAACATTGCTTTTCGCTTAAATTAAATGTTCAAACTTCCAAGTGGAAGGTGGCTGGCAGGAACTGGCTTGAGCATTTTGTTTAATTGAAAAGCAATGTATATTTGTGAAATAAACATGTTACCTGATTTGAAAGAGCAGTAAAATATATTTTAAATTAAGTAAATTACAAACATTCTTCTTTTTTTTTCAAATAATTTAATTAAAAAAATTTTTTGGACACCTTGTATAAATAATTATGTAAAGGTTTATATTACTGAATAGAGAATTGAATTACCTTTCAAATGAGCTAGTACACGACCCCTATTCTTATTTAAAAAAATTATCAATTTCGTCATCACGCCAATACGGATGACGTCACTAGTATTACATATATGCCAAAATATCATAATTTAGAAATAAAAATCGACCTATTTCGGGATTTTTTCTTAAAGTTGCCGCTTTACGAAATAACGAATTTATTCCTTTCATTTGCACCATACTGTATACATTATGATCGGTTTAGAACGTCTTGCGGCGTTTTCCGATTTTCTTTCTATTTTGCCACAGGTCATCCCTGAGGTCGCCCGCTCATCGCTTTCCGGATGCCGTTGGTCTTAACTTTCAGTCTCCCTCGATTTCGATGTTCAGGAGGTTGCCATTCCAGACATATTTTTGGATGTCTCTCGTCATTCATTCTACTCACATGTCCATACCATACCCGATCAGTTGTCTTCTCTCTATATCTTTCATGATTGTTTCTTGTATTTCCATTCAATTTTAATATCTTCGTTTCTGAAATATATGTTCTCTTTTGGATATACTTAATGACCTTCTGATTGCATCGATTTCCACTACTTCAATTTTGTTTTTGTTTTTTTAAGTTATACTTCTTTAGGCACGAGGGTGAATTTTTACATTCCCTGGCGCATGCGCACACCGACAGTATGGTATTAGTCGCTACATCTTTTAAGTTATATAGTGCAAATAAGGTGTGCGTGAAAAGAATATGTTATTAGTGTTTTTAGTAAATATATATATTATAATTTTTATGTCTGTGGATTTGTCTTCCTCCTTATAAGTATTATTGAAAATGTTTATTTTCAATTAATGTATCTGTCACCGTGATTGTAATGATGTCCGAGAAATGATCGACTGAATACAAAAGCGGTGGTACCTGATCGGTAGAGCATTCGCCTAGGGATCGAGAGGTCCCCTGTTCAAATCCTGACAAAGTCATATCTTTTTTTTTAATTTTTGGTATTCTTTTTGTTCTTTCTAAAATTAGTTTAATATTTAAATATATATATAGTGACTGTACACCCCGATATGGGGCTAAGTCGCGTAAGCTTTCTAGATCCTATTTCTTAGGAGGATCAGTCCCTTTTGCTTATGTTATCTTCTTAACGATTTCTCTCCATTTTTTCCTATCTCTAGTTTTTCCCCGCCATTCTCTGACTCCTGCGTTTTTTAAGTCTTCTTCAACTTCTTGCAACCACTTTGATCTTGGTCTTCCTCTTTTCTTTCTTCCTCCTGGATTCCATTCTATCATAGCATATGTCACTGCTTCATCTCCTGCCCGCCAGATGTGACCTAACCATCTAACTCTGCATTGCTTTATTTTGGTCACGATATCTTTTTTTAGTACTTTCTTAATCTCTGCATTTGTTCGGCTTCGATATTCATTTTGCTCTGTTCTGATTGGTCCCAGTATGGTTCTCATGATCTTTCTCTCCACTATTCTTAAGTTTTCTTCATCTTTTTTAGTCATCGTCATTGTTTCTGCTGCGTATAATAATATTGGTCTAATTATGGTGTTATACATTCTCATCTTGGTTTTAATAGACAGTATTTTGCTTTTAAGTAGTGTTTTATTTGCAAAATAAGCTTTATTCGCTGCCAATATTTTTTCTTTTATTTCTGGTATTCTTTCACCCGTTTTGCTTATTGTCACTCCTAGGTATTTGAAATGTTCTACATCTTCAAACTCTGAATTTCCTATTTTGGTTTTTCCTTTTATTGCTGGTTTCCCTAGTCTTAATATTTTCGTCTTTTCTTCATTTAATGTGAGTCCCATTGTCTCCCCTTTCTCTTTTATTTCTTCTAGCATTTATTTCATTATGTTTCTATTTTTTGCAATAATAACAATGTCGTCTGCATATGCGATTATTTGTCCACCCCTTGTTCTTAGGTTTCCTTTGTTTATATTTCGTAGTACATATTCTAAAGCTAGATTAAACAGTGTCGTGGATAAGGCATCCCCTTGTTTCACTCCTTTATTTATAATGAATTCATCTGTCTCGCCTCTTTGCGTCTTTATGCTAATTTTGGTAGTTCTCATTGTCATATTTATTAATTTTCTGAGTTTATGTGGGATTTTTAATTTTTCCAGGGCAATCATTAGTTGTTTTCTCTTAATGGAATCAAATGCCTGTTTGAAATCGATGAATAGCATTTCTAATTGCAGTTTGTATTCATTTGCTTTTTCCATTATTTGTTTTATTGTGTGTATAGCATCTATTGTTGATCTTCCTTCTGTGAATCCACATTGGTACTGTCCCACTCTCTTCTTCGTGATCTTTGACAATCTTTTTCTTATTATCGAAGTCAATATTTTATATGTTGTGCTTAGTAGTGTTATTCCTCTATAATTTTCACAAATTTGTTGGACTCCCTTTTTATGTATTGTTATTACCTGCCCTATCTCCCAGTCCTCTGGCATCTTCTCTTCCTTCCATATATTTTTCAATAGTGATAGTATTTTTTCCTTCAGTTCCTTTCCTCCATATTTTATAAGTTCCATGTTAATTTCGTCTTTTCCTGGAGCTTTTCCATTTTTGCTCTTCTGTATTACTTCCTCGAGTTCATCTATTGTTGGCTCTTTTGAGACTGCAATGTGTATTTCGTCTGCATCTTCGTCCACCGTTTCCTCTTCGTGCATTTCTTCTCCAGTGTATTCCTCCGTCAAGAGTTCTCTGTAGTGATCTGCCCATACCTGCCTATATTCAGTGTCTTCTACAATGACTATTCCCTCTTTATTTTTTATTCCGTTTGTTTTACCTTTGTATTTTTTGGTTTGTTCTTTAATATTTTTATAGAAATGTTTCGTGTTTCTATTTGTTCTTTCCTGTTCTATTTCTTGCATCTTTTCATCTGCCCATCTTCTTTTATTTTGTCTTATAATTTTCTTAGCGTCCTTTCTTAATTTTTCATAACTTTCTCTGTCTTCCTCTTTATCCGTTCTCAGCCATTTAATTCTTGCTTGCACCTTTTGTGCTGTTAGTTCTTTACATTCGTTTTTATACCATTCGTTTTTTGTTTTCTTCTGGTGTTTGCCTACCTGCTTTTTTGCAGCTTCTTCTATTGACTTTTTGATCATGTCCCATTCTGATTTGATGTCCTCTGCTTTATATTTCTCTCTTATTTGCACTGTTACTTCTTCTTCATATTTTTTTCTAATATCTGCATTCTGCAATTTATTGACATTCCATTTTTTCTGTTGATTTTTCTGTTTAGTTTGGATTTTAACTTTTTGTCTTATGGTGGCTGCGACCATATAGTGGTCTGAATCCGCACACGCACCTCTGAAAGTTCTCACGTCCTTCATTGAAGATTGTTTTCTTTTGTTTATTAGTATGTGATCAATTTGGCTATACGTTTTCTGATCAGGTGACCTCCAGGTTACTTTATGCATTTTAGGGTGTTCAAATTTTGTTGAGCTTATTATCATGTTTGTCCTTGTTGCTAGGTTACATAGTCTTAGACCATTATCATTAGTGTTTTTGTGTACGGTGTGTTTTCCTGCAATTTGCTGTAAAAAATCTTCTTTTCCAATCTGGGCATTGAGGTCTCCTAGTATAATTATAACATCTTCTTTGGGTATTTTTTCCATCTCTTCTTCTATCTTATCATAAAAATTGTCTTTATCGTCTGTGTTGCTTGTTTCTGTAGGTGCGTATAGGTTTAATAGTGATATATTGAATGGTTTATTATTTATTCTTACATACGCAATTCTTTCACATATCGGTTTAAAGTTTATGACTTTTTCTCTTAGCTGTCCTAGAATCATGAATCCCACTCCTTTTTGTCCTTGCTTCTTTCCTCCTGAGTATAATAGTGTAAAGTCTTGTTTATCAATCTGTCCTTGTCCCTCCCACCGTATCTCTTGCAGTGCTGCAATATCTATTTTATACTTTGCTAGTTCTTTGCTTATTTCTAGCATTTTTCCTGGTGCCAACATCGTTCTTATATTCCATGTGCTTATTTTCAGTTCTTTATGTTTTTTATTTTTTTGTTTTCGTCTTGTATTTTTGTTTCCTTGTCTGCTCTTATTTATTTCTTTTTTGTGATACATCAATTTATCTGCACTCATTTCCTTTTTATTTGCCTCGTCCGTCGCCAAATAAGTATTGTCTTGTATTCTCTCATCAGTTGCTAGTTTTTTGAAACGTTTTGAAAAACCTCATCCAACTGATTCTTGTTCTTATTCCATTTCCTCTCCCGTCCATCTATTATCAATTTGTTGTGCTTAATTTGGACGCGTTTTCCTTTCTTTATTTCATCATTTGCTATTTTGACTATTTCTTTTTGTATTTGTAATTCCTCTTTCGTTAAATCATTGTTTATATATATTCTTTCTTCTTTTACTTCTTTAAGTTTTCTTTTATTTTCCATTACTTTTATTTTTTCCTCTTTGTTTGGCAATCTGACTAAACATGTTTTGTTTCCTAATTTCACAGCTTCTTCTATCTTTATATTAATATCTAGTTCTTTTTTCATAAAGTTCTCCATTGTTTCTTTTAGTAATCTTCTATCTCCCGTATCTATTGTCATTCCCTGTACTATAACATTATTTTCTTTTCTTGCTCTATCGAGTCTTTCAAGGCGCACTTTTACATCTTCCAGTTCCTTTTTCATGTGTTCATTTTCTCTTCGCACTTCACCATTCTCTTGTCTTAATTCTTCTAATTCAATTCGGAGTTCCCTCATTTCTTCTCTGTATTGCCTTTGCTCCTCTTTAATTTCTTTTACGTGAATTTTCAGATCTTGTGTCTCTTTCGTTAAGTTTGCCATCATATTTAATATTTGGTCTAGTTTGTCTTCCTCTGTGTTCCTTTTATCTGGGGTTCTTGATACTTTTTTGCTTTTCGAAAAAGACTGCTCTTCATTTTCTCTATATCTTTTCCGATTATCGTCGGATGTGTAATCGTCGGGGTTCATTTTTTTACCGAAATTGCTCGCGATAAAATCACCCTCCCCACCTATCGCGCCAGAGGAAGATGATTTTCTCAAGCAATATGTTTCTCTTTCGAATGTGTTACCCCTAAATTGAATTAAATTAAATTAAATTATTTTACGTTATTTTGGAGCAGTTCGATTCAACAGTTCCCACCTTTAACTTTCAAAATTCCAGTTTCTGGAGCTTGTAATCAACGTTCTAATGATCTACTTTTTTGGCTTGATGTTGAATTAAATTGTATTTGTTGTTTTAAGTTTATGTATTGTATTTAATATTATTGTACTTACAGTCTGTTTCAAAAGTTTATTTCTATAACTTCACTTAACACTAATCGTCTTTGACACACTGTAACTAAAATCACTTTAGAAACTATTTCTTATTCGCCAAAAAATTGAATTTTTAGAGAGCCTGATTTTTCACGTGTTGATCTGCCCACACTAGAGATGGGAATCTCTAGTATAAATAATTATGTAAAGGTTTATATTACTGAATAGAGAATTGAATTACCTTTCAAATGAGCTAGTACACGACCCCTATTCTTATTTAAAAAAATTATCAATTTCGTCATCACGCCAATACGGATGACGTCACTAGTATTACATATATGCCAAAATATCATAATTTAGAAATAAAAATCGACCTATTTCGGGATTTTTTCTTAAAGTTGCCGCTTTACGAAATAACGAATTTATTCCTTTCATTTGCACCATACTGTATACATTATGATCGGTTTAGAACGTCTTGCGGCGTTTTCCGATTTTCTTTCTATTTTGCCACAGGTCATCCCTGAGGTCGCCCGCTCATCGCTTTCCGGATGCCGTTGGTCTTAACTTTCAGTCTCCCTCGATTTCGATGTTCAGGAGGTTGCCATTCCAGACATATTTTTGGAAGTCTCTCGTCATTCATTCTACTCACATGTCCATACCATACCCGATCAGTTGTCTTCTCTCTATATCTTTCATGATTGTTTCTTGTATTTCCATTCAATTTTAATATCTTCGTTTCTGAAATATATGTTCTCTTTTGGATATACTTAATGACCTTCTGATTGCATCGATTTCCACTACTTCAATTTTGTTTTTGTTTTTTTAAGTTATACTTCTTTAGGCACGAGGGTGAATTTTTACATTCCCTGGCGCATGCGCACACCGACAGTATGGTATTAGTCGCTACATCTTTTAAGTTATATAGTGCAAATAAGGTGTGCGTGAAAAGAATATGTTATTAGTTTTTTTAGTAAATATATATATTATAATTTTTATGTCTGTGGATTTGTCTTCCTCCTTATAAGTATTATTGAAAATGTTTATTTTCAATTAATGTATCTGTCACCGTGATTGTAATGATGTCCGAGAAATGATCGACTGAATACAAAAGCGGTGGTACCTGATCGGTAGAGCATTCGCCTAGGGATCGAGAGGTCCCCTGTTCAAATCCTGACAAAGTCATATATCTTTTTTTTTAATTTTTGGTATTCTTTTTGTTCTTTCTAAAATTAGTTTAATATTTAAATACAATACAAAAAACTGTTTAAAGTAGATAGGTATATTGATTTCATTGAAATCATAATATTAAGTTAGATTATATTATAATTGAAGTACAGAGTCTAATAGAAGTACAAAAACTTCTTACAAGAGTACACGTACTTCTTACAAGTACAAGAACTTACGTGCGTACAAAGTACACACACATTTTTTTTTCTGTAAGCCTCTAAGTTTCTGCATCATATAATAGACTGCTCTTGATCCTAGTCTCGTAGATATTAAATTTTCTCTTTTTCGATATTTAAGTTTTCAAAAGAATATTGTTACGACATCGGATTGCTCTCTTTGCTTGTATAATTCTAGAAGTAATTTCTTTGTCTTCAGTTCCAATTTTATCAAATACTCCTCTAATTTATAATCTTGGCAGGCTTTTATTTTTTGGTTTTTTTCCACGGTAAGGTGAATATCGTTCTCTTCTGAACCAACACATAAATACTTTGTTTTATCGATATTGACGTCCAATCCCCATCTTGAATAATATTCCTCGACCAACTTACGCATCATAATATGCTATTATATGTATTCCCTGTCGTTTGCTATTACGACCTGGTCGTCCGCGAACTGGACCGTGTAGAGGCATGTGTTGTTTATCTGGAATATATTTCGTTATCATTAAATGCATTTGATAGTGAGTTACAGATGTGAATCTTGGCTACTGAGTCAAACATCTGTAAACGCCATGGAAATGTTTGAAAGAAAGATAATGAGGCAAATACTAGACCTTATAGAAGAGAACAGCAGGGGCAGGTTTCTATTAAATACAGTAATTCGGGTAAACTTGCCTATCATATGATCGAGAAAGTGATGAGAAAATACTGTAGATTAAGACACAAGAAATCTCATTTGCAGTCTATGTTCGAAAATAATGGCTACATACCCTAACGAATGAAGAGAATTGCTGAGGAAGGCTAGGCTAGAATTGGCCTATGGAGCTAAAGGATGGATGAAATAATATAAACTCATTTATTCAATTAAAAGTTGAAAATTTAGGGCCTTATCATTGGGAATATTCAACTTTAAAACTCGCTAAGTGAAAACATGTGTAAAACCGAGGAAATATCAAATTTCCAATTGCATTAATTGTCGATGGTACTCGATTTTGTCTAGGATAGAGAGTAGTGGACGTGAGTAGGCTCCGTTATTACTAACAGTGGAGGATGCGAAGACGAGATCCGTCGGCGCATCATAATGGCCAGATCGGCAACAGCCAAACTCAAAAAAATATGAAAGAATACTGACATTACAAAAAACACAGCCTTGTTCGAGCGTTAATATTTCCTATCGCCACCTACGCTTCAGAGACTTGTACTATCAAAATAGCAGATTCAAAACGTATAATGGCATTTGAAGTGTGGGTCTACCGGAGAATGTTGCGCATACCATGGACCGCACATCGCACAAATAATTCAATATTAGCTGAACTTAACATAAAAACTAGACTCAGCACAACTATCAACCAAAATATACTGAGATATTTTGGACGTATAACTAAAAGAAAAGGCATGGAACGAATGATAGTTGAAGGCAACGCAGAGGGCAAAAGATCCAGAGGAAGATCTCCATTACGATGGTCGGATCAAATAAAGGACATGACTGGTTACTCGTTCTCCGAAGCAAAACAACACGCACATGAGAAAGAGAATTGGACAGAAATAGTGTCAAACGACTTATAGGACGCCACTACATCCTTAGGAAGGAGAAAAGATAGATGAGGGAGTGGACGTGAATCTTGGGTATTGACTCAAAAACTGTAAATAGCATGAACATATTTGAAAGAAAGGGCAAAACTAGACCCTATAGATGAGAACAACAGGTGCAGGTTGCTGTTAAATGCAAGAATTCAGGTAAAGAGACCTATTAGAAGATTGATACATACAAATGGACAACATCGTCGGATCAACAATTAAAATCTTGGAAAAGATTTTAGCGAATATTTTGTAAAATTTCATTTCTCTTCTTTCAGTAACCTGTCCGATTATTGAACGTTGGCGATCATATTGGCAATAATAACTTATCTAGTTTGTCTACAGCAGCTCCAATCAGACTAGAGGAGATTCGTGAATGGACTCAGATATCAAATTCAGGACAGTTATTCCATATTGCAGAAGATCGAGAAGCCTTCGCAATGGTGATCGTCAACGTCGGATAGTTCTGATATGGCAAGTGATGGAAAAGAATAGTAAAAAATAGAATCTAAAGAAAAGAAAATAATATACACACTTGCCTCACTCCACGTCGTATTTCCACTGATTCGATCCAATTCTGACCAATTCTTATATATGCATATTGATACAAATACAAATTTTTGAAAAATGGGACAAAATGTAACAAAGCTATTATAGTATGGTATAGCTAGACCCAAATCCAGACATCCAAAGTGAAAGTTATCCTTTAACACCAAATTGTTCTATATGGTCCACATAATGTTCAGAAAAAAGTCACACCATTTTGAGCGCCGGGTTTGGTGGGGAGAGGGGGGAGAAATCTGCAAATTCGTGGTTTTTTAAGTTTTTCGTCAATATTTCTAAAACTAAGCGGTTTAGCATGAACAACCTTCTACACAAAATTGTTCTACATTAAATTTGAAATAAAAAAGGCCCTATGCATATCCCTTCTAAAATGAACGGTTTCAAAGTTACGGAGGTAGTATAGTATAATTGGTCCAAAAAAGGCCTAACCCAGACATCCAAAGTAAAAGTTTTCATTCAACACCAAATTGTTCTATATGGTCTACATATTGTTCAGTAAAAAGTTACACCATTTTGAGCGTCTGGTTTGGGGGAGAGATGGGGGAGAAATCGGTAAACTAGAAGTTTGTTTTAAGTTTTTCGTCAATATTTTTAAAATTATGCTTTAGCGTAAGGAATGTTCTATAGAAAAATGTTCTACATTAAATTTAAAACAAAAAAGGTTCTATACATAATTGTTAGAAAATCAACGGTTCCAGAGTTATGGAGGGTGAAAGGTGGAGGTTTTCGATACTTTTTATATTTACCGATTTCTCCCTCCTCTCCCCCCCAAACCCGACACTCAAAATGGTGTGACTTATTTCTGAACATTATTTATTTATTTATTTATTTATTTATTAACCATACAGACTAAATGTCATTACATGGCTAAAAAAAATATACATTTACAATTCTATAGTTTTAATAGATGACTTTCTAAGTTATATAAAAATTATACAAATTATCTCATTATCACTTCCAGCATTGTAGAAGCTTGAATATTTTTTACATAGAGGTGTTTAAAATTTGACTTAGTATCAATTTATAAAACTTTGTCCGATTCAAGGACCAATCTACATCAATTAAACTGTTAAAATTGTTTAATAACTTAAGTGCATTGGCAAGGGGAGATCTTGTTGCAACAAGATTGTGAGGTATATTGAACATTAATGAAGATCGTGTCCGACGAGGAGCAATATTGAATGGAATGAGTGAAAGTAAATATGGGCTGTTAATCTTATTGTTAATTATATTGTATATAAACATAATTACCATTAAGTCCCTTCTTTGTCCTAGAGACAATATTTTAAACTCGTTTCTTAAGTGAGCCGACCTAACAGAATTATAATCAGGGCATTTTTTGTGTTTTTTAAAATACAAATACCGAAGAACTTTATTTTGTACCTTTTCTAATTCTTTAAGCGTTGACATATACTCACAAAACCATATTACGCTTGCAAATTCCAATTTAGGTCGCACTAAAGTAAAATAGAGAAATTTTATTGTATTTATATTTGTAAATGCCATTGTCTGTCTTCTAATAAATCCAAACAATTTGTTTGCCGCTGAGATCGACTGATTTATATGTTTCCCAAACGAAAAAACTTGATTGTATGTTACTCCCAAGTCTTTTACTTCAGTAACCCTAGCCAATCTCTCACCTCCCATCTCATAATCAAAAATAACTGGTTCCTGTAACCGAGTTATCGTCATAACTTTGCATTTATTAATATTAAACTCTAACTTATTAACTATACTCCATTCGTAAATACTATCAATGTCTCTCTGTAACTTAATACAATCACGTACTGACTGAATAATTTTGTACATTTTTAAATCATCTGCAAATAAAAGACACTCAGTATATTTACAAATAGAAGGAAGGTCGTTAATGAATATAATAAAGAGAAGAGGTCCTAAATTTGAACCCTGAGGAACTCCGGAATTGGCGTAAAACTTTCCTGATACATTACCTTTGTGTCGAACTATAAAACGTCTGTTTTCCAGATAACTTTTGATGAGTTTAATAAAATTATTAGACAAGCCATAAGTACTTAACTTTTTTAGTAACACATCATGATTAACGCGGTCAAAAGCTTTTCTAAAATCCGTGTATATCGTATCAAGTTGCAATTTAGTGCTTAATGTGTCAGCAACCTGATTTGCAAAAATAAATAAATTTGTATTTACTGACTTGTTTAGCACAAAACCGTGCTGTTGAGACATTATGTACTTTTCTATATATGAATATAACTTGTTATGTATAATTTGTTCAAAAAGTTTAGCGGGAGCACACATTATTGCTATAGGTCTGTAGTTTTCAATGTTTTGTAATGTTCCAGATTTATGTATTGGTGTAGTAACTGCAGCTTTCCAAATTGTAGGAAAGACTTTAGAATTAACTATGCTATTAAAAATATGTACCATCGGTTCAATCAATCACTCACTACAACCTTTTAATATATAAGGTGGAATACCGTCAGTACCCGCAGCTTTCTTTGGCTTTAATTTTTTTACAGCTTCTTTAAAATCATTGTAATCTATTGATTCAATTGCGAAAAAATCATTATGCAAGTAAGAACTATTACCAAAATCTAAATTATAAGTCGCTTTATCTGAGTTGTATGTAGATGCAAAAAACTTAGCAAATACTTCAGCTGTATTTTCACCATCAACATTCTGACCTAAGTAAACAAAATTTCCAGCATGAGTACAATTGGATTTTTTGTTTTTAATATAGTTCCAAAAATAATTTATATTACCCTCCACATTTTGTTGCACTTCTTTTAAATATTTATTCTCTTCTATTTTTATTAAGTATTTTAATGCACGTCTGCTTTCCTTGTATTTTTCTAAATAGTAATTTGAGATGTTCTGTAATTTTCTGAATTTATTTTTATTTTTAATTAAATCTTTTATTTCTTGTGTATACCAACTAGGAAATAATTTGGAATTATTGAATGTTTTAAATTTTGGTACACAATTCTGTATAATTTTATTCCATATTTCATAAACAGTTTCTAAAGCTAAGTCTACATTTGTTTCATTTTTTACTGCGTCCCAATTTGTATTTCGGACATTATTAACCAAAAGTTCAAAATTTGCTTTTTTAAAATTATATTCATTGGACAAATTTACTTCAAATTTTTGCTTATTACTTTTATTGTAGACTATATTAAAATTAAGAGTAGGGTGATAATGATCTTCCTTCACAAATGGCGTTAAGTCTTGTGTTACTACATATTTTGATGAATGATTTTCAGAGCATATTATCAAGTCAAGTGTTTTACCTTGAAAATTTGTAATGTTATTAAAAAGCTTAAATGAATTAAAATCTAAAAATGATTGCAAAATATTTAATTTAGTATTAGAAACATTGATCTCACTCACGTAACCTTTAATTTCTGGTATATTAAAATCACCAAATATATACGTCTTTTCAATATCAACAATGTTATCTTGGAAGTACGGTCCTGACAATGATAATATACATCACGTTGTAAACCGCTGCGATATTTATCAGTTTTTAAATGATAAAAACACAGTTTAAAATTATTTTGTTAGTTCCTCCCCATTGTTATAGTGGAAACACCATGTAAACCCCGCAAACCTGACGTGAGTACCAAAAACCACATCTATTATATTTATATTAATAATAATATAACCTATAAAATATCCAAGAAATATAAATAGGACCAGTTTTGGGCCAAGATCCACACCAGTTTTTGAACCGGCGACAGGGCCGGCCTTGCAACGTCTCCAAAATTAATCAAACATGACTTTGAATAACACCATGAACACTACACAAACTACATCTCACATCTCATATTCCAGTGTTGTTAACACGTTTAAACAACCAACAAAAGACGAAGCCATAGTTCTTTCTAGTATTGAAGGAACCAAAGTTCAAGAGTACATCATAGCCGTCGGTTCAATAGTTGGTCCACGTAACGTATCTTTCGCTTCCAGAATAGCCAATAATAGAATATGTATATATCTCTCTTCTAAAAATATGGTTGATTCATTGCTGCATTCCCACAAATACGTCAATATAAAAGAAATTCAAGTAGAAATAAGAAGACTTATCACTCCAGCTCAAAGACTGATAATATCAAACGCTGGTCCTTCTGTTCCAACCACGTTAATTGAACAAGAACTACGTAAAATGGGTATAAGCGCCGTCTCTAAAATGACTTTTCTTAGGGTAGGAATGCCTGAAAGCGAATACAGCCATGTCTTGAGTTTTAGAAGGCAAACATTTATCACACCTTTAGAAAATATGTCCATTCCCGATTCTTTCATGATCTCTCATGATAATACCACTTACAGACTATACCTTTCTATAGAAGGATTCAACTGTTCAAAATGCAAGACTATTGGTCACCAGGAAACAGAATGTCCTGACAATGCTAATACAATCACTTCTAATGCAACCACTTCTAATACAACCAATCTTGACTCAACCAATTCTAATCCACCCACTTCTAATACAACAAATCCTGACCCAACCAATTCTAATCCAACCACTTCTAAAGCTCTTCCAGAAACCTCCCAAAACACACAATATATAACAAATCTACCTTATAACCAAACAGAACAAAAACCTTCTGAAAAAGCCTTAATATCCACCTCTAACGATCACCCAGCATCTTCCCAAAACATATTAGATCAGATCCCAGACGTACAGGTCTCTAATAACCAATTAGAATCTACCTTAGAAACTGACGACATGTCAAGACCTACAAATAATACAAATGAAACAAACACTTTAAAAATAACAACATCATCAACTTCCAACAAGATCAGCAATCTTACTCCATTAGAAATAACACAACCTAAAATTATTCCAAACGTCACAAAACATCCAAAAAGGCTCATCTCATCGTCTCCAGAAATCAACGAAAATACCACACAGACCGATTCTCATATCTTCACTTCTCCAGTAACAAGGAAATCAAAGAAAAAAACAAAAACGTCTAAAAGAAATTCTCGAGATGAACTTTTACTTTCCCTAGAGACAATTAAAGACAAAATCGCAAACAGATCACCACCATTTGTCCTTAACTTCGACGAAATATGTGACTTTCTCGAAAACACATTAAACGCAAAACATCCCGAAATAACCTCAAAAAACTATTCGAACGAAACAGCCGAATTAATTCAGATCCTTAATTTTGTTCACGCTTATACCCACAATTCAAAATTAAAAAATAATATAACTCGATTAAGAAAGAAACTAAGCCCCAATAATTTCTCTTCCACAGAAGAGACCGATGAAACACATTCTCAGTCAGAACTCGAAAATGTCTAATCTAACCCCTATATATTACAGTGGAATATCAATGGGTTCTACACCCATTTAGAACAATTAAAACTTCTAATAAACGAAACATGCCCTAAGATCTTATGTCTTCAAGAAACCCATTTTAAGCAATACAATATTAATCTTCAAAACTACCAATGTTTTCCAAAAAATAGAATAGCACAACAGGCAAGTGGCGGAGTAGCCATCCTTGTAAGAACAGACCTAGAAGCTAAGCCAATCACATTAAGAGTGTCCTCAATTTCAAAAAGAAAGAAGATCCCATAGAATCACAGACGATGACCTCAAGACAATCCTCACCAAAAAAGTTTCATCAGTGTTAACATATTTAAAAGACATCAAATTGTATAATATTAAATTAAATTGTATTATATATTTAATGTAATACTTTGTATTGTCATATCCACTAATAACCCTGCGCGGTTGATGTGGTTTTGTGTTTTAAATAAAAAAAAAAAATGTTATCTTGAAGGAAATTTACTAGTTGTTCATATATATTATCAGAGCTGTTTGGGGGTACATATAAAGCAAAAATTGTATGTTTTTCATTACCTGCTAATTTAATATGAATCGCTATTGCCTCAAATTTTGTACAATGTTTGAAAATTTGTGCAATTTTATACTCCTTTCTTACTGCCACAAGAACTCCCCCTCTTCTAGTTTTTCCAGTGAATTCTAAATCCCTATCTGCCCGTATTAAATTATACATACTTGTATCAACAATTTCACCATCCCTAACCCCATCTTGAATCCATGTCTCTACTGCAATTATAATATCGAATTCCAAGGTTTGTGAACCCCTATAAAAATCATGTGTTTTTGTATTCAAACCCCTACAATTCTGGTAATAAACATTCAGGTTGTTTGTTATGTCTTATAGCTATTATTGCAGTAAGCCCAGATACTGTAAATAGTATTTTAATACAATGTTATTAAAGTAGAAAATATAGCGCCATCATACATATTATCGCTGGAAAAAGGATAACTCATTTTTGTGAGCAGATACTATAATACAACTGTCAATTACTTAATACGGAAGAACATAGATCTGAAACCTCTAAACCACATACCATACATGAGTACCTCTTGACAGATTTGCGAACATATTGTGAAAAGTAATTTATATTTGATTTTTCTTGCAGCAAAATAGTCAGTAAAGTAATAAAACTGTAACGTTAATATTGACAGATTGTTATACAAAAAGAAAATATAAACATGTAAAAAAGCCCAGCCCAAAAATTTCAGACCTATACACATATAAGCAATGGCTAAATATATTTAAAATATGTAGAAGTAGCTTCAATAATTTATCAGTATAGTACATTTTAAACAAGATTACATTTTTTGGAAAATACGTCTGATGTATTTACGTACTGAAACCAGTTAACTTACATTTATCCATTAAAACCTGTAACCTCTATGTAACAAAAAAAAAAAACAAGAACTCATTGATGTATTCATGTACCGAATAAAAACTAGACCTGCTAATTAAATTAAACTATTTTAAGTTGGATTCATTTGAACTTATATTCGTAACAAATAAAATTTCAAATGAAAACTTATCCTCATTAAAATAGTCAAACATGTAAACAAAAGATAAGAATAAGTTTAAAAATTTCATATCAATATAATGTATCTAATGTTTTTCGTACCTAATTAAGAAGCTCATTCTCGTTCTGAATGGTTCTGACACCGTTGCCAGTATTGACATAAATCTTTCCGTTCATTGACCACGCACTTTTAACACCATATTTTTTCTTAGCAGCTAAGAGAAGTTTAAACCGAACTTGAGTAAAGTCTTCATTCAGAAATATTCCCGTATTTATAAGCTTGTTTCTGGATTTATATACTTCATTCCGCTTCAGGTTGGTTACAAATTCAACGATGATACTCCTAGGTTTCTGCTCATCTTCAATCTTGCCCACCCTAAATATTCTATTTACTTCCACTAGTGAACATTTAATTTTCATTTGGTCATTAATTAATGTCAAAACTTTGCTTATCACATTCTCAGATTATGTGGACCATATAGAACAATTTGGTGTTGGAGGATATCTTTCACTTTGGATGTCTGGGTTTTTGGTATACTTATATCATAAATATTGCCCAAAAATATAAAAAGTATCGAAAACCTCGACTTTTCACCCTCCATAACTCTGGAACCGTTGATTTTATAACAATTACGTCTAGAACATTTTTTGTTTTAAATTTCATGTAGAACATATTTTTATATAACATGTTTACACTAAAGCATAGTTTTAGAAATATTGACGAAAAACATACAAAAACTACTAATTTACCGGCTTCTCTCCCATCTCCCTCCCAAACCGGACGCTCAAAATGGTGTAACTTTTTACTGAACAATATGTGGACCATGTAGAACATTTTGGTGTTGAAGGAAAACTTTTACTTTGGATGTTTGGGTTAGGCCTTTTTTTGGACCAGTTATACTATACTACCTCCGTAACTTTGGAACCATTCATTTTAGAAAGATTATGCATAGGACCTTTTTTATTTCAAATTTAATGTAGAACAATTTTGTATAAAAGGTTGTTCATGCTAAACCGCATATTTTTAGAAATATTGGCGAAAAACCTAAAAAACTACGAATTTACCGATTTCTCCCCCTCTCTCCCCCCCCCCCCCCCAAACCCGATGCTCAAAATGGTGTGACTTTTTTCTGGACATTGTGTGGACCATATAGAACAATTTGGTGTTGAAGGATAACTTTCACTTTGGATGTCTGGGTTATGCCATCTTTTGTATCAACTATACTATACTATTATTAAAAATATTTAATGTAGTTTGGAGAGAAGAACAGATACCGATGGACTGGCAGAAGGCACAGATAGTGCCGATTTATAAAAAGGAACAGATTGCAACAATTACAGAGGAATAACAGCGTTAAGCACTGCCATGAAAATATACGAAAAAATACAGAACAAAAGAATAATCGGAAAAATTGACAGCACACTCGAGGAATCACAAAGCGGTTTCAGAAAAGGCAGAAGCACCCAGGATCATATATTTACAATCAAGCAAATATTAGAAAAATATCAGCAACAGGAGAAAAAAATTTATATGGCATACATAGATCTTGAAAAGGCTTTTGACACGGTCCAAGGCAAAAATTTTGGGAAATATTAGAGAAGAGAGGTACAAGTAAAAAAATGATAAGGGTAATTAAGGACATTTGCAACAACAATGTGAATTATATCATCAGCCAAAACAGAGCATCAAAATCTTTTACTACGAACGAGGGACTAAGATAAGGAGGAGTACCTATTAAGTCCAACACTGTTTATAATTTACATGGATAAGATAATTAAAGAACGTAAAATAAAAGTGAAAAAAATGCATGTGGGTTATAGAAATTTAAGGAGAGTAGACATTTCAGAAGGAGTATTCGCCGATGATGTCGTCATATTGGCCGAAAATGAGAAACAACTACAAAGAAATATAGAAATATGGAATGAAACACTAAAAAAATATGGAATGAAAATTAATAAAAATAAAACAAAAGTTACGGTCATGCACCTATACCATGCAATAAGCAATAAATTCATAAATAAAAAAGAAATAACACGAAAAACAAAAATTAATTTGTTAAAGTCAATATATAGCCCTGTATTAACCTTTGGTTGCGAGTCATGGGTACTAACAGAACGACAAAAGAGTAAAATACAGGCAGTAGAAATGAAATACCTTAGACGAGTTCGAGGAGTTACAAAAAGAGATAGACTACGGAACACTCAAATAAGAGAAGATTTGGAAATCGAGTCAACGTTAGAATTTACAGAGGAAAGAAAACTCAGTTGGTGGGGTCATCGTCAGAGAATGGATCAGACAAAACCGGTGAAAGAAATTTGGCAGGCAAAAACGCAAAGAAGAAAGAAGAAAAGTAGACCACGACAAACATGGGATAGAACACTAGGCAAAATAATCGAGAAAAGGGGAACAACGTGGATAGGTGCGAGGACGCTGGCTAGAAATTAGAAGGAATGGGTGAAATTTGTACATAAAATAAATGTATAGCAGTTATTAGTTAAATTTAAGATTAAGTTGTTTTTGTATTGTATTATAATGTAACATAATGTAATGTATTTTCGCCTTACACCACTATGTGGTAAAAAGGTTTTTTTGAAAATATATACAAATTTTTAATAACACGGAGGTCTTAGTCATGAATTCCCACCTTTTGGAGACACCTATTACTTTATTTATCGTGGGTAGCCCTGCCAAAGGTCTTTTCAAAGTTGATAAAATTTAATAACGATTCTGTGGTTCCAAGGTTGTTCTGCTTAGTTCTAATGCTATTTTGTTATAAATTCTCGAGTAGAGTATTCTTAAGAAAATTTTAAGTACCTGGCTCGTCAGACTGATGATCGCTACATTGTTTGGCGTTCATTTTTTGCGGTGACATTACGAATGTTGAGAGTAGCCAGTCTGTTGGTATACGCCCTCTTTCGCATATTTTATTGAAAAGTTTTAGAAAAGAATGTTTACCTTTATAGTCCAAGTAATGAAGCTTGACCGAATGGATCGATTTGCTTGACCATTTGAGAATAAGTAGTGAATAGTTCAAGGATCAAAATATATATCTTGTCAAAAGGCGCTTTTACCATGGGACTGGTTGCCACCCCATCTCGGGGGGGGGGGTGAAATTTTTTTTACATTTTGACCGCAAGAGTTGGTAAAAACATTCATTATAAGCGAAAAACGTTATATAAATTTTTTTGATCAAATTAATAGTTTTCGATTTATTCGCTATCGAAAGTAAGAGTTTTATATCGAAAAAATCTTTGTTTTTAATCAGATTTCTGCTAATAACTCGATAAGTTTTCGTTTTATCAAAACAATATTATTCAACAAAAATGTACCTTTTGAAAAAATAAACAAAACCGTTTTTTTTATTTTCTGTAAGACCAACAGTAATCGAGCTATACTTTATTATATGTTGGCTCTTCTTCGTCAAATGCTATATATTGTAGCTTCAAAGTCAAAGGACGGGAAAACTATGCATTTTTTGAGGATAACTTATTGAAACTAATTTAAAGTATTTAAAAATATGTAGGTATCTCCAGAAATAAAAAAAAATCTCAAGCTAAAAAAATTAAGTGACTTATAATGAAAAGAATGTCAGTCCCTTTTTTTTTCATCAAAAAAGTTACCGTAAACAACCCCCTAATCATCACCCTAATTAAAATTTGTCATTGACCTTATTTAATTTTCTTGATTTGTATATTGTTAATAGGTTATAAAAGTTTAATCCGCTTAGAATGATTAGTTTTACAATATACTATTTACGGCAAAAATTTTGTGAGCTATTGACAATTAAAACCTGTAATATCATGCAAAAATCACCTTTACCAACCCTTTCAATGCCACCTCTTTTTGTGACTGAGAATTTTAAAAAGATTTAGTATCAATAGCCTTATATATTTTGTAAAAACCTACAAAATTCTTTTTTAACTAACTTTCTAAGATAAAAAATAAAAAAGTTACAATTAAAAAATCAATATATTTTTTGTAAAAAAAGGAGAAATCCAATTGGAAGCATGATAATGTAAGTAAACGGTGTTTTTGGTCATTGACCTTATTTATTCTTCTTAATTTATGCATTATTAATAAATTCTAAAAGTTTGACTGGTTTAGAATGATTAGTTTTTAAAAAACTGAAGTTTAAAGCGAATAACGAATGTTTGCAATTTGGCAAAAAATGCAATTTTCTTCAGCATAGAAAGATTAGCATCAGAGATGCTAAGATTAAATATAAAATTGTAGGTAATTTAATTCCCAAGAAATCAGTTTGATAAAATTTGTTCTACGGCAAAAATTGAGTGAATCGTAAATGATTATACCATCGAAAAACATTGATTTTTTAGATATAAAACTAACACTTTCGATAGCGAATAATCAAAATCTATTAATTTTATCTAAAAAATGTATAGAACATTTTTTGATTAGAATTAATGTTTTTATTAACTTTTGCGGTCGGAATATAACAAAAAATTTCCACCCCCGAGATGGGGTGACAACCACCTCCATGGTAAAAGCGCATGTCGGCATCCACTATCCACTACTTATTCTAAAATTTTCAGCAAATTGATATATTCTGTAAAAATTGCGAGGTAAAAAGCTTTAGTTCCTGGACTATTATCGTCGAGTAGTTTGATTATTTCGCCTGTAATTTCATATGGACGAGTTGCTTTCATATTCTATGATAGTTTTATAGCTCTTCCCATTTCATCTAAAGTTATGTTTGGATCAGTCGATATATTTTCGACTTGAATTTCTGTTTTCTCGTTATCAAACAGTAACAAATTTCTTAAGGGCATATAATTGGTCAACTAGTCTTCCTTTACGTGACAACTTTAAAGTTTCACTCAGTGTTAGGCATGTCTTTGTAGATCGTCGAAGATACCAGTTGGAAAAACAGACCACATCATTGGATCAACAAGTGAAATATTAGAGAAAATTGTAAAATGTTAAATGGTAAAATTTCTCAACAACATTATGCTAAACAGAATTTAACATTTACAAATAAATTATCATTTTATTATGTCGCTAATCACCTCAGAAGTTGATGCGACCATAATTGTAAAATAGAAAAATTTCTTACAGTAACTCTTACCATAACTAGCTACTGGATATAAAAATATTCAACGTTTAAATAATTTATTTGAAATTCAAGAAAATAAAACCCAATTTTCTATATTAAATTTTAGAATTCTTATTAGTTAACGTGCCGTATTTATTCCAGAACATTAAACGAAAAACAACAAAGGACTCTTATTGCTTTGTTTAATAACCCACATCATTTGTTATCATATTCAGAATGAAACCCTCTTCATAATCTAATTGTAGGTTTATATCAAGCATCGTACTTCTCTGGGTAACCCCTTAATAAGTCACAACCTTACGTTCCCTGTTTAAAGCCGCAAATTGACAGGAGTATTAGCTTGTTCCTTTATTACGTATTTCCACCAAAAGACGTGAAATGGCTGAATGTGTGTAGTGGATTCTATGTAGATCTAAAACACAAATCGTTTCTCAAAAATCAAACCAGCTTATATTTTTTTAAAGTCGTTTTGTTAGTTTATAAATATTTTCTTCTTCTTCTTCTTTCTCGAAACTCCTTATGCCTCTCAAGGGCGTCGGAGGTTTTATTAATTCTCTATCCATATCTTCCATTTCTTGCGGTCCTTTGCTAACTCTCTCATTTGTTGATGTTTTCCTTTTTTCTGTCCAATCTCTATAATCTGATCGATGCATTTTTCCTTAGCCTACTTTCCTTCTTTTACCATATCTTTTTGATTCCATCACCTGCTTTGGTGATGGTCCATTCTGTTAATATATCCATACTATTTTAATTTTATTTTTTGGATCTTTGTTCTTATCGATTCCTGTTTCAGTCTTTGTATTATCCTTATATCCTTATTTCTTATTCTGTCCAATTTTGTTTTTCCTGCTATTTTTCCCGACTGCTTCATCTCCGCTGCGTTTATTGTACCGTCTATTTTTGCATTGTTTACCCATGTCTTACTTGCATATATTAAAGTTGGTACAGATATTGCATTGTATACTTTCAGTTTTATTTTTTATCTATTTCTTCCTTTCCAAATATTGTCTTATTTAGTGCATAGTAGATCTTTTTTGCTTTTTTTGTCCTATATGAGATTTCTTGGTCTAGCTTTCCATCCACTGATATTATTACTCCCAGGTATTCAAACGTCGAGACTGTTTCTATTATGTAGTTTGTTTTTTCACCTAAGTATCGTTTGGTTTATTTCTTGGGTTATTATTTTGGGTTTTGGGTTTTATTTTGGGTTATTATCATGGTCTTCGTTTTCTTTACATTTACCTCCACCTTCAAATTTTCTATTTCTTCCACCCAGATATCGATTAATTTTTGCATTTTCTCTTTATCGTCTGCTGTTATTACTTGTCATCTGCATATAGTAATCCCTCCATTCTCACTTGTACTAAATTCCTATACCCTATTGTTGACTCTAATTACCTTGACCTCCTTTTAGCGCTCTTCATTACTCTTTTCATTACCAATATGAATAAAACTGGGCTGAGACTATCCCCTGGTTTTATTCCTCTCCTTAGGTTTATTATTGGCGATCTATTTCCGTTTATTTGTACTTTAGCGAATACCTTCTTGCCCCGCTTATTACCGTTTGCGGAATTTGCAGGTCTTCCATTACTGACCATATTATTTCTCTGTTTATAGAATCAAAAGCAGCTTTAATATCTATAACCGTAATAATATAGGTCTTCTCCTATTTCGTTTTTACTTTTAATTACATTTCCCAATATGTATAATATTATCCGTTGTTCTTCTTTCCTTCCTAAAAGCCGGTTGTTCTTCTTCTAGTTTTCTTTTAGTTATTTCCTGAGCTTCTTTTCTATTATACGGCGCTAATATAGAATTAGTAGAACAGCTCACATACTTGGGTGTACAGATAACAGAGAATGGCAGCGAGGAGGAAGAAATACGGAAACGGATAATGCTTGCTAACAAAGAATATTTCTCTTTGTCGCAGGTGTTTGGATCCAAAGACAATGGCAACATATGGTGTAGAAACTTGGATCATGACAGAAAAGACAATAAACCTTAATACTTTTGAAAGAACGATGGTATATGGAGGATAAAGTTCAACCACGAGTTATACCAATATTACAGAGAACCCTCTATAGCAAATTATGCAAAAATACAAAGATTGCGCTGGGCAGGTCATCTTATAAGAATGGACACCGACAGAACACCTAGTAGAACGCTTAGCGGAACTATGGTGGGACGTCGGTCAGTAGGAAGACCAAGGAAGAGGTGGATAGACGAAGTGATGACCGATGCTAAGGAGATATTGAGGGTGGACAACTGGAGGAGAGCAGCCAGAGACGGAGATACTTTCAGGCGGGTGCTAGGGGAGGCCAGGGCTCGACTTGGGCTGTAGCGCCAAGGAGAGAGAGAGAGGGAGAGAGAGAGGGAGAGAGAGAGGGAGAGAGAGAGGGAGAGAGAGAGGGAGAGAGAGAGAGAGAGAGAGAGAGAGAGAGAGAGAGAGAGAGAGAGAGAAAGAGATACTCGAGGTTCTGATATCTTTATATCTCAAAATTATTAAAAGATAAGATAAAGGCAGTTATTGTTTTTATTGGAATAAGAGTTGGACCACTATTTCTGACTATGTAAGGGAAAACATCGCGATGCAATGCAATCTATCGTAATACGAGGAAGACAAAAAGTCCTAGATACAAAATTTGCTACATTTATACAATTAGGATAATTGAAATAAAAATAATAAACAATATTTTAAATTCAAGACTTTTCTTTAAGAAACTGCTTTCTGGCTGCATCCTGTATCTCCGGCTTTTACAATATATAAGCACAAGGGACGACGAATATAGAATAAAGCAAATAAAGGACACTTTGGCCACGTATTTACCTTCTTTTCGTCTAGGAAAAGGATCGAAAAACAGTTTCAGATACTCAAATCTGAGTAAAGATGGAAAAGATAAAGGCAGTTTTTGTTGTTATTTAATTCAGAGTTGCGTATAACTTAAGTATAATTGATTATCTTTTGATAAAATAACGGAGTCGAATGAAAATTAACGATGTAAGGGTTTATAGAGGAGCAACATGCGGCAGTGACCATCATCTTCTAAAAGCGGAAGTACTGTTCCCCGGAATGAAATCTCAAAAAAATCTAAATCCACGAGAACAAGGAGGAAACAAGTTGGCACCAAAAAAGAAATACAACCTGGAAAGCTTACAACAAACAAGCATAAGAACGTTATACGAAAAGCGACTGGACGAGAAACTGAAAGGACAACATACATTTATAAATACGGAACATCTTCATACACATATAACACAATGTATACACGAAGCTGCATATGAGGCATTGGGGGAGTACAAAGACAACATAAGAAATAAACCATACTGGTGGGACTTAGAAATAGCCACCGAAATAGACGATAAGAGAGAAAAGTACCGGAAATATATGAGTACACAGAAAGATTCCGATAAGGTTTTATACAAAGAAGCACAAGCAAGAGTGCGGCAAAAAATCACACAGAAGAAAAACGAAACGTGGACAAACAAATGCAATCAACTTAACGCCTATATAGGGGGGACAAGAAACACAGAGAGCTGGAAATTCCTTAAAACGTTGAGAACAGATACCAAAAGGGATATAATAACACCGATTACTCTGGAAAAGTGGGATGGCTATTTCAAGCAGTTACTAGTAAAAAATAGAGAAGATTTTATTAAAAACGAAGATCACGAAAGTTTCAATGTAATTGTCAGTGGCTCACCGATTCGGTTAAGACTGGAAGAAGTACGAAATGCATGCAAATCCCTAAAAAATAGAAAAGCGTCAGGGCCTGGCGACATAGCACCAGAACTGCTCAAATACGGTAGCAACACCCTGTATGAATACCTAAGAGATCTATTTAATAGATGTATGAATGGCGAAGTCAAACCAAAAGAATGGCAATTGTCTGTAATTTCTACAATACACAAGAAAGGCAGTAAAAATATATGCGATAATTACCGGGGAATATCTGTCACAAGCACCATCAGCAGAGTTTACGGAAAAATTATCAAAAATAAAATAGAAGAAGAATATAAGGACTTAGAGGCCGAAGAGCAAGCCGGTTTCCGCGCTGGCAGATCCACCACTGACCACCTATATTGTGTAACACAGTTAATAGACAAACAAATAGCCTACAATCAAGAACTGCATTTAGTGTACATAGACTTAAAAAAAGCATACGATACTGTACCACAAAGTAAACTTTGGGAAGCCCTCGAAAAAACTAACATCAGTCTGAACCTCGTTAAAGCTGTAAAAAATCTATACCAACATAATATAGCAAAAGTTAAGCTAGGCAAGGAAATCTCGTCAGGATTTGAAGTGAATAAGGGTCTTAAACAGGGCTGCTGTTTATCGCCGACACTATTTAAAATATATTTAGAGCAAGTTTTGAAATCCTGGAAAAGGAAATGTAAGAATATGGGTATACCGCTAAATGATGATAACATACTATACACTCTATGTTTTGCGGATGATCAGATTCTTATGGCCCAGGATTATCACGATATTGAACATATGACCCGAAAAATCATAGAAGAGTACCGGAACTGGGGTTTAGAAGTGAATACCAAGAAAACGGAATATATGTGCGTTGGAGGTATACAGCAGGATCTAGCGTTGGAAAATGAAATAACTATTAATCACTGTCAGGAATATAAATACTTGGGTCTTACAATTACACAAGATGGAACGTTGGACAAGAATATCCAAGAAAGGTGCACAAAAGGAAGGAAAGCTATCGCATTATTGAACAAAATCCTATGGGACCAAAGTATCTCCAAAGAAACTAAATGTAACATCTATAACAGCATTGTTAAGAGCATTATAACATACAGCAGCGAAGTTTGGCCACTTAAAGAAAAATCGGAAAATATGCTCAGAACAACTGAAATGGACTTCTGGAGAAGATCTGCTGGTATATCAAGAATACAAAAAATCAGAAATACAAGAATATTGGAGATAATGGATGTAAAGCATACAATAATGGACGATATAAAAACAAAGCGACTAAGATGGTTTGGCCACGTACAACGTATGGAAGAAGACAGATTACCCAAGCAAGTGCTACGATGGGCACCAAAAGGACGGCGGAAGAGAGGAAGACCTAGGAAAAGCTGGATAGAAGGAATCCATAGGGAAATCGAAGAAAGAGGCTTGAACGAAGACATGTGCTACGATCGAGAGCAATGGCGATTGGGAATCGGAAGACGTCGTAGAACGTTATGAACCGATTATATATATATATATATATATATATATATATATATATATATATATATATATATATATATATATATATATATATATATATATATATATATAAAAACATGAGATGTAGATCCTTGAAACACACTCAGTGATTTTTTTTTTTTTGATTTAAAAAATTTAAAAAATTTAAAAAATAAAAACACATTTTTTCCCAACCCGAAATGGTGGATGTGTGAATTGTTCGTAAGGGGATTTTTCCACATTCTCTATTTCATCTGTTTGATATATATATATATATATATATATATATATATATATATATATATATATATATATATATATATATATATATATATATATATATATATATATAAAGTAGTTTGGTATTATTGACTGACAATATGTAGATACAAGTTTTTATTGAGGTTGCAGTCAGTGTAAGGGGCAGGATGAGAGAAACTCTTTGTTACAATCGAGCTTTCGCAAAATTTATTTGCTTCGTCAAGATTAGCTAAAATGAGTATATAATTATAAATACAATGAAATTAAAGATAAAAGAACATTGTATAAAAAAGCACAAAAACTTACAACGTGAGGTTAGTTCATTAATTTAACATTTCCACAAAACATAATTATATAAAAATATCCTTATTTTAATCGTTTCCAAATTTCAATGTTTTAATTTTTACAATTTCTAATGAAAAATTTTGATTCATTAATTTAGTTCTAAATTTGATTAATGCCAGAAATACACTCAATTAATGTCAATAAGACATTAAATAGGTATCTGTTTATTTTATTTTAAGTTGTTAAAAACTAGTTTTTTGATTATTACTTACTAGCGCACTTTAAATTATGGAAGGTATAGATAGATATAAGTACATGTTTTGTTAATTATTGTTTTATTAACAAATTAAAGTGGCGTTAATTTTAAAAATTTAATTTTTGAAATTTTGTCAGGGAATTTACTATTCTTTAATTAAAATATCATTTATCGTAAGATAAAATATAATTATAGATGTTACTTAGTTTATTTATGTCTGTTCTTTTATTTACACATTGATATTTATTTATGCACACCATTTCTAAAAATTCTCTTTTATTTAGTTTATTTTCATGTTTTAATACCGTTGTTTCATCGAATTTGAATGTATGATTTTTGTTTATTGCATGATCTACTAATGCACATGTGTTTTTATTATTTCTAAGGTCGCTTTTGTGTGACGTTAGTCTACCTATTAAATTCCTGGATGTGTGTCCGATGTATGACTTATCGCAATTTTCGCATGGTATTTTGTAAACTACATTTGAGCTTTCCATAATACTAATAGGTGTTTTAGTTTTTGTATATAGTGATGCTAATGTCTTTACATTTTTAGTTGCAATTTTACTAAAATTGTAAATTAACTAAAGTATTTACGAACTACCCACAAGTTAAAATTGCAACTAAAAATGTAAAGACATTAGCATCACTATATACAAAAACTAAAACACCTATTAGTATTATGGAAAGCTCAAATGTAGTTTACAAAATACCATGCGAAAATTGCGATAAGTCATACATCGGACACACATCCAGGAATTTAATAGGTAGACTAACGTCACACAAAAGCGACCTTAGAAATAATAAAAACACATGTGCATTAGTAGATCATGCAATAAACAAAAATCATACATTCAAATTCGATGAAACAACGGTATTAAAACATGAAAATAAACTAAATAAAAGAAAATTTTTAGAAATGGTGTGCATAAATAAATATCAATGTGTAAATAAAAGAACAGACATAAATAAACTAAGTAACATCTATAATTATATTTTATCTTACGATAAATGATATTTTAATTAAAGAATAGTAAATTCCCTGACAAAATTTCAAAAAATAAAATTTTTAAAATTAACGCCACTTTAATTTGTTAATAAAACAATAATTAACAAAACATGTACTTATATCTATCTATACCTTCCATAATTTAAAGTGCGCTAGTAAGTAATAATCAAAAAACTAGTTTTTAACAACTTAAAATAAAATAAACAGATACCTATTTAATGTCTTATTGACATTAATTGAGTGTCTTTCTGGCATTAATCAAATTTAGAACTAAATTAATAAATCAAAATTTTTCATTAGAAATTGTAAAAATTAAAACATTGTAAAACATGTTTTGTGGAAATGTTAAATTAATGAACTAACCTCACGTTGTAAGTTTTTGTGCTTTTTTATACAATGTTCTTTTATCTTTAATTTCATTGTATTTATAATTATATACTCATTTTAGCTAATCTTGACGAAGCAAATAAATTTTGCGAAAGCTCGATTGTAACAAAGAGTTTCTCTCATCCTGCCCCTTACACTGACTGCAACCTCAATAAAAACTTGTATCTATATATATATATATATATATATATATATATATATATATATATATATATATATATATAATTCAGAGTTGGACCACCATCTCCATATAGCTATTTCAGCATCTATGCATTCTCAGTGAAGCTATGCAGTTACAACTCAGCAGACTAGTTACATGTTTACAACTATGCAGAAACAAATATAAATAATCCTGCCTATTTAAGAGAAAACATCGCGATACAACGATTCCACCTTTTGAGACGCAAAACAGCGACATCTCTCGTAATACGAGGAAGACGAAAAGCCCTAGATACAAAGTTTGCTACTTTTATACAATTAGAAATATTGTTATAAAAATATTGTTTATTATTTTTATTTCATTTTTTTCATATTTTATTTAAATCTAATTGTATTAAAAGTAGCAAACTTTAGGTAGCCCTTTAGTAGGGCTTTTCGTCTTCCTCGTATCAAAAAATTTATATTAATACTATACAAAATTTCTAATGTTTTTTCATAATTTACGCTCTGAATTTTAAAGACCTTACTGTTATTGTTGCTCATTGTTCAACTTTATAAAACGGTTTTAATTGACGTAGATACTGGGTACCAGGTACCTCGTACAGCATCTTCCGTAAAATATTCGTGTTCAGCGAGCTCAAAAACACCGAGGTAATAAAGGGCCTAGCCGGGTAAGATGATAAAAAGTGCCCCCAAGTCGATTCGAATTTTATAGTTCAACGTCTAGCATATATAGTAAAACTAACTTTCTGAAATTTTTAGCCCCCTAGGTGGTCATGTGACCCACCTAGAGCCTAAGTAGGGTTTTTAGGTTTTTATTTTTTATCTCAGCCGCATCGAGAACTAGCGAAAAACTTTAAATAAAAAAGTTGTAAGCTTTAAAAAGTTCTGTCCGAAAATATTTTTTTTTAATTTTTGGCGGGAAATTTAAATTTTAGAACGATTTTAAAATTTTAAATGAGTATAAAAAAAATAACTAAGACAGTCGTTTTTACGAAAAAAATATATAACGTGTATTTTTGTATAATGTTTTACGCTGAATTTTTTCAAATTTTTAAAATTGGTGAAGCGCACCTTTAAAAATAAAAAACTGCATTTTTTCGGTTTTTTTTTTTCGTTTCTTGATACAATTTTATACATATTTTTCAAAAAAGGTAACACCGTTGCTGCAGTAGGTAAAAAACTGGAAAATAATTGGGGTTTGCTTAATAAAAATTTTTTGTAACGCCATCTATTTTCAAGATACAGGGCGTTGAAGAAAACAAAATTTTACACATTTTTTACGATTTTGACGAAACTACTGGCAACATTGTAATAAAATTTGGCGAGTTTTAAGAGGTAGTTGTTATGCATTTTTTGACATACAATTAAGAATTTTATATTTCGACGCTGTCAAGCCAAAACGGCATAAACAACATTAACTTGATTTTTCAGGAAACACAAAAAACTGATTATTTTTATTTTTACCGATTCTGCTTATCTGCATAGTGACTCAAAAAAATTGATGATTTTTTTTCAAATTTTAATATTTTGTGAACATGAGTGTAGCTGAAAATACTGTCTGAAATAAATTAAAAACTAGAACATGGCGCTTATGTCCAATCAAGATATAACATTGGTGAATATGCCAAACTTACCTCTGGCGTTTGTGTCGATCGCATCGTTGTAAGGTTAGCCAATATGGCGCTTAAACGGGATATATGCCATTAATGAAAAAAAAACGAAAATGAAAAATTGTCGTTTATGCCAACAAGAAAAATAGTAAAATTACGAAGATTTTTGATAGGCTTTATTTTTTTTAATCAAAAATACTGTCTAAGTTAAAAACAATACCCTAAATTCTTTAAACATGTTTTTGATGCTAGGATGAAATACTTAAAAGTAAATAATTCGCAAATAGAAGCGGATATCTAATAATAGCGGATTCTAATTCATAATCACTGTCAATATTTGGTTCAACATCATTATTAATTTGATTGCTTGTATTTTCCTTATTTTGATCCCTACTTATACCGGCACCCAAACCATTATCTGCTGCTAAGTTGAAACATGATGTGAGATCGTGACTAAATATTTCTTCTTCTACTGCAACGTCTGGTGGTTCCTCAAAGATGATAATGTCATTGCTAAAAGCTTCTGCAATGTTGGCATTATAAATATCATAAACCTCTAAGGGGAATACTTATAGGGGAATTATTGTCAGTCTGTATATAATTTTTACTGCTTCGGTATGTTTTATTGTCATTTAGTAAGGGCATTATTTTTCTACTTCTGCTATTCATCTGCAACAAAAAAAATGGCATAAACGCCAAAAATCGATCGCCATTTTTAGCTATATAGAATTGATTTGAACTAGGTATATGCTGTAATACAAAATGAATTGTTCATCACACTAGTACAAAGTTACAATAGAACATTTTAAAATAAACTTTTTATTTGCGCCATTTTTAAATAAGAAATCTCCATAAGAATACCATTGAGGAATAGCGCTTGTGTCAACCACGATGTAAATATTTGATTTTGGCATAAACGCCTCATAGTTTTTAAAGAATTTCAGTGTATTTACGCTTCAAAAATCAATACAAATTGAAAATATTATAGAGGTAAGTAATATCATGTTACTTATCCATAAAAATTGTAAAAATACATACCTTTACTATTATTACTGGACCGAACTGTACACAATGATAATCTTACGGGCACTGGCGATTAGGTATGTCAATCGGTGTTCACGTCGGTGTTCACGTGCGTGACAGGACTGGCGTTTATAAAAATTTTAAACCAATATTACCCCTATTTCACTTTGTCTGGGGTAATACCGCGTTGACTGTCTGGTGCGGAAATTAAAATCCTATTTTTTGGTGCAGCTAACTAAAAAGTGGTCATTTTGGCGTTTATGCCGCTTTGGCTTGGCAGCGTCGATTTATCATTGGCGCGCATAGGGGTAATGGTCTGAACTTTTTAAAGAAAAATAATAGTACGCCACTGACATATTTAAAATTAACAATCGTTTTTGAATTTCTCGTTCAATTTGTGACAAAAAATCTATCTTCCTATTTTTTCATACGACGCACGATTTTTATTCAAAAAATAAAACATCTTAACCCTTACAAAGTCTTCGAAGTTCTATGAAATAAAATAATACTATTTATTACTACTATATTATATTATAATTAGTAGTTTTATAATACTATTATAATTAGTAGTTTCTACATTGTATCTACAATACATAAACTCGTATATCCATTATAAAAACTAATTCGAATAATTTTTAAGCATTAAGATATTTTATTTTTTGCAGCAAAACTTTTTGCACTTATGAAAAAATAAGGGATAGTTTTTTTATCGCAAATTGAACGAGGAATTCAAAAATGATTGTTAATTTGAAATATGTCAGTGGCGTACTATCTTTTTTTCTTTGAAAATTTCAGATCATTACCCCTAAGGGCGCCAATGATGAATAATATCAAATCCTTAATTGTATGTCAAATCATGCACAATAACTACCTCTTAAAACCCGCCAAGTTTTATTACAATGTTGCCAGTACTTTCAGCAAAATCGTAAAAATTGTGTAAAATTTTGTTTTTTCAACGCCCTGTATCTTGAAAATGGATGTCGTTACAAAAAATTTTTATTAAGCAAACTCCAATTATTTTTAGTATTTTACCTACTCCAGTAACGGTGTTACCTTTTTTGAAAAATATGTATAAAATTGTATCAAAAAACGAAAAAAAAACCGAAAAAATGCGGTTTTTTATTTTTAAAGGTGCGTTTCACCAGTTTTAAAAATTTGAAAAAATTCAGGGTAAAACATTATGCAAAAATACACGTTATATATTTTTTTCGTAAATAAAAAAGGATGCCTTAGTTATTTTTTTATACTCATTTAAAATTTTAAAATCGTTCTAAAATTTAAATTTCCCGCCAAAAATTAAAGTTAAATTTTTTTCCGACAGAACTTTTTAAAGCTTACAACTTTTTTATTTAAAGTTTTTCGCTAGTTTTCAATGCGGCTGAGATAAAAAATAAATACACAAAAACCCTAATTAGGCTCTAGGTGGGTCATGTGACCACCTAGGGGGCTAAAAATTTCAGAAAGTTAGGTTCACTATATATACTAAACGGTGACCTATATGGAATTCGAATCGAGTTGGGGGCACTTTTCATCATCTTACCCGGCTAGGCTCTTTCAACTATTTTTATAACGAATTTTCATAAAGCTCCCGAAGGTGACATAGATACCGGGCACCAACAGGTACCTCGTACAGATTCACCGATCCGATATTCCTGTTCAGCGATCTCAAAAACCTCCCGAGTATGAAAATTGAACTCTATTTTTTGCATACACATTGGTGATTTAGCCAGTCACAAGTTACATATTATAGCCCTAACTAACCTAAATAATTCTAACTACCCTAAGCGAATATCCGAAATAAAAATCAATAATTAGGACAAAAGGGACATTAACTGGGACACACACTTCTCGTCGAGGGATCCGTCAGGATATTTTCATACAAAAATACAAGACTAGGCCACGGATAAGTAAGGTAAATTTTCAAAAGGTAAGACATATGTGTCAAGCACTAACTAAACCTTAAGCTACTATTATAATACAATTTTTTACAATTCGTGAGAAAGTCAATAAGTAACCTAAATGTTTCTTCCAATCCCAGAGTTATCAAATACTGTATATTAACAGGAGATTGCAATGCCAACGTTAAAAAACTATTATATAATTTATTTGATTCTTGTATATTTTTAATGCATCCAAAAAATAAATGGTCTAATTCACCTTTCACGCCACAATGTTCACAATTTTCAGATTCAGTTACTTTCAACTTATATAAATGTGAAAGATAACATGCATGACCAAATTTCATTCTGGTTATCGTCGTGATGTATTTCATTGGCACATCAAGTTCTTTATGACAATATTCTTTGGGAACAACTGGTTGACTATTGTTGTATCTATTGGGGTTTGTAAAACAATATTCCTTTCATGCATAGTTCCATCTAATAAGGACTTTATTTTTAGACATCCTTAGAACTTCTGGAGCGCATATATCATAATTAGCTTCAGATCCTACAAAAATGCTCTCCTTTGCCAAAAAATCAACAGTCTCATTATCTTTAATCCCAATGTGTGCTAAAAAAATTAAAACACTTTTAAAATTGGATTCCGTAAACAGAAGTTAAGCTTCATAAATTACAACAGCTTCAGCGCAAATGATTGAAAAAAATTCAGGCAGTTTGAATTGTTTTTTGATACCTTCTTTTGGTGCATATTAAGCTCCTCCAGTACCTTCCTCGTTTTTAGATGCGTCAGTAAAAACCACTAAGGCTTGTCAGAAAGTAAGGTATTGATTTTAATACAATTGACTAAAGGGTAATCACTGTAGCAAGGTTCTACTACTTTAACCTCCATTAAAAAGGAATCAAAATCTTCGAGAACCGTAGTGTTATCCAAATACTGTATATGGTTGTTAATGAAGTTATTGTTTTGGAATGCCTCACATAACGTCGGTAAATCCTTTTTTTGACAAAATCTCTTAGTTAGGGTGAATTCATTTAATATTCGCATATCAGAAAACAGGGTATGATTTTTATTCTTGGTTTTTATTAAGAATTTGTCACTCAAATAAATTCTTCTATACTGTGGTGGTAATTCAATAGCTTCCGCAAACAACGCTTCAACCGGAGTGGATCTCATGGCTCCTAGACATACTCGAAGGCAGCAATTGATGGTTACGTTTATTTTCTTTAACAAATTGTTGCTGGCAGATCCATATAAGCTGGCATAGTCTATGATCGACCTTATATTATAAGATCTAAAGAACAATAAACTTGTCTTTACGTCTGCTCCCCACCATACTTTAACTGTAGATTTTAAAAAATGTAGACCCTTTTGACAGCTTTCCAGCATGTAATCAATATGAAGTTTCCAAATTAATTTTCTGTCCAGTATCATCCCAGATATTTTACACTTTGTTTGTATAGAAATATACAGGGTGTAACGAAAATACAGGTCATAAATTTAATCACATATTCTGAGACCAAAATAGTTCGAATGAACCTAATTTACCTTAGTACAAATATGCACATAAAGAAAGTTACAGCCCTTTGAAGTTGCAAAATGAAAATCGATTTTTTCGAATATATCGAAAACTATTAGAGATCTTTTATTCAAAAAAGGACATGTATAATTCTTATGGCAGGAACATCTTAAAAGAGAATTATAGTGAAATTTGTGCACCCCATAAAGACTTTATGGGGGTTTTGTTCTTTTAAACCCCCCCAAACTTTTGTGTACGTTCCAATTAAATTATTATTGTGGTACTATTAGTTAAATTTAATATTTCTAAAACTTTTTTGCCTCTTAGTATTTTTTCGATAAGGAAGTTTTTATCGAGTTGCGGCTTCTTTTTTAATATGTTTACATAAACATTTTATGGGGGTTTTGTTCCTTTAAACCCCCTAAATGTTTGTGTATGTTCCAATTAAACTTTTACTGCGGTACCATTAGTTAAACACAGTGTTTTTAAAACTTTTGTCTCTTTGTATTTTTTCGAGAAGGCACTTTTTATCGAGATATTACTTCTTTTTTAACATGGTTCAAAATATACCTAAAAATGTAAATCATAATTAAATTTTCATATTATTACCAAGTCTCCATAATCGTACTTTGCCATATACAAACATATGTGGTGGATTTGACAAATATTCAAAATATCTCGATAAAAACTGACTGTTCGATAAAGTACTGAGAGGCAAAAAAGTTTTTAAAATAATGTGTTTACCTAATGGTACTACAATAATAATTAAATTGGAACGTACACAAAAGTTTGGGGGAGTTTAAAAGAACAAAACCCCCATAAAATTTTTATGGCGTGTCAAAATTTCACTATAATTTTTTCTTAAGATACTATTACCATAAGAATGCCACATGTCTATTTTCAATAAAAGATTTCTAATAGTTTAATATTAGAAAAATTTTAGAATAAAATATTATTAAAAATATTTAGAAAAAATATTAGAAAAAAACTGGGAATTCAACCGAGATGTACACCAAATCTTCGTAGATTTCCAGCAAGCATATGACTCGATAAAAAGAAGCAGACTATGGCTAGCAATGCTAGAAATGGGAATACCAAGAAAATTAGTGCAGCTCACTCAAATGTGCGTGGCAGACTCATATGCACAAGTAAAGATAGGAAACATAACATCGATGCCATTTAGTATAACATCAGGGCTTAGACAAGGAGACCCTTTATCACCATTGCTATTCAATTTGGCTTTAGAATACGCAATAAGTAAAATATCGTCTGAACTAACAGGGGGATTCGCAAATCGAGGATCAAAACTATTGTTGGCCTTTGCCGATGATCTAGATGCAGTCGCTCATTCTACAAGAGACGTAAGAGAGGTGTTTTCACAGCTCGAGGAGGAAACAGGTAACCTGGGCCTTCGAATAAATGAAGAGAAGACGAAATATATGCTGGTGACCAAAAATCCAAGACCAAGAGTTAGGCAGAACGTAACTATTAATGACCACAACTTTGAAGTAGTAAAAGAGTTTAAATATCTGGGAGCAGTAATCACAGAGGACAATCACATAGAAAAAGAGGTCTCAGCAAGAATAGCTGCGGGAAATAGAGCATTATACTCCCTATCATCATTATTAAGATCTAAGCTGCTGAAAAGACAATCTAAATTAAGACTGTACATGTCAATTATTCGCCCAGTTGTTACATATGGAAGTGAAACATGGACTCTTCATCAGCGAGAAATAAATAAATTGCTGATATTTGACAGGAAAGTCCTCAGAATGATATTTGGTCCTCAAAGAGATGAATTGACAGGAGAGTGGAGAAGGCGCCGCAATGTTGAATTGGTGACTCTATATGGTACTGAAAACATCGTCAGACATATAAAAGCTAATCGGATAAGATGGACAGGTCATGTAGTAAGATCAGAGGAAGACAGAGTGCTAAAGACAGTGTTCTTCGAGAGACCAGACGGTAGAAGATCAGTGGGCCGTCCCAGAAAAAGATGGAAGGATGATGTTGAAACCGATCTATCTAGGATTGGGGTACAAAAATGGCAAATCAAAGCGCAAGATCGCAGACGATGGAGGGCCATAGTGGATGCGGCGAAGACTCACCCCGAGTTGTAAAGCCAGTCAAGAAGAAGAAGAATAGTTTAATAGTTTTCGATATATTGGAAAAAATCGATTTTCATTTTGTAACTTCAAAGGGCTGTAACTTTTTTTATGTGCACATTTGTACTAAGGTAAGTTAGGTTCAGTCGAACTATTTTTGGTCCCAGAATATGTGATTAAATTTATGACCTGTATTTTTGTTACACCCTGTATACGTATATACCGAAATACTCTCTAATCTTGATAGATTATGCCTTGTAAAGATTGAGATAGCAGATTTGTTCGCTGAAAGATCAAATCCGTTGTATAAAAACCATTCTCTTAAGCGGGAGGAAATATTTTCTAATGCGTTGTTTATTTACTCATACTTCTTAACTTCCCAATAGAAGCAGAAATCATCAGCATATTGAATCACTTTAAAAGGCATATTTTCGGTTGATATGTTGTGTATATCAGCAGTGTACATATTAAATAAAATGGGGCTGAGAACTGACCTTTGAGGAATACCTTTTTCGTTTTTTCTAGGTCCTATGATGAAACTATTCTGATTCCGTATATACATGTCTCTGCACGAGTAGAAGTTGATTATGGTGTTGAAAAGTACAGCCGGTATTTTAGAAATATTAACATTTTATTTTTCAATATGTCTAAACATACTGCGTCGTAGGCTCCTTCTGCATTCAAGAAGAAATCTGGCAAATAGTTATTTTTAGAAAAGTTGTGACTGTATATCAACTACGAGGGTAAAAAAATTGAACTCATTTCCATGATTATTTCCCTAGTTATGAATTTTTATTGTTTAAACACTTTGAGTGCACTTTGTAAAATGCTTTTTCCGCCTACAACAATGCAATTTTCATTTGTTCCTTATGTCAAGTGTTCAAGAATTTTCCTGAAGCTCTCCCGAATCGAATGCAAGAGGTTTCATAACGATCCGTCTTACTTTAAAAAAGTTGGTGTAATGCTTTAATACCTCGCCTTGTAAGTTGTACAGAAAAACATTATAATAATATCAAGCATCGTACTTATATAAACAACCTAACGTTTAAAACCCTACCTGTTAAAAAGCCACAAATTGACAGGAGTATTAGCTTGTTCCTTTATTACGTGTTTCCACCGAAAGCCGTGAAAATGGCTGAATGTGTGATATAAATTTTCTAATTCACGAAAGCGTGCGTGTGGGCGTCAACTGTTTTTCTGTGAATAGTTGCATGCACTTCCTGTCAGAATATGAAGGTTTATATGGACGTTTCATTTGGTAATTGCTATTTTTATTTGGTTTTGTTTGTCTAATCTTAGAATGTATTGTTGTGGTGTTATTTTTAGGTGTTTTAAATAAACACAAAAGATTTTTAAAACAATTGAAGAATAACTGGATAATACAAAAAAGAATGTGTGTGTACTTTGTACGCACGTAAGAAGTTATATTTCTATTATATTATGTGATTTCAACGAAATTGATATACATATGTACTTCTTCTTTTTCTTTTTCTTCTTCTTCTTTTTATATAGACATTACACTGTCTATTTTTCAATGTGCCTCCAGTAAGTTGTCATTCCATCTTTTTCGTCGTCTTCCCACTGATCGTCTTCCTATTGGGGAACCGTCTCTCGCCGTCCTTACTACTCTATTTGTTGTCATTCGGCTTATGTGGTCGTTCCATTCTACTCTTCTGCTTTGCACCCAGTTATTAATGTTGTCCACCTTGCATCTCCTTCGTATATCTGCACTGTTAATATGTACTTTAAACAGTCCATTTATATTTTATTTAAATATTAAATTAATTTTAATACTGACTACTTTCCAAAATTTTTTATTAAAACAATACCAAAAATTAAAAAAATAAAAGAATAAAATACACACAAACACGTTGAAAAATGCCACAAGAAATGATTTCTGAACAATAATTGTTGGCAAAAATTTTAACTAAATACGCATTTTCTGAAAAAAAATTATATAACAAACATACAAATATATGTATATGTCCCTGTAGTCCTGTCGCCAGGGGGGGTACAACGGCCTCCTGTATTCAGATGGACTTACCCAAGTTTTTTTATGTATTTTGACCTGTAGAACACGAATTTTTTGGGTAACAGTTGATCCGGATGTCGATAAGATTGTTATAAACCAAGAAGTTGAGAAATCACATAACAGCGATTTCTCGAAAAACAAAACAAATTTTTGTATTTTTTGGGCCATTCTAACCAAAAAATGTTCCTACAAATTTTTTCGTAGGATGCATAGTTTTCGAGATAAACGCGGTTGAACTTTCAAAAAATCGAAAAATTGCAATTTTTGAACCCGAATAACTTTTGATTAAAAAATAAAATAGCAATTCTGCTTACCGCATTTGAAAGTTCAAGTCAAATTATATCGGTTTTTATTATTTGTATTGCTAAAAATTTATTATTTTATTGTTAAAAAAAGCTATAAACACCTAGTGCTTGGGTGATGTTTTTAATGATTTCTCATTTAAAATCGAACGAGTAGGTAGAAGAGGTAAAAGTGCAAGCGAGGCTATTTCTACGTAGCATGCATTAAAACGCATGTATTAGGCACGGGAAACACTATGTGTTTATAGCTTTTTTTAACAATCAAAAAATAAATTTTTAGCAATGCAAATATTCAAAACAGATATAATTTGACTCAAACTTTTAAAGGCGGTAAGCAGAATTGCTATTTTATTTCTTATTCAAAGGTTATTCGGGTTCAAATATTGCAATTTTTCGATTTTTTGAAAGTTCAACCGCGTTTATCTTAAAAACTACGCATCCTACGAAAAAACTTGTAGGCACATTTTTGGGTTAGAATGACCCAAAAAATACAAAAAAATGTTTTGTTTTGCGAGAAATCGCTGTTATGGAATTCCTCAACTTCCTTGTTTATAACAATCTTATCGACATCCGGATCAACTGTTACCCAAAAAATTCGTATTCTACGGGCTAAAATACATAAAAAAAACTTGGGTAAGTCCATCTGAATTAAGAACCGTTGTACCCCCCTGGCGACAGGACTACTGTAAGTCCTATCCATATGGAAAACTTTTTTATTATTAATTTTACGAAAAAAAGTTATTCTTTATAAAAAGTTCTGAATGGTCCAAAACTAAAAATTCAACCATCAGATATCAAATTTTATGAATGTTGTACGAGGTATCTCAAAAAATTTGAATTTCACTCAAGAGTAAAGTAGCTTTATTTTTCACAATATTGAAAATTGCTATTATTGTTCTAAGTTGTTCTGAATTAAAAACTATATTCTAATATGCAATTACATCCTTCTAATTGATAAATTTTTTTTTGAAAAATTATGGAAAGCTAACATTATTTTAAGTTATTTTAATTCTGATAACTCTTCTATTATTAATTTTGCGAAAAAAAGTGATTCGTAATAAAAAGTTATGGGGGGTCTAAAATCTAAAATATAACAATCTTATATCAATTTTATACGAGGTATGTCAAAAATGATAAATTTAGATCAAAAGTAAAGTACCTTTATAGTTCAGAATATTGCAATTAGAAGGATGTATTTACATACTGTAAATAGTTTTTAACAACATAGTTTTTAATTCTAAATAACTTTTCATAATAACAACTTTTGATATTGTGAAAAATAAACGTATTTTACTCTTGAGCCAAATTCATATTTTTTGACATACCTCTTATAATATTCAAGAAATTTGATATCTGATGGTTAAATTTTAGGTTTTGGACCATGCAGAGCTTTTTATGAAGAATAACTTTTTTTCGTAACATTAATAATAAAAAAGTTTTCCATATGGATACAACTTACAGGGACATACTGCTCTTACAATCATAAAATGTATAAAAAATATAAAAAAATAAAAACTCATATTGGGATTCGAACCCGCGCATTTTAGCTTGCTTAGATTTGTAATCGAAGCCTCTACTCATTTACCCATCTACACATATTCGTCATGTGGGAAGATAGGCGAACTGGACGTTTTACTGTTTGACAGTTCTGAATTTAAATAAATTAGTTTGATTTTTGTGGAAATAAAATATTAAAATACAACAAAACATAGAGTAAGAAAACAATATATTAGAAGAAGATTGGTAGACATTTTGTTGGTAATCAAATGATGTAAATCAAAGCATTACCTACTAGGTAGGTATTACCTATTTTCCATTTTCCAAGTAGGTAAGTACCTATGTAATTTTTTATTACAATACTGAAACATTTACAATTACGTACCTGTTGCTTTTAAAAACTATTTAAAAATTCACTACACACATAAACTTGATTTTTTTTGTGTCCTCACAACAATAAAAACTAATATACAAAACATTTATATATAACATATATCGCACCTTGAAAACCATAGGGCAGTAACTGCAAAAATCATAATATTGAGTTATGAGAATTTTAAGTTTTTGTAAAGTTAATTTTATTTACTGTAATTCCAAAAATTAAGCTGCAAACCTGGTATTTGGCAAAATTGTCTTTAATTTTGCATATTTTTATATGAATTAAAAAGTACGTAAAATTTCCCCCAGGAAATAGGTATTATAGCACATACGGCCATATGGTTTTAAAAAATATATCAATAATTTTCGCACATGGTACAGTAAAAATTCATATAAAATAACAGTTTTTTTGTTGATTGTACTTATTTATTACAAATTTTTAGTGTTAACACTTAAGCAAAGTCTTGCATATTATAATCTGTCTGTTCGGTTTCTATTGTTGCATTGGTCACGTGTAAATCTGCATAAAACCTACGATAGTGCTCTTAAATAACATTAGCCTTACATAGTGAGAGTCTACATCTTGTTTTTTTTTTTAAATTGCATATTCCTGGTGGATGCGAATATGCTTTACTTAGTTCCATATTAGCCACCATCCCTCGTTGTCTTTGCCTTATATTAATGGTTCTGAACTCTGTATCCTTGAAGCTTGCCTTAACCTGAAATTTATTTTTAAGTGTCTTCTCCACCTTGCTCATCGTATGTCATTCCAGACGACCTGATTTCCTTCTTCGTAAATGTTATAATTGTTCCCCATTTCCTTACATCGTTTTTTAAAATCCAATATATCCGATGAACTCATTTCATTAATTTTGTAAAATTCACCTGCTTTTTTTTGCTGTTTGAACTACTGTGAACCATTGCGCAGGAACGTAAATTGGTCATATTTTAAAGCCTTTTTTTGTTTCTCAATCAAAGAGTGCGCATTATCTACCGTATTTTGGGAGTGACACGTTATCAAAAATTTGTGGGTAATTTTAGGTATATTCAATTTCTGTACTGCAGATTGATAAAGATAGACAATATACTTGTTCTTATTTTGCCCAACAACGCTATTTACATATCTTCTGTCTATAAAGGCTCTTTATAGAAAAGACAGAAGTGTCCTGTATTTGTGGTCAAGTAAAAAATTGTGAAATTAAATGTTGATAATCTCCTTTTGTAATAAAATAAACAGACTTCGCCTGAAGGCGTCGGTAGTAATGATTGTAAATCAAAACAAGCAGTGATGCAAGTGTTAAATTTTGCAGAATTTAAGTCATTTATTGCTCTTTCCTGTTGAGTTCCACTTCTTGACGGTGAGTATTATAGGCTGTTTCTAATGTCGATTTATCTAGTTAGTTTCTGTAACTTTCTCACAGCAAGCAAAAGTATTTTTGGGCTTAAAGAATTCTATATTAAATTCCGTGTGAAATATGGTCATCATCGTAGCATGATTTCCGAACACCAAACCTTTTTTTTTGCAAAATTTTATATAATCGCGATGAATATCAACAAGAGTTTTGTCATCGCTGACGAATTATCTGGTAGTTTGTTTTCATAGGTAGTAAGATTCTACTCTGGGAATGGACTCGATGTAAATCATTATATGACATGTATTGTTTCACGACCTTGTTGATTCTTTTTCCATTCTTATGAGTTCTTCGCTATTCTTTTGGGATAAACCCATCTGCAGTACGACGTTGTATATCAATTTGTTATAGTCTTGTCGCTTATTTCCAGTGTTGCAATGAAATCTCTATGCAGCACTCTATGTTTTGTTGCATTCAAAGGATGTTTCCTTAGTAGATCTTGCTTTCATTTTACGAGCGTGAGTCATATTTTGCACATATTGCCATATAGATCTGAGGTTTTGTTCCAATTTTAGAACCGTAGAGCATCAACTACTGCAGATAATGCCTGATGGTATAAAACGAAGAATCGGTTTTTGACAAAAGCCATAGAGATGTATCTTTCTGGTGCCGAACTTAAAATTTTTTGCAGAGGCTGCTATATAGCAGCTAAAATAGATTTTTTTTCCTATTAGACTGCATTCAAAGGTCATTTCATGAAAAAATTGCAGATATCGCCATATGGTTTTCAAGGTGCGATATAACCATTGACGTATTAATAAAATAACCGATATATTGAACAATTATTGTTGACAGGTCATTGTAAATACTCAATCAGAGCACATAATATAACGTTTCAGCTGCGCCCAGGACCAAGACTTTTGATGAATTTGCGCACATAAAAATTTACTCCCGACGTGCCTAACTTCAAAACAAGATCAAATGTACCAGATATTTAGAACGCTAAAGGCTGGTTTCACCAACAACAACAAAAAATCGGTAAATAGTTATTTTATTCTGTTTAAAAAGCTCAACAGGCCTTGGAGGAATACAATTGGAGGATAAAAATACAACTGATATAATACAACAATACAATAATATAGTACTATACCGGGTGTCCCGTGACGCATTGACTAATAACTCTAGCACGAAAAATAACTAGGAATTAAGAACAATGAGTTCAGATAGCGAATTAGATGATGAAATGAAAAGGAGAAGGGAAGAGGAGGAACATCCCAGCAAAAAATCAAAAATAACAGCTAGAACATCACAAAAAACAGATGAAGATAACATAAGTGGAATGGAACAAATGATGAAAATGATGAGGGAATTAGCAATGGATATAAAAGACATAAAAAAAGAACAATATAGATCTGGAGACGAAATCACACAACTAAAGAATGAAATTAAAGAACTGAAAGATCAACAAAGCGGCTACAAAGATGAAATAAAAAAGCTGCGAGAAACAAACGAAAAAGCTATAAATCAAATAGGTCAATTAGAAAAAGAAATTAGTATAGCAAATGAAAAAATAGAGAAATTGGAAAGAGAAAGAAAGAGAAAAAATGTAATAATACAAGGAATAAAAATTGATACAAATGATCAGAAAGTTTTACGAGGGGCTATGGAGAATTTTATGGAAAAAGAGCTACAAGTTTCAGTAGATGTAAATGGAGCAAGGAAAATAGGAGAAAATACTGTCATAGTGGAACTCAACAGCGTGAAAAACAAAATAGAAGTAATGAAAAATAAAAGTAAATTAAAAACCAAAAAGGACGAAAGAATCTATATTAATGATGATATGTCAAAAGAAGAAAGAATTATTCAGAAAGAAATTAGAAGCAAGGCTATGGTAGAGAGGCATAATGGAAAAAATGTAAAAATAGGATACCAGAAGCTAATCATTAATGGTGAAATATGGACATGGAATAACAGCCAACAACAACTCATAAAAGAGAAAAATATACAACCAAAAAACTAGCAATACAACGAAAGCAGACTGAAATAACGGAGACGACATGGCAAAGTACAGGTACACGAAATAGACAAAATGTACAGATTATTAATGAAAAGCAGCCCATAAAAGAACATATATTAGTAGGAACATGGAATGTAAGAGGAACATACGAAGAAGGAAAACTGAAACACCTAGTAGATGAATGTAAAAAATATAAATTCGAAATAGTAGCACTACAAGAAACGAAACAACTAGGCCAAAACTCAATGGAAATAAATGACTATTTATTTTTCAATAGCGGAGGCGAAAATAGAATGTTAGGCACAGGATTTGTAGTAAACAAAAAGCTGAAAGATCTAATCGTTGACTTTAAACCAATTTCAGAGAGAATATGCATACTAAGAATAAGAGGAAAATACCAAAAAATAACATGTATAAACATACATGCACCGACTGAAGAGAAAAACATAGAGATAAAGGAAGACTTCTACAGTCAAATAGATACAGTATTCGAAAATATTCCCAAATACGATATAAAAATAGTACTAGGTGATGCTAATGCCAAAATAGGAAAAGAAGAAATATACACACCCACCATAGGAAAATATAGTCTGCATGAAACAACGAATGAAAATGGTCACCTCTTAATAGATTTTGCAAAAGAAAAAAACATGATCGTTATGAGCACGTACTTTCAACACAAAAGAATATATCAAGGAACATGGAGATCACCAGATGGAAAAACCATAAATCAAATAGATCATGTGCTCATCGAAAAAGACATGGAAAAATGTATAAAGAACATAAGAACATATAGAGGACCGGATGCAGACACAGATCACTTTATAGTCGGAATACAACTTAAACAGGTTATACCAGTTCTTAGAAATCAACAGAAAAAAAGGTACAAAGTAACTAAACCTATTAGACTACTGTCAGAAGAAGAACAAAGTAAATATGAAAGACTAGTCACTAGAGAACTGGAAAATATTGCAAAAAATGAAAACATCGAACAAAAATGGACGCAAATAAAAGTATGTATGACCAAAGCAGCGCAAGTCAGTAATAGAAATATAAAAGATGGATTCAAAGAATGGTTTGATGAAGAATGTAAAATAGAACTGGATGAAAGAAATAAGTTAAGACTTAAAATGATGCAAGTGAAAACACCAGAGATGGAGATACAATACAACGAACAAAGAAAACGAACTAAAAGAATCATAAGAGCAAAGAAAAGAAAGTACAACGAAGATAAATTGAAATGCATAGAAGAAAACTATAAAAATGGAGAAGTCAGGAACTTATATCAAGGAGTAAAAAATGAGAAAAAGGGGTTCCAAAGAAAACCTGTACACTACAAAAGCAAAAATGGAAGGAATTTAGTAAGCGACGAAGAAATACTGAGCAGATGGAGAGAATACTTCGAAGAGCTTGTAAATGAAATTCCCACAACAGAATATGCAGAAGAAGAAGAAGAAGGACCGAATGAAAATATTGATCAAGAAGAAATACAGGAAAGACCGCCTAATGAAAAAGAAATAAAAGAAATAATAGAAAAACTAAAGAAAAACAAGAGCCCAGGTAAGGAAGAAATAACAGCTGAAATGTTTAAATATGGAGGACCAGTACTAATTAAGCATTTGGAAAAGCTGATAAAAGAAATTTGGGAACAAGAACACATACCAAAAGAATGGACTGAAGCCACACTGTGTCCAATTCACAAAAAAGGCGACAAAAGTTTATGCCATAATTACAGGGGAGTAGCCCTACTAAACGTTGCATATAAAATACTTGCAGTACATATAAAAGACAAGATAACACAAAAGATAGATAATGACATAGGAGAATATCAATGTGGATTCAGAAGAGGACGCAGCACGGTGGATCAAATTTTCCTGCTGCGTGAGATACAAGCGGAAAGCTACGAATACGGAAAATCTACAATGGCCCTATTCATTGACTTTAAACAAGCTTTTGACAGAGTTAAACGAAAAGAAATATACAAAGCACTATGTGAAATTGGAATTAGTAAAAAATTAATAAAGATGGTAAAAGTTACACTCAGAGAAACAGAGAACAGGGTTAAAATAAATGGAAAGGAAACAGATAAGTTTAGGGTCGGTGAAGGGGTACGACAAGGAGACCCACTGTCATCACTGTTGTTTAGTATCCTTCTTGAAATAGTCATCAGAGAAGCCGAAATTAACAGGACAGGACTTGTATACCAACGAAAACACCAATGCTTGGCATTCGCTGATGACATAGTAATGATAGCCAGAAGCAAACAAGAATTAAAAGAAATACTAAAAAGACTAGAGGCGATAGGAAGAAAGAAAGGGATATACATAAACGAAGAAAAGACTAAATATATGGAATGGACAGAACGAGAATACACACAAGGACAATACCTGACAATAAACACAGAGGCAAAAATATATAAATTCGAGGAAGTAGAGAGATTCCAATATCTAGGAGCGACATTCACTAGGAGACCAAATATAAAAGAAGAAATCCAAGCGAGAATTATGGCTGGCAATCGTTGTATCTTTGCTCTAAACAACTTATTGAGAAATAAGAACATATCTAGAGGGGCTAAGATAAGAATATACAAGACAGTGATAAGACCTATAGTCTTGTATGCCAGTGAAACATGGACGATGAACAAATCCGAGCAAGTCATGCTTAAAGTATGGGAAAGAAAAGTCCTAAGAAAAATATTTGGCGGAAAGATATGGAATGGAATGTGGATAAGAAGACCAAATGTGGAATTGGAGAGGATGTATGGTGAACCAAACATAGTAGGGATCGTAAAATCACAAAGACTGAGATGGTTGGGACATATCCAAAGGATGCCAAACACGAGACTTCCCAAAAAAATACTAACGGGAGGAATAGGAGGAAAGAAGAAGAAAGGTAGACCGAAAACCAGATGGAAGAAAGATGTTGAAAAAGACATAGAAGAACTGAAAATCACAAATTGGAAAAATAAAGCAGCAAATAGGAGAGATTGGAAAGGAATAGTAAACCAAGCCATGGGCCTTCTAGGCCTGGAGAGCTAAACTATATATATATATATATATATATATATATACCGGGTGTCCACTTATATTTTCCCCCATTTTAACTGCCTATAACTTCTAAACGGCTCAAGATAGAAATATGCGGTTTTCGCTGAAATGTTTTATTTTAGTGAAAGTTTTGTCTGAATGTATTGAATTTTTTATATCGCTTTTAAATACGAAAATAAAAATGGCGGATTTTTGAAAAAAACGTTGTTGACTTTTTTTAATGGAACACTCAGTATATTTTCTTGTAAATTGAAATAAAATTCATTCACCTATCCAGCGATGTAATTTTTTTCAAAATCGGTTTGTCAAATCACTGAATACTTAATTTTTAAAATAAGAGGTGCAACGTGGATATCACATACCTAAATAACATATTTAAGCAAATTGATATTATGCTATGTGATTTCCACATTGCACCTCTCATTTTAAAAATTAATTGCTCAGTCATTTGACAACCGATTTTAAAAATAATTATATCGCTGGATAGGTAAATGACCGTTTTTTTCAAGTTTTTAGGTAAATGACCATTTTTTATAACGCTTTTAAATAAAAAATGGCGGATTAAAAAAAACGTTATTGACTTTTTTTATTAAAACACTCAGTATATTTTTTCGTAACTTGAAAAAAAAAACGGTCATTTACCTATCCAGCGATATAATTTTTTTTAAAATCGGTTGTCAAATGACTGAGCAATTAATTTTTAAAATGAGAGATGCAATGTGGAAATCACATAACATAATATCAATTTGTTTCGTTATGGTATTTAGTGGATAGGTGAATGACATTTCTTTCAATTTGCAAAAAAATATACTGGGTGTTCCATTAAAAAAAATCAACAACGTTTTTTTCAAAAATTTTTATTTTCGTATTTGAAAGCGATATAAAAATTTCAATCATTTCAGACAAAACTTTTACTAAAATAAAACATTTCAGCGAAAACCGCATATTTCTATCTTAAGCCGTTTAGAAGTTATAGGCAGTTAAAATGGGGGAAAATATAAGTGAACACCCGGTATTAAAACACTTTTATCTAGTTCTTATCCAATAAGGGGGTATATCCTTAGGAATGGATACCTATCCAATCATACTCCTTGCCTACTTAATCGACTTACAATTCTCCTCCATTAGTCCGTGTTTGTAATTCTTTCTTCCCAACCAATAACTCCGTCATTCCTAAGATCTTCCTGTACACTATCAAACCATCTTTTTCTGGGCCTTTCCTCCTTTTCGTGATTGGGCTTCGTTTTAGGATCATCTTTGGTACCCTTTTCCTTTCCATTCTCATCACTTGTCCCGTCCATCTCACTCTCTGTGCTTTTATGAAGCGGCTGATGTTTGGTTCATTACTTACACAGTTCTTTTAATTCCCTGTTTTTTCGTCGTACCCAACCTTCTTCCGTGTTTTTGCCTCCATATATATCTGAGCATTTTCCTTTCCTATCTTTCCAATTTCTTCGTATTTCCTTTTTCATTGTCCATACTTCGCTACCATACGTTCCTGTGCGTCATATTACCGTTTTATACAGGGTGTCCAGAAACTCTCCCGACAAACGTAGACCGGATATTCTTCAGATAATTTTAAGACAATTTAACCCAATTCTCCTAGTCTGACAATGCTTCCTAAGGAAACTAGAGTTCTTTGAAGATAGCGTCTAGGAATTAGTTTTTATTAAACAAAATCCACAAGAAAAAGAACATTTTTTTTCCTGTAGTTGGCTGTATACCATCAATCACAAAAATTGGAAAAATTCTTGGTGAAAGGTATAAAATTTTATTAAAATCCCTTTAAAGGGCTACATCACAACAAAAAGTTTTCGATTTTATAAAAAAATCATCATCAGTGTTAGATAGATTGGATGGTAGCTGAGCCACCAAAAGAAAAATATTCGGGTAAAAACCCGTTAAATATAATATGGATGCATTAAAGTTGCATACTTAAATAAAATGCCTTATGATGGATACATGGCAACAGGATAATGCCCTTAGGTAATGTATTGAATTTCTCAACACGTGGGATGCAAATTGAGTTGTTTACATTCCAATGACTTAATGGCAACTGAGTTTTTTTGCATCCCACGTGTTGGGAAATTCAATACATTACCTAAGAGCATTATCCTGTTGCCATGACTTGTATCCATCATATAGTATGGTATAACTGGACCCAAACTCAGATATCCAAAGTGAAAGTTATCCTCCAACACCAAATTGTTCTATATGGTCCACATAATGTTCAGAAAAAAGTCACACCATTTTGAGTGTCGGGTGTGGAGGGAGAGGGGGGAGAAATCGGTAAATTTGTAGTTTTTTACGTTTTCGTAAATATTTCTAAAACTATACGAATCAGCATAAACAACTGTAACCAAAATACTACTTTGCAGCAGTATTTGTTGAACGAAAAGGATAAGATGAAATGAGTGAAGGAAGGGTGATGAAGTGATAATAGAAGTATGGAGAGACAGAGGCAAACTAAATAGAATTGGCTAGCAAGAGATGCAAGAGAACAACTTGACACTCAAGGATGGATACGGCTCGTTTGCATGCCTGTCGAAGAACAGTAGATCAAAGTAGATAGTGATGATAACTAAGAAGGAAAATATTAAGATAAGAATATATGCTCACAAAATAGATTAAATAAATATAATAATGTAATAAAAATAGAAGAATATAGGAGATAAATACAATAGACTGAATTATGGGCGCCAGAAGTTGGGATAGACCAAACTTCCAGGTATTTTACACTGCTGTTAACTATTAAATATATTAAATTATTAAATTCAAAAATGGGAAAAAAAAATAGTTGGTATACAAAAACAAATAAATATTTATTAAATATAACTACTTAGATTTTTGACAACCTCTGAGTTAGAAAAATACAAACTATGTAACTCTAAAATGACAATGGGAAATAATTACCTATCTAGGTATAAATATAATTACCTATTAAATTAGTATTGGAGTAGCTATTCTAGGAAGCATACCCCCAACTTACATATACTAGGTTAAATAACAACCTTCACCAAATAATTGTACGATAAAAATACGTACAGCAACGCCATACTCTACAAATAATATAAACTCTCAAAGAGTTAAATAGGCACAAGCCTCATTAATGTGAACCTACGGTCTACTTGATATATAAAAATCAGTTGCTTCGACACGTAGTCACTAAAAAATATAACAAGTAAAATGGATAGCTATTCAAAGGGAATAGCGTCCAGGGATATAATTAAAAGTTGAATAAATGAATTTAAGTAAAAAGTTAAGCAAATAAGTTAAATTAATTATAATGATTGACGAAAGTACGTTAAAATTATATGAATAAATTAATAAATTAGCAAATTAAGAGTAAAAATATATATAAATTTAAATTGATAAGTGGAAACTAGCAAGGTTAGTAATAACAAAATATAAAGTTAATTAAGAAAATGAATGGTACAAGTAAATTTCAGGTAATATAATATAAAGGTAAAGAAAATCTCATATGGGGTAAAAGATGATATGAGCTCAAACCTCTTTGACCGAAGAGTTTACCGGTTTGGGGAACACTATTAACTATTATAGATATGTAAAAAAATATGCAATTTAAATATTGAAACCAAATATGTACGAATAACTATAAAACTTGATGATCGAAATAAATGTCCTGAATATGATAAAAAAAAAATGAATGTGGTGTAATGGTAGAACTAACAATAAATTTGCAGATACCAAGTGTCCCAAAACAAACCCACTATGGTTCCCGAGAGTGGCCTTGCTACGGATTCCAAAATCCCTGGTAGTTGAATTAGCACAGGGATGGCGCTAGCTTGTACCGATTAAGATAAAGATGCCCTTCTGGGGTGCAAAGTGCAGAATAAAAGGTTATGTGGGAGGTTCTCCAGGCTGGTCTCCAAATGACCTGGCTTGGCGTAGAACGGTTGCTCCCAGTTGTGAGGGGAGCTGACGGACTGGTTACGGTTTAAGAATTCACCCAAGTGGCAGATGACATGACTTTAATTCCTTCGGGATCCCAAAACTTCTTCTCCTAGCTTTTTCAAAACTCCACTAATAATTAGAAACTTGAAAACTAATAAATAGAAGCTTGAAACTATCGTATTAATATTCCGTTATTTTCAATCAGCCACCTGCCACTTGTTTTCCGTTCTAGCTGACCAAGCGAAGTCAAATATTTCCCGTCGTTAGACGAGGAGCCTCACAGAACGAAGTTACGTGACAGTGAATGGTGTCTACTACCAACTGAAGAACTTGTGCCCACTAATAGTTAAGTATGACGTCAGTCAAAGATTTATTTTAATTAGATCTTATTGTTTTTAAGTATCACTGAATGACAAACCGTTATTAAAATTTAAATAAAATAACTATAAAGATAATTAGAAGTTAACGGAATGTTACACAACCCTCTATACAAAAATGTTCTACATTAAATTTAAAATAAAAATGGCCCTATGCATAATCCTTCTAAAACGAACGGTTTCAAAGTTACGGAGGTAGTATAGTATAACTGGTCCAAAAAAAGGCCTAACCTAAACATCCAAAGTAAAAGTTTTCATCCAACACCAAATTGTTCTGTATGGTCCACATATTGTTCAGTAAGAAGTTACATCATTTTGAGCATCTGGTTTGGCGGGGAGAGGGGGAGAAGTCGGTAAATTAGTAGTTTTTTTACGTTTTTCGTCAATATTTCTAAAACTATGGTTTAGTGTAAACAATTTTTTATACAAAAATGTTCTACATAAAATTTAAAAGAAAAAAGATCATACATAATTGTTATTAAATCAATGGTTCCAGAGTTACGGAGGGTGAAAAGTGGACGTTTTTGATATATTTATATTTTTTGGGCAATTTCCTACTGATTTTCTTTAACAGGATTGGGTTTTATAAATCAAATTTGCTATTTTAGTGGCCGATGGTATGTTAGTGATAAGCCCTTGAAGAAACGTCAACCTCACCACCCAAAATCATCATCAATTGCCCAAAAATTTAAAAAGTATCTAAAACCTCCACATTTCACCCTCCGTAACTCTGGAACCGTTGATTTTATAACAATTATGTATAGGACCTCTTTTGTTTTAAATTTTATGTAGAACATTTTTGTATAGAATATTGTTTACGTTAAAGTAGAGTTTTAGAAATATTGACGAAAAACGTAAAAAAAAACTACTAATTTCACGACTTCTCAAACCGGAAGCTCAAAATGGTGTAACTTTTTACTGAACCATATGTGGACCATATAGAACAATTTGGTGTTGGAGGAAAACTTTTAATGTTGATGTCTGGGTTAGGCCTTTTTTGGACCAATTATACTATACTACTACCTCTGTAACTTTGAAACCGTTAATTTTAGAAGGATTATGCATTGGACATTTTTATTTCAAATTTAATGTAGAACATTTTTGTATAGAAGGTTGTTCATGCTAAACCGCATAGTTTTAGAAATATTGACGAGAAACGCAAAAAACTACGAATTTACCGATTTCTCCCTCCTCTCCTTCCCCCCAAACCCGACGCTCAAAATGGTGTGACTTTTTTCTGAACATTATGTGGACCATATAGAACAATTTGGTGTTGGAGGAGAACTTTCACTTTGGAGGTCTGGGTTATGCCATCTTTTGGATAAATCTTATACTAATAAGGCATTTTATTTAAGTATGCACCTTTATTGCATCCATGTTATATTTAAAGGGTTTTTACCCGAATATTTTTCTTTGGTGTCTTAGCTAGCATCCAATCTATCTAACACTGATGATGATCTTTTGATAAAATAGAAAACGTTTTGTTGTGATGTAACCCTTTAAAGGGATTTTAATAAAATTTCATACCTTTTAAAAAATAACTTTTCTAATTTCTTATTAAACATCTCCAGAACGCTTCTATTTGGAAGAAGAAAACTGGTACGCATATTTTTCTCCTAGTATCGCAACAGTTATTTTATCGCATAACTTTTTTACTTCTAAGCATTTTTGACACTGGATTATTAAACTGTAAAGTATTCTAGTACTAAAAGCTACTGTTGCTTTATAGTCTAGTAAAATAAAATTACACTGCATGTAAATTAAAATGTAAATTCGAACAGGTTGAAATAAATTTTATATCAAAGTTTAGGTAAATACAAAAAATATTTTCAAAAAATTATCCAAATCATATGAGGGTAACATTGTTTAAATAATTAAAAAGGGGTCAGTTTTGCAAAATATGTACTTTTTTAACTGCTGAGGTAATTTACATTTTAATGAAGGTCTTTAGGATTTTTTTCTAGAAAGCTGAAGGATAAGTCTTTTACCTAAGGCTTACTAAATTAAATTTGACCCCCTATTTATTTAAATAATTATATATAAAATTTAAAAATCAAATTTACAAAAAATATTTTTTGCGTTTTAAATAGGCACTGTAAATTATTTTATTAAATACAAAAATTTGCGCTATATTACCAGTATTAGCAAAAAAAAATTGGTTAATAAATATTAAATAATTTATGAGATATTTAATTTGTTTTTCAAATGTTGCTATATTATCAATTACAAAAACGCGGTTGTTACCAAAAGAATATAAACCTGTTTAAAATCTCATTACTTTTATTTTTATGTATGTTTTCGATTAATGTATTGCCAAATTCAAATTTCAATTTAACTCCCCTCTAAAATTGCATTCTAAAATTGTTCTAATTTGTTTTTTTTTTAATAACGTCGCGGGGATTAATAATTTTAAAATGCTGTTCCGATAATCGGGTTCCTGGGAATTTTTCACTAAATAACCAATTTTTTTTGGCGTTTTTTCTTCTTTTATTTTTTTCCTTATAGTAAAAGCTATGGTTTTGCTTATAGAGGGGGTTTCATTAATAATGTCCAATCTCTGAGTTGTCGATTCTAGACCTCAAAATATTAAGATTTAACCAAAATCACTTAAATAAAATATGGCTGCTTATTGAGTTACAGGGTGTTTTTTTTTTAATTTAAGAATTACTTTTGCTCAGTATTTTAAAGCTATTCGACGTATCCTTTTCATATTTGGTAGAAAGTGCAGGTACTATACATACACCCTGTGAAATTATATTAAACACAGGTTTCCGGCTAGTACCAGAGGCGTACGACAGAGGAAAGCAAATGGTTGATCCTTCCCAAATTCTACGTCACTGGCGAAATTGCCATTTTAGCGCAATTTTTAAATTCTCCAATAATCGCTACGTAGATAACTTACTTTTCACTCGTAGCAATAAAGTCATTATATTTCGAGATATTTGAAGTTAAACATGTAACGGCCGAGTTATTTTGAATAAAGTTTTGTGCCGCTTAATTTTTAATTTCAAATATCTCGAAAGCTAATAATTTTATCGCTAAGACTGAAGAGTATATTATTAATTCTTAACGATAAAATCATTTGTTTTCAAGATATTTGAAACTAAAAATTAAGCGGCACAATATGTATTAATCAAAATAACTAAATAATAGTGCCGTTACATGTTTATCTTCAAATATCTCGCAAACTAATGACTTTATCGTTACGAAAAAAGAGAATATTAATTACTTAGAGAGTATTTGAGAATCTGAAAATTGTTCTAAAATGACAATTTCACCAGTGACGTAGAATTTGGGAAGAGTCAAACATTTGCTGTCCCCTGTGTAACAAAAATTTACCACTTTGCAGTAGTATTTGTTGAACTAAAATGATAAGATGAAATGAATGAAGGAAGGGTGATGAACTGATAATGGAAGTATGGAGAGACAGAGGCAAACTGAATAGAGTTGGCTAGCAAGAGATGCAAGAAAACCACTTGACACTCATGGATGGATACGGCTCGTTTGCATGCCTGTCGAAGAACAGTAGCTCTATGTAGATAGTAATAATGACTAAAATATGAAATAATAAAATAAGAATAATGTACTGAAGAGGAATGAAGATGAATAATTTCTAAAGATGAACAAGATAAATAAATCTAACAAATCATGGGCGCCATGAAAATGATCTTCGATCATTCTCCCAGGTATCTTATACTGCTGTCAGATATTAAATATATCAAACCTGTAATAATGAACATAAAGGAATAATAAAAATAAATGATATACAAAATAAATAAACATATTTATTAAAAATAACTACCAGATTTTTAACAATCTCTGAGTTAAGCAAGTTCATATTATGCTGTGACTCTAAAATGACATAAGTTATACAAGAAGATATATATATTTTAAAGATAACAACAATAATGTTATCTGTTACAAACTTAAATATAAGTACCTCTTACTAACATATAGGGTACAAAATTACATAAGTCTTCTACCAAATGGTTATAGTACGCCTGCTACGTACAACTAAAGGAAACCGACGAAGATGAAAATAATACAAATAAATAGGCCCAAGCCTCACTAAGAGAAAATACAATACTGAATAAAGCAAAATTAAATATACAAATGAATAAACGTTATAGAAGTGAAGTTAAGAAAAATACCGCAAAATGACCTAAATTAACCGAGCAAATGCAATGAAATAAAGTAACGACGAAGTAACCGAACAAACGAAATAAAGCGAATAAATACAATATTTGGGAAACAAGCAAGTAATGTTACAAAATAAATTTACCCGAATTACATAAACCAATATCAAAGCAATAATAAAGTATTAAAAACCTAATTTTCTCTAGGCTTATTCCTGTGCACAAGAAGTTACCGTAGATACAAAGTTTGGGAACCAAATAATCTAATATACAAATACATATGTCAAAAAAAACAGAGGTAACCTAAATCTGGAAAAAAAACATAGTGTATTTAACAGATAGTCTGAAATATAAAAAAAACCAATAGTTACTAAAACTCCTCACTAAATGTTCCCAAACGAGGTTGCGGTTGCATCCTAGAAAATGAGCATCACTATGATGCACCTCCATGCGCCCCCGTAGGCCCAGGTGGCAGGACGAAAAGGAGCTGGAATGTCCCCCAAAAAGCTTGTTCCCAAAACATACTCCCAGTTTGACTTGGCGGTAGCTGCAATAAGGTCAAGGTGGCTTCCCTAGGTAGTCAAGGTGGGTACGACATCACATGAGGGTTAGTTTTCTTCCAAATGGCTAAAAACATATACTTCGTTTGATTTCTCATATAAACCGGTAAACAAAAGTAAAGAGAAGAAGAAATAATCGAGGAAAACTTTTTAGAAGCAATAACATAAAAAAACAACCATTAAAAATGGAACAAAAACTAATCTCAGGTAACCTTGAACTATTTTGAGTTTGAAAACATGAACAAATAATGGCATTGCATTTGAAATAGGAATATAAAATATGACTTATCTGAAATAACATGAGATTAAGATAGTAATAGCCATCTACATACATTTTATATACCTTAATGAAATGGTATTGAACCAGACAAAGATAGTTACATGACAATTTATAGATATATTGGACATGAAAATTTATAGATATATTGGATGTTCAATCGGTTTAAAACGTACAGAGAAATGGTAATTATTTCCAATATTAATTTGAGGACTTCAAAAATGTTTGGTTATGTAAAACCAAAAACCCCATTAATATAAAGATCGATATAAAGATAATATAAAGATCGAAATAATCTACATCCTTCACCTAAGGGACTGGCTAAGAACATTTAACAATGAACCAACTATTTCATATATTCAAGGTTAACTAAAAAACATTAGTAGAAAAAACGATTTACCGGTTAATTTTTTATTCCTCTTCCACTGATGGTACTCCCATCCTTACTCCAGGAAACACGTACTCCAGGAAACAAGTGGTGGTAACTTTTTACTATACTTCCAAACTTAGTTGAAATAAAAATTAATTTCGAAGAAATTAACCGCCATTTACGGTACTAACCACCAACACCAACCTGTCAACCTCGCAGCCACCGGCCAAGTGCCTCTCATTCCTCCCACAGTCAGCGAGGAAAACGTCAAACTCTCACGGAACACGAATTAAACGACAAGGAACGGTTCAACAACTATGTTCCGTACAGTGTGACGTCACATGAGAAGTCCTTTACGATAAATTAAAGAATTTAAATGGGAGGTCAAGAGAAAATAATTATTTTTTTAAAAATAATTACAGCGCTAAAAATGATAATATAACGGGTGGACCGTTACAATCCCCTCCTACTCGGGAAAAAAATTTTTTTAACCAAAAAAAATTTTTTTTTTAAACTTCAAAATATTAACAACTAAATTTACAATAGTCTAACAATCCACGTTGATTCGCAAGATTACTTCTAAATATAAACTAATGGTCAAGGAAAAATAAATCAATACATGACTCAAACTCATACTAAAATGTTACTATGTTACTCTCTGCTACCAAATATTAACATATATTGCTCAAAAGTCAAAACAAAACTAAATATTGTACTAAAGTTCATAATAATAACTAAGTGTCGAATTGGGCACTAAAACCAAAATTGAGCTATCCATGGACATCAGATTTATAAAGGATATATCCAAGGACGGAACAACCAGGAAAGGTGTGAGCCAATTCGAACCATATCAAAAGTAAATGTACCAAAGTGAATAAAAAAAATCAGTAACTAAAATAAGTAAAGAATTGAACACTTAATCCAAAATTGAACTAACACTGGACACCAGATTCATAATAGTATATCCAGAGAAGAACAATCAGGAAGATTTATGGAACAATTCTCACTAATGTCAAATAATACCAATAATAAACATACCAAAGGAATCCAAAACTCAATAACCAAAATAAATGTGGAATCGGACACGTAATCCAAAGTCGAACTATCAGTGGACACCAGATTCATAAAAGGCATATCCAAAGAAGAACGACCAGGCGAATTTATGGACCAATTCACACCAATACTAATCCACATAAACAGATCAGGTCTACGTACACCCACATCCGGTAATACGGACCTATCCAACCAAATACACAAAATAAATGAAGAATCGGACACTTATCCAGAATCGGACTATCAATGGACACCAGATTTATATAGGAGTATATCCAAAGAAGAACGATCAGGCAAATTTATGGACCAATTCTTACTAATACTAAATAAACTAAATTATTGGATCCAATGGTAACTAATACTGAACAAAATAAATAAATTAGGTCTACATACACCCTCATCCGGTAATATGAACCTATCTAAACTAAGTAATCCAAATAAGTCAGAATAAACATTGCTAACAGACTAAGTAACAGAGATGTAACCTGACTAAATCAAAAGTAAGATAAATACCTAAAGTGTATTGACTAAGATATTATAGAAACTACATAAACTTAATTCGTGCTGGTATTCGCGAACTATAGCATGTTGCTACAACAGATGTATGAGAATAACCAGACTCAGATAAGGTACTAATAACGTAAGAATAAGTAAGAAAGAAAAAGAATACATGATGAACTCGTAAGTTCTATGACACTATGATAAGTGATAGGCAAAAAAAATATGTGATAGGGTATAGGAAAAAAAAATAGGATAAGTGATAAGAAAAAAAAATTGACGAGAACGAGCAACAAGTTTAAATTAAAACTGCAGATTTATGCGCTCTCACATACGTGGAATTATTCAGGAAATATTCCAGAATCTGAATAGCAAAACTAATGCTTAAGGAAAGAAGTGGGAATATACTCAAATGAACAACTCATCTGTCTAAACACTCCAAATACTGACTTAACGAACCTACTATGTATAGGGATGGCCTAAGCATTGATTTATAAACAAGTGCGCAAGATATTTATCCATGTTTACTCATCAACTCAAAGTACAAACATACTATGAAGTAAAAGGCCTAATATGAACTAAATACTTCCCTATTAAATTGTAAAAAAAAACTGGAATACTTGGACTAATTACAGAAGAATGGTTAGGACATGCGACCGTCATTTCCTAACAAGAAATATTATAATGGTAAAACGTCTGCCTACTCTGCCATGAAAGACAAAGATTACGAAGCCAGTCAAACAGCAGTGATCAGTTGCTGAGCAACAACTTCGAACCCACGCATTCACAAATCAGAGTATTGACAGACTAATCATAAGCAGAAATGTGAAAGACTCAAGAATTCATACATACTTACATCAACATTCCAAACTAATTCCAGAATCATAGTGTGTAGGATAGAAGGATATAAATTATTATTAAGTGTTTAAGATATTGGAGACAAATGTTAATAGAGTAACCCAATAACAAATTAAAAACCACATCTTTCCAATATGGCAAATTCAATAACAATATATCAAAAATAATAAAAACATTAGTAAGTAATCAAATATTCAAAATAATATAACACGTAACCTGAGATATGGTAGTTAACATAGTTCCATCATAATATCCATTATTAAACAAGAGTACTTGTATGAGCTTACCTATCCAACTATATAAATATATAATAAGTTAACAACCTTACTAACTTAGGGGTTAGGTGTGCAAAAACTGAACAAAAATACAAGTGAAGTTATTATCAATTGTGTAATCCTACTGACAGGATCAACAATTAATAATATTGACTCATAATAATAATTAAAATGCACCATACCTAATAATAAAAAAAATAAACTCATACATAAAGTACTACATAATAATTAAATTAATAAGTAATAAATAAATGTCATCAAAACTAAGCCAAAGATGAAATCAAGCAGTTTATGTGGGTACCTGCATTATCATATGATAAAAAAACAATATTGGACTAAAAGTTATAACCATACTAAAGATTGAGCTAAGCTAAAGACAAACAGAAGAAGAGATTAGCTTGAACAACACTGTTAAGGTAATCTTCTTCTGAAGATTGTTCTATAACTTAATAGAAAAGTAGTATCAATGTTTCCTAACTAATAAAGAATTTATATTTGAATCTCAACCTAAAGTATCTGATTCATATAAGCATTATATTATGGTACCCACACTGATATAATATTATTACCAAAATTTAACAAAACTGGAATATGAGATGGATAGTGGAACTACTTAACTATACAATTTATCATTGTAATGTTTAACACTACCAATTAAAGAAAAATAATTTGGATGACCATCTGTAATCATCCGAACCATGCGAATTCAACGTATCATGTATAGAAGCTAATGTTCTGGACTGATATTGCTTTGTGGTGTGTGCCTGTCTTACCAAACAACCCAAATATCAAAAATAACAAATATAAAATATAATCTAAAGTTTGTAAGACAAAGATACATATGGAGAAAATATTAGCGACACACCAACAAATCAAAATGCCAGCAAAATATATAAATAATCAAATCAATAAAGTAAATAAAGTACCTAAATCCTGAAAATAATTTCTAGTTAGGTGTAAAATATAACCATACTAGAAAAAAAATATATGCATATAGTCAATAATTAATTGTACGTGCAAACATACTACCATTGGTAGAAGGACTAAAAATTTAACTAATAGAACATAATGTCAGTTATGTATACTCAATCTAAATACATAAATAAGTTTCCAATAAAAATACAAAATCCAAACTAACATATGAGCTGTACCACTAAAACTAAAAATGAGGTATCGAAATAAACTAATCAAAACCAAAAGCAGTATAAGTCTACCTGTTTAATATTCGTAAAGTTTTAAAGACCAAAAATAAATCAGAAGTAACATGTATACAAAGATATCAAAAAGTTAATAAAACAGAAAATTCCAATAAAAGAAAATTGAACTAAAAGAACTACTGTCTTAGAACCATAAAACGGTTGGCACCACGTATTGGGCAGCCAGTGTAACAAAAATTTACCACTTTGCAGTAGTATTTGTTGAACTAAAATGATAAGATGAAATGAATGAAGGAAGGGTGATGAACTGATAATGGAAGTATGGAGAGACAGAGGCAAACTGAATAGAGTTGGCTAGCAAGAGATGCAAGAAAACCACTTGACACTCATGGATGGATACGGCTCGTTTGCATGCCTGTCGAAGAACAGTAGCTCTATGTAGATAGTAATAATGACTAAAATATGAAATAATAAAATAAGAATAATGTACTGAAGAGGAATGAAGATGAATAATTTCTAAAAATGAACAAGATAAATAAATCTAACAAATCATGGGCGCCATGAAAATGATCTTCGATCATTCTCCCAGGTATCTTATACTGCTGTCAGATATTAAATATATCAAACCTGTAATAATGAACATAAAGGAATAATAAAAATAAATGATATACAAAATAAATAAACATATTTATTAAAAATAACTACCAGATTTTTAACAATCTCTGAGTTAAGCAAGTTCATATTATGCTGTGACTCTAAAATGACATAAGTTATACAAGAAGATATATATATTTTAAAGATAACAACAATAATGTTATCTGTTACAAACTTAAATATAAGTACCTCTTACTAACATATAGGGTACAAAATTACATAAGTCTTCTACCAAATGGTTATAGTACGCCTGCTACGTACAACTAAAGGAAACCGACGAAGATGAAAATAATACAAATAAATAGGCCCAAGCCTCACTAAGAGAAAATACAATACTGAATAAAGCAAAATTAAATATACAAATGAATAAACGTTATAGAAGTGAAGTTAAGAAAAATACCGCAAAATGACCTAAATTAACCGAGCAAATGCAATGAAATAAAGTAACGACGAAGTAACCGAACAAACGAAATAAAGCGAATAAATACAATATTTGGGAAACAAGCAAGTAATGTTACAAAATAAATTTACCCGAATTACATAAACCAATATCAAAGCAATAATAAAGTATTAAAAACCTAATTTTCTCTAGGCTTATTCCTGTGCACAAGAAGTTACCGTAGATACAAAGTTTGGGAACCAAATAATCTAATATACAAATACATATGTCAAAAAAAACAGAGGTAACCTAAATCTGGAAAAAAAACATAGTGTATTTAACAGATAGTCTGAAATATAAAAAAAACCAATAGTTACTAAAACTCCTCACTAAATGTTCCCAAACGAGGTTGCGGTTGCATCCTAGAAAATGAGCATCACTATGATGCACCTCCATGCCCCCCCCGTAGGCCCAGGTGGCAGGACGAAAAGGAGCTGGAATGTCCCCCAAAAAGCTTGTTCCCAAAACATACTCCCAGTTTGACTTGGCGGTAGCTGCAATAAGGTCAAGGTGGCTTCCCTAGGTAGTCAAGGTGGGTACGACATCACATGAGGGTTAGTTTTCTTCCAAATGGCTAAAAACATATACTTCGTTTGATTTCTCATATAAACCGGTAAACAAAAGTAAAGAGAAGAAGAAATAATCGAGGAAAACTTTTTAGAAGCAAGAACATAAAAAAACAACCATTAAAAATGGAACAAAAACTAATCTCAGGTAACCTTGAACTATTTTGAGTTTGAAAACATGAACAAATAATGGCATTGCATTTGAAATAGGAATATAAAATATGACTTATCTGAAATAACATGAGATTAAGATAGTAATAGCCATCTACATACATTTTATATACCTTAATGAAATGGTATTGAACCAGACAAAGATAGTTACATGACAATTTATAGATATATTGGACATGAAAATTTATAGATATATTGGATGTTCAATCGGTTTAAAACGTACAGAGAAATGGTAATTATTTCCAATATTAATTTGAGGACTTCAAAAATGTTTGGTTATGTAAAACCAAAAACCCCATTAATATAAAGATCGATATAAAGATAATATAAAGATCGAAATAATCTACATCCTTCACCTAAGGGACTGGCTAAGAACATTTAACAATGAACCAACTATTTCATATATTCAAGGTTAACTAAAAAACATTAGTAGAAAAAACGATTTACCGGTTAATTTTTTATTCCTCTTCCACTGATGGTACTCCCATCCTTACTCCAGGAAACACGTACTCCAGGAAACAAGTGGTGGTAACTTTTTACTATACTTCCAAACTTAGTTGAAATAAAAATTAATTTCGAAGAAATTAACCGCCATTTACGGTACTAACCACCAACACCAACCTGTCAACCTCGCAGCCACCGGCCAAGTGCCTCTCATTCCTCCCACAGTCAGCGAGGAAAACGTCAAACTCTCACGGAACACGAATTAAACGACAAGGAACGGTTCAACAACTATGTTCCGTACAGTGTGACGTCACATGAGAAGTCCTTTACGATAAATTAAAGAATTTAAATGGGAGGTCAAGAGAAAATAATTATTTTTTTAAAAATAATTACAGCGCTAAAAATGATAATATAACGGGTGGACCGTTACACCTGTCGTACGCCTCTGGTAATAGCCGGAAACTTGTATTAGCACAATTTCATAAGGTGTATAGTACTTACACTTTCTACCAAGTATGAAAAGGATTCGTCGAATAGTATTAAAATATTGAGCAAAAATATTTATTTAAATTTTCATATAAAACACCTTGTAACTCAATAAGGAGCCATATTTTATTTAAGCGATTTTGGTTAAATCGTAATATTTTGAGGTCTAGAATCTACAACTCAGAGATTGGACATTCTTAATGAAACCTCCTCTATAAGCAAAACTATCTTTTACTATAAGGAAAAAAAAGAAAAAACGCCAAAAAAATTTGCTAATTAGTGAAAAATTCCCAGGAACCCGATTATCGGAAGAGCATTTCAAAATGTTTAATCTCCGCAACGTTATTAAAAAAAAATTATAAACCAATTAGAACGATTTTCAAATGCCATTTTAGAGGGGAGTTAAATTGAAATTTGAATTTATCAATACATTTGTCAAAACAAAGGTTTTACACAGATTTATATTCTTTTGGTAATAACCGCGTTTTTGCCATTTAAAATATAGTGACATTTAATAAACAAATTAAATATAGCATAAATTATTAAATATTGTTTAACCAATGTTTTTTTGCCTAATACTGGCAACATACCGCAATTTCTCCTATCAAATAAAATCATTTGTAGTGTTTATTTAAAACGCAAATAATATTTTTTTGCAAATTTGATATTTAAATTTTATATATAATTATTTAAATAAATAGGGGGTCAAATATAATTTAGTAAGTCTTAGGTAAAATACTTGTCCTTTAGATTTGTATAAAAAATCCTAAAGACCTTCATTAAAATGTAAATTACCTCAGCAGTTAAAAAAGTAAATATTGTGCAAAAATGACCACTTTTTAATTATTTAAACTATGTTCCCCTCATATGATTTGGACACTTTTTTGAAAATATTTTTTGTATTTGCCTAAACTTGGATATAAAATTCATTTCAACCGGTACGGAATTATATTTGGTTTTTTTCGATTTGAAAGTTTTTCGCTTGTTAAATTTGAAAAAGAATTTTCAAAAAGCAAGAATAACTTTTTGTTCTATAATACTCCACAATGTAATAATCTAGTGTTAACAATGCTTAGAACTTAAAGACAAAAAATTTATGCGATACAATAACCGTTGCCCTACCACAAACGGGCCCCTATGACTGGTACTAGAAATTCTCAATTAATAGAATCGATTTGCCTCTGGAAGATATAAGTGTATCAGTTTTCGTTTTTGTAAATAGAAGCGTTCTGGAGATATTTAAGAAAAACTAATTCCAAGACGCCATCTTCAAAGAGCTCTAGCTCCCTTAGGAAACATTTTCGAAATAGGTAAATAGGTAACTTATCTTAAAATTATCTGAAGAATCTCCGGCCTTCGTTTGTCGAAAGAGTTTCTGGACAGCTTGTATATCCTTAGCTTCGTTTTTCTCGATATATTTTTGAATTTTAACGGTGGTGTTAGGCTTCCCATCTTTAAATTTCCCTTTGCTAATCTGGCCTTCATTTCCCATTCTTCTTGACCCTTTTCCACTCTGTCAAAAATTTTGTTCCCTTGTTCATAAGGATGTAATAATAAGCATAATACTTGAAAATGAACCACCTGAGTGCGAAAACATGCCGCCTGGTTATTATTTTTTGTAAGTATACGTGAACACATAATATAATGCTTATTTAACAATAGATAAAACCACTACCGCACAAAACATTAACAATCAAAATGTAAATGTAAATATTTTCGTGCTTATACATCAAAGGGTTTACTAATTTTTACTATAAAAATTTTTAACTTCATGGAGATATAAGGAGAGGACTTCAATAAGGAGAGATCTGGAGCAATAATCGATAATGAGGGAGATCCAAAAAAAAAACAATTGAATTGGTTTGCCCACATATAACGAATGGAGCAAAAGAGACTTGCAAAAAAGTTACATGATGGCAAAATTGGAAACAAAAGAAGAAAGTGAAGGCCGAGGAAGACATGGATGGACCAGATTTATAATATAGCTGAAAAGAGAGACATGAATATAAGGGATATAAAGAACCTGGCCAATAATAAAAGCGCATGGAAGAAATTGGCAAGCGGCGGAACCCTACATCCGACTTGAAGGGCACTAAATATTATGATAAGTAGGAAGAAGAAAACTCCATGACTATTTTCTGTAACTTTACCCATTAACTTGGTTGCTACTTGATTCCCACTTGCGTTGCATAATAAGTTGTAATAATGAGTATTTTGCCCTCTCATGACATGTCCTTAGTACCAAAGTTTTCGTCCATTTATAGTATCATTTCCTATATATTAAGTTTTATATTGGACATTCTTTGAATCCATGATATTTGTAGCACTCTTCTGTAACGCCAAAATGCAAAGGCGGCGAACTTATTCAGATGCATTTGTTTTGGTGTCCACGTTTCCAAGCCATTGGGAAGAGTAGAGAACACGTAACTTAAGAAGCAATATAAATATAAAGTTGTTGTTCAGTTGTGACTGCATGTCTATTAACCCTTAAACGCCCAAGGGTGGGTAAAAAATGTCCACCTAATGCGTATTCCCTTGTAACATATTTATTACATGTTTAAAATTTCCAAAAATTATTTATTGTTAAAAAGACAGCCTTTTATCGAATGTTAAATTGTTTCTACCGATATTTTTAAAAATAAAAGTAATATCTTGAGTTAAATATGGGTGGGCATAAAAAGTACACACTTGGTAAAACTTGTTACTAAAGGTTTGTATTTAATTTCTCGTTCGTAGGAACATAATCCATATAATTATCGACGTATAATTACATAATCCACATAATTATCCGTCAAAGAAGAGGCTGAAAGGAAGAATGTGGAGAAAATCGACAAATCTGAATTACTGGCTTTTACTGGTATGTTAATTTTGATGTACATTGTAATTTTGTTGTAAGGTTTGTAAATTGTTTATATTAATATTTTAGAAGATTCTGTGTTTACTAAGCATAAGATTCTTAAGTTTAATCCATTTCCAACAACTCTCAATAAATATATTAGCTATTTTCGAGGCGGACATTTTTACCCACCCTTGGGCGTACATGGAACCTAAAAAAGGTTGAGCGTTTAAGGGTTAAGTCTATCTAACATATTGAGTTCATCTCTTGAAAGACCAATAGGTTTAAACAATCCGTTTCTTCCATCCCTTTTTTTGTTGTAACTTTTAGATAAATTTAAATAATTCATTAGTTCTTCGGTAATAATGTTTTGTTCTTATATTCTTTTTTACATCCTATTTTTACCACCATGGCTTATTGATAACTGGGCCATAACATCTGGTAAAAGGTCTAAAATCTAACTTTTAAGGTTTATGTATCTACGGGAAATGTAAGTTTTCTATCATAATCTTGTTTCATTATATCGTATCTTTTTAGTCTTCGATAATCTTCTGATTATTCCACTACTTTTGTTTTTAATATCACTCATTTTTTTTTAAAACTCATAGGTTTCTTTAAAAAAACCAGTGTATGTTTTATCATTATTCTTATGCAGATATGTAATTAGAGATCGGCTCTACATAGAAATAATGGCAAATATATTTAATAATTATAATCATGATTATATGCATATAGCTTAATAGGAAAACAATATCAAATTCTTAAAGTATAAAATACTCTTATATCTATTGGATAAATAAAAATATTTTTTACCTGTTTTGCAGAAAATAGAATTTGTAAAAGCAGTAATTAACAGTAAGCCAGTAGTTAGCTACTGAAGTAATTTTCTTTGTACTTTGATTTAGCAACTCCAAACAATAAACCGAACCATTCGACATAGGTCAAACATGAACATTAGCACGGCTTAATTATGGAAAGTTTAGTCAGGTAGTAATTTCTCACACTAACTCTGACTGTTGTCAGCAGTCGTGTGAGAAGCCACATTTGTGGAAAATCAATGGCGCTAATGAGTACTCTAAATAAAGTGTCTAGAAAATTAGACAAGAAATTGCATTTAGTTGTAATTATGTATTATCTAGATGGTATTAGTGAAAATATATTTGCGTTATGTGGGCACAAAACGTGATACACACACCTGGTCAAAAAAATCCGGACACCTTAAAATTGGGTCCATTTTGATATCTCGAATCTCCTAAACCTGCTATCCGATTTTAGTGATTTTTTTAATATATTTTAGCCTTATTCTTTATCAATATCGCTGTAATAATATTGTTGCCAGACAGGTAAATTGTCGTACTGGGTGTACCAATCAAACTGCGTTTTTTTCTCAAAGTTCGCGATACCCTCTGGAATATTCTAGCGTTTATAAAATACTGATGTTAAAACCCAACTATAGCCTTAAGTTTTCTTAACATTCCGTTTTTTAATTCATTCATTTTTTTTGGATAATAAGAAGTTAAGTACTTTAACAACTAGCCATGTTTTTTATCAATACAGCAAACTTGTTTGGAATGTAATTAAATAATAAGAATATTAACTGTAAACAAACATTTTAAAAAATAGTTGTTCTTCTAGGTGTGGCTTTTTTTTGGCCATCCATATAAAAATGGAGCGAAATATTTAATTCCAGGCCAAAACTCATTTGAGACACTAATAAATAATTGAAATACATAAAAAATATAAAAAAGCTAGATAACATGTCTACTAAATTATTATTAAATAAGTGAATTAATAAATAAGTGAAAGTATGATAACAAAAAAACATAACTAGTGAATAACAAAAACTTATTCTTCTAACTAAGCTAAAAAATATAGCTATATTATTATTAAGATTAGAACTTCACGAAATCATTACACAACAGATATTTCTTGAAACAAGTGGAAGAAATAAATAGGCAGAAAAGAACGATCCGTTCAATCACTCAATTCTGTAGAGGTAAATTTTATGCTAGTATGGGATTGTTTTTTGCATTTAATTAACTACGAGACCGTAGCAAGGTTACGCCAGCTTGGGTACCGGAGCACGAGGGTCATAAGGGCAATAAAAATGTAGCAGATGAAAGGCTCATCAATGCCATTCTGCCATTTGTCTGACCGGACATTACGACTACGACTACGACTACGGCATTACAAAGGCAATAGGCTACAATATAGGGACGGGAAAAACCTACCGGTTTGAATCTAAACCCATTTTTTTACTTCGCAATAACCGGTTTTACCGGTTGTTTTTTCCCGGTTATAACTGGTTTTTTCTTTTTAAAGTAAAAAACCGGTTATTAGGTTTTTACGGTGATTAGGATAAGGTTGGGTATTATTTTGGATCCCAATCATAATTATTATTCTCAAGTAATTATTCCAAACAAAACCATAATTCAAACTTTATTTTATAAATACAGAAGCAAACTGAAAGTACAAACTCACATCAGCTAGAAACAATTAAGTTTTATTATAATATTTCGTTGAAAAGGTATTTGTAGTCATAATATTTACATTTGGACTGAGTAGATATATGAGAAGCAGAAACTTAAGCCAAAAAACAAAAATAACCATATAAAAAACTCTTATACAACCAGTGTGCACATATGGATCGGAGACATGGACCATCTCCAAGGCAGATGAAAACCTTCTGCTTATATTTGAACGAAGGATCCTGAGAGGAATATTTGGTGGCATCTGTGAAAATGGTATTTGGGGAGGAGGTACAACTACGAGGTATACCACAGGTATAAGCATATATTTGGTGGTAAAGACGTAGTAATTCTTATAAGAATAGGAAGACTAAGATGGGCAAGACATCTAGCAAGATCACAGCATAACAACCCTCCTAGAAGAATCCTTATGTCATAACCTGTGGGAAGTAGAAATAGGGTAGGCCAAAACTTAGATGGAAGAATGGTGTAAATGAGGATGGGAGAAAAATAGGCGCAGCAAACTGGCAACGGTTGGCAATGGATAGGACTGACTGGAGTAATATACTTGGGAAATTCGAAGCTCTTTCATAGGGCTGTAGCACCATTGATGATCATGATGATGAATATTTACATAAAAAGTGATCTGGTTGAAGTAGACGCCAACACCATCTATTTTTCACACTTGACTCTTGACATTGAAAGCGGGTGAATGACTTTTTCTGATTACCAAAAATAATGTTCTGATTATGAATATTGAATTACCGATTACGAATACGACTATGGAAGGATTTTCCTACGTTTTCAAAACGATACACCCATACAGGAAGTATTAAATGAGTTAAAATGTACCTATTATACAAATATACAAACGTGTTAAAGAAATACATGATCATTTTTTTTGATGGTAGTAAAAATAAAAGATAAATTGCATTATCCAATTTATTTTTAAGTAAAATATTTATGTTGATATTATTTTTATTAAATCCCATTTGAAAGAGTCTGGGAAATTTTTTATAAGTTGAAATGATTGGGTTAAATTGTATATTATTGCAATATGTATATATTAATCTTAGGCTATATTATTTTTAATAATAATCAATAAATATATAATAATCATAATAAAATAATAAATAAATATAATAATTAATAGAATAAAATGGTTTTATTAAAAATTGTGTTTTATTTATATTGATATTAATGTTTTTTCGATAGTACTAATTTTGATCATATTGATATCGAGTATCGAGTCTAGGGGAGTATCGCAAACTAAAGTGCATTGTAAATGTAACATTGTAACCTATTGGATTAAAAAAAAAACGAAAACCGGTTTTTGGAAAAACCGGTTTTTTTGGCCGGTTATAACCGCCAGGTTAAACCGTAAGCAAAAAAAACCGGTATAACCAAAAACCGGTGTTTTGTCAAAAACCGCCATCCCTACTACAATAAAGTCAGTGGTACCTATCATATCTATGAAATGGTGGATGAATTCGTCAGGAAAAAGATTAAACGAAAAAGGTATTTATAGAGAATTCGCCAAAATTTTAGGGCGGCCTTAATAATCAACGACAGGAAAACAGACAAAGCCATAGTAGGTCTACTAACAGGCACTGTAAGCTGAATAGGCAGTTGAAGCTAGTGGAATTGGCAGGGGATAAACTATGCAGAATCTGTCACTTAGAATAAGAAACTGTAGATCACATTTTATGTCAGTGTGATGGTCTGCCATAACCAAATGTGCGGTTCTTTACATTAAACGAAGAAAAGTCACCGGCAAAGAGCTACGTCGAAGGTTCAGTTTCGAAGTTACTAGAACTCTTAAGAAGAGTAGTCCAGGGTGCATCTGTTTTGAGATGGACGTTGAGAGGTGACTCAAATTTTTTTTGCAGAAATTGCTTGAAAATAAATCAAATAATAATATTTGATTTATCCTCCCTCTCAAAAAGGTCCGGAACATTGTTTAAATAATCAAACTTTTAAAAAATTTAAGGAAAAATTCGATTTTTTTCTTCGTTTTTTGATTATAACTTTAAAAGTATTCATTTCCGAGAAAAGTTGTACTGACATAAAAGTTGCGTAATTAAATTTTCTACAATATAAAATTTGTTAAAAATTTAAAAAATAGTCACCCTAGTTGCAAAATAGCGATAATTGCGAAAAAAAACATACAAAAACAAGTATTCGCATTTTACGTTTTTCAACAATTTGTGTTACACTTAGCACCTTCACATTTCACTCAAAAAAACTTTATGATACAGTAAAACTATACTGTTAATTTGATTAAGATCGGTTTAATATATTTTGCAAAATAAATTTTGCAATCCAGCTTTCGCAAAAAAAATTCATTTTTTCAAAATGTTACAGGACTGAAAATAAAGCAGATAGCAAGTTGAAATTTTTTTTTTGCTTATAGAAGTGAACTGTACCTTTTATTTGAAATTTTCAAAATTAAAATCGATTAATTACCACGGCTTCAGAAAATTTTTGAAATAAACAATAATTTTTGGTGCTACGCGCAGGACAGCGGTGTTCGATTCACACAAGTTGATTTCCACCGAAATTTCTTCCAATCTTTATCTAATATATTATTTTCTTACTCTATATTTTGTTGTATTTTAATATTTTAATTCCACAAAAATCAAACTAATTTTATTATCGTTTGTGAAATATTGTTTAAACAATTGGATATATTTAAAAATAATAAACTTTTATTATTATAAGTTAAAATATATGAACAAAGAAAGTTTTTGCTAATAAAAGTGTTATTTCAAAGGATAGAGTATGTGTTTTTTATTTTGCAATAAACAAATTTATTTATTTATATCGAAATGTAATAAAAATTAAAATGTATCGATCATTATCAAAGGTCATTGGAATGCCCAATCAGAGCAAACTATCCGCTGTCCTGCGCGTAGCACCAATAATTAATGTTTATTTAAAAAATTCCTGACGCCGTGATGTTAATCGATTTTAATTTTGCAAAATTGCAAATGAAAGGAACAGTACACTTCTATACGCAAAAAAATTTTCAACTTGCTATCTGCTTTATTTTCAGTCCTGTAACATTTTGAAAAAATGAATTTTTTTTACGAAAGCTGGATTTGAAAATTTATTTTGCAAAATCTGTTAAACCGATCTTAATGACATTTACAGCATTGTTTTACTATATCATAGAGTTTTTCAGGGTGAAATATGAAGGTCCTAAGTGTAGCACAAATGGTTGAAAAACGTAAAATGCGAATACTTCTTTTTGTATGTTTTTTTCACAATTATTGCTATTTTGCAACAAGGGTGACTATTTTTTAAATCTTTAACCAATTCTATATTGTAGGAAATTTAATTACGCAACTTTTATATCAGCACAACTTTTCTCGGAAATGAATACTTTTAAAGTTATAATCAAAAAACCAAGAAAAAGATCGAACTTTTCCTTAATTTTTTGATATTTTGATTATTTAAACAATGTTCCGGACCTTTTTGAGAGGGAGGATAACTCAAATATTATTATCTGATTTATTTTCAAGCAATTTCTGCAAAAAATTAGAGTCACCTCTCAACGTCCAAATGTACTAATATTTTTACAGATGCGCCCTGGTCTAGAGTCAGGCTGTGCGTATTCCTGCTTAAAAGTGTCCCTTTTAAACAAATCTAATGTTTGTTTAGGTTTTTGGGTTATTTTAAACAAAAAAGTGTTTTAGTATTTCTAAAAAGTTGATAGCTTTCGAGTTAAAAGCGATTTAGAATCTGAAAAATGCAAAAATACGTATATTCGAGACTCGACGACTCATATGTAAAATTTGAGGATGCTAAGTGCCTAAATTGAACTTTAAATATCCAATTTAAAGATTCTGATGAGTAGTCGGGGTTAATTATTATTTATGAAGGAAGTGAAAAAATAGTTATTTATGAAATAGTTCGTGAAGTATGCTTTTTACGAACGCATGCGATGTTTAGAGTACGAGCGACAACGGAGTGAGTGCTACACATCGTGTAAGTTCGCAAAAAGTACTTCACGCACAGTTTCATACAATATTGTATCTATGATGAATAAATTAAAAACTGTAACTCTTCGTCACTGAAATTTATTTCTATTCTACTATTTTGAGAACTTTGACATATAAAAACTCTAACTTCTTTCAAACCACAACACTGTCAAAACTTTTGTCGTAATTTATTGCTTATTCTGTCATCACCATGACAAAGCGAAAGTTAAGGATATTTGATTATATCAAAGTGTGTCAAAAGCAGTGCGAAAAGTAAGTTCCATTTAATAGTTATTTATGATATAAGTGTTAAAAGTACACGTTTAAAGCACGCCTGTGAAAGTTTGCAGAATGAGCGATAGCGAATTCTGCAATTCACATGAGTGCCTTAAAAATGTACTTTACAACATATTACACAATATTTTTTCTACAATCCTAATTACAGGACAATATCTACAAAAACTTTTACTTGAACTTGACTGACATTCCACTTTTATATTTTTTTGACATTACATCAAAATTGCCTATACGGTCAATACGAACTGCAGGGCCTGAAAATTTTTAAAGCACTAGTGCCTTAAAGTAGCATTTTTAACGCTCGTATGAAGTGCTACAAATTGCATTTTTAACACGGTTGTAGAAAAAATACATTGTTACTTCACGCAAACTTTAAACACTTCACGCACTGCTATCTATAATGACAGTTTTCACAAACTAAAAACTTATACATAATATGACATAGAGTAGATAAAATATATTATCAGTCTTTCAACTAATTATAATTTAGACCGTTGTTTTTTAATTGTTCATTATGTGTGCCCACTCAAATATTAATTCACACTATATATGGTACGTTTCTGTCGAACTTATATTATTATACCTACGTACTTATGCGAAAAATTCCCATTAATTTTTTTTATTTTATTAGCATTTTTTTAATAATTTATTTATGGCTCAAATAATTATTGCCAAATGTTTTAATTAAATACGTCAGTCATATAGTGCGACAGAGACGCACCACATAGTGCAAGGCGCGGTTGCTATTATAAGTCGGGTGGACGCATATTATAATTAATAATTAAAGAACTACCGATTATATTGAAATAAGCCCCGAATACTATTCAGAATATTGAAACTTTAATTTATTCTGCAATTTAGGCACTTGCAACCTTAAAAATAGTAATTTACATATGAGTTTTCAAGACTCAATAATGAGGTTTTTTTAGATTTTTTATAGCTTAAAACTCAAAAACTATCAGCTTTTGAGAAAATGAAAAGAACTGCTTGTGTTTTAAATGACCCAAAAAAACTAGAAAAATATTTTCCGGGTCTTTTGAATGTGTGAATTTGTGAGATTATTTTTAAACATTATTATAAGTAGGCTACCGAAAAATGAAAAGGCTTAAGTTAATAAAGAACGCTTGAAGTTTAACGTTTTATAACGAAATTTTGGGAGTACAAAAATAGGGACGAAAATCAGTCGATTTCTAGTAGTTTTATCGATTTTTTAATGTAGTGAAACAATTATTCAAAATCGATATTTTTTGACATAGGACCTTTTTACTTGGTACAGAATATAACAATAAAATACTGAAAACATTTGTTTTCTATACTTCCACAAAATTTATTATAACTATGTGACTACAGCTGTTTCGGCAGCGTACCTTTCTCAAGGGATTTAGTTTACAATGGTTTTGCCTTTTTAAGGTCTTTAACTGAAGAGGTTGAGGAGTGGAGAGCTGTTTGTCTCGAATTGTTCATTCAGAATTATATATGTATTTTTAAATTTATTAATTTCCATAGATTCTAATAAAGATAGCTTAAGGCCTTTATTTTGAATATGCAGAATTTTAAACTATTCATTAAAAGAATGATTATGATCTAGAAGGTGAAGTGCGTATGTGGAAGTGTCTGTTTTTTTATTGTTGAAAGTTCGTTTGTGCTCTGCTCTCCATTTGTCAAAGGTTCTGTCAGTTTGACCGATGTAAGTTTTCGGACAGTCACCACAAGTTAGTTTGTAGATACCACTCTGTATTTGTTTTCTCTTTCGGCTCTTATTGTCCTTAATATATTTGCTTAAATTGTTATTATTGTTGTTATTCTTTTTTATGTATCTGGCAATTTTTGTTGTTATCTTGCCAGTATATGTAATAGAGCAGAAGGTACTAGGTTTTTCTGTGGTGGTGGATAGACTAATTTCAGGGCTTTCTTATGGAGATTTTGGTATAAAATTTTATTAATCGTTTGCTCGTTATAGCTAGAGACTGGAAAATATGCACTAAAAAATGTCTAAAATATGCATGCAATATGCATTTTAAAACAAGCTGAATATGCACAATTAACATGCAAATATGCATTTATATATGCACTTATTTTTATATGAATAATTTTATGGTTTACGTTAAATACATAAATAAATAAAAAATAATAAAAATAAATAAATAGGTTTGAATTTAAACCAAATTGTATTATTATTTCTTAATATATTTTTTTAACTTCAGGTTTTGTGACAAATAAAACGGCAAAATATTTTATTTTGACCACAAGATAAATAAGAGTACAATAAAATAAATGTACATATTTTTATTGTTACAATATTGATTCATATTTTCTAAACTAATATTATAAAAAGAGTACAATAAAACAAATTTACATATTTTTATTGTTACAATAAATAATCATATATTGATTCATATTTTCTAAACTAATATTATGTCTTCTATCTGTTAATATTTGTTTATAGGCAGAAAAAGATCTCTCAACGTCACAAGATGTAATTGGGGCATATTTAAACTTTGCTATTAGAGACGGATCCATATTAATATTTTCATCGAAGTTTCCAAAATTGATTATATTATTTATTGAACGCAATAAAGTGAAACCCTCATTTTTGTTTAAAACGTCATCAAGTTTATCTTTAATTTTTACTCCAATTTCCCCATTCAGATTTGTTATTTTCTGTTTAACCGAATCAACAATAGACATACTATTGTGAAGACATAAATTTTGAGCCTCTAATTTTGTAATTGAACTTTCAATGATATCGAAATTCGATTTTATATACAACAATTGATTTTTAATAGACTTTTCTTTAAAAATATTTTGACAGTTATCAATAGCGGTACAAGTCGGATCAAAACTTGAAATAACGCTTTTGATGTCGTCGTAGTGTTCAGATAAAAATATAGCACTTTTAAGCCAAGTTCCCCATCTGGTTAATACTGGTTCTGGTGGTAAAGGAATATCGGGAAGCATCTCCCTATATACCTGTACACGTAGTGGTGCTTTCAGAAATACTTTTTTTACATTATTTATTAAGGTGTTTACATTGGGAAATTCAATTCTAACTTTCTCTGCAACTCTGTTTAGGCCGTGCGCCAAACATGTACAGTGAATTAAATTAGGGAAAAAGATTTTAAGATTGGATGCAGCTTTCATCATATATGAGGCGGCATCACTAAGCATTAATAATATTTTTTCAAATGGTACTTGATCAGGTAAAAAAAAATTTGTTAGGGATTCGTTAACAAATCTAGCTATTGTAGCATAGTTTGTTTTTTCCAAACATTTTACACTAATTAAGTATGAGTTTTTAAAATCGCCAGAGTCGTTAAGAACTCCAACAATTAGATTCGCAATTTGTCGACCCTTTGTATCCGTTGTTTCGTCGACGGAAATCCAAAGATATTCGGCTTTTAACTGATTTTTAATACTCGTCATCACATCTTTGTAACATGCACTGACATATTTTTTCCGAAGAGTTGAAGAACTTGGTATTTGAGCTGGTTTATCTTTAATCTTGCAATAAGTTTTTAAAAAGTTTTGACACGATTTATGTTCTAACTTGTGCAGAGGGATATTGCAGTTCAAAAAAAAATGGCATAAATCCTTTGCAAAGGTTTCTTGCCCAACTGACGTATTCTGAATCTGCAAACTGTTCTGTAGAATCTGCTGGCGAGGTTTATTATCATTTTTTGATAGCTTAGTTTGGTGAAGTGAAGTTTTTATGTGTTGAACTACTTGGAATTTCTTTTGACATGGAATCTGGAATATAATGATAATGATGTTTTAGATGTTTTCGTAAATAGATACCTACATTAAAATGATCAAACTTTTTAAACCTCCCCCAATTTTTTTTTATTTCTCAAAGTGAAATTGAAATCGTCAAACAATAAAGTACAGTCAGTGTACCGTAGTATACAGGGTGGGCCACTCTCAACACCTCGCTCTGTATAAGCCAAACCGTTGCGAACTTTAAAAAACAGTTTTTGAAGAAATGGGACGGTTTGTCATTTTAGAATAGACAGACACATAGATGTGCAAAGAAGTTTGATAAGTTTAAAAATCTATTGAAGTGGAGAACTTACCTTTTTATCACAAATGGTGCAAAACATACTTTCACTGTCGATAACTTTTAGATGATTGTTACTTCCAATCCAACTTCTGAGAAGACTTGATTTTTCCCTTGCTACTTTAGGCATTTTCACAATAATAATAAAATGATTTTTTTACACAGTATAGTCAATAACTTGCAATCACAAAAGTTGAATAATCGGCGATTGATTTAAGACTAACCATTCATAAAATAAAATAATCTATCCTACCCTTAAAATGCTTAAAATTTCGTTTTGGTTGGTTTTCCCAGAATAATTCATAGTTGGCCGACACCAGCAGAAAGTACAGGTAATATTTGTAATGTTATTCAAAATATAATCGGTATTTACTTAGGTAATTTGTAAATTCTGAGAAGTCTATAAATCTTAAATATCCGGATAATGATACCTGCAGCTATAAATAACGCCCATTATGTTTATGGGTACAACAACAAAGGAGCTTAACAGCAAAATATTTACTTTCACATTTTATTTTAATGGATGTTGATGTTACTAATATATACCTTATTTTTAAATGGGGTAGAGTAAATTCCCATCAAAATATGCATTTATATGCTCTTAAATCTCCAAATATGCAAGGCATATGCATTTATGAAAAACATGAGAAATATGCAGCATATATATGCATATGCATTTTGCATATAATCCAGTCTTTAGTTATAGCCATTGTTTACTGCTATTTGTTTAATGATGTTCAGTTCTATTTCGAAGTTATTTTTTGACATGGGAATTTCTGTCAATCTATGTATCATGCTATGGTACAGAATAGTTTAAACGATTTATGCCCAAAAATTTCGTCCGCACCCTTCTGATTTGACCTTTTTGAACAGGAATCCGTAAAGAAACCGAGTCAGAAAATTTCTCAAGCGGGGGCGGCCTCACAATGTGGACTATATCAAATGAGACTAAATTAAGGTAAGATACAATTTTTTATAGTTCGTCTTCAAATGTTATATAATTGGAAAATTTGGAAAATTGAATAGAAGCCACCAACTGTGAAAATAAATTACTCACGATTTTATTAACACTTTCTATAAAAGCGTAAACAGAAATATATCACTCGAGCTTCGATAAATTGCGGGTCATTTTTTACTTTTACCACCTGTGGAGACTCTCCAAGTGCTAAAGAATGAAAAATTACCCCTCTCTTTTTTAACGTTATTTGATACCAACAATACAATATCTCATTTACGGGTTTTTTATTGACAATTTTTTTATTAAAAATATTCTGGAACATCGTTCAGCGAAATTTAGTTAAGTAAATATTTAATGGTAAACTGCCAAATGAAATTTTTAATCAAAGAAAAGTTTGGTGCGTAGGATTTCACTGTGCTGCAGAATTAAAAGAGGTTGTTTAGAGTTGGGAGTGTAACGCTTTTTAGAATTTCAAATTATTTTTTATGGTAAAACGCAAGGTTTCGTTAATAGACGAGCGGCACACCCCCAAAAAAACTCTTACTTTTCGAGATACTGACCAGGGTGAGATGAATGGTTAATTTTAGTCATACGTACTTTATGTTTTTGATGGTGCTGAAAAAAAATGAGATTTATTTTGAATTTTATATGGGTAACATTGTTAAAATCGCAATTTTATCCTACAAATAAAAAAAAAATAAAATCACATTTTTTGCGTTTACTTCGTTAAAACTCTGTTAAATTTAATATTTTTTTAAAATATTTACAGTTTAATGTCTAATCGCAAAAGTTAAGTAACGAAATTATAAATTCAGCTTTTTAATCACGTTTATGATGAAATAGGGAGTACAGATAAATTTTTGGAAAAGTTTTAAATTAATATGTTTTGTAGAAAAAAAAATGGTGCAACTTTTAATATAGACGTTATAGATCCCTATAATAACACTTATTTTTCGAGATAGGGACCACAGGTATTGAGGGGCTAATTTTGGTCTTACTTTATATTTTTCATAGCGTCGAAAACGAAAATAAAGCTTATTTTGAATTTTAGGCAAAAGAACAATGTCAAAATCCCAATTTTACCCTAAAAATAAAAAAATATCAAATCACGTTTTTCTTAAAATTAAAAGTAGCACTGTTTTTTGTCTATAACACATTTGGCTCTAAAACTCGCCACAAAATTTCTTGGAACTCTATATTTTAACACAAATGCGATCCAAAAAGTTTAATATCAAATTTTATCAGTAAACTTTTGCGATTTAATTTTGCAATTCACGGATCTGCACATTTTATTTTAAAAAATGCATAACTTTTATCACCATAAGGCTAAAAGCCTACAGCACATCTTGTAGTCTTTACAAACGTGAGAAATATACGCTATAAAAGTTGTAGAAAAAGTATTAAAATAGAACCGAGTGGTAGCGAGTTAAACGCAAAAGAACGTGATTTCAGTTTTATTTTTATTTTTAGTTTAAAATTTTGAGGGGGTTAACCCCCCATAAAATTTATAAAATAAACTTAATTATCGTTTTCAGCACCATTCAAAACATAAAGTAAGTTTAACATTAGCCATTCGTTATCCATGGACAGTAGGTATCTCCAAAAATAGGCGTCATTATGCTTGATAGAGATCGAATGGTTGATTAGAAAGGACAGAAAAGAGACATAAATCAATTAATTCAATTTAGTCCAGGGCGGATCTGTTTTGAGATGGACGTTGAGAGGTGACCATAATTTTTTGCAAAAATTACTTGAAATTATCCCATGTAATAATAACTGAGTTATCCTCCCCCTCAAAAAGTTCCTGAACATTGTTTAAATAATCAAAGTGTCAAAAAATTAAGGAAAAAATCGATTTTTTTCTTCGTTTCTTGATTATAACTTTAAAAGTATTTACTTCCGAGAAAAGTTGCACAAAAATAAAAGTTGCGTAATTAAATTTCCAACAATACAAAATTGGTTAATATTTTTTTAAATTGTTACCCTTGTGTCAAAATAGCAATAATTGCGAAAAAAATCATAAAAAACAAATACTCGCATTTTACGTTTTTCGACCATTTCTGCTAAACTTAGAACCTTCATATTTCACCCAGAAAAACTTTATGATATGATAAAACAATTCTGCAAATTTAGTTAAGATTGTTTCAACAGATATTGCAAAATGAATTTTGCAATCCAGCTTTCGCAAAAAAAATTAATTTTTTCAAAATGTTGCAGCACTGAAAATAAAGCAGTTATCAAGTTGAAATTTGTTATACAAATAAAAGAATACTGTACCCGTCATTTGAAATTTGCATAATTAAAATCGGTTAACTACCACGGCGTCAGGAATTTTTTTAAATAAACATTAATTTTTGGTGCTACGCGCAGGACAGCGGTGTTCGATTCGCACAAGTAGATTACCACCAAAATTTCTTCCAATCTTTATCTAATATATTATTTTCTTACTCTATATTTTGTTGTATGTTCATATTTTAATTCCACAAAAATCAAACTAATTTGATTATTGTTTGTGAAAAATTGTTTATACAATTGCATATGTTTAATTTTGTAAGTTAAAATATACGAACAAAGAAAGTTTTTGATAAAAAAGTGTTATTTCAAAGGACAGAGTATGTGTTTTATTTTGCAATAAACAAATTAATTTATTTATTTCGAAATGTACTAAAAATTAAAATCTATCAATTATTATCAAAGGTCATTGGAATGCCCAATCAGAGAGAACGTATCCGTTGTCCTGCGTGAAGCACCAAAAATTAATGTTTATTTAAAAAATTCCTGACGCCGTGTTAATTAACCAATTTTAATTTTGAAAATTGCAAATGAAAGATACAGTATTCTTTTATATAAAAAAAATCAACTTGCTGTCTGCTTTATTTTCAGTGCTGCAACATTTTGAAAAAATGAATATTTTTTGCGAAAGCTGGATTTCAAAATTTATTTTGCAAAATCAATTAAACCGATCTTAATAAAATTTACAGTATTGCTTTATTGTTTCATAAAGTTTTTCTGGGTGAAATATGAAGGTCCTTAATGTAGCATAAATGGTTGAAAAACGTAAAATGCGAATACTTGTCTTTTTATGGTTTTTTCGAGATTATTGCTAATTTGCAACAAGGGTGACAATTTTGAAAATTTTCAGTTAGTCATATATTGTAGTAAATTTACTTACGCAACTTTTATGTCGTTGCAACTTTTCTAGAAAATGAATACTTTTAAAGATATAATAAAAAAACTAAAAAAAAATTGAATTTTTCCTTCATATTTTGACATTTTGATTATTTAAACAATTTTCCAGACTTTTTTGAGTGGGAGGATAACTCAAATATTGTTATTAGAGTTATTTTGAAGCAATTTCAGCAACAAAAATTTGAGTCACCTCTCAACGTCCAAATGTACTAATATTTTTACAGATGCGTCCTGGCCTAATTTGAATTTAAACACAAATATTATATGTAGCCCAATAAAATAAAATAAAACCGAAATTTAATTCCGTACAGGTTGGAATAAATTTTTTATTAAAGTTTAGGTCAAAACAAAAGATATTTTCAAGAAAGTGTATAATTCATATGAGGGGATCATTGTTTAAATAATTAAAAATTGGTAATTTTTGCACAAAACTTACTTTTTGAACTGCTGTGGCAATTCTTGTTTTTATTAAGGATTTTACAATTTTTTCCTGCAAAGATGAAGACCCAGTCTTTTACATGAGACTTACTAAATTAATTTTGACCCTTAATTTATTTAAATAATTGTAAATCAAACCTAAAGAACAAACTTCCAAAAAAATATTATTTGCAATATAAATGAGCACTATAAAATATTTTGTTTTGCACAAAAAGTTGCGCTAAGATATCACTATAAATTGTCAAAAAAAATTGGTTGATAAATATTGAGTAGTTTATGAGATATTTAATTTGTTTATAAAAATTACCATTTTTTCAATTGTAAAAACGCGGTTGTTGGCGATAGAGTATTCAAGTTTTTAAGGTCTCATTTTTTTTTCTTTTATGTATATTTTCGATAAATGTATTGATAAATTAAAATTTTAATTAAGCACCCCCTCAAAATGGCGTTTGAAAATTGGTGTAATTTGTTTAGAATTTGTTTTTTTAATAACATCACCGGGAATAAAAATTTTGAAATTATTTTTCGGTATTCGTGTTTCTGGTAGTTTTTGACACATTTGCAAAAGAAAAAATTTTTCTAGATCCATTTTTTGCCAATCTTTTCTAGATAGATTTTCCAAGTTTAAAAATTCATAATTTATTTATTTATCAATATTAACATTTTAATGCGTGAGTAGATCTATCAACCCTACTACTTAACAGTGTCATTTATACATAGAGTTAAAATTTTATAATATTTTAAAAAGTAATGTTTTTCGTAGCGACCTTAACTGAAAACTTTTTACATGAAGAGTGGGGTGCAGTAGTACTTTGCTTGCAATACATTCGTTAATAATGGACCAATTTCAATGTTTTTTTTTTAGTTTATGGTAGCTTATAAAAATAGTAACTGACACAGTAAATGACACTTTTAACAATAAAATATTCGTCAATTTGTTATAAACAATTTTTTCAATTTTTTTTCTCTAGATGTGATAAATAAAAATTGAGACAAAAGATTTTTTATAAAAAAAAAATAAAAAAACAATACTGAATTAGCATTAAAAATTTGTTTAAGACTTTTTTCTTTGTAGAATATTAAAATATATACAGTGTGAGGCAAAGAATATAATCCACCTTGATATTTGGCAGTATTTATTAGATCTTAAGAAAATGACGAAACAGTTCGATTGTTGGTCTAAGAGGGATACTTTTTACGGTACATACATCTGTCATTTGTCAACCCCCTCCCTTCCACAACCCCCACTCCCTATTTTTATATAGGGAATAGGGATCGTGTGCTAGCTCATTTGAAAGGTTATTCAATTCTCTATTCAGTAATATTAACATTGACATAATTATTTATACAGGGTGTCCAAGAAAAATTATTTTGAATTAAATTAATTGACACAAAAAGAAGAATGTATGTAATTTATTTAACTCAAAATACATTCTACTGCTGACAGAAAACAGAAAAAAATGTTGAAAACATTGAAATTGGCCCATTATTAACGGAGATATTGGAAACTCTCCTCCGCCAATTTTCAGACAAAAAGTTTTCATTTAAGGTGCTACGAAAATTATCATGTTTGAAAATATTCTACAATTTTTATTATGTGTAGAAATGACATTGTTAAGTAGTAAGGATAATAGATGTACTTACGTACTTTTAAATGTCAATATTGATAAATAAACAAATTATGAATTTTTAAACTGGGAAAAGCTATCTCGGCCAAAAATTCTTCTAGAAAAATTTTATGCTTTTGTGAATATGTCAAAAATTGCTAAAAATACGAATATCGAAAAATAATTTTAAAATGTTGAATCCCGGCGATGTTATTAAAAAAATTAATTTTAAACAAATTACACCAATTTTCAAACGCCATTTTTGAGGGGTGTTTAATTGAAATTTTGATTTGTCAATACATTTATCGAAAATATATATAAAACCAAAATACATGTGACTTTAAAGACTTGTATACTCTATCGTCAACAATCGCGTTTTTGCCATTGAAAAAATGGTAATCTTTTATAAACAAATTAAATATCTCATAAACTACTTAATATTTATCAACCGATTTTTTTGTCAATTTATAGTAATATCATAGCGCAAATTTTTCTGTAAAGTAGAATATTTTATAGTGCTTATTTATATTGAAAATAATATTTTTTTGGAAATATGTTTTTAAATTTTGATTTACAATTATTTAAATAAATTACGGGTCGAAATTAATTAAGTAAGTCTCATATAATAGACTGTTTCATCATATTTGCAAAAATAAATTGTAAAGTCCTTAATAAAACACGAATTACCGCAGCAGCTAAAAAAACTAAATTTTGTGCAAAAATTACCTATTTTGAATTATTTAAACAATGATCCCCTCATATGAATCATATACTTTCTTGAAAATATCTTTTGCTTGGACCTAAACTTTGATAAAAAAATTATTCCATCCTGTACGGAATTACATTTTGATTTACATTTATTGTAATTTTATTTGATCGGTCTAATGTACGTATGCACCTTTGGGCAAGCTGTTTGCTTTTTGAATGAAGTGTTGATATGTTGCGGGCTTATAAATTGGTGTCAAACTCTTTTGTGTACGTAGTCCATCAGATTATTTACCTTTAGTCAATACGTTCAATTATTTTTAAGTTAACTTAAATGTTATTTTGAGCTACCATTAAATAATTTACTCCACAATATTCTACTGCCTATTATTTCAATGCATGGAAGAAGAAATCCGGATATGGCAACAAAAAAACCGTTGAGTAAAACATTTTATTATGTCCAAGTGCATTTTTTTTCATTGTGCTATTGACAATCGTCTTATTAACTTACACAATCACCATAGTAGTAACCCGCACAGACATATTCCATCATAATAAGATAATATAATTTACCACATTCTAAAGATCCAAGGATACTAAACATCTTAAGATTGTTTTTGTCCAATAAAACACTCCAGAGGTCCTTTTACTTTCTTCTTGGATATTGCGTTCAGAAAAAATATGTCTCACGCCGTGTTATAACCCCCCCAGGGCGGATTACTCCAGAGGGTGTTTTACCCCTACTGCGTTGATTTATATCCACAGATTTTTTCAAACATGGAACTGTATAAGCAAGAATTAAGCTCTTTATGGTGTGTGTTTTTAATCCTAAAGAGGATTATTTCAGAGGTGTTATAAACAGCAGCATTTTAGCAGACATTTAATACACAGTTCTGTTTTTTGTGTGTAAAGTAAACCAGGTATATGTGTATATATTTTTTGATAGAAGGTAATTATTTGTTTCACAATATTTAAAAATATATGTTTAATGTAGAAGATACACGGATTTAAAGGTGTAGAGCTTATTCGCAGCACCTAAATTTCTGTCTACCATTTGCGTTTAATACAGGGTGTCCCGAAAAGATTGTTCATAAATTATACCACACATTCTGGGGTCAAAAATAGTTCGATTGAACCTAACTTAGCTATATACAGTAATGCACACAAAAAAAGTTACAGCCCTTTGAAATTACAAAATTAAAATCGATTTTTTTTTTCATATATCCAAAACTATAAAAGATTTTTTATTGAAAATGGACATGTAGCATTCTTACGGCAGCAAAATCTTAAAAAAATAAAATGAAATTTGTGTACCCCATAAAAATTTTATGGGGGTTTTGTTCCCTTAAACCCCCGAAACTTTTGTGTACGTTCCAGTTAGTTCATTATTGTGGTACCATTAGTTAAACACAACGTTTTAAAACTTTTTTGCTTGTTAGTATTTTTCAGATAAGACAGTTTTTATCGAGAAGCGGCTTCTTTTTTAATATATTTACATAAACATTTTATGGGGGTTTTGTTCATTTAAACCCCCAAATGTTTGTGTACGTTCCAATTAAACTATTATTGTGGTACCATTAGTTAAACATAGTGTTTTTAAAACAATTTTGCCTCTCAATATTTTTTTGATAAGTCACCTTTTATCGAGATGTGGCTTCTTTTTCAAAATACACCTAAAAATGTAAATTATAAATACATTTTCAGATTATTAACAGGTGTCTATAATCGTACTTCACCATATTCAAATATGTGGTGGATTATTCGAAAAATATTCAGAATATCTCGATAAACACTGGCTTATCAAAAAAGTACGAAGAGGCAAAAAAGTTTTAAAAACATTGTATTTAACTAATGGTGTCACAATAATAATTTAATTGGAACGTACACAAAAGTTTGGGGGGTTTAAGGGAACAAAACCCCCATAAAATTTTTATGGGGTGCACAAATTTCATTTCATTTTTTTTTAAGTTTCTGCTGCCATAAGAATGGCACATGTCGATTTTCAATAAAAAATCTCTAATAGTTTCCGATATATGAAAAAATCGATTTTAATTGTGTAACTTAAGGGCTGTAACTTTTTTGTGTGCACTATTGTATGTAGGTAAGTGAGGTTCAATCAACCTATTTTTGACCCCAGAATCTGTGGTATAATTTATGACCAATCTTTTCGGGACACCCTGTATATTAGGTACATCTTTGTATATTAGGTACATCTTTATTTAATCAGATAATATTTTATTTATTTATGTATTAAGAAATATTATTGTTTTGAAAAACATTTTTAATTATCAAAATCACCTAAAGAAAAGATCTAATGCTGAAATACAACAAAAAAATCAAAATTTTGCACGCCTAGTTCCACATTGAATACAGTATGGTATAACTAGACCCAAACCCAGACATACAAAGTGAAAGTTATCCTCCAACACCAAATTGTTCTATATGGTCCACATAATTTTCAGAAAAAAGTCACACCATTTTGAGCGTGGTGTTGGGGGGGGGGAGAGGGAGAGGAATCGGAAAATTCGTAGTTTTTTACGTTTTTCGTCAATATTTCTAAAACTGTGCGGTTTAGCATGAACAAACCTATATACAAAAATGTTCTACATTAAATTCGAAATGAAATAGGTCCTACGCATAATCCTTCTAAAATGAACGGTTTTAAAGTTACTGAGGTAGTATAGTATAATACGTCCAAAAAAGGACTAACCTAAACAGCCAACATTAAAAGTTTTCCTCCAACATCAAATTGTTATATATGGTTAACATATTGTTCAGTAAAAAGTTGCACCATTTTGAGCGTACGGTTTGGATGGAGATGGGGGAGAAGTCGGTAAATTAGTTGTTTTTTACGTTTTTCGTCAATATTTTTAAAACTATGCTTTAGCGTAAACAATGTTCTATACAAAAATGTTCTACATAAAATTTAAAACAAAAAGGTTCTATATATAATTGTTATAAATAAAGCTCGGATTATACGCAAAATGCCTTTTTTTGCCTATTTTCCCTATTATAGTTGTTTTTTGCACTTTTTGCCTTTTTTCGTATATTCCACCTATTTGTGCCTTTTTTAAAATTTCATGGTACTACCCATGATATTATTCTATTACTAAACCATTCTATAATAAAATTTTGGGTCAATAATAACATATCAATGGTTTGTTTATATAACAGATTTCTAGGAAAATGTACCTAATCGAGACTTGAGGGTTACCTAATTGGAAATCCCTAAGCTTTATTAGTTTATTATCAGTTGTACAGTCGGTTACTGTATCAGAGTTTAGTCACAAATTGCTATATCCTAGTTTAGTTTTGTTGCGTATACCGAAAAGCAAAGAACACGTTTTAAAACGTTTTAGACATTTGTGTGAAAAGATGACATCTAAATTAAGGCTATGGATCGCACCTTATTCGGAACTTTCTCTAGAAGGAGATGGAGCATTTTGTAAACCATGCGGCAAATCGGTTAGTTTTATTTTTTCTCTTTTTTTCTCGTCCCACAACATAACTAAATTCTAAAGCGGTTTTAGAATTCTAATTTTTTTTTAAATTCCCAGATTTCAAGTAGAAAAAAGTACTTTATTGACCAGCATTGTGGAACCCCACTTCATAAACGTAATTTGGAAAAATTAGCGGGAGAGTTTAAGCAGTTCAAAAAAAAGGAGGAGGACGCATTTAAATTTGATTTATGCCAGATGATGATTGCATCCAACATTCCTCTATATAAAGTTAATAGCCCTAGTTTGAAATGCTTTTTCGAACAATATCTTAATAAATCCTTACCTGACGAGAGTACATTGGGAAAACATACTGTGGAAAAATGTTATGTGGAATGTATTTCAAAAATTAAGCGGGAGTTAGGGGGCAATTTTTTGTATATTATCATGGATGAAACTACAGATGTATGCGGCAGGTATATAGCTAATTTAATGATTGGAATTTTGAACGAAAGATTTGCGAGAAAAGCTTATTTAGTTGCCGTTAAAGAATTGGAAAAAACAAACAATTTAACAATAAGTCGATTTATACAAAATAGTTTAACAAACCTCTTTTTACCCAACTCTATACCAGTGAATAAAATAGTTTTAATGCTTTCAGATGCTGCGGCATATATGTTAAAAGCTGCTGTTAATTTAAAGATTTTTTATCCTAATTTAATTCATTGCACTTGTGTAGCCCACGGGGTAAATAGAATTACTGAACAAATAAGAAATATGTTTCCGTTGGTAAATAATTTTATATATTTTAATAAAAAAGGTTTTTTTAAAGGCTCCGTTGAGGGTGCAAATATATAAAGAAAGACTTTCCGGTGTCCCTTTGCCACCTAAACCAGTAATTACAAGGTGGGAAACCTGGCTCGAAGCAGTTTTTTTTACTTTGAACACTGCAATGAAATAGAATTAGTTATGTCAGAATTTTATGATGATATTTCCGAAGCCATTCGAGAAGCAAAAAAAATATTAAAAAATCCCAAATTGAAACAGGAACTCGCTTATATCAATGACAATTATAATTTAATAGTTACCACAATTACCCTATTAGAAAAACAAAAGGTAAATTTATGTGAGTCAGTAAAATTAATAGATAATTTAAAGACGAAAATTAAATCGGCACCTGGAAGTAACGGTCAATTAATTTAAAAAAAAATGAAATTCATTTTCGACAAGAATGAAGGTTTTTCGTTTTTATCTAATGTTGCTAAAGTTTCGAATGGGACATTTTCCGAGGAATTACAAATTATGTCAGATTTATTATCCGCTCTGAAATATGCTCCAATTACGTCTGTCGATGTCGAACGTTCGTTTTCAATGTACAAATTAATTTTAAGTGATCGAAGACATAGTTTTAAGACCGAAAATATTGAAAAACATTTAGTTGTTTCTATTAATGATAAAATTTTAAGTGGTTACAATGTTTAATTATTAATTAACAGTTATTTAGTTACTATTTAGTTTATTTATACTAATGTGTAAATATACCTGCCTTAAGTTAATATTACGTTAATTCACTTTGTACAATAAATAGTAAGTTATATTCCTTTATTGCCTATATTTTGCCTAAATGTTAATATTCCTGCCTTTATAATAAAAATCTTTGCCTATATAGGCGCCTTTTTCTTCAATTTTTGTTGCCTATAAATCCGAGCTTTAGTTATAAAATCAACAGTTCCAGAGTTACGGAGGGTGAAAAGTGGAGGTTTTCGATACTTTATATATGTTTTGAGCAATTTCCTACTGATTTTCTTTAACAGTATTGTCTTTTATAAATCAAATTTGCTATTTCAGTTGCCGATGGTCTGTTAGTGATAAGCTTTTAAAGAAACGTCAACCTCACCACCCAAAATCATCATCAATTGCACAAAAAATATAAAAAGTATCGAAAACTACCCCCTTTTCAACCTCCGTAACTCTGGAACCGTTGATTTTACAACAATTATGTATAGGAACTTTTTGTTTTAAATTTTTAAATTTTATGTAGAAAATTTTCGTATAGAACATTGTTTACGCTAAAGCATAGTTTTAGAAAGCGGCCGCTCAAAATGGTGTAACTTTTTACTGACCCATATGTGGACCATAAAGAACAATTTGGTGTTGGAGGAAAACTTTTATTTTGGATGTCTGGGTTAGGCCTATTTTTGGACCAATTATACTATACTACCTCCGTAACTTTGGAACCGTTCATTATAGAAGGATTATGCATAGGACCTTTTTTATTTCAAATTTAATGTAGAACAGTTTTGTATAGAGGATCGTTCATGCTAAACCGCACAGTTCTAGAAATATTGACTTTTAACTTTGAAACTTAAAAATTATCATGTCTGTTTTCGTCCGCCGACCACACTATTAATATTATACATATAACATATTTGCTTGTAATATGAAACTATTCTTCTTCTGCTTTAAGTGCCATATCCGCGAAGAAGGTTAACAATCATCATGGCTATTCTGACCTTTGAGGCAGTTGCTCTGGCATACTAGTTCGCTCCGGGGCGGGGGTCAGATTTTAATACCCTAAAGAAAAAGGTCACAAGTAAATTCGCTCCGGCCATTTCTTATAAAATTTCTAAATCGATCATTAACATTTTTTAAAATATGGACCAAGATTAACTAATATGTATATGTAATCTAAATAATTTAATTACACTGTCTCGTTTATAAATAGGTACCAACGTATAATTTCTATATAAAATACAAAAATCACAGTACCAATTTTGCCGATATAAAAATTCTCCTAGAACTTAGTAAATAAATACTTAATCCGCTTAAACATGGGAGCGAACTAGTATTGGTAGGGAAGCCCAAGCGGAAATTGTTACAGTTACTCAAGCGCGTCAGATTATCATATGGGGAGAAATCTGGTACCCTGCAGATGTACCTCTACGATATATTGGCTCTTAACACAGGGAAATTCGTTAAGGGGGGCCCGAAAAAAAAACTATCCCTAAAAATACTCGAAATTTTCAGATACATGCAAAATAGTGTATATTTAAAAAATCTGACGATTAGTCCAGGAACCGAAGCTTTTCACCTCGCAATTTTTACAGAATGGATAGATTTGCTTGAAAATTTAAGAATAAGTAGTGGATGGTCCAAGGATCAAAATCTATATGATGCCGAAAGGCGCTTTTACCATGGGGGTGGTTGTCAACCCATCTCGGGGGTGGAAATGTTTTATTATATTTTGACCGCAAAAGTTGAAACATTAATTCTAAGCAAAAAATGTTCTGTACATTTTTTTAATAAAATTAATAGTTTTCGATTTATTCGCTATCGAAAGTGTTAGTTTAGTTTTATATCGAAAAAATCAATATTTTTCGATGTACTCATTTACGATTCACTCGATTTTTGCCGTAGAAAAGATTTTTTCACAGCAATTTCTTGGGAATTAAATAACCTAGAATTTCGTCATCATGGACGGAGAGAGTCACAAACGTCGAGGTTTTGAGAAGAATGAATAAAGAAAAGGAAGTCATATTTACGATCAAAAAACGAAAACTGCAATACTTGGGACACACTACAAGAGGCGAAAGATATGAACTGCTTCGAATAATTATGCAGGGGAAGATAGCAGGAGAAAGGTCCATAGGAAGAAGACGAAACTCCTGGCTAAAGAATCTACGGGAACGGTATAGCTGTAGCAACAACGAATTGTTTCTGTCAGCAGTTTCGAAAATAAGTATAACCCTGATGATCGCCAACCTTCGGAACGAAGATGGTTAAACATTTTTTCTTATGTTTGAAAAACAAAAAAAAACAAAAGATTTAAATCTTTGAAACACACTCAGTGATCAAAAGATCTAAGTTATTGGTTTACCGACCAAACGTAACTAAATCAAACAAATGAAATAGAGAATATGGAAAAATCCCCTTACGAACAATTCACACATCCACCATTTCAGGTTGGGAAAAATTTCTTGAATAGAATCAAAGATCCAAACACCTGTTCTTAGAAATGTGTTTCGCCCTCTTCAACCTCTCTGGGCTTATCAATAAAGATGAGAGGTTGAATATCTTTAGACACATTCCATCAAAAAACAACATTCGAGACCCAGACATAGCAGGAGCGTATATCTACGCCGCATAATCTGACCATGACAGCCTCACGTTTTAATTCCCTAATTACTATAAGTAAAATATATGTTTGAAAAACAAAAAAAAAAACAAAAGATGTAAATCTTTGAAACACACTCAGTGATCAAAAGATCTAAGTTATTGGTTTACCGACCAAACGTAACTAAATCAAACAAATGAAATAGAGAATATGGAAAAATCCCCTTACGAACAATTCACACATCCACCATTTCAGGTTGGGAAAAATTTCTTGAATAGAATCAAAGATCCAAACACCTGTTCTTAGAAATGTGTTTCGCCCTCTTCAACCTCTCTGGGCTTATCAATAAAGATAAGAGGTTGAATATCTTTAGACACATTCCATCAAAAAACAACATTCGAGACCCAGACATAGCAGGAGCGTATATCTACGCCGCATAATCTGACCATGACAGCCTCACGTTTTAATTCCCTAATTACTATAAGTAAAATATATGTTTGAAAAACAAAACAAAACAAAAGATGTAAATCTTTGAAACACACTCAGTGATCAAAAGATCTAAGTTATTGGTTTACCGACCAAACGTAACTAAATCAAACAAATGAAATAGAGAATATGGAAAAATCCCCTTACGAACAATTCACACATCCACCATTTCAGGTTGGGAAAAATTTCTTGAATAGAATCAAAGATCCAAACACCTGTTCTTAGAAATGTGTTTCGCCCTCTTCAACCTCTCTGGGCTTATCAATAAAGATGAGAGGTTGAATATCTTTAGACACATTCCATCAAAAAACAACATTCGAGACCCAGACATAGCAGGAGCGTATATCTACGCCGCATAATCTGACCATGACAGCGTCACGTTTTAATTCCCTAATTACTATAAGTAAAATATATGTTTGAAAAACAAAAAAAAAACAAAATATGTAAATCTTTGAAACACACTCAGTGATCAAAAGATCTAAGTTATTGGTTTACCGACCAAACATTTATTTTTATATAAAATAAAAATTTGTTTTTCAAACATATATATTTTACTTATAGTAATTAGGGAATTAAAACGTGAGGCTGTCATGGTCAGATTATGCGGCGTAGATATACGCTCCTGCTATGTCTGGGTCTCGAATGTTGTTTTTTGATGGAATGTGTCTAAAGATATTCAACCTCTCATCTTTATTGATAAGCCCAGAGAGGTTGAAGAGGGCGAAACACATTTCTAAGAACAGGTGTTTGGATCTTTGATTCTATTCAAGAAATTTTTCCCAACCTGAAATGGTGGATGTGTGAATTGTTCGTAAGGGGATTGTTCCATATTCTCTATTTCATTTGTTTGATTTAGTTACGTTTGGTCGGTAAACCAATAACTTAGATCTTTTGATCACTGAGTGTGTTTCAAAGATTTACATCTTTTGTTTTTTTTTTGTTTTTCAAACATATATTTTACTTATAGTAATTAGGGAATTAAAACGTGAGGCTGTCATGGTCAGATTATGCGGCGTAGATATACGCTCCTGCTATGTCTGGGTCTCGAATGTTGTTTTTTGATGGAATGTGTCTAAAGATATTCAACCTCTCATCTTTATTGATAAGCCCAGAGAGGTTGAAGAGGGCGAAACACATTTCTAAGAACAGGTGTTTGGATCTTTGATTCTATTCAAGAAATTTTTCCCAACCTGAAATGGTGGATGTGTGAATTGTTCGTAAGGGGATTTTTCCATATTCTCTATTTCATTTGTTTGATTTAGTTACGTTTGGTCGGTAAACCAATAACTTAGATCTTTTGATCACTGAGTGTGTTTCAAAGATTTACATCTTTTGTTTTTTTTTGTTTTTCAAACATATATTTTACTTATAGTAATTAGGGAATTAAAACGTGAGGCTGTCATGGTCAGATTATGCGGCGTAGATATACGCTCCTGCTATGTCTGGGTCTCGAATGTTGTTTTTTGATGGAATGTGTCTAAAGATATTCAACCTCTCATCTTTATTGATAAGCCCAGAGAGGTTGAAGAGGGCGAAACACATTTCTAAGAACAGGTGTTTGGATCTTTGATTCTATTCAAGAAATTTTTCCCAGCCTGAAATGGTGGATGTGTGAATTGTTCGTAAGGGGATTTTTCCATATTCTCTATTTCATTTGTTTGATTTTTTCTTATCTCTGATGCTAATCTTTCTATTCTGTAGAAAATGGCATTTTTTACCAAACTTCCAAAACTCGTTATCCGCTTTTAACTCCTGTATTTCAAAAACTAATCATTTTAAGCTAGTCAAACTTCTAAAATATATTAATAATACATAAATAAAGAAGAATCAAGAAGGTCAATGACTAAAAACACCGCTAGCTTACATTCTTATGCTTCTAATTGGATATCTCCTTTTTTTGTTCAAAAAAATATATTGATTTTTTAACCGTAATTTTTTTATTTTTTATCTTACAAAGTTTGTTAAAAAATAATTTTGTAGGTATTTACAAGATCTATATGCCTATTAATACACTTCTGGCCAAAAAATCGGGACCCCTTAAAAATGGGTCATTTTTGATGTCTCGAATCTCCTAAACCTGTTGTCCGATTTTAGTGATTTTTTAATATGTTATAACCTTATTCTCTCAGAATATGGATGTAGTAATAGTGTTGCTGAACAAGTAAATGTCATTGTATACCGGGTGTAAAAATAACACTATGTTTTTTCCTGAAAGTTCGTAATACCCTGTTGAATATTCTAGCATTTAAAAAATATTGAAATTAAAACTTAATTGTAGCCTTAGCCTTTCTTAACATTCTGCTTTTTGACCCATTTACTTGTGTTGGATAATGAAAAGGTTAGGTCCTTTGACAACTAGCCATGCTCTTCATCAATACAGGGTGTTTCTAAATAAGTGCGACAACTTTAAGGGATACTTATGCATGAAAAAATAATGACAGTTTGCTTTAGAAACATATGTCTGGAAATGCTTCGTTTCCGAGATACGGGATGTTGAATTTTTTCTTACAAACTGACCATTTATTTATTGCTCTAAAACCGGTTGAGATATGCAAATGAAATTTAATAGGTTTTAAGAGATAGTTATTTCACATTTTCTGACATAAAACTAAAAATTTTATATTCCCCATTGGCGTGCATACAAGTAATATGACCGGGTAATATGACCCGTATGCACGCCAATGGTGAATATAAAATACATAATTGTATGTCAAAAAATGCGCAATAACTGTCTCTTAAATGTCACCAAATTTCATTTGCATATCTCAATCGGTTTTAGAGCAATAAATAAATCGTCAGTGTGTGAGAAAAAATTCAACATCCGGTATTTCGGAAACAAAGCATTTGCAGACATATGTTTATGAATCAAACGGTCATTATTTTTTCATGCAGAATTTCCCTTAAAGTTTGTCGCACTTATCTAGAAACACCCTCTATCGATGAAGAGCATGGCTAGTTGTCAAACTACCTAACTTTTTCATTATCTAACATAAGTGAATGAGTCAAAAAGCAGAATGTTAAGAAAGGCTAAGGCTACAATTAGGTTTTAACTTTAATATTTTTTAAATGCTAGAATATTCCACAGGGTGTTACGAACTTTAGGAAAAAATCACAGTATTATTGTTACACCCGGTATACAATGAAATTTACTTGTTCAGCAACACTATTAGTACATTCATATTGTTAGAGAATAAGAATATAGCATATTAAAAAAATCACTAAAATCGGACAACGGGTTTAGGAGATTCGAGACATCAAAAATGACCCATTTTTAAGGTGTCCCGATTTTTTGGCCAGGAGTGTAGTAAATCTTTTTAGAATCCTCAGTCGCGTTTAAAGAGGTGACTTTAAAAGGGTTGGTAAAGGTGGTTTTTGCATGTTAATACAAGTTTTAATTGTCAATAGCTCACTCAATTTTTGCCCTAGAAAAAATTTGCTAAACAGGTTCTTGGGAATTAAAATATGCTACAAATTAATATTTAAACATTTTTTTCGTATCTCTGATGCTAATCTTTTTATTCTGAAGAGAAGGCAATTTTTCCAAACTAAAAAAAATTGTTATTCGATTTAAACTCGCATTTTTTTAAAAAGTGATCATTCTAAGCCGGTCAAACTTCTAGAACCTATTATTAATACATAAATAAAGAAGACTAAATAAGGTCAATGACTAACTTTAATTAGGGGGGAGATTAGGGGGTTACTTCCGATCACTTTTTTGCTGAAAAAAATAGGTCAGGACATTCTTTTCATTATAAGTCACTTAATTCTTGAGCTAGTGACATTTTTATTTCTGGAGATAGATATTTTTAAATACTTTAAATTAGTTTGAACAAGTTATCCTCGAAAAATGCATATTTTTCTAGACTTTTGACTTTGAAACTACAAAATTTAGTATTTGACGAAGAAGAGCTAAAATGTAATAAGGTATATCTCGATTACTATTGGTCTTAAAGATATTTAAAAAAAAAAACGGTTTTGTTAATTTTTTCAAAAGGTACATTTTTGTTAAGTATAGTTGTTTTGATAAAACGAAAACTTTTGGAGTTATTAGCAGAAAACTTATTAAAAACATTGATAATTTCGACATAAAACTAACACTTTCGATAGCGAATAAATCGAAAACTATTAATTTTATCAAATACATGTATAGAACGTTTTTTGCTTATAATGAATGGATTTACCAACTTTTGCCGTCAAAATATAATAACAAATTTCCACCTCCGATATGGGGTCGCAACCACCCCCATGGTAAAAGCTCCTTTCTGTATCATATAGATTTTGATCCTTGGACTATCCACTACTTATTCTCAAATTTTCAAGCAAATCGTTCCATTCTGTAAAAATTGCGAGGTTCTGTCCTATTTTAAGCTTCATTACTTGGACTAGATTTGAAAGCGGCGCGGGCGTAAGGAAATGGGTGAGTCAAAAAGTTACACAAAAAAGCGAATATTTCGCGAAATGAACATCAGATCGAAAAACTGCAAAAAAAAATTTCAAAATATTTTTGAAAATCTATCGAATGTTACCAAACACGATCCCCCACGGAGGTGCTGTGGGGGTTACTTTAAAATCTTAAATGGGACCCCCAAATTTTTATTATAGATTTGGATTCTTCACGTAAAATTAAGCAACTTTTATTCGAGACATTTTTTCTAATTATGGATATATGGCGCTATAATCGGAAAAATGTTGGAAATGGAAAATTAAATTAAAAAATGGAAATTCCCCAGTAAAATGGAAAATTTTACTTAACTTTTTTTGGTTTTAAGACCTAATAATCACAAACTAATAGGTCCCCATAACGCTCGAGTGACTGCCCATTTAGCTCCTCTACAATATTATACAGGGTGTCCAGAAACTCTACCGACAAACGAAGATAGGAGATAACTCAGATAATTTAAAGACAATTTAACCCAATTCACCTAGCCCGAAAATGCTTCTTAAGGGAGCTAGAGCTCTTTGAAGATGGCGTCATGAAATTAGTTTTTCTTAAATACCTCCAGACCGCTTCTATTAAGAAAAACGAAAATTGTTATGCATATTACCTTTTCAGAGATGAATCGATTCCATCCATTGCAAATTTCTAGTACCGGTCATAGGCGTGCGTTTTTGGGTAGAGCAACGGGTATTTTATCGCATAACTTTTTTGTCCTTAACTTTTATGCATTTTTGACACCGGATTATTAAATTGTAAGGTATTCTAGTACTAAAAGATACTCTTGATTTAAGTCGGTAGGACACACCGTTTTCTAGAAAAATCGATTTGGATGTTTTTCGTTTTTGGAATTTGAAAAAAAAATTGAAAAAAATTTTCAACAAAAACGAAGTATTTTACCAACATAAAGTAAGAGTAACTTTTAGTATTCGAATACCTCATAATTTAATAATTTAGTGTCAAAAATGCTCAAAAATTTAAGACAAAAAGGTATGCTATAAAATAACTGTTGACCTACCCAAAACGGACATCTATGACTAGTCCTAGAAATTCGCAATTAATGAAATCGACTTATCTCTGGAATATAAATAAATGTACCAGTTTTCGTCTTTCTAAACATATTTTTTTTAATTTTTTTTTTAATTCAAAAAGTGAAAAGTTTTCAAATCGACTTTTCTAGAAAACGGTGTGTCCTACCGATTTAAAACAAGAGTAACTTTTAGTACTGTAATACTTTCCAACTTAATAATCCAGTATCAGAAATGCATAAAAGTTAAAGATAAAAAAGTTATGCGATAAAATAACCGTTACCCCACCCAAAACGGACGCCTATGATCGGTACTAGAAATTTGCAATGGATGGATTAGATTTGTATCTTGAAGGTAAATACGCGCACCAATTATTGTTTTTCTAAATAAAACAGTTCTGGAGGTATTTAAGAAAAACTAATTACAAGACGCCATCTTCAAAGAGCTCTAGCTCCCTTAGGAAGCATTTTCGGACTAAGTTAATTGGGTTAAATTATCTTAAAATTATCTGAAGAATCTCCTGTCTTCGTTTGTCGGTAGAGTTTCTGGACACCCTGTATAATTAAAAGGGTTTTTACCTCGGAATCGAACTAGTGTGTTTCGAGCTGCTCTGAACAAGTGCCTTGAGCCCCAACCAAACTATTCTTTCAGGTTCTTCAACAAGGAAAAGTGTCTCCTTCCTACGCTTCTCTTACCCTCTATTTTCCTTGAATTATGAGTATCAAGATATTGTATTTTTCGCCTCTCATCACATGTCCGAGATATTGCAATTTCTTTCTTTTATTGTATTTTCATTTCCCTCTCTCTGCATATTCTCCTTAACACTTCTATATTCGTGAATTTATCTACCCATGAAATTCTTGATATTTTTCTAAATGTCTACATTTAAAACGCGTTAAGTCAATTTATTGCATTTAGGTTTAATGTTCATAATTCAACTCCAAAGTAAAGCACACTGTGTACATAACATTTAATTAGCCTTATTCTGAGGGCCAATCAAGTCAGATCTTTGCTGCGTAAAATCTTTTTTATTATCACGAAGTTTGCACGTGCTGTTTCAATTCTCACTCGATTTCTGCAGTATAATCGTTACAAGAATAAAAAACCGCTAAACGCCGTAAAAATGAGTGGCGCATACAATATTCCAACTACAAAAGATCTGACATGAATATTAAGTGGTGCGAAAATGTATTTTCATTTTGATGCAAAATAAAATTTTAGTTCTATTTTAAATGATTTGTCCACAATATTTGCTAAATTTGAATAGTCCAGAAAGCCACTGCGCATCCGCCAGGAAAACTATTCTAATTCGGATTTTTTGCACAATCTTACTAAAAAAGGACTCCTTTTAACAAATTTGCATGTTGCCAGGACCAAAATGCGGTAAAAAATTTTTTAAACGTTTTTTTTTTTGTTTTCTTCCTAAAATTACTTTTTTTGCATGGAACAAAGTTTTTTTAGGTTTTTTGGATCATTTCAAACAGAAAAGGTCTTTACTGACTGTTCTCTAAAGTTGATAGTTTTTGACATATAAGCGATTACAAATTGAAAAATTGCGAAATCGGCCATTTTTAACCCCCAAAAACTATGTTAAAAACTGAAACTTTGAATGTTGCCAAGGTAGGTAGATATTCTTTAAACATCGATTGATGAAATCCCGAAGAGTTTTTTGCAACACAATATTCAAAACTCCTTTGTTTTTTAATTGCTAATCAAGCGTGCGCGACACTATTTTCCACCGACAGTATGGTGCAAATGAAAGGAATAAATTCGTTATTTCGTAAACCGGCTACTTTAAGGAAAAATCCCGAAACAGGTCGATTTTTATTTTTAAGTTATGATATTGTGGCATATATGGTATACTAGTGACGTCATCCATCTCGGCGTGATGACGTATTCGATGATGTTTTTAAATGAGAATAGGGGTTGTTTGCTAGCTCATTTGAAAGGTTCTTCAATTCTCTATTAAGTAATATAAACATTTACATAAATATGTATACAGGGTGTCCAAAAAATTTTTATTGAATTAAATTATTTGACAAAAAAGAAGTAGAAGGACACCCTGTATAAATAATTATGTAAATGTTTACATTACTGAATAGAGAACTGAAGAACCTTTCAAATGAGCTACCACACGACCCCTATCCTTATTTAAAAAAATCATCGATTACGTCATCACGCCCAGACGGATGACGTCATTAGTATACCATATATGTCACAATATCATAACTTAAAAATAAAAATCGACCTGTTTCGGGATTTTTCCTTAGAGTCGCCGGTTTACGAAATAACGAACTTTTTCCTTTCATTTGCACCATACTGTCGGTGGAAAATAGTGTCGCGCACGCTTGATTAGCAATTAAAAAACAAAGGAGTTTTGAATATTGTGTTGCAAAAAACTCTTCGGGATTTCATCAATTGATGTTTAAAGAATATCTACCTACCTTGGCAACATTCAAATTTTCAGTTTTTCACATAGTTTTTGGGGGTTATAGATGGCCGATTTCGCAATTTGTCAATTTGTAATCGCTTATATGTCAAAAACTATCAACTTTAGAAAAAAGTCAGTAAAGACCTTTTCTGTTTGAAATAATCCAAAAAACCTAAAAAAACTTTGTTCCATGCAAAAAAAATAATTTTAGGAAAAAAACAAAAAAAAAAACGTTTAAAAATTTTTTGACCACCTTTTGGTCCTGGCAACATGCAAATTTGTTAAAAGGAGTCCTTTTTGAGTAAGATTTTGCAAAAAATTCGAATTAGAATATTTTTCCTAGCGGATGCGCAGTGGCTTTCTGGACTAGAAGTAAAATGCACCACAAAAGAGTAACTTTGATACAGTTTGAATTTTGAAACTCTTTTGTTGCGCGTTTACTTCAAATTTAGCAAATATTATGGAAAAATCTTTTACAATAAGACTAAGATTATATTTTGCATCAAAATGAAAATACAGTCGGAAAAATGAAAGAATACCCATGAAGGATCACATCAATCACTTATTTTGTATTTGCTCTCTTTTTCTATAACAAACGTTTGTTATTTATAGAAAATGACAGCAAATACAAAATTAGTGATTGATGTGATCGTTCATGGGTATTCTCTCATTTTTCCGACTGCACATTTTCGCGCCACTTAATATTCATATCAGATCTTTTGTAGCTGGAATATTGTATGCGCCACTCATTTTTACGGCATTTAGCGGTTTTTTATTCTTGTATCAGGGGTTTTTCAAAGCTTTTTTATAAATTAAATGTATAAAGTTGAATGCAAATTTTCTCGATTACACGTAAGCTTTATAAATGGTCGACTTTGTCGCATTAAATCCCAAATGATCTAGTGTCCATCTAATGTACACTAGATTTTTTTCTATTCGTAATAGATTGAAAAAATTATTGGAATGGCCGGTTAATGAACTCGGATTGTCCGTTGCCAGATCAAATTTAGTGTCGTAACCACTACAACTACATAAACCATTTCGGGAATTATTGGTTATTTTATTATACTTTTGTAGCTTAATAACTTCTAAACACCTTAACCGATTTTGATCACTAACCATGAGTTTGAAACGTATTGGCAAGTAGTATCTGATGCATCTAAGGTCAAGAAGGATAACTGAAGCTATTACAGGAATTATTGAGCTTGAAAAACCGTTTTCCCATGGGAAATAAATTTTATCATACTTATGAAGCCTATATCTTAAAAATTCGAATGTTCCCGGATATGAAGTATACACCGTCAGATTCGTCTAGTCTAGAGTCCTTCTAGGGCAGTCAATGAGAGCAAGAACAGGTTATTACCTCCGAATTCTATCCTACTACATGTATTTATAAATACTAGAGATTTAGAGATACTAGGGATTTTAGAAATACTGTTATAAAAAATAAAATCAAAATGTTTATCTAGAAGAAACCTACATTTTTGAACGGCATCTTTTTTTTTGGGTCTCTTATCATTTTCCAGTTACATGGAGAAATGGGAAGATTTTTAAGAAAATTTAAAAATGCCCTCAAGAATTTGAACTTATTTTTTTCAAAAACCGTTATTTTAAACCCGTCCAACTTTTTGAACATAAAAATTACACTGTAAAAAAATGTATTGTAGAAGAAAAACGATGCATTTAAATTCTTGTGGATGTGGGGTTAAATATACTTTTCAATTTTTTTTTTAAATTCGTTAGTCATCAATTTTTTGCAGCATATCACGCTTAGTTTGAATGTAATCGACATTTTATATTGCATATTTGAAAGGACTTTTCAAGCACAATAAAAGTTATTGGTCATAAGTATCATTATACACCTAAAATCGACCGTTTCTCTGTTATTTCAAGTTAAATACACTGATTTGAGCATACACCAAGAAAACAAGTTTTTTCACTTACCATATCTCTTTTTGTGTTATAACTAGAAGATTCATAAAGGAAAGAATCTTTTTGTTATTTTATAAGCTACAAAAATATTTTATATAGTTTCTTTTAGTTAGATGCATAGTTTTTAAGGTATTCGCAATAAACCGTTTGAAAAGGTGTTACGTTTCAATGAGAGCGCCCAATTTTTAACCAGGAATCACTCAAAAAGTATTGAGGTATCGAAAAAAAAATTATAGAACAGTTTTTGCTTAGTAATAGGTTTTCTAGCAACTTCCGTATTTATTTAAGCAAAAAATTTTCCAGCGGGAAGGGGTGGGAACCGCCCCCAAGACAAAAGCACACATCGGCATAGGGTAGACCTTGTTCCTTGGGCTATTCCCTACTTACTGTGAAAATATCACGTAAATCGATATAGTAGGATGGAACTCGGAGCCACATACCCTCATTGACTGCCCTATTCTACAAACGCTCAGTTATTATCGCAATTCGTAGGTTGAAATTTTGAGTAATTGTCGAAAACCCAAAATTTTCAAAGTTTAGTTTTTCAGTTTTTCGGCGGTACTGAGCCGTGTGTATGTCTAATCCTGACGGCTTAGAGAACGTTTGAAAGCTTAACTCAACACTATTGATTTGGTGTATTTGCCGTTCTCCTGTTTCTTCTTGAACCGAAGATATACCCCAAAAAATATGCCGTTTTGTACCTACCAAGTCCTATAGCTGGCTTATGGGTGGTCAAAAGTCACAAACTATACCTGTTCTGAATCGGCACTGACCTCCTCTTCAAACACAGAAAAAATATTCAGGTCGGTTTAACTTTTCCAGCCACATACATACATACATATCCAAAAACATTTTCCCTTTTTTAAATAGAAATTGGGATGAGAACGAAAAACAGGCCCAAAAATGGATGGTTGATATATGAGTTGATGGTTGATATGGGTGAGTCATTTCCTGAACTTTAAGGTGAGAGTTAGTACAATTTTCAATTCCGTCAGATTTAGAAAATCCAAAATTTCGTGTATATACACTGTGGGCCGAAATAAAGGAGTACATTTTTTAGTTCAAAATAACTTTTTTGATTTTTGGGCGATTTAATTTCTTTTTGCAAAACTAATAACCTAACACGTCCTCAACATGACTACAAATTTGGAAGCAAAAATAACGTACAGGGTCGGACTTATAAAAAAAATTATGTAACGGTGCATTTGAGCTCGTTGCAAATGAAAACTGTCTTAGCTAAAATTGAACTGATATGCTATTTTGGTAGGTTAACTATCTAGAACACTTCAATAAAGAGGAAATTTTTCAAAATTACGGGATTCACAAAATATCATTTTTTTATTAAATTGGGAAAATATAACATTTTAACAAATAACACATTTATGAAAACAGTTTAATAATTTTAAAACTTAGACTAAAATATTATGAATGTGGCCACCATTATTGTTTACCACTTCTTGAAGTCGTCTGCACCATAAATTGATAGTCTCATTTATTACATCCTGTCCAAAATTGTTCCAAACAAACTGCATTCTTTCTTGGAGCTGTTCGATGGTTTCAAATTTTTGTCCGTCATACAAATTTTGGTCGAAAATTCCCCAAATTAAATAGTCAACCGGATTTAATTCTGGACTGTTAGGTGGCCACATCTCTGGCTCAATATAATCCGGCCAATTTTCACTCAAGAATATCCGTGTATTGTGGGAAGTATGCGAAGGAGCACCATCCTACTGAAAAGTGTAATCATAACATACTTCTTCAATTTCAGGTAATAGGTGCTGCAAGATTTGTTCTTACCCCGGCATCAACAATAATCAGATCCTAGTTTCTTTTGCGATTTTCCTTGTTCCAGCAGATTGGCCAGGCTGCAAATTTCCTAAAACAACCCTTATATATTCTTCTCTGGCAATATTTTCTTCAGTTCTTGAGCTTCGCTTCCTTGCTCTTCAACTTTTATGTTCAATAGACCCATGGGTTTCCCTTAGATATTTTAAGAACTTTCCTATCGTTCCAATATGCCAATTTTTCTCAGGAAATGCATTTACAATTTTTCTTGCACCATAATTATACTTTTCACGGTAATATTTAATTAATAATCTATCCTCTTTGCTGAAAAGTGGCACTATGAACTGGCCAATGTACTTATTTAACTATAAATAGCAAACAAATTGCATGGCAAATGGCAACCTAAGCAGTCATGACTTACTAAGTAAAACTGAAAAATTTGAGCGTTTTAGAAATTCTTAAGAAATTTAACAAATTTACTGCTGATATGAGGCAAAAACGATGGATAAGATGTAATTTAATGTTAAGAGGGTTTCGTTCGGTGAACATATTAGAAAAGTACTCGAATAAGGTTTCCTAATTTAAGTAAAAAACGATATTTTACAAATTCGGGATTTTTTTAAAATTCATGGCGAAGGCGTTTTCTGAACATTACTTAAATTAAAAAAATGATATTTTGTGAATCCGGTAATTATGAAAAATTTCATTTTGGCTGAAGTGTTCTAGATAGTTAACCTACCAAAAAAGCGTATCAGTTCAATTTAAGCTAAGAAAGTTTTCATTTGCAACGAGCTCAAATGCACCGTTACATAATTTTTTTTGTAAATCCGACACTGTACGTTATTTTTGCTTTCAAATTTGCAGTCACGTTGAGGACATGTTAGGCTATTAGCCCTGCAAAAAGAAATTAAATCGCCTAAAAAACAAAAAAGTTATTTTCAATTAAAGAAGGCACTCCTTTATTTCGGCCCACAGTGTATAGTGTCGCGTGTAGGGGGGTGTTGGTGTGCGCCACTGGCGAGAGCTGCCGTTCTCTGGTAATTTTCCGTGATTATCGTTCCCAAGTAAGTAAATTTTGTTACTCTCTCATTATGCTGGCCGCCTATCCTTAATATTTCGTTTGTATTGTTGTTCTGGCTAATTTTTATAAATATGGTTTTTTGATGTTAGGAGAGAGTCCGCGTTCTCCACTAATATTTTAATATTTTGTTCATTATTCTTTCTAAGTCGTCCAAGTTGTCGGCTATTATGACTGTATCGTCGGATACGTATTCTAAACCTAAACTATTCTTATATTAGCTTTATTACCTTATATTTTGTTCACAAAGTTTACAATATTTTTTTTTATTTGAATTATGTATAGTTGTAAAAAAAATTAAGCAAATTTCCAAATAGAAGGAGAATATCAGACTGCGAAATTTGAGAACATTGTTTAAGAAAACATCAACGGAACTGTTTCGAGCCGTAGCGAGCAAAGTTATGATTGCCAATATGATTTCCAACATCCGAAACAAATAGGAGCCAGAAGAAGAATCTCCTTATTTTCAACTCTATCTACAGTTGCGTCATTCATCATTTAAAAAAAATTGTACAAAAAAAACGATTTTTAAATATTTAGTATGCCATTTATCCTTACAGCGACGGCTTTTCTTTTCATCCCCATTAATCTGAATTTCATTATCATAATTTAATTCCCCCATTTTCAACCTTGTTTACAATTGCTTCATTATTGATCTAAAACAAGGTCTAAAATGGCGCGTATTTCAATAATGACGCAACTACCCTGTAGTGACTCAGCACATAGTTACAGTTCTGTCGCTTATGCATCATCTATTCTATACACAGTATTTTAGAAGTTAATTACGCAAGGATGCTGTATATGGCCAGTATTATTCAGTATATAATATATTGTTGAAGCCCTTAGACAATGGAAGAAGAAGTGAAATGGAATGGGACTACCGATAGGAGATACGATATTCTACACGTTGCACTATGCAGATGACCAAATTGTAATTGCACAGGACAAGAAATATCTTGAATATATGGCAAGAAAACTAATATAGAAATATAGAAAATGGGGCTTGGAGGTAAACACCAAAAAAAAAAACAGAATATCTATGCGTAGGAAGGGAAGAAACGGAGAACCTGAACCTGGAACAAGAGACAATTACAAGCTGCAATGAATACATATATCTGAGAATAAAACTAACTGGTACAGGACGAAACGAAGAAAATATTAAAGAAAAGATAGTAAAGGGAAAACAGGTGATAGGAGCTCTGAATTCGGTGCTAAGGCAAGAAAATATAAGAACAGAAAGTAAAAAATGAATTTACAACACAATATTAAAGCCTGTGTTAACCTATGGAGCTGAAGTCTGGCAGTTAATCAACAACTACAAAGATAAATTATTAGTAGCCATTAAGATGGATTTTTGGAAAAGATTAGCAAGAAAATTCAGACTAGCAGACGAGGACATTTAGCACAAAATAAATATATTTTTAATACAGCACCTAGAGACTTGCAGTTTTTGGAATTATTTTCAGGATGACGTCAGGAAAAAGTCTACTATTCAAAAATTGGTGGAAATACATGATTGCACTGTAAGGTGCATAAAATGCATCCAAAATTGCATAAATATAAAAATAAAGTCAAAATCAGTATACTAAGGAACAAAATTTATTACTTGGGGGGTTTTTAGGGTTACTGATCACAGAACTGACCGCCGGATCACCTGGTGCCCAAGGTCAGTGCAAGAGACGTCATCTTCTGGAGTTTCGATGGTTTTCGGCATTAAATCGAGGCAAATGGATTACTCACGGGTTTTAGGGGTCACTAAGTACTAATATGTCATCAGAATTAAATTCAGACTACCTGGTGCCCAAGGTCGCTACTAAGGCACGTCATCTTCTGGACTTTCGAGGGCTTTCGGTATTAAATTGGTGCAAATGGATTACTCGGGGGTTTTTGAGGTCGCCAAACACGAATATTCCATCAGAATAGACCACCGGATTACCTGGTGCCCGAGGTCACTGCAAGGGACGTCATCTTCTGGAGTTTCTAGTGCTTTCGATATTAAATTGATGCAAACGGATTACTTACGGGTTTTTGGGGTCGCTAAACACGAATATACCATCCGAATTGAATTCCGCAATACCTGGTACAAAGGATCGCTACTAAGGCACGTAATCTTCTGGAGTTTCGAGTGTTTTCGGCATTAAATTGATGTAAACGGATTACTCACGGGTTTTTTGGGGTCGGTAAACACGAATATGCCATCAGAACTAAACTCCGGAGTACCTGATGCCCAAGGTCGCTACTAGGGCACGTAGTATCTTCTGGGGTTTCGAGGGCTTTCGGCATTTAATTGATGCAAATGGATTACTGGAGGGTTTTTGAGGTGGATAAACACGAATTTGCCATCAGATCCGACACCCTGCGCACCTGGTGCCCAAGGTCACTGCAAGAGACGTGATCTTCTGAAGTTTTGAGGGATTTCGGCATTAAATTGGTCAAAATGGATTACTTGGGGTTTTTTAAAGTCGCTAACACGAACATTCGATCAAAACAGACCATCGTCGCACCTGGTGCCCGCGGTCACTGCAAGGGGCGTCATTCTTTGGGCGAGGTTTTTCGGTACTATATTGACGCAAACCGATTACTTATAGGTTTTTGGGGTTGCTGAACACGAATATGAACAGACACCGGACCAGCTGGTGCCTAGGGCACGCCATCTTCTGGAGTTTCGAAAGTTTTCGGTACTAAATTGATCAAACGGATTACTCACGGCTTTTTGGGGTTGCTGACCGTTATCTTCTGAGATTTCGTGAGATTTCGGTACCAAATTCATGCAATCAAATTAATTACGTTGGGTTTTTGGGGTTGTTGAACACGAGTATGACTTAGTTAGATGAAGGATACTGGAATACCTAGTGATAACGATGATCAATAATAACGCCAACGCATAATAACATTGTCATAATAGAATAGAGTAAATCGATCTAGAAATAAATAAAGGACAAACATTGTCAGATATAACTAAAATTTATATAAATTTTATATATACATAAGCAAGAAAATTGAATAGCACAGTGACGTCCCTTGCAGTGACCATGGTCACCAAGTGCTCCGTGGGTCTGTTCTAATGGCTTATTTGTATTTGGTGACCTCAAAAACCCCCCAAGTAATCCGTTTGCATCCATTTTATGACGAAAACCGGGTACCAGGTACTCCGAAAGTCAATTCTAATAGTATATTCGTATTTAGCGTCACCTAAAACACCTGAGTAATCCGTTTGCATCGATTTAATGCCGAAAACCATTGAAACTCCAGATGATGACGTCTCTTGCCATGACCGTGGGCTCCAGGTGATCCGGGGGTCAGTTATGACGGCGGAAGCGTATTCAGTGACCCCAAAAACTTCCCAAATAATAAGTTTTGTTCCTTAGTATTCTGATTTTGACTTTATTTTTATATTTATGCAATTTTGGATGCATTTTATGCAACTTTACAGTGCAATTATGCATTTTCACCCATTTTTGAATAGTAGACTTTTTTCCTGAGGTCGTCCTGGACATAATGCAAAAACTGCAAGTCTCTAGGTGCTGTATTTAAATTTATTTATTCGGGTGTTTTAGTGCTAAATGCCCTGGTCTATAGAACACATAAGAAACGACGAAGTTAGACAACAAATGGAAATAGAAGGAACAATCATAGATGACATCGAAAGACAACAGCAAGTATGGTACGGATACGTAAGACGAATGGAGGAAATGAGAATCCCCAAAAAAGTGTTAGAATGGACCGCCACAGAAAAACGAAAACGAGGAATACCAGCAACTACATGGATAAAGGGTATCTCCAAGGTAATGTCAGCAATAAATTTAAGGGAGAAAGAGTGTCACAGTAGAAAGGAGTAGCGATTAGGAACGTAAAGGCGTAGAAAGCTATAAAAACGATATAATAATATTAAGCTATATATTATATACCGTTGGTTTGGAAGAACACTGTCACCAGTCGAAAAGTTCTAATTTTCATAGCGACGTTTTAAAATTTTGATGTGCTATTTTTCATTATAATTCTGGTAAAGTAAAAAATAAGAGGTAAAATGTTTTACAATATTAAAGAGCCCATTATTATCATTTAAATATAAATATAAAGAACTAGTTCTCACCGTTCTACATGTAATTAGCATTTGGAACAATTTTTCCCAAAATGTGTTCGAAATGTTACTGTATTGCTCATAATAATTCTATAGAAACACACATATCCTATGAGGAATACTTACCTAAGACGAAATATAACTGTGTTGCATTAAAATTAAACACAAAATCCCAAAAAATACGTTCCTTTTGTAACTTGTAATACTGTTCTCCAAAAAACACGTGGTAACTTCCGCAACAATGAAACACAACTATATTGCGCCGCTCTTCCATAAAATGTAGTGCATGGGTTTGACAAAGTCAAACTGTCATAAGTCGCCATCTAGGGGAAATTATATGAGTGCAACTTTTGACAATTTTTCACATAATAAAGTTTAACATTTAGAGTTGATTAGAGGGTAAACCTCAAAAATGGCAATTTTTGAGTTGTGATATCCTTCTTCCAAACCAACGATATAATTACGCAATAAACAGGAATTGTCAAAATTTGCAGTTACGTCATTATTGTTCCGGGCCGGCGACAGGTGCATTAAAGTTACTTCCTATTACAACTTTCTTCTCTGGCAAAATCTCATTCATTGTATTTCCTGCTAAAAATTACATTAATTGTATACAACAAAAAACAGTAAAAGGATTTAAAATTTGTATGTGCGTATATTCTAAATCTAAAACTTAAACACTAAAAGACAGAACGAAAGTAATAAAAGGCACAAAAATAAAACCGTACCCCAAGGCGAATGTAAATTTGCGAATAAAAAATTTATGGTCCTGTAAATTTAAGTAGTATCACGCCACAACTGCGAAAAGATATTACTACTCTAAAAAAGTGGGATAGTAAGATTTTATTTTATTTTCTAGTAGGGTTCTCAGAAGATCATAAAACTAAATATAACGCGACATGCCAATTTTGTATTTATTTTTTATAAGCAAAATATGCCATATATTTTTTATATTGACGACTCGAAGCCAATAAAATTAAAAATTTGATTGATTCCATGGAAAGTTGCTTGATGGAGATATGAGAAAATTTAGCATCGCAGCTTTTTATTTTTTTATTTTTTCGATCATAAGTAATTGTTTTATTTATGTATTAGAAATAATGCACGTTATTTTGAGAATGAATATACATACCGTAAATTTTTGTTTCTTTAATTAAAAATATATTAAAAGAACTTATTAAGCTTTTGAGTCATACCTAATAATATTATGTATTAATATGATATATTATTAATATTATTATATATTATTTAAGAGTAAGTCATAAAAAGTAGATGATAACATGTAGTAAAAGAAAAAACATAAAATATGGTGTACAGATGAGTTACTATAACTACTTGATGAGACGAAAAAGACGTATCTGTCTGTATGATGAAAACAGGAAAACAGAAACCGACAAAATATTATATGTATAAATAGGAACTAAAGAAATTAAAACAAAAATTGAGAGGACACAAGTAAGCAAATGTGTCAAATAAATAGAAAGTTATACACAAACTTTTTTTTTTTTTTTTTATTTAAAACACAAAACCACATCAACCGCGCAGGGTTATTAGTGGATATGACAATACATTAAATATATAATACAATTTAATTTAATATTATACAATTTGATGTCTTTTAAATATGTTAACACTGATGAAACTTTTTTGGTGAGGATTGTCTTGAGGTCATCGTCTGTGATTCTATGGGATCTTCTTTCTTTTGAAATTGAGGACACTCTTAATGTGACTGGTTTAGCTTCTGGGTCTGTTCTTACAAGGATGGCTACTCCGCCACTTGCCTGTTGTGCTATTCTATTTTTTGGAAAACATTGGTAGTTTTGAAGATTAATATTGTATTGCTTAAAATGGGTTTCTTGAAGACATAAGATCTTAGGGCATGTTTCGTTTATTAGAAGTTTTAGTTGATCTAAATGGGTGTAGAACCCATTGATATTCCACTGTAATATATAGGGGTTAGATTAGACATTTTCGAGTTCTGACTGAGAATGTGTTTCATCGGTCTCTTCTGTGGAAGAGAAATTATTGGGGCTTAGTTTCTTTCTTAATCGAGTTATAATATTTTTTAATTTTGAATTGTGGGTATAAGCGTGAACAAAATTAAGGATCTGAATTAATTCGGCTGTTTCGTTTGAATAGTTTTTTGAGGTTATTTCGGGATGTTTTGCGTTTAATGTGTTTTCGAGAAAGTCACATATTTCGTCGAAGTTAAGGACAAATGGTGGTGATCTGTTTGCGATTTTGTCTTTAATTGTCTCTAGGGAAAGTAAAAGTTCATCTCGAGAATTTCTTTTAGACGTTTTTGTTTTTTTCTTTGATTTCCTTATTACTGGAGAAGTGAAGATATGAGAATCGGTCTGTGTGGTATTTTCGTTGATTTCTGGAGACGATGAGATGAGCCTTTTTGGATGTTTTGTGATGTTTGGAATAATTTTAGGTTGTGTTGTTTCTAATGGAGTAAGATTGCTGATCTTGTTGGAAGTTGATGATGTTATTTTTAAAGTGTTTGTTTCATTTGTATTATTTGTAGGTCTTGATATGTCGTCAGTTTCTATGGTAGATTCTAATTGGTTATTAGAGACCTGTACGTCTGGGATCTGATCTAATATGTTTTGGGAAGATGCTGGGTGATTGTTAGAGGTGGATATTAAGGCTTTGTCAAAAGGTTTTTGTTCTGTTTGGTTATCAGGTAGATTTGTTATATATTGTGTGTTTTGGGAGGTTCCTGGAAGAGCTTTAGAAGTGGTTGGATTAGAATTGGTTGGGTCAGGATTTGTTGTATTAGAAGTGGGTGGATTAGAATTGGTTGAGTCAAGATTGGTTGTATTAGAAGTGGTTGCATTAGAAGTGATTGTATTAGCATTGTCAGGACATTCTGTTTCCTGGTGACCAATAGTCTTGCATTTTGAACAGTTGAATCCTTCTATAGAAAGGTATAGTCTGTAAGTGGTATTATCATGAGAGATCATGAAAGAATCGGGAATGGAGATATTTTCTAAAGGTGTGATAAATGTTTGCCTTCTAAAACTCAAGACATGGCTGTATTCGCTTTCAGGCATTCCTACCCTAAGAAAAGTCATTTTAGAGACGGCGCTTATACCCATTTTACGTAGTTCTTGTTCAATTAACGTGGTTGGAACAGAAGGACCAGCGTTTGATATTATCAGTCTTTGAGCTGGAGTGATAAGTCTTCTTATTTCTACTTGAGTTTCTTTTATATTGACGTATTTGTGGGAATGCAGCAATGAATCAACCATATTTTTAGAAGAGAGATATATACATATTCTATTATTGGCTATTCTGGAAGCGAAAGATACGTTACGTGGACCAACTATTGAACCGACGGCTACGATGTACTCTTGAACTTTGGTTCCTTCAATACTAGAAAGAACTATGGCTTCGTCTTTTGTTGGTTGTTTAAACGTGTTACCAACACTGGAATATGAGATGAGAGATGTAGTTTGTGTAGTGTTCATGGTGTTATTCGAAGTCATGTTTGATTAATTTTGGAGACGTTGGAAGGCCGGCCCTGTCGCCGGTTCAAAAACCGGTGTGGATCTTGGCCCAAAACTGGTCTTATTTATATTTCTTGGTTATTTTATAGGTTATATTATTATTAATATAAATATAATAGATGTGGTTTTTGGTACTCACGTCAGGTTTGCGGGGTTTACATGGTGTTTCCACTATAACAATGTGGAGGAACTAACAAAATAATTTTAAACTGTGTTTTTATCATTTAAAAACTGATAAATATCGCAGCGGTTTACAACGTGATGTATATTATCTATACAAACTTTGTTAAACTGTTCTAGATAAGAATAAATAAAAGTGACAATACAAAAATTAAAATATAATAAAGCTCTAGGATCAATCGTTGATACATTTAGTTGATTGAGCTCGATTGATAAAACTATAGAGATTAATATTACATAATTTATAGTCTCTTTAAAACCCTACAAATCTTCAAAAATCCGAACATAAAGGACTGTCAAGGAGATTGACAATCATAGTACTTTTTGCGTAGAAAATATAATATCACTAATAACGTAATTATACAATAAATATACAGTGCTAGTCAAAAGTCCGTACCCCCCCTCGTATCTTTTGAACGGTTATACCTATAATAGTGAAATTTGGAGGGAGGAAATAAACGGACGTAAGCTTCTTAACTAGTCATGACAGGTGACGTAATAGTGACAGATGACGTTACAGAGCCACTGGGACTGATAATTTTAAATAGGACCTTATGACAAGTGATAGCTCGTTTGAAAGGTATTGAAAATACCTATTTGGTCATACTAATTTTTTTTGGATTTTAGTTGATTTTGATTTTGGTGTATAAATTAAATAAATATAATATTGTAGTTTCGCATTTAATTAATAAAAATTCAAATGTCCGCCTATGGTTTTTTTGTCAAAAAAGTTGACGTTTTTCAATTCTCTAGTAATTTTTACGTCGACGTCAACCTTTTTGACAAGTAATCATATGCGTAATTTTGCATTTTTATTAACTAAATGCGAAACTACAATTTTATATTTATTTCATTTATTCATCAAAATTAGCTTAAACTCAAACAAAATTCATATGACTGAATAGGTATTTTCAATACCTTTCAAACGAGGTATCACTTGCCATAAGGTCCCATTTAAAATTATCTGTCACAGTGGCGCTGTAAAGTCATCTGTCACTATTACGTCACCTGTCATGACTAGTTAAGAAGCTTACGTCCGTTTATTTCCTCCCTCCAAATTTCACTATTATAGGTATAAACGTTCAAAAGATACGAGGGGGGTACGGACTTTTGACTAGCACTGTATAATAACACTAAATTTTGAAACTATAAAAAACAACTTGAGAGAAATTACAAAAAGAACTAGAAAACGAATACCCGGTATCAAAAATAAATAAAAAGAAAGCGTGGAAGAACAATGGGAAAATATCATAAATACTATACCTTAAGCTTCACAAAATGTTCTTGGTTACAAAACAATACAAGTGTAACAAAAAGGTGGATGACAGAGGAAATTCTGTACATGATGGAACAAAGAAGAAATGTAAAGATTATTGGTAGAGGAATAATAAATTTATAGAAATAAATAAACAAATTAAATAGAAAATAAGAAAGAATACATAAAAATAAATGCATAATTAAAAATATTGTGAGGAGGCAGAACTACTACCTGCAAAACATGACTCCTTTAACTTCCATAAAAAAACTCAAAGAAATATCAAACACCGTCAGAAAATATATAACTACTCAAAAATAACAAACGACAATAAATCGCCGCCGCCTACGAAAAGTATAACTCCGAAAAATGCCGTTAAGAGTAGAACTTTCAATGAACGCCGCGAAAAATATTATTTTCGATTATATGATTGTGAAAATTATAATCCCGAATAAAGTGTTAGCGAAAAAATTTATTTTTTGAGGAGTATCGTCAAAAAACATAATTTTTGTTTGTGGGTCCACGAAAATTATAATTAGTAAAAAGTTCTCAGAAATAATTGTTTTCGTCGGCAGAAACAGAAACAGAAAGGGAAATAATTGTTTTCGTCAGTATCTATTATGAACTCAATCTTTGCATTGTAAATATTTTGGTAGTTAAAATCTTCGCGGACACGCATATAAAAAAAATGTAATAGCCAATACTTATCAAAGAGTTATTATTTTCACTGGAAATGTATTAGGAATCACATTATTCATAGGTACCAGCGAAATAACATCATAATAGATCACAACGAACTATGCAAACTCTGACAAACGTATATAATGGCGTAATTTAGCTACTATGAATGAAAATACGCACTTAAACAAATTATAAAGCTGCAGGACCCCACAACGTCATTGTAGAAATAATTATACCCTTCAATATGACGTACATATATTATGCTAACTTTTTAATAACATATACAATACTGGAAAATACTATCAGTTTGGTTGAAGTCAACTTTCGTAGCTATTCCAAAAAAGCACAACGTCAGTCGCTACGAACAGCATTGCCTAATCAGCTTAATGAGCCACGTGTTCTAAACGTTCTTAAAAATAATTCTTAATTAGATTTATAACAAATTTTATTCATAGCATACTCCAGTGATCTACAATTTCACATTAAGGGCTGCACTCCACTTGCGATTTGTAGTCGCGGCGACTAAAAAATCGCTGTCGCAGAAAATCTGGTGGGAGTGGTGGGTGCCTCCACTTGCGATTTTTAAGTCGCAGAATTACATCAGTCTTGCAATGGATAACATCGAAACTACTTGTGTTATCGCTCTTTTGCTTCGGGAGAGAAGTAAACGGTAAAAATTAATATAATTATTTATACAGGGTGTCCAAAAAATGTTTTTTTAAATTAAATTAATTGGTACAAAAAGATGCATGTATGTAATTTGTTTAATTTTAAATATATTTTATTCGTGCGAGAAAACATAAAAATGTTTTATTTAAAAAATAAACATTGATTTTCGCTTAAGCGTAATGTTAAACTTCCAAGAGGCAGGTGGGTGGCAGCTCTAACATTGAATTTAAGCGAAAAGCAATATTTATTATTTGTCAAATAAACATGCACATGTATTCCTGTTTTCTGACAAAAGTAAAACGAATTTTGAATGAAATAAGTTACATACATTCTTCTTTTTGTCTCAATTAATTGAATTAAAAAAGTATTTTTGGCACCCTCTACAAATAATTGTGTTATTGTTTGTATTAATAAATAGAGAGTTACATACCCTTGCAAATGAGCTATCACATGACCCCTATTCTCATTTAAAAAAATCATCGATTACGTTATTAATCCCAGATGGATGACGTCACTAGTATGATATATATGCCAAAATATTGTAATTTAAAAATAAAAATCGACCTGTTTCGGAATTTTTCCTTAAAGTCACCGGTTTAGGAAATAATGAATTTGTCCGTTACTTTATGGACGCACTGTACATTTAAAACACATTAAAAATTTTGATAGGCAACATTTTGCGCCTTTCCCTGAGTGAATAGAACAATTATTTTAGTCAAAATGCATTAATTTTGGAATAAAAATTTTTAAAATTACATTTTTTTTATTTATACGGCGAATCCATTTATTAAAAAATTCACGGACATTTGTCTCGTTTGCGAGATCGTATACATTTGTATCTTGTTCCAAAAATTGTAGAATTGCTGAATTTATCTGAACTCATCCAACAAGTCTGGACAAAATATTTATATTAACAATATCATGTAACAGTGTTTCTATGAATCAACTGTCACTTCCGCTGATTAAGCTGGTATATGGTATATAAATAGGTATATGAAATAATTATGATGCATGCCTATGCTGGTCCGTATGATCCATTAATCCATTTCGATCGAGCGGCAATCGCGTCGCGGTAAAAAGCGTTTTTTTAATCGCTGTGATTATTTAGTCGCAAATGGATTGACTCGTATTTGAAACAATGTGTTCAATATTCGCGACCAAACAATCGCGCGACTAAAATCGCAAGTGGAGTGCAGCCCTAAGTGCAACAAAGCTTTCTATGCAGATGACACGAAGCTATTGTCCGATCCCTCCGTGAATTTCCATTTACTACAAGATGATCTTGATTGCATATCAGAATGGTGCTCTACTTGGATGCTGCCTCTTAATGTGGACATATATGTAGTTCTTCACATGGGTAAAAATAATCCGTATCTTCCTTACTCTATTAATGGGCGCATGTTAAAAACAGTTAAATCACATAATGATCTGGGTGTTATAATTAATAACAATCTAAGTTGGTCGGAAAATATTTTGCATATTTCTAAAAAATGTAACAGTAAATTATATCTACTAAATAAAACGTTCGCGAAAGTGTCATTTATGAACTCAGTTCATCCGTATAAACTGTACATTCGTCCAATTCTGGAATATTGCGGAACTGTTTGGTGTCCGTTATTACTGCGCGATCGTAATATTCTCGAAAACGTACAGCGGAAGTGCACTAGGATGTCTTTTGGTCGCCCAAGACCTACGTAGGTGTACAGAAAGGTTGAATATGGTTAATCTCACTACATTTGAACAACGTCGACTTCGAGGGGATTTAATTAGAGTCGAACCCGCTTATTGGAATAGCCTTCGTGACAAGCAAAAGTATTCCGATAACCGGGATGTTCTAATAACCGATCGTTAGTGGCTAGTAAAAATTATTCGGGGCGTCAAATTTCTATTCCTTAAACCGGGATATTGCTATAAACGGTATTCTAATAAGCGGGTTCGACTGTATTACGTTTCGAATAGTAAAATACAACTTTGGAAATATGAGAGGTATGTTCATACTCTCTAGACAATGACAATCGTCTTCGTGGCCACAAACTTAATGTTGTTCTGAAGCTATTTTCTTGTGTCATTTTTACAATTTTAACTATTTATAATGGGAAATAAGCCACAATATTATCAAAAAATGATTTTTACTAACGTTTCGACGCCCAAATCAGGTGCCGTTGTCAAAATACAAAATACTACTAACAGAAACAAAAAATGTTAACAATATTTTTTGTTTCTGTTAACAACATTTTTTGTTTCTGTTAGTAGTATTTTGTATTTTGACAACGGCACCCGATTTGGGCGTCGAAACGTTAGTAAAAATCATTTTTTTAATAATATTGTGGCTTATTTCCCATTATAAATAGTTAAAAAAGCCACAAACTTAAGTATAAAAAGTAAACTTTTTTAGCAACAACTAGACAATTTTTTCTTTGAAATCGAGTGTTCTCGACATGAAATAGCCTTCCGGCTGAGATTATTGACGCTCCATCTCTCAATGTTTTTAAAAATAAACTGGATGACGACCTGTTGCAAATTGAACATTTAGTTTGTATCAAACACTTGCTCCCTATGTGTTTGTATATTTAGTTATATTTATTTAGTTAGTTTGCATAATATGTATCTACGAGTACTTTAATGTAACTATCAAATTGAACATTTCATGCCTACTATAACTATAATAATATTGCAGTTTAATGGGAATATGGGTTTTGCTACCCCTACTTAAATTTATTGTATAATCTATATAAATAAAAATGAATGTTTGTATGTATGTATGTATGTATGTTCCGTATAGACTCGCAAACTATGCATTTGATCGTATGACGACCTTAATCAAAGTTGTTGTGCATGAACCCGGGATCGTTTCTGAAGTGGTACGGTCTACCTAAGTGAAAAGGGGGCTTGTCCCCCCGAAAATTTTTTAAATTTTTTTGGCCAAATTTTTTTTCTTAATTTTATACGATGTAGAACCAAAATATACATACAATCCTTAATTTTCACTTTTTTTGTTGTTCTGAAGCTATTTCCTTGTGGCATTTTTATGATTAATTATTTATATGGGAAATAAGCCACAATTAAAATGAAAAAAATAATTTTATTAACGTTTCGACGCCCAAATCGGGTGCCGTTGTCAAAATACAAAATATTACTAAAATAAACTAAAGTGTTGTTGCTAAGCAAAAAAATTCTTCTAATAATTTATTTAATCTCACTCATTTATATTTGGCAATTCAGACATATATTATACATTTTAAAGTAGAAGACTTTAAAATGATATTGCCAATATTTATGAGTTGCGTTCCTGGGACGACTTACTGAAAGATAGTTCATTCGATTACATGAAATTAACCCCAACTCAAGAATCACTTTTTTATCTTCAACCGTTAATTTTTAATAGCCATCTAAATATTACCTCTTCTATATAAATAAAAATGAATGTTTGTATGTATGTATGTTCCGTATAGACTCGCAAACTATGCATTTGATCGTATGATTACCTTTATCAAAGTTGTTGTGCATGAACCCGGGATGGTTTCTGAAGTGGTACGGTCTACCTAAGTGAAAAGGGGGCTTGCCCCCCGAAATTATTTAAAAATTTTTTGGCCAAATTTTTTTTCTTAATTTTATACGATGTAGAACCAAAATATACATACAATCCTAAATTTTCACTTTTTTATCTTCAACCGTTATTTTTTAATAGTCATTTAAATATTTAACACCTATATATATATATATAAAATTCTCTTTCTCAGTATTTGTTGCCATACTCTTTCGAAACTACTTGACCGATTTTTATGAAATTTGGCAGTTATACTCCCTGATGAGTTCGCTATTCAACGGTATAAAAATCGTCTCTCTAGCTCAATTAGTTTCCGAGATAACAAAACGAGCCCGTAGGACAACACGAGAGCACGAGAGACGACAATAAGCACACGAGAAGAACGGGCGAAAATTGTACTAACATCCGTGAAATTATGAAGTTTTTAATTTTTCGATTACTATTTTTAATGTACAAAAAATATTTCAAAATTTTGCCGAAGGACCATGTCTCTGGTATAATAATCAAAATTTTGGCAGATGCTTTTGATAGAGGCGCATCTCTGGTATAATAATCAAAATTTTGGCGAAGGCGTGTATCTCTGCTACAATAATAATTTTCCCCCAAAAAACTAGCGCAAGAACACTTCGCTCTCTGTCTCAATAAGTCCGTCCGTCAGTTTACTCTTTTTAATGCTTTTAAAATTTTACCAAAATACAGAAGCATATAATCAAAGGCTATTGTTTATCAAAAAATTTTTCTATAAATTATTTTGTAGAACACCTACGTTTTTTAGAGTTTATACAATTATTACAGAGAAAAGCAACTGCCGAAAGGCCACATTTACTCAAAGTTAATTGCTCGAATGAAAAAGAAAATTGTATATCTAAAATATTTATTCACAATAGTACAAAATATAGACATAAGAAAGATAGTATAATAGAACAAAGTATATGATATTCCACATATATAATCGTATATTAATTTATGCTGAAAACATCTTTATTATAAATCTTAAATATGTTTGAGCTTTGGAAATATAAGAAAAAAAACGGCAGAAATTTATTTCCGCTCTAGAACAAGAACAAAGTTTAAATGAACTAAAAATTGAACAGTGTGGTCCTTCTCAGAGGCATTTTTCAGTATGTCACAAGTAACCGCAAAAAAGGTAAGTCCGTGTTAATACACATTTATAACATTTATTATAATCTGACATTTAAGTTAATTGTGACAGTTGTCAGAATCGTAAACAGCCAAATATGAAAAGGGTATTGCAGTTTAACCCTTTAATTTGCAATTTGGTATAAAAACAAATCAATTGTGTTTATTGCATTTATAAAATGGTATTTTCTTTGATTTGTATAGTCTTATAAATTGTACAGATTATAGTCGTATATATAATTCCTAAATCATTTTTTGTTCGATTATAGCGCCATCTATCAACAATTAGAATAAATGTTATAACAAACTGTGATCACGGACGTACCATTTTTTCTGTCACTTTCAACTTAATGCGTTAGAAAGAAATCGAAAAACTGTGATGCACTGAAAGATGCCTCTGAGAACGAGTATCCATAAGTGGCAAACAACCTCAAAATGATCATAGAAGATAATTATAGAGATAGTGTTGATAGGTTATTGCGTTTAATAAACAATTACATATTATGAACCACAAATTAATATCTGTGATTATATACGTGGAATATTACATAATTTGTCCTATTAAATGTACCTCTCTTAGCCAAGCCGCACACCAAAGAAACATGAAACGAAAAACATGAAACATGAAACGAAAAACATGTTTCATGAAAAGAAAACACTGCTAAACAAATCTCAAAGTCCGCCTACCAATGAAACGAGTGTGATTCATGGGCATGACACATTTTTATTTTCGGAGAGTTTCATAATTGGCCGGACATATATTTGTTTAGCAGTGGTTTATTTCCATGAAACGTAATTTACGTTTCATGTTTCTTTGATGTGGCCTGCCTTATATACCTACAAATTTTGCATTATTGTGAATAAATATTTGGACATATAATTTTCTTTTTTATTCGAGCAATTTTTATTTCAATCAATTTTTATATCGAGCAATTCATTTTCGAGCAGTTGATTTTGAGTTATTGATCTCTAGCAATTGCGTTCGACCAATTGATCTAGAATTAAAATTACGACACATTATCTAATTATGACACATTATCTAAGGTGCAACGAAGTTCACCGGGTCAGCTAGTAATAATAATAAATTTGAAGAGAGGACGGGAGATCCAGAGTTTGGTTCCAGAAACGGTTTAGGAATGTGAACGGCACTTTTTGCATACAGTTAGAGGTGCAAAAGTGCTATGACCAGAGGAGGCATTTCTTTATTTGCTTTATTAAAAAGATTTTGACAATGTAAGACTAATGTGTTAATACAGACGTTAAGTGAGATTGGCATTCATGGAAAAGATATGAGGATGATCCAACACCTGTTCTGAGCTGATGAAGCTGAATCAAAATAAGAATTATGGATCTCCAACAGTCTATATACACAACAAGTAGAAAAAAGTAATGGCGTGAGATAGTGCTGCATCCCCTCCCCTCTTTGGTTTAACATTTATGTAGAAAAGATCTTTCAACTTGCACGAAAATAAAAAAGGTCGCAAAATAGACTTAAATAAATAACTAAATAAATAAATAATTAGGTAAATAACAAATAATTTGTGATATGCCGATGATAGAACTATATCTCTCTAATATCAATTTTTGTATAGTAATTTTTAGAGATTTACCTACTGTAAGTTAATAAAATAACGGATCTAAGCTTTTGTGTTTCTTATCAACTTTTGTATTCATGTGTACGTATACTCCATCTAATTTATTTACCGTTGCACGTCATCCGCGTCATAGCCCGTGACGGTACATGATACCAACACGAAATATTTCTTAAAATAGTTCTTTTTTAGAATCATTTTGTTGAGTACACTGGAATGACAGCCACTAGACATATTTTATTATATACGCGTAGAAATAATATTTTAAGATTTCTATTGATGTTAACTTCAAGAAATACACAATAATAATGTCGTTTAATTTGTATAAATGGATTACAAAGCATTTTTATGAAGCACTAATAAAGTCTAATAACCGTGTAAATTGATAACATTTATTTAACAGTTGCGGTATTGACACTTCAGATTTGTTTTTATCCTTTACTGTAAGTATTTGTTTTAATTAATTGTTTTTATTATTTACTTTAACGTAAGATTATAACTTAATTCTCGTTGTATATTTCTAATGTTTTTATTTATTTACATCGAATATTAATTTGTTTTGTTGTATAATCCACTTTTGCAACAATTATATGATCTATTTGATTTAAAATGGATTCAGGATTTTTTTATACTTTGGCAACTATGTCAACTTAGATCTCTGACGTAGATAATGACATGCTACAGTAAGTATATTGGATGGACTGTATTTGAGTGCCTAATAAATTTCTTTAGTTTTCTTATACACCGTGGTAAATTGATAAACACATATAGTAGAATTAACAATTGCTAATAAATATAAAGCATATTGCAGGTAAACAATATAAAGATATGTAAAGAAATATAAAGATAAGAGGGAAGAGATAAGAAATACAAAGATAAATATAAAGGTAGATAAAACCTATAGCTCTCTGAAAAGCCCATTAAAATTTAATACGCAACTAAATATAGATGGTATCGAAGGACCCTTACGGCAACCGTTAATAAAATTAACTTATTTACCTTCTTTTTCCTTTTACTACAAATTGAGGTATAAAAAACAAATCTAAACAAAAGTAATAAAAAAGAAACGGTAGTTAATTTGGAGGTATAAAGTTTGAATCGTTCTATTTGGATAAGATGAAAACTTTTTTATTTTGATTTTACTTCTAAGCGAATAAATAGTTCAGGAAATTGCTTAATATCTGTCGTCAAAATTAACTTATTATTTATATTTATGGAAACTTGTACCGGACAAACTTGTACATAGTTCATTGAAAAGAAGGAGGCAAAAAGCAATTGAAATAATACCCATAAAGAACAACTGAAAAAGAAAATCATATTAAAAATATATCGACAACAAAGTGCTAAAGTACCTGGACTCAAAAGTGTTTCACTCATTAAACACTAAACACATCATGAAAATAAGACAGAATAAAATGACTTAACGCTTATTTACAAAGAGCAAAAGATTGAAAATACAGAAGACTTTGCACTAATTTGTGCATTCACATGTGTACAATCTAATTTAGCTTTGCAGATGATGAAGTAATAATCGCACAGATTCCCGAATATCTGAGCATCAGCTGTGGTATCAGTCTGGGGATAGAGAACTAGAGAATATATACAGCTAAGAAAAGAGTAAGACGATTATTAGACAACTTTTGCGTCTAAACATGAAAGGGTATATGTAAAACACAAATTATTTAAATAAATTAAGAAGATCCTTACGAAGGATTTCCTCAATTTAGGAAGATATAGCGAGAAAGAATTTCAGTAAATGAAGGTTCTAAGGAAATGCCACAAAACAGAAGTTTCCAGTTTCCACAATATTAACAAGCTTGTAGAAATGATAATTACTATTCAATTAGAAAACACCACATCCGCTCACAATAAAGCGGTAATGTACCTCGGGGACCCTTCCCCCTTATAGAACCTTATATTTCAAAAAGCATCTGACATAGCATCTCTTCTTCGTAGGGTGCCTATCCATTACGAATGTTGGCGATTAGCATTGCTATCATAGCTTTGCTTGCTGCTATTCTGAATAGTCCGGTTATCGATGTATTAAACCTCTTTCTCGGGTTTTGAAGCCACATTCATCTTCTCCCTGACCATCTCTTTCCAAAACACTTACCCTGAAGAATGAGTTGAAACAAGCCATATATTTGTTCATTCCTCATAACACGGCCAAGGTATTCTAGTTTGCGCTCTTTGGTGTTAATTATCTTGAATGTCTACGTAGGACCACAACATTAGTCACCGAATCCACCCACGAAATTATTAACATGTGTCTGTAACACCACATTTAGAATGCATCAGGTTTTTTTTAAAGAAGATTAGGAAAATGTCGAGGCTTCTACTCCGTATAATAGAACGTAGAAAATACATAGCATCTCTGATGATAGATATTTTGGTAGCAAGTGGTAAATCATGACTTCTGAAAAGCGACTTCATCGTTATTAACGCTGACCTCGCTTTTCCTATGCACTGTTCTATTTCACTTGAGTGCTTCAATTGGCTGTTTATATTGGTACCAAGGTATGTGTAGCTATAACCCTGTCAATTGGTTGTTGGTTAACCAAAAGCTGTGTATTTAATATTTCGCGCTGACTGACTACCATGTCCGTGTTGTCTAATTTTGAGATCAGGTCCGTGTTGTCTAATTATATTTGATACATTCTTCTTCTTCTGGTTCCTATCCGTTTCAGATGTTGGAAATCATATTGTCAATCACAACTTTGCTCGCTACAGCTTGAAACAGTTCCGTTGAGGTTCCAACCCAAGAAACCAAGTTCTCAAATTCCGCAGCCATGATATTCTTCTTCTACGCGCTTACCTTTGACTTTACCTTGCATTTGATACATAGCATCAGAAAATTTATATTTAGAAATAACAGAATACAAAGGTTGTCCTGAACAAACTGGAGAGCATCACCATACTGCGATCAATATGATCTTATTTAACCCTAATTTGCATTAATGAATATTGGAATAACGGTTATCCAGGCTTAGGCGAAGTAAGAGAATCGAAAATACTGGAAAATTCGTTCCCCTAAACAAAAATTTACTTGTCCCTGAGTTTTAAAAAGTTTGCCGTTGTGTCTGATAATGCAACCGTTTTCTGTTCGTCCGGCCAACCTGCATGTATATACTATGTATCAAATGTCAAGAGCCATACGACAAATAAATAAACAAAAATAAATGTAAAACAGTCATATAAAACAATAATTCTGATATACGGTGCAGAATATTGGATAATAAATAATATAAACAAGGGTGAGATATCTCCAACAGAGTCAAAATTTGTTTGAGGATGCAATCGAATTGCCGATTAATAATACGATCCAATGGGAGTACAATAAAAGCTTTGGAATAATAGTTCTATGAATTTGATCCATTTTACAATTAATTTTGTTGTCCAATTTATTTCCGATATAAACAATTTCAATTTCAATGCAAGAGTCACAAGATCAGAATAGATGGAAAATTATGAGGGAGATCTATGTCCAGCAGTGAATAAGCTAACATTGAATAATAAACAATTTCATTTAGTGTTGCCGGTTTCAGATGTATCCTTTGACAATTCGTAACAATGTTATTTTCGATAAGTTTATGCTTAACAGTAAATGTAGTATCTGTAACAGAGTCAAGCAGAAATTCAATACTTCATTCATTAGTTACGCATTGTGTAATACCGGGTACCTTACAAGCTATTTAGGCGAGCGACAGGCACCCCCAAAATGGCCACGTACTGGCCACGGAGAGGTGAATGGCCAATTTTAGACATACTGTATGTTTTTAACGTTGCTGAAAACGAAAATGGGATTTATTTTAAATTTCATATGGGGAACATTGTCAAAATCACAATTTTTCCCTAAAATAAAAAAAAATAAATCACGTTTTTTTTGCGTTTACCTCGCTACAACTCTGTTCCATTTAAACAGTTTTTTTTTTAATTTTTACAGTATATAGCTCTAGCATTTTTGAAGACAACGATACCTGTTTCAAGCTTTAATTCTTATTCTGATAAAGATTATGAATTTTTCAAAGGAAAAGGTGCGGATTTGTGCATTGCCAAGTTTAATCGCAAAAATTAAGTGACTAAATTTAAAATTTAGCCTATTAATAACGTTTATGTTAAAATAGAGAGTACAAAGAAGTTTTCTGGAAAATTTTAGATCAAAATGTTTTATAGAAAAAAAAAATAGTGCCACTTTTATTATCGACATTAGAAATCCCCAATATATCGGTTATTTTTCGAGATACTGACCATGGGTATTGAATGGCTAATTTTGGTCTTAGATTATGTTTTTGACGGTGCTGAAAACGAAAATGAAATTTATTTTAAATTATAGGTGGAGGAATATTGTCAAAATCGTAATTTTAAACTAAAAATAAAAAAAGTGAAATCACGTTGTTTTAGGTTTAACTCGCTACAACTCTGGTCCATTTTAATATTTTTTTCTAAGGTTTATACACTATATGTTGCTCACGTTTTTGAAGACAATGGTATCTCTTTCAAGCTTTTATCTTATACTAGTAAAAGTTATTAACTTTTAAATTACAAGGTGCAGATTCGAGAATTGCAAATTTTAATCGCAAGAGTTGAGTGGCAAAATTTGAAATTTATCTTATCTTAATAACGTTTATGTTAAAACATAGAGTACAAAGAAGCTTTCTGAAAAGTTCTAGTTACAAATGTTTTATAAAAAGAAAATGGCGCAACTTTTAATATAGACGTTTAATAGAGATACTGACCATGGGCGGTGAATGGCTAATTTTGGCATTGATTTATGTTTTCGATGGTGCTGACAATGAAAAAGAGGTATATTTTGAATTTTATGTAAGGGAACATTGTCAAAATCGCAATTTTAACCTAAAAATTAAAAAAAATATATGTCAGGAATTTTTACGTTTAACTCGCTACAACTCTGTTCCATTTTATAATTTTTTTCTAAAATTTCTACAGCATATATTTCTCACCTTTTTGAAGACTATGAAAGCAACGGTAGTCTTTCAGTCTTTTCTTCATAAAAGTTATAGATTTTTAAAAATCAAAGGTGCAGATTCGTGAATTGCAAAGTTGAATTGCAAAAATTAAGTGACAAAATTTAAAATTTACTTATTTGATTACATTTATGTTAAACAATAGGAGTCATTGAAGCTTTATGGGGAGTTTTAGATCTAGATGTGTTATAGAAAAAATATGGTGCAACTTTCAATTTTGAGAAAAACGTGGCTTATTTTTTTTTGTTTTTAGGGCAAAATTGCGATTTTGACAATGTTGTCCCACCCTTGTACTTTAGAATATTCATAACTTTTACAATAATAGGACTAAAAGCTTAAAGAAGAAACCATTGTCTTGAAAAAAGTGGGCGATATATAGTGTACAAACTTTAGAAAAAAATATTAAACCGAACCAGAGTTGTGGCCAGCTAAACGCAAAAAAACGTGATTTCATTTTTTTTTAATTTTTAGGGTACAATATTGCAATTGTGACAATATTGCCCCACCAAAATTTAAAAGGAATTTCATTTTCGTTTTCATCACGGTCAAAAACTTAATCTAAGACCAAAATTAGCAATCCAGCACCCACGGTCAGTATCTCGAAAACTAAGCGTTATATTGGGGATTTCTAATGTCGACATCAAAAGTTGCACTATTTTTTTTCTATAACATTTTGATCTAAAACTTACCAGAAAACTTCTTTGTACTCTCTATTTTAAGATAAACGTGATAAATAAGATAAATTTTAAACTTCGTTACAAGCGCCACTGTCGACGAATGTGCCACTAAAAAGGGACGGCACAGTGTTCATACGTTTTCTTTTAGGTTCTACTATTTAAGTTATAGAATCTTATGGTGCCTAAAATGATTAGCAAATTTCGCCTATACCGGCTCTTAGTCTATAAGGACGGCCGAAGTGGAAGGCGAAACGTCAATAAAATCATAAAAGTTAAATTGTGACTTATTTCCCAATTAGAATAGTTAAACTTTTAAACATAACAAACTGGCATTATGGTAGGGGAGCAAAGTATGCTAAATGTGCAGTCACTCGAGCGTTATGGGGACCTATTGGGTTGTGAAGAGTAGGTCCTAAAACCAAAAAAATGAAGTAAAGTTTTCCATTTTAGTGGAGACTTTCCATTTTTAATTAAAGTTCTTTTTTAGATTACAGCGCCATCTATCCATAATTCGAAAAAATGTCTCGAATAAAAGTTACTTATTTTTACTAAGCATATTAGGACCAACACTCTACTTAATATACACATCAGATCTCTCAACCACCAATAATACAACAATTGCTACATATGCGAATGACACAGTTAACATGGCTTCAAATTCTATAGCAACGGAAGCATCCGAGGTATTGCAAAACCATCTGCTTAAACTAGAGAGCTGGCTTAAATTGTGGCTAGTCCAAGTCAACAGAGTAAAGTCAACACAGATAACGTTTACTTTAAAAAAGGTGTCGCGCCACCTGTTTCTATAAATAACACTGCACTACCAGTCAATGCAGTCGTAAAATACATCGGAATTCATTTGGATAGTAAACTTTATTGGGGCACCAACATTTGGAAAAAACGTCTTCAGCTCAGCTTAATCTACTAAAAAATTTATTGGTATATGAGTCGAATATCAAATCTCAGTCTGGAGAACAATTTTCTTATTTATAAATGTATTTCAAAAACCGGTATGGCTATATGCAGCACAAATATGGGGAACACCAAGTAAGACCAACATTTAAAAACTTCAGCGATTTCAATCAAAAGTATTGCGCCAGATCTGCAATCGTCCATGGTATGTTAAGAACCACAGATTACACCACGATCTACAGCTACCAACTGTTAGTGAAGCAATATCTGCTGTAAACTCTACGTACAAGACCACACTATCTTGCCATCAAAATCCGCTCGCCACGGACCTGCTCAACATTTCACATGAAAGAAGACTAAAGAGACCTGGCCCTTTGGGGCGCGCGACTTTTCCCCAACACCACTCTACTTTATCGACATTGTCTTCGAAAAGTGTACGGTAAATTAAAGCTGTAATTACAAAGAAATAAATATGTATGTCTTTGTACTCACTTTATCACGCTTAACGAATTACGGGATCTGGATTTCAATGCATATTTTTTTTATAATTCTCGTATCAAAGTTACGCGTGAAGTTAGTCGTATTGATGACAGTTGGGGAAACGTCCGCGACCCGACCCTTTGGACCCCTAGTTCATCTGGAGAATCAAAATGCAGTGTCGTAGTGCGGTGAAATAATCAAATGTTAGTTTCAGTGGTTTTTTTAACTTTTTTCGTATTTTAATTCTTGTTTTTAGACTTTTAATAAATATAGTTATTGCCTGTGCTGTCTATTATACTAAATTTTATCTACATTATGTTCCAAGCAACTGTTATGTTGTATTTTAAAATTATAATTTTATATGTCTTACAGGGTGCTCGCCACTGGGCGGATTCCCTCTATGTTATTTTACAATAATTATGCATATTGCTTATTGTTTGTGATGAGACAGATTGCAATAAACATTGGATGATATTAAAAAAAAATTACGTAAGGAATCCAAATCTGCAATAAAAATGGAGGCCCATATTTAAGATTTTAAAGTAACCCCCCACCCCCACATCAGTGGGGGGTCGTGTTTGGTGCCATTCGATAGATTTTTCAAAAATATTGAAAAAGTGTATTTTTCAGTTTTTCGATCTGATGTTCATTTCGCGAAATATAGCGGGATTCGTATTTAAAATTTTAAATTTACCCCCACCCCTCTCCGTGGGAAGTCGTGTTTGGTATCATTCGATAGATTTTTGAAAAATATTAAGCACGTATTTTTTAGTTTTTCTATCTGTCATTCATTTCGCGAAATATTCGCTTTTTTCTTGTGAAACTTTGGGACTCATCCATTTCTTTACTCCCCCCTCAAATCGTCAGACTTTTGAAATATACCCTATTTTACATGTACTTAATTTACCTTATCTTAATCTGACGATTTCGAGTTTTTCTAAGGATAGATTTTTTTCGGCACCCCTTTAACGAACTCCCCTGTATTAAGAGCCAATATATGGTAGACGTAGAGAAGAATAGGTCTTGGGTGGGCAGCATTTGGAAAACTGAGAGAAACTTTTAAAAGTGAGTTGCCCACATGCCTAAAGAGAAAGGTATTTGATCAGTGCGTCCTCCCAGTCTTGACGTACGGATCAGAAACACTCACCTTAACAAAAGCCTCGGCTACCAAACTAAGAGTCACGCAGAGAAGAATGGAGCGGTCAATGTTAGGAATAACTCTGCAAGACAAAATCAGAAACGAAGAAATCAGGAGAAGAACAAAGGTGACTGAAGTCATCGAGAGGATAGCCAGGTTGAAGTGGAGTTGGGCAGGACACATAGCCAGAATGACAAATGGGCGATGGACGAAGAGGTTATTGGAATGGAGGCCAAGAGAAGACAAGAGAAGCGTCGGTCGACCGCCTACAAGATGAACTGACGACTTAAGAGAGGTAAATAAAAACTGGATGAGAGCGGCGCAGGATAGATGGGGTTGGAAACGAGGGGAGGAGGCCTAGGTTCAGCAGTGGACTTTTGAGGCTGGATGATGATATGGTAGACGTATATTTTCAGCGTACAAGGTTTCTCCCCGTGTAATGATCTGACGCGCTCGAGTGACTGCAAAAATCCCCGCTTGGGCTCCCCTGCCAATATAATTATTTCGATTAAAACAAGTTTCACCTTGTGGGTATAAAATCGACCTTTTTGACAAAAGCCTACATCCGCCTACAATGTATAGTAGGGTGTATCACAAAAAATTTTTTTTATTATTTAATTTTTCAAGTTGATAAAAAGTTGTTACTACCATCATAGATCTACCAAAAAAATCTTTTTGAATTCCAACAATATTTAAGTCTCCCGGAATGTACAAAAAGTTTATAATTTTTTGTAAAAAAAACGTTTTTGAAAAAATAATTTACACAGTTTATAAATTACAAATGATGTAATCAAGTTAAAAAATGTATATTTTTACATTTAATTTATCCATAGTAAACATTTTGGTTCTGAGTTAAATTATTTAGGTAACCCGGAATTACCCTAAATATATCACAATTTTTATATTTAATTCAAGTTTGACATGAATCAGAAACAGTAAAAAAAAATTCTAATACAATCATTACAGTGCTGTATTTTAATGCAATGGGTCAATGAGACGGGCAGCTGGCACTGACTTGTGAGTCACCGGATGTCTGGCGTCTGGCTCCCCTCCACCACTCACTCACACCCTTTGTTTCTGTTAGTCTGACTCCACCGTTCAATCTGACAGCACGTGGTTTGCGCGTTATTACATGTATTTCAGTGTGTTTTGTTTAGTGTGTGTGGTTTATGACTTGTGAATTCCGTGTGGTTTTGTTGTTTTTCTATCATGAGTAAAAAGACAAACACTATAACAACGAGGAAATGTACTAAAGCTCCTATAGTTGGACAGCCAGTTAAAAGTGACGTGCTGAGGTATTTTGAATGGGTGAGAAATCAGTTGAAATCTGAAGGATGCTACCAACCACAGAAAAAGTTAATTGCAATGCGAGTGACACATAAGTTAGAGCAAATTTGCAAAAAATCATCAATACCTGTTTCATCTACTAACAATATTGTTTTTATGATTCTACAATTGCATGAGAGGTGTGAAAAGATTAAAAAATCTTCAGGTTGTAATACAAAAAATGCCAAGAGTTTTAAAGTTGCAGTTGAAAAGTTTAGATCTGACATTGATAATAGTCTTTTTGATATTTCACAATAAAACACTGAAAAACGTTTGTTTTTCTATACTTCCACAAAATTTATTACAACTATGTTATTACTACAGCTGTTTCGGCAAAGTGCCTTTCTCAAGTGATATATTTTACAATGTGTTTGCCTTTTTAAGTCTTTAACTGAAGAGGTTGAGGAGTGGGGAGCTGTTTGTCTCGAGTTGGCCATTCAGAATTATATCTGTATTTTTCAATTTATTAATTTCCATTGATTCTAAAAGTGATAGTTTAAGGCCATTATTTTGAATATGTAGAATTTGAAACTCTTCATTGAAAGAATGATTATGATCTAGAAGGTGAAGTGCGTATGTAGAAGTGTCTGTTTTTCTATTGTTGAAAGCCCTTTTGTGTTCTGCTATCCGTTTGTCAAAAGTTCTGCTAGTTTGACCGATGTAAGTTTTCGGACAGTCACCACAAGTTAGTTTGTACACACCACTCTGTAGTTGGTTTCTCTTTCGGCTTTTATTGTTTTTAATATGTTTGCTTTAGTTGTTGTTAGTTCTGAAAGCTGGTGTTATTCCTTTCTTTTTTATGTATCTGGCTATTTTTGTTGATATTTTGCCAGTATATGTGAGAGAGCAGAAGGTACTGGGTTCTTTCTGTGGTGGTGGATACACTAATTTCAAGGCTTTCTTATGGAGTTTTTGGTTTAAAATGTTGTTAACTGTTTGTTCGTTATAGCCATTGTTTACTGCTATTTGTCTAATGATATTTAGTTCTGTCTCGAAGTTATTTTTTGTCATAGGAATTTCTGTCAGTCTATGTATCATGCTATGGTAGGCTGATAATTTGTGTTGTGTAGGATGGGATGATAAATTGTGTATAGTTGTGTCAGTATGGGTAGGTTTATGATATACGGAGAACTCATGTTTGTGGTGTAGTCTGGTAATCGTTACATCTAGAAAGTTTATGGAATTATTCTGTTCTGTTTCTATTGTGAACTCAATATTACTATGAAGTGAATTAATGTATGATAGAAATTGGTCTAGTCTATCATACATTAATTCACTTCATAGTAATATTGAGTTCACAATAGAAACAGAACATAATAATTCCATAAACTTCCTAGATGTAACGATTACCATACTACACAACAAACATGAGTTCTCCGTATATCATAAACCTACCCATACTGACACAACTATACACAATTCATCATCCCATCCTACACAACACAAATTAGCAGCCTACCATAGCATGATACATAGACTGACAGAAATTCCTATGACAAAAAATAACTTCGAGACAGAACTAAATATCATTAGACAAATAGCAGTAAACAATGGCTATAACGAACAAACAGTTAACAACATTTTAAACCAAAAACTCCATAAGAAAGCCTTGAAATTAGTGTATCCACCACCACAGAAAGAACTCAGTACCTTCTGCTCTCTCACATATACTGGCAAAATAACAACAAAAATAGCCAGATACATAAAAAAGAAAGGAATAACACCAGCTTTCAGAACTAACAACAACTTAAGCAAACATATTAAAAACAATAAAAGCCGAAAGAGAAAACAACTACAGAGTGGTGTGTACAAACTAACTTGTGGTGACTGTCCGAAAACTTACATCGGTCAAACTGGCAGAACTTTTGACAAACGGATAGCGGAACACAAAAGGGCTTTCAACAATAGAAAAACAGACACTTCTACATACGCACTTCACCTTCTAGATCATAATCATTCTTTCAATGAAGAGTTTCAAATTCTACATATTCAAAATAAAGGCCTAAAGCTATCACTTTTAGAATCAATGGAAAATAATAAATTGAAAAATACAGATATAATTCTGAATGACCAACTCGAGACAAACAGCTCCCCACTCCTCAACCTCTTCAGTTAAAGACTTAAAAAGGCAAACACATTGTAAAATATATCACTTGAGATAGGCACTTTGCCGAAACAGCTGTAGTAATAACATAGTTGTAATAAATTTTATGGAAGTATAGAAAAACAAACGTTTTTCAGTGTTTTATTGTGAGATAAAATGAACTTCCATCAAGTAACGGTCGAATCCATCAATTATTTTTGATATTTGTTCATGCAAATGTAGTGAACTAGACAAATGTTTTTGCCCAGCTCCAAGAAAAGTACCAAAATTAGAACATGCATTCTTGACAGACCAACGGAACTTAAGGATGATGATTATCGGAGGTATTGACCAAGCAGAGACTAAAAAAATTGAAAAACGAAATAAACGGAAGGAAAAGTCCCTGCAATCTAAATTAAGTAGGAATGTGGAACTAACTACTCCACCTGATTTAATAAATGTGGATATTCTTAGTAGTGACTCTGATGATGAATCCATGGAAGAAGAATCAAGTAGGCCTGATGAAAAATTTAAGGTTCGAAAATAACTCCTCTAAGAAACAAAATTGAAAGTCCAAGCGTGAAAGTAAAACAAGGCCTGCCAGTGAATCTGACATTGTTTTCTAGGGCATGTGATCGTAGAGGCATTTCAAACAGAGCAGGTGCTCAACTAGCAAGTGCTCTTCTGCAAGATTTGAATGTCATATCACCAGAAAACCAAGCCGCAGTTATTGACAAGTCTAAGATTTTTCGTGAAAGGTTAAAGTACCGCCGAAGTATTAATTCAACTCGCACAAACGAAATAATTGCTCTTTACTTCGATGGTAGGAAGGATGAAACCATAATCAAAGAAATTGTACGTGGGAAATCTGTCCGTAAAACCATACAAGAAGAACACATATCTTTGGTCGAGGAACCAGGTTCAGCATATTTCGGTCATGTAACTCCAAACAGTGGATCTGCGAAAGATATAGTATCAATCAATATTAAGTTACATGAGTGATAACTCCATTGATAACTCAAATATCAAAGCGCTTGGATGTGATGGTACGGCAACGAATACTGGAACATCGCAAGGAGCAGTTTTGTTGTTCGGACTAAAGACTTAAGTACGGACCAGAAATACCTTTGGGATATATGTCAGGCTGTAGTCAAAGGTGAATGTCCCTCTGAGTTGGCCAGTAGAAACCCCGGAAACTTGTCCCACGCCCGGTGGCTGACATTAGCAAATAGAATCTTACGTCTGTATATTTCAACTATTGAACCAACCCCACAACTTAGAAAGCTTGCTGAGTTCGTCATGAAAGTCTATGCTACCTCATGGTTTACCATAAAATGTCGTCCTAAAATTATCCACGCATCACAACACTTTTTCTTCATCGTACAGTGCACCAAGTTTTTAGACAGTGAACTGAAGGCTGTGGCTCAGTCTTCCTGGCAAAGAGACGCCTTTATGGCTCATTCTGAACACATCCTTTTAGGGATGTTGTTTGACTCTCAAAAACATATAAGAGCTTTGGCAGGCAAACGGATAGAAAAAGCTCGACAGACAGAAACAAGGGCACATCGAGTCTTCAAACCACCACAAGTTAATTTTGAGGCAGAAGACTACATCGATCTCATTGACTGGCAATCCACCACAGTTACAGAACCACCACTTATAGCTGACTTCAGCAAAGAAGAGATTGAGATGATTGTGAATTCAGGAAGCAGTGATAGAAAAGAGTTCAAAATACCACTTCACACTCAAGCGGTAAAACGAGTTGTAAAGGAAGTTACTGCAGCTTCTAAGCACATTTGTGGCCTTCAAGAACGAGAAGGCTTTATAAGATCAAGATTATTGGACAGAAAGTATCTTCCTAAGTTTGAAACTAAGCGACAATACACATCTGCTAGAGCTGTATTGCAAAAATAAATTACAGGTAAGATTCATTTCATACTTATTTAGGATTACATCACAGCATTCTATTTTCAATAGTAACTTAGTATTAGTACTATAATTACAATCTGACACTCGCCCTAACAAATTCCCTTGGTTCCAGATCGAAGAAACATTACAATACCTCTGGCTTTGAAGGCTAACTGGATTTGTTTAGCCAACATCCTTCAAGATGAAATAAAGAACCATTTTAAAGATTTTTCTTTGTCAACTTTTTATCTGTAATCTTTAAGTAAACTTTTGTATTTCTTTAATAAATTTCGTACCTCGATTTTTCGTTGTTACAATTGAAATTTTCATAAAGATTCCGGGTGACTTTATGCTTAGTTACAGATATTATCCTAATTTTTATTGTTCACTGTCATCACGTACTTAATATTTTTTTAATTGACAATAAAAATAAAAAATTTAATATTCAATAAAAAAAAAGATGAAAAATCGTGTTTTTGAGAAAAATTCTAAAGTTTAAGTCGATTCTGGGAGACCTACATATGTTTTAATTAAAACAAAGCTTTTTTTCCCTGAAAGAGTAATGTAAGAGGCAACTTTTTATCAACTTGAAAGTTTGAATTTTTTTTAAGTTTACAATAAAAATATAAAATTTAAAAAAAGATGAAAAATCGTGTTTTTGAGAAAAAATTCTAAAGTTTAAGTCGATTCCGGGAGACCTAAATATGTTTTAATTAAAACAAAACTTTTTTTCCCTGAAAGAGTAATGTAAGAGGCAACTTTTTATCAACTTGAAAGTTTGAATTTCGAAAATTCATTATTTGAGTATTTACTATGATACACCCTAATGTATAGGTACATATACCACATAAATACTTGATTTATTTTGTTCATTATAAGGAAACATAAATGATCAAAGTACTTTTCGGTTTATTTTACAGTCAAATGAAAACAGAGATAAATATTTTCCATTAATCTCTTTTTGGAGTCTCTTCGAAACAAAACTCATACCAACTTTTTTCAAACATATTGAAAAACTGAGAATGCTAATTCTTGCGAGATTACTGTGTTCTTTCCATTTTATTCAGACTTTTATTTAGATCCGTATTTAAAAAACATAAAATTGGTTTGTTTAAATGAGATTTTCTTAAATACGGATTTTATATTCATAAGAAAATACGGTTTAATTTACAAAGGCGTTCTTTTTCGTTTTTAATGAATGAATGGACATGTTGTTTGCCTTACTTAACTAACGGGATCATTTGTTCTAATTTAAATAGAATTGTAAATTAGGTTTAGTAGATTTAATATGGTTACACTCATATTCTAGGGAAAACATGAATTTCAGATTAATAGGAGCGAAAAATGGCTTACTATCTTTTCTTTTTGATAACATTCTTTATCCAAGTAAAATTTTGGAGGAACTTTTGAAAAACTTTTATATAGGAGGAAAATTCCTTAAATTTTCGTCGTTCTGTTATTGGAAGATGTTTTATTTATAATCCCTAACGGATTCTGCAATCTACCGGATGGGCAATAAGCGTTTGCTATGACAAATGTGAGATTGGCATGTGGAGTATCCCTCCAGTGAGAGATCACTTCGTTATCATTGGGCATATTTAGACGGTTGACCAAAACGTTAGGGTGCACTGACACTATTTCGCTCTAACCAACATTAAACTAGCAAATGACTTCCTTAATGGATTCCAGCTTGACGTCGTGTAGAATAACCCTATTGGAGATTAGAATGGTGCATCAACTATGGCTTACAACACTTTGTTTTGAAATCTTTAAATCATGTCAATGTTGGTGTTACTGGCGGTTTCCCAAGGTTGTATACCATAGGTCCACACAGGTTTGAGAATGGACTTATACAACAATAATTTGTTGTTCAATGATAATTTAGATTTGTGTCTAATAAGCCAATGCATTTTGCTAAGTTTAAGACTTAGCTGTTTTCTTTTTGTGAATATAATATGCTTGTTCCAAGTTAACCGTCGGTAGGTCTAACTGCATGCCAAAATATGTAGATATTTAGCACTTCTTGTGGGAGTGGACAGTCGTTAATTTTTACTGGTGGACATGTTTCTCTGCTTTAGGTAAATGTCAGTTTTGTAGATCTCGTTTCATTAACACTGATACTTTATTTTTTAACCACTTTTGGATTATTTTAAGGTCTGCTTGAAGGTCATTTGAGTCTGAAGACGGATCGGTGTGAGATGCCAAGATCGTTGTGTCATCAGTGAATATTTCTACAGTGTGGTTCTTGTTCTTAGCAGATCAGATGTATAAAGGAGAAACAATATAGGTCTCAAGACGTTACCTTGAGAAGATCCGAATTTAAAAAATATAAAATTGGTTTGATTAAATGAGATTTTTTTAAATAGGGATTTTATATTCATAAGAAACGGTTTAATTTACAAATGCGTTTTTTGCATTTTTAATTAATTAATGGACATGTTGTTTGCCTTACTTAACTAACAGGATCATTTGTTCAAATTTAAAGAGAATTGTAAATTAGGTCTAGTAAATTTAATATGGTTACACTCATATTCTAAGAAAAAATATTAATTCCAGAATAATAGGAGTGAAAAATGACTTATCTACTATCTTTTTTCTGAACGAAATCTTTTAGCCAAGTAATATTTAGGAGGAATTTTGACAGTACGTCAAATGTAAAAACCAGTGTTGTGACCATTGACATATTAACCCTAGACTCGACATACTCACCAAAAAAGCGTTACGCGAAAACAGCATGCAAACAGTCGATCGGTGGTCTATCTATCTCTTTTAACCAAGCGACCGCGACCCCGCGCATGTGACAGACAAAGATGGCTAGACCACTCAATCCTATGTCGACGTTACACCCCGATGCATTGAGTGGCATATCCCTAGCTAAGTATATTCTTGACGTGTCTCTGTTTGTGACACTATATCTTCTTTTTCTTCTTTTTTTTGTATAGACATGGCTCTGTCTGTTTTTTCAATGTGCCTCTAGTAAGTTGTCGTTCCATCGTTTTCGTTATCTTCCCACTGATCGTCTTTCTATTGGGGAACCGTCTCTCGCTGTCCTGACTACCCTATTTGTTGCCATTCGGCTTATGTGGTCATTCCATTCTAGTCTTCTGTTTCTTACCCAGTTATTAATGTTATCCACCTTGCATTTCCGTCGTATATCTGTATTTCTAGCTCTGTCCCATAGAGTCTTACCATCGATTTTTCGAAGGGTTTTCATCTCCGCTGTTTCGAGCAATATTTTTGTCCTCTCTGTGTCGGGTCGTATTTCTGCCGCTTATGTTATTATTGATCTGATGACTGTTTTGTAAATTCTGCCTTTCATTTCTTTTCCGATATTTTTATTTCTCCATATTGTGTCATTCAGGCAACCTGCGGCTCTGTTTGCTCTATTCACTTGATCTTCCACTTCTGTTTCGTGCTTTCCGTAGCTAGATAGTGTGATGCCTAGATATTTAAACTCCATCACTTGTTCTATTATCTGACCTTCCAGCTCCAATTTACATCTTATTGGATCTGCTGCTATAACCATGCATTTTGTCTTTTTTGAGGAAATTAACATGCTAAATTTTCTGGCGATTATGTTGAATTGGTGCAGCATACGTTGTAAATTATCTTCACTTTGAGAGATTAGTATTGCATCGTCCGCATAGCAGATTATTTTAAGTTGTTTTTCTCCAATTTGGTATCCTTTTTTAGTTCTTATTTTTTTTATTATTTCGTCCATGATCAGGTTGAACAATAAAGGACTCAAGGAATCCCCCTGTCTTATCCCATTGCCGGCTTCAATTGGGTCAGTAAGTTCATCTTCCACTTTTACTTTTATTGTGTTGTTCTGGTAGATGTTTTCTATCGTTTTAATTATTCCCAGAGGTACCTCTCTCGAGTATAACAAGTGAATAACGTCCTTTGATGTGACCCTGTCAAATGCTTTCTTAAGGTCCACGAAACACTGTATGTATTATGCAAAGTAGAATAGGGAAAAAATGCAACGTCTATAGACGTTGTGTAACATTACATCAATGAAAATTAGACGACTATAGACGTTCTGCCCGTCAACGTGTTAATATGCTATATTAGTTCGTTCGCTGACGGTAAAATATTGCAAAACCTATAAATTTTAAAGAACCGCTTACCTGAAAGATGAAACCTGCTTACCTTACATGAAAGATGAAAGAACCTGAAACATGTCAAAGAGAAAAAGTGATATTGTGACTATGTGTGCTGTTGCCAAGGGGGTGAGCCACCCTTTCATGGGAGTGAAAAAATATATGTTCAAAATAAGTCCGGAAATAGGACTAATCTGACTAATTCTAAGCAACTTTTGTTATACAGAATATTTTCACTAACTTAATAGTTTTCGAGTTATTTGCGAGTGAAAATGTATATTTTTCAACAAACAAAACACGTTTTGAGGCGGTATTTCGCAAATAACTCAAAAAGTAAGTATTTTATCGAAAAAATATTTTTGACAACAATAGAGACCATAAAAAAGTGAGAAAAATAGTGAAATATTTCAACGCGAAATATCAAAAAGAAACACTTTTTGTGAAAACTCATTATGATTTTTTTACACCGTTTAAAATGCTTTATTTTTGATTTTTAAAAAAGTTTCTGGCATTAAAAGTAAGAAAGTTGCGCTCAAAATAAAGTTCCCTTTTTTTTTGGTAGAAAAATCGTGAAAATCACCCCCTAACTAGCATCCCAAATGAAATTAATCGTTACCACTTCACAAGTTACTGTAGTCCTGTATGTATTGTGATATGATCTACAAGCTTAATTGGTTCAAAGTGCTTATTTTTGAAGAGGATGTAGTTGAAAGGACTTGAAATAGTCAATAATTTCGAGTGTATGCAAATTTTGAACGGCCATATTTTAACCAATTTTTGCCTTCCAGATAAACAAAAAATCCAAAATATTTAGAAATGCAAAACCTACATTTTTTTACTCCTTATGATTTTTGGTGTCACTAATAAATTTTAGGTTATTTTGAAAAAACGCATTTTTTTTCAAAAGTAAGAATTAAAAAATAAATTATTTTAAAACCAAATTTAAAAAACAATTATCCCTTTGAACCGATAACTGTAAAGTTTATTGGTTCAAATCATTTTTAATAATACATACGTAATTAAAGTAACTTGTGAAGCGGTAACGAATAATGTAATTTAAGATGCTAATTAAGGAATGATTTTTCCGATTTTTTTTACCAAAAAATGGGACCAACTTTATTTTGAGCGTAACTTGCTTAATTTTGATACTAGAAACTAAAAAGAAAACAAAAATAAATATTTTTTATACACTTTAAAAAATTTGTACTGATTTTTTCCTAAAAATTGCAATTTTCGTAAAAAATATTATAAAATTCCATCATTTTTTGGTTATTTCTCGTTGAAATATTCGCTTTAAAATTTGACTGATATGAACCTATGTTTCATTAGCTACAAGTTTGCTTCGGCTGGGTCTAGAAAGATCAGGCATACATCATTTTTTTCAATTTTTTAGAAGCTGCATTTTTGCTAGGAATATTTTTTTTTTACAAAGTACTTACTTTTTGAGTTATTTGCAATGAACTGCCTAAAAGCGTGTTTTTATTTTTTGTTGAAAAATTAACATATTTACTCGCAAAATAAAACTCTTAAAAAGTATTAACTTAGTGAAAAAATGCTATAAGTACAAAAAAAGTTTAGAATTAATCAGTTTATCCACTTCTGGACATCTTTTGAAATTACATTTTTTCACACCCGGGAAGGGGCGAAACTCACCCCCAGGGCAAAAGCACACATCGGCCCAATAATCCTTGTCTTTTTTGACATGTTATCTATTTGTTTGACAAATTTTATGTAAATCCAAGTTGTTGTTTAATAATTGAAACAAAAACCGTGATTGAATGTACTCTATCTAAGGAAATGAAAACACTACTTCAAGATTCTTTCGATCTTCTAAAATAAATAATAAATAGATGAATTCGCAAAATATGAAAATTAAAATGTACACTGATATTGAAGAAAAATAGCTTAGAATGTTTTCTTTCTCTTGTTCTTCTTCTTTATGTACCCTGTACGATTTTCGAACGTTGGCGATCATATTATCAGCTCTAAACAGATACCACACTCGGATATTTCGGAGCAAGGATGTTCTTCTTCGGTCTGGGCCACTTCTTTCGGGGATCTTGCCATGTATTATGCTCTCTGGATCTCTCATTACATAACCGAAATATTGTAACTATAAAAAATTACTTTCATCCTTCAAAATTAGGTTTTTTGATGACTTGATTTATTTGAAAACAAAAATATATTCTTGTGATGTTTTTTTTGAAAAAGACTTACTTTATACGTAAAATGTAAACATACAATTGAAATGAAGAAAAAGCCAATTTTAGTGTTTTGGACACTATTTTTCAATAGGTTGGACATGGGATTAAAAAAACAAATAATTTGAGATAAAAGTTTATGTCTAGTTCAGGTGGTTTCAAAATTCTTAAATATATTTTGATTTGTTTTGCAAAAGTGAGATACAAAAGCAATCCACCAATGAACAAGCAGGAAAATTACTTATAAAGATGAAGAAGAAGAAGAAGAAGAAGAAGATTTATTTTGTCCTAGTGCATGACCTCTATTTATTGGTCCCTTATAACGACATATTTCCTTTTGTAAGCATAAAAATCATGCTCAGAGGAATGTGCTTAATTTTTATTGTAATTATTGTACGTTTATTATGTCTTAGTTGATATAGATTGAAAGTGAGCCCTTTTAACATGATTTTCTTTACTTATGTGCAGAACCATCGAGCGCCAATTTATTATAGCTATCTATCTGTACTAAATTCAGCGCTTATCGCTGTCAGCGCAGTTAATATCGAGAAGAGTTTAACTTGCGTTAGTGTTGCGTTAATTTTTCCTAGTCTCTCTCCTTCCTAAACTTAGTCCCATTTTATAGTAAAGCGGTGAGCGTCGAGGATAGCGGTAAGAGGTGCGTAGATAGAGCTGCCGCAGTTGTAACCAAGGGGTAAGTAATTTATAGTGAAGCGTCTAGGATCGCGTCGAGAAGTGCGCGAAACCTTTAAAAATTATGTTTCACTGAACAAAATTTAATGTTTGTACTGTAAAATTAACAATAAAATTAGTATCAAAATTAAAGTTGTATTTACTTGGTATTCCCAACTCATCCCCAACCTTTTTCCACGATTTTGCTAGCACGAATCTGTTTCTGTGGTTCTTATCTTTCTGATCCCATAACGAACAGGAACGGTACTTATTAACGAATCAGTAGCTATATAGTAATGATAAAGAATATTTTAGGACGTCGGCGGCAATGGCCGCCGATGGATGCTTTATGTAGAATGAAAAATTGATTTGAAGTTATTTAAATATTTCCTGAAGAAAAGTTAGTTTGTAGTTATAATTCGTGAAAGTGAATTATTGTTGTCAATTTATCTTTATTAAGGAAGAATTATTTTCAAGCATGGTTGCTAATGTGTTTGTTTTTAGTTAAATGGAATAATGGATATTTGAAGAAAAGTTATATATATTATTTGTAAGGATAAACACGTAGGTTGTGCATTGCTTCGAGCAAGACACTCATAACCTACATACATGTACTGGGTAAATGATAGCGTATTGCATAATCGACACCCATAAAAAGGAAAAAAAGAAGAAGAAGAATATTTTATTTTTATGATATGAACAAAAGACAAACAAGGCTGGTAGATCAACACAAAATAACCTGATATTTTGATTAAAAGAAGAAGTGAGAAAAGAGAACTGATCGGGTGGAAACAAGGAGAAGAAGACAGCCGGAGATATTAGGGGACATCCGAAGACTACCGAACTCCTTGTGGACCACTAAAAGAATCAAACCTTTCTGTTTTTTACGAAACATCGTTACTAAAAACAGGTGCAATACTTCCAGCGCGTTTGCTCACATAGAGGTGAATATCTAGGTAAACCGCTAGCTATCCTCTATGCTCACTGCTTTACTGTAAACTTAGCCCTACTTGTGTATGTATTCTTTAAACTGTTCACAGAGATAAGCTTCTTTCAGTTTTCTCAGATTAATTTAAGGTATTTTGATGGCTCGTTTTATGTTCTTTAGTTTAAGTTTCTTGTCTGCTAAAACCAAAATTTACTTAAAAACTCGTACAGAACTAAAAAAACTTCGATTTGTATACTGGTATAAAATAGTTTATTAAAAAACTTTCTAAAAGGTCATCCAAATGGACTGCAAAACGTTTTCGATCTAAATTAAATCATCTTCAGTGCATTCTGCTGAGCAGATGAATCTAGCGCAATATTACAACTGGTAACCTCAAAATATATGGTTTAAATTGTATTATTGTATAAAATATGGCGACTTTAATTCGATGTTAATGGAATATATTATGCTATGAATACTCAAAAGGCAACATGGTTCTCTGCTCGAAAAAATGCGTGATTCTTGGTATGTGCCCATTGAACTGAGTTTTTTTTAACTATGTTATGCAGCCAGCTACTGGGATTTTCATATTGATTTTATAAAATTCACTTATTTCCTATAATATCTGCTCCTTCGTAAGCTTTTCTGAACAGCATCACATACGCATATTTTTTAAAATACTATTTTTTCATCTATCAGATGACAAAATCATTCGCATTTGGTGAATACTTAACTTGTCAATAAATATTATATACATTCCAAAGTTTTTTGTAAATATTTTCAAACAGCAAAAGAAAAAAATTTAAGATATTTTTCCTTATGCACGTTTTAATTTAATATCTTGCCAATTTACCTATTTATTATTTGTTTTAGAAGTTAAAAAAAAATCTAAAGTAATACTTTTGTGACATCAGAAATATGAATTTAATAATAAAAGCTCTCTAAAATATTACATGGCTAAACGATTTTATTAAAAGAATATATAGTAAAAAACTCCTTGTTCCATCGTATTGCGAGGTATTCAATTTATATTTTTTTTTGGTATTGATTTAGGTTGCGACGCTTCAACCGCTTTTATAAGGAAATCTATATTTTCTCAGAATGTCTTCTCTCGAGATATTTATACTTATTTACGAATACAAAAGACATGTTTATTTCAAAATCGTTTTGAAGTGAATACTTCTTATCGCTTTGTCGGGAATTTTGACGGGATACAAGTCGTATTTGGCGTCATTCAAAAATCGTGACGCGAGTGGTAACCTTGCGGTATACCGTAATTTACCGAGTGTCCCGATAAGAATGGCGCTCGGCCATATCTCAGGAACCGTTTATAGTACAGCTTTGGGAAAAAAAATTTATAACAAAAGTTGCCTCGAGAAAAGCCTGGACATTATTTTCATAATTGTAAGTCCACCGCTAGAGAGCGTAATTGAATATCAAAAATTAAAAAATCGAAATTTTACAAAATTTGTCTAATGAAAGGGCACTGGAAATCCAATTATCGTATTCTTTATAAAATTCTGCGCATATTTTATTTAACAAGTTTAAGTCTACCTGTGCAAATAAGAGGTGGGGGTGAGTGGCAACCTTGTTATAAAAAATCGCTGTAAGTCCGGTTCTGCTCAATCGATTTTTGCAAACTTATTCTTGTTGAAAACAGCTCTTTTTCGTCAATGTAATAGTTATAATTTGGAAACAGCCTATTACGTAATATGCCGACTAGGAGGCGCTATTCATTTTCTTTTTAGAAATCTAGTTTTCTTTGGAAAATATTAAATACAAGTACCTATGTATTTTTTTCCTGTATTACAAAACTAGACCAAATGAGCAACAGAATACGGAAAATCGCATATCTATACCTTTTTTCTATCTCGAGATATTTTAAGAAACGTGTAAATTTTAAACATAACTGTTGCTGTCATATAAGTGGAAATATATAGAATCAAGTAGTGTGCTATGGAAAAAACAAAGAAACATTTTCCATATGTCACCGTATATAATAAATCAAAACAAAATATGAAAAACTCTACTACTGGGGCGACGTCTTTGGGGATATTTCATTGCATATATTCTAGCCGCAACAGTTGCATTTCTTATGCATTCAGAGAATGTGGCTATCATGTCAAATGCTTCTTAGTTTGTAAGAATCATCTTGAATTTCACTCTGTATAAATTTTATATAAAATTTAATAGAAATAAACCGCAACAAACCCTCAATGAACAAATTTTTATGTTTTACTGATTTGACACATAATTTGACACATGATGACGTTTTTAAGTTAATACTTCTAATAGTTCTATTTTTTTCCATAGCACACTACTTGTTTCCACTTTGACTTCCTTAACTTAGTTTACCGTGACAATAACAGTTATGTATTTATCTTAGTTGGGAATAGGATAATTGATATTAAAATATAATGAAATAAAAATTAAAAATTTGTGTAGAAAATCTGACGTTTTTACATTTTCTACGATTCATCGAGAGCAAATCAAATGCGCGGAGGCAACAATTCATAAAAATTTACATATTAACGCTATTTTTTTAGTATTATTTTAAGTATTAAAATTAGTGTAATATTTAAATAAAAATAAAATTAAACTGTTTAAAATCTATTCATTTCGTTAAAATCATAATAATAGAAGTATAACTTCTTACTCGCGTACAAAGTACACACACTCTTTTTTTGTTATATTTTATAGTGTTATTTGTCTTATTGTTGTTTTGACTCATTATATACAGTAACATCTGGACAATGCTCCTTTGTTTTTTCCATAGCACACTACGTGCTTCTATATATTTCCACTTATATGACAGCAACAGTTATGTTCAAAATTTACACGTTTCTTAAGGTATCTCGAGATAGAAAAAAGGTATCGACATGCAGTTTTCGGTATTCTGTTGCTAATTTGGTCTAATTTTGTAATACAGAAAAAAATATATACTTGTATTTAATATTTTCCAAACAAAACTAGATTTCTAAAAAAAATAAATAGCGCTTTCTAGGCGGCATATTACGTAATAGGCTGTTTCCAAATTATAACTATTACATTGATGAAAAAGAGCTGTTTTCAACAAGACCAAGTTTGTAAAAATCGATTAAGCAGAACCGGACTTAAAGCGATTTTTTCGTAACAAGGTTCCCACTCATCCCCACCTCTTATTTGCACAGGTAGACTTAAACTTGTGAAATAAAATATGCACAGAATTGTATGAAGAACACGATGATTGGATTTCCAGTGCCCTTTCATTAGGCAAATTTTGTAAAATTTCGATTTTTTAATTTTTGATATTCAATTACGCCCTCTAGCGGTGGACTTACAATTATGAAAATAATTTCCAGGCTTTTCTCAGGGCAACTTTTGTTATAAAATTTTTTTCCCAAAGCTGTAGTATAAACGGTTCCTGAGATATGGCCGAGAGCCATCCTTATTGGGACACCCGGTACATATCTATTTACTTATTTTAACTTTCTTAGTAAACTAAGTTTAGATCACGAATTGTCTATTGTTTGACTAGTTTCAGGGTGATTTCAAGTATGAAAACCGAATTTAAATTATTGGCTGGCTTCGGGGTGGTTTCAACCCTATGGGGTCGATTTGTTCAATTTTCGCAAAAAAATAGTGGTGTTTTTATGTTTTTATGTTAAATATGTTTTTATGTTAAATATGTTTTTATGTTAAAACTAAATATAAATCTCAAATTTGAATTTATTGACTGTGTTCGGGGTTGTTCAATCCCGTAGGGGTTGATTTGTTCAGATTTTCGAAAAAAAAAATAGAACGGCATATGTTTTTACATTAAAACCACATATAGATTCCGAATGTTCAATTCTTGATTGGTTTCGGGGTGGCTTTAACTCTGTAGGGGTTGATTTGTTCAGTTTTTTCCGCAAAATATAATACGACACATTTTTTTATGGTAAAATTGGATACTTACAGATTTAAAATTTTCTATTATTGACTGGGTTCGTGGTGGTTTCAACACTATAGGTGTTGATTAAATAAAATTTAATTAAAATTAATAAAATAAAATTAAATTACATAAAACGAAATAAAATAAAATTGCAAAAAATTAAATAAAACTTATATAATATATAAATTCGGGTTCAAAACGTCCTCCGACGTTGTCCGATGCCTTGTTGCCAATATCTTCTATCATTGCAGTTTTCATCTTCTAATCCTCGTACACTCATTGATCACCTTACTCCTTTTATCCATGTCGTTCTTGGCCTTCCTCTTTTCCTTTTTTCTGTAGGTATCCATTTCATAATTTTCTTTGGCAGTCTTTCTTCCCCCATTCTCTGAACATGTCCGTACCACGTTGGTTGTTTCTTCTCAATGCATTCTACAACCGTTTTCTGTAAATTCATTCTTCGCTTTACTTCCTCATTTCTAACCCGGTCCAATCTAGATGTTCTACTTGCTCTTCTTAAGGCGTACATCTCAGTAGCTTCTATTTTTCGTTTTTGGTGTTCCTTTATTCTCCATGTTTCGGAACCGTATATCAAAGTGCTCTTAATCATGGTGTTGTATATTCTCATTTTTCTTTATTATTTCCCTATCTCGATACTCCACAAAACTCCGTTCAATGATTTAATTATCGTTCTTGCTTTATTTATTCTGCTCTTAATTTCTGCACCGTCAGTACCTCCCTTGTTGAAATTAATGCCCAAATACTTATATTTATCACAGCTAGTTATCTTCTGATTATTGTCCAATATCATATCAGTTGAATTCTCACCTAGGCATAAATATATTGTGTTTTTTCTACATTCATCTGCAATGACCATTTTTCGTATTCTTCCTTCAATTTGCGAAACATATATCCCAAATCTTCTTTATCGTTTGCACATATTATCTGATCGTCTGCAAACTGAAGGGTGTACAGGCAGGTGTTGTCGTCGATTTGGATGCCCATTCCACTGCATTTTTTTTTCATAAATCTTAAACAGACTCGGTAATATGCAACATCCTTGTCGTAGACCTTTGTTGACTGTAAGCAAATCTGTTATTTTGTTTCCTAATTTTACTGCAGATTTGATGTCACTGTATAAATTTTGGACAGCTTTTATAAGAGTGAAGTTAATGTTGGAGTTTTGCAGTACTTCCCATAGTTTCGGTATCGGTATATTGTCATATGCTTTTTGCGAATCTATAAAAACTAGGTGTATTGGCCTATTCCGTTTTAATTTTTTTCGGTGATTTGTTTTAACGAAAATACATTATCCGTACAGGACCTTCCAGCTCTAAACCCGCATTGTTCTTCTTCTTCGTATCCTGAGTATTCTTTTTCAATCAGTTCTCTTAAATTTTTTGTATATACTCTGCTTATTGTATTTGTCACTGCTATCCCGCGGTAATTGCTACATTTTAGTTTATTGTACTTTTTATGAATCGATGATATATAAACTATTTTCCAGTCACTGGGTACATTTTCGCCATTGATATACTTTGTAAATAAAACTAAACTATATTAAATAAAATTAAACAAAATTAAATAAAATTAATTAAATTAAGTTAAATAAAATTAGATAAAATTAAATAAACTGATAGTTATAAAAAGAAAAGAATAAAAAGTAAATCAAATCGGATCTAATAGAACCGAAACGAATTGAGTGGAATCGAATTTAAACGAATCTATAAGAAGTATTCACTTCTATCAGCACCCTGTAAGTGCCGTGCTCCGTTTTTTATGTTACTGCCCTATTTTCTGCAGCAAAATGATTGTCATCTGCAGTTTAAGTAACTTTCATGATTTATATTACACACACTGAAGCTGAAAATGTATTTAGCGGACTTGTGTGAGGTAGGTCATCAGTTTTTAATTTGAATATTTTGAATGTTTCTTCTAGTTGATGTATCATCCCCTTTTTGTTAACAAACACACTCAGTTAATGTACGGCTGGCGCCATTGAAAAGGTTTGCTTCCTTACATATCTAGGACGTTTTAATTTTTACCTTGTTTAAACGCATTCTTTACGAAAGTGACCTTAATTATCAGTGGCAGCCCCAGAATCTTCTTCTTCTTATAATAGACCTCTTGGCCTCTTCCTTACCTTTTGAGATTGTATTCGTAGCTGTGATGTTGACTGCCAGCTATCTCGCCACCTTTTAAAGGGCCTTTCTATCGGTCTCTTGCCTGTTGGCTTCGAATCCCTGGCTATATGGGCTATTCTCTCGCTGTCCATTCTCGTCACATGCTGATTCCACTCTCGTCGTCTCTGTCTTCCCCACTGTACTATATCTTGCATGTAACAGAGATCTCTTATTCTGTCGTTCGGTATTCTGTCTCTCAATGTTTTCCCAGTTATTGACCTCAACGTTCTCGTTTCTGATGTTCTCAGTATCCTCTTGGTTTCTGCCTGCATTGTCACATCTTGTTTCTATCGCCTACGTCATTATCGGTCTTACACATGATTTGTATATGCGTACTTTCCCTTCTAGCCTCATATCTTTGTTTCTCCAGATGACATCCCTCAGACATCCTGACACGTAATTGGCTTTATTTGCTTGCTTTCGGACGTTCTTTTTAACATCCCCATAACTACACATTTCGAATATAGCCCCAGATTACGTTAAATAAATTAAAAAAACAAACTATAAAAACCTATTTTACAAATAATTGTAACAAAATTAAGGCTATTGAAAGAAGTTTTTAAATAAAATTAATTATGTGCTTAATATCCAATATAAGGAAGGTTGAATTAAAATTCAAAGTTAGACCAAAAGACGATTTATAAATTCATTACAAATTGTAGCAATTTAGTTGTTTTAATCCTACGTGCAAAGCGAACGCTGCCCATAAACGCTATTCCTTCGATAGCATTTCGAGCTGTGGTAAACGGAGATTCTCGTAGATGATTAACACCTCACCTTGTTACTCGGTGGAGATCCTTTGCTCTCTTGAACCGCCCAACCGTAAGCATCTAAACATTCCGTATTTTGCACCTAGGAATTTTTTTGGTTTTTGTAGCACGCGGCCATATTTTAACCGATAGGCGGCGAGGTGACAAACACGTATAGGGAATGTTATTTGGTGCCAAATTAATATACTGAATGTTAGATATTCGTAGACTAAAAAAGACGAGTTTTTATTAAAATCAGTTCAGATTAGACTGATTTGAAATATTTATTAATATGATTTCAATGTGATTTCAATGCACATGTGGGACAAACCAAGACAGGATATGAAACAATACATGGGGAATTAGGCTTTGGAACTAGAAATGAAGCTGGACATTACATGCTAGCATTAGCAACAGCATTGGATATGGCGATTTTTAACCATTCTTTAAAAAGAGAGAAACTCAACTTATTACCTACAAAAGTGGACGACATCAATCCCAAATAGACTACTTTATGATAAGGAAAGAAGACATACGCGAAAGCAAGGACTGCAAGGTAATAGTTAGTGAGACAGTAAGCCAACAACATAAGCTGCTTGTTCTGGACATCGAAGTAAAAAAGTGAAACTAAACAAAAATATCGGAGAGGACCACAAAAAATCAAGTGGTGGATGCTAAAAGATGAGAAGGAAGGTCTATTTAGGGAAAGAATAATAGCAAAAATATGTTGGAACATGAAAGGAAGCCCTAACACAATTTGGAGAAAAATTTCCAATATTATTAGAGAGACGGCTATTGAAATACTTGGGAAAACGGCAGGAAAGAAGTTTGAGGATAAAGAGACTTGGTGGTGGTCAAATGAAGTACAAGGAAAAATAAAAGAAAAGGGAAAATTATATAAAAAGTGGCAAGAAACCAGATCGGACATAGATCTTCAAAACTATATGGTCGCCAAAAAGGAAGCGAAAGTAGCAGTAGCCAAAGCTAAAGCAGAAGCGTATTCAAACCTATACGATCAACTTGATACCAGGGAAGGCGAAGCAAAGATATATAAAATAGCCAAACAGAGAGCAAAGAATGCAAGAGATTTTAATCAGATTAGATGTATCCGAGGTGAAAATAATAAAATACTAATTCACGAAATGGATGTCAAAAAGAGATGGAGAAATTATTTTGACAGTCTATTAAATAAAGAATTTGACAGACAGCCTGTGGAGTTAACGGAGACAGTAACAGCAATGGTTACAAGAATAACAAACGAGGAAGTGGCTCAAGCGCTTCAAAAAATAAAGAAAGGAAAAGCCGTCGGACCAGGTGATATTCCTGGGGAAGTACGGAGAGTATTGGGAGAGACAGGAACAAGTTGGCTAGCAGGTCTATTTAATAGAATTATGTAAGTTGGACAAATGCCAGACGAATGGAGAAGCAGTATATTAGTACCTGTCTACAAAAACAAGGGAGACATACAACAATGCATAAACTACAGGGCTATAAAACTACTTAGCCACTCCATGAAAATATGGGAGAGGGTAATTGATAGACGGATACGTGAAGAAACCGAAATATCCGATAATCAATTTGGCTTTATGCAGGGCAGATCAACAACAGATGCAATTTTCATTGTAAGGCAACTGATGGAAAAATACAGGAATAAAGAGACCAACGCTCATATGGTATTCATTGATCTTGAGAAAGCATATGATAGAGTTCCTCAAGAGGTTCTATGGTGGGCACTCAATAAGAAAGGAATGGCGAATATGTAAAGATTGTGAGAGATATGTATGAGGGAGTAACAACTAGTGTTAGGACAGGTGTGGGAGAGACTGATAAATTTCAGGTGAAAGTAGGATTGTACCAAGGCTCGGTGCTTAGTCCCTATTTATTCTCATTATTTTTGGACCAGATAACAGCGAAACTATAGGGTAGTATCCCATGGTGCCTAATGTATGCTGATGATGTAGTGTTAATAGGAAATAGTGAAAGAGACTTAGAACAAAAACTGGAACAATGGAGACAAGCTCTGGAGGAAAAAGGTTTAAAACTAAGTAGGACATAAACAGAGTATTTGGAATGTTCATTTAAAGATGGAGTTACTGCAAATAAAATGGTATCTTTGAATGGCGAAATGATTGTGAAAAGTAATAGTTTTAAGTACCTAGGATCGGTATTACAGAGTAATGGAGAAATAGATAGAGATGCATGCAGTAGAATTAGTACTGGATGGATGAAGTGGAAAGAAGCGAGTGGTGTGTTCTGTGACAGAAAAATTCCAATGAAGCTGAAGGGAAAATTCTATAAAACAGCTATAAGACCGGCTATGATGCACGGAACTGAATTTTGGGCAGTGAAAAAGAAAGAGGAACAACGAATGCATGTGGCGGAAATGAGAATGCTTAGATGGATGAGTGGAGTGACAAAGAAGGATACAATTAGAAATGAGTAATTAGGGGAAGTCTAGGTGTGGCACCAATTAATGCCAAAATGAGGGAGCATAGGTTAAGATGGTTTGGTCATGTTCAACGTCGAGACGTTAATCACCCAATACGAAGAATAGCTGAAGTGCATATTCCTGGAAGGAGTAGGAGAGGAAGACCAAAGAAGACCTGGGGGAGACGACAAGGCAGGACATATTGGTAAAGGGGATTAACATTGATATGACCCAAGATAGAATTGTGTGGAGAAATGCGATTAGGGAAGCCGCCTCCGCATAGGGATAAGGCAAAGAGAATGACGATGATTAAAGAATTAAAAAAAATAAAACAATGCAATAGGAAATAAAATAAAATATATTTACATAATTAAAAAAATTAAAGGTTTTAAATGTACTATTTATGAGAAATTCAATGTTCTTCACCATGTTAAGTTTCATTTGTTTGATTTGCTGGGATGTTGGAAGAAATATTGGGATGTCTTTTTAACCTGTTTTTAACAGGTTTACCTTTAGGTAGTCTTCCAAATGGTAATCTTTTTGACCCTCTAGTAACACCCATCTTTCTTCGGCTGATTGATATTGGTTGCACTCTTATATTGGCCTAGTGTCCAAATCGGCTTGACGAGAAACTTCCTGCCGTGTTTTAAAAAATTTCCCAAGCCCTTTTGGTTTTAATATTGCTTAAAAAATAATTATTTCCAAATGTTACATTTTTATCTTGTAGCGTATTAATATCTGCAAAATAAAAATTTTTGTTGTTCAGCTTTTTCATTTTTGTTTATAAGAATATGTTCTCTAAAATCAAGTTCATCAATGTTCTTAATGCTGTTATTAATAAATATTATGTAATACGTTTACTAAATCCTGAAGCGTTCTGTAAAATGAAATATTAAACTTTTTCACCAAAAGCTAATATAGCTACTTTTACTTTTCTTTAACCCATTTGAATCCACGACATTTTTTTTTTTCGATATACAAGATTTTTTTGAATGTCCTTGTTGAATCTGGGTTAAGTAGTAAAAATTCATTGTTATTTGACATAAAAAAATTAAATTTTTAGCAAAAAGTAGGTGTACTCGTACGAGTACAATGGGCTGATCGGGAGTCAAAAAATGAATCATTGTGTAAAGATTAAAATATTTTATTTTCTTACAATATAGGTACATGCTTGTACTTATGTACTATTGCATATACAATTGCATACTAACTACTTAGTATGCAATTGTACAAAACAATCACGTTCAATACACAAAGTAACTTTACACTTTATACAAGTCCAACGTACTCTTTGATGGCACAAGCGACATCGGAAGTTCTAGAATAAGTAGACTTCCCGAAACTTCTTAAATAGTGACGTACTACATCTCGTTGAAGAGCCAAAAAATCCATTTCTTTATTTCCAGCAAATATTTGTAACCTCCATGAGTTAACAAGAGCCGAGTGGTGCATGTGGGTAAAAATGGTCCACCACCATTTTTACCTTGTATACTGACTCGGTAGTTATTTACCGATTGGTCAAAGAGATCAACACCGCCCATTGAAGCATTGCATCATGAGAAAAGTTTGGGTTGGGTTACATCAATTTTTCGTTTGGCAGCAGCACACCAACGATTCACTTTTGAAAGTAGTTCAATAGTATCGTAATTTGATGCCATTGTGACCACATTGTTTCTCTTCCATTTTACAAAAAGTAGTAGAATTGTTTTGTCAAAGCGGTATTCGAAATATCCACGATTCTCCTTTTTCATTACAGCGGAAGGTAACAAAGGACATTTTTTTATACGATTTTCTCTTGCTGACCCTGTGGCTCTAAAGCCCTTCTCTTTTAAAGTTTCCATCAAATATACTTCGTGGTCAGTAGGCACATCAACGACATCATCAATGACATCAAGCATCAATATCTACCACCGATACATCTTTATGACTGGAACTCGCTAGGTCATCTGAAGCTAAAGAAAGAGTTCTATAACGTTTTCCATAAAACCCAATGGGACTGATAGGCGGCAATTCTTGAAAATTTATTCCAATACCAATATTGAACCTGAAAGAATAAAAACCAAATAATCATTTTGATCTCATACAAACCCACTGTACTCAAATGAGTACAGTTCTATTTTGTAACATAAAAACAAAAATGATAAAACGTTACTAGTACTTACTCTTACAACAAAAAAAGAATTTGTGTGTACTTTGTACGCACGTAAGAAGATATTCTTCTATTATATAATAGGTAATTTAAACGAAGTAAATATACTTAAAAGGTTATTTGTACTTATTTTATTTAAAAATCAAACTAACTTTTTTATCTACCACTTTCAAAAAAGAAGAATATCTTCAAAAATTATATAATAATATACTTACAATCGTAAAATCTATAAAGAAAAATAAAAATTAATAACTTGCTTGGGGCTTGAACCCACTTCAGGTCTACCGCGCCGTACGAAAGTTGACGCCATTTCAAACTGCACCAAACTCTCGTATACGTCATATGGGAATATACACAAACTAAACGTTTACACCATAAATTTATATGAATTTAATAAAATTATTAGTTTGATTTTTGTCGAAATCAAATACAACCAAATATAGAGTAAGAAAACGATATATGAGATGAAGATTTGTAGAAAGTTTGTTCGTAATCAGATTATGTAAATTAAAGCATTGCCTACTAATAGCTAACTACATTATTTTGTTTACATTTTCCAAATAGATAGGTATTGAAACTATTGGGTATTTCCAACTGAAACATTTAGAATTACGTACCTGCGGCTTTTCAAAAATATTTAAAAAGTCACTATAATTATAAATTTGATTTTATTTCGGTCCACACATCAAAAAAACTAATAATATACAATATTTTTGTTTACCGATAACCTCCATATTGAACAATTATTGACAGATCATTTCAAAATTTCAACACCCAATCAGAGCCCGTATAACAACTAATACCATACTGTCGGTGTGCACATGCGCGCGGATCAATCAAATTTTCCCCTCAGTCGATTCGCCGCTAAAGCAGAATATCTTCAAAAAGTAAAAAAAAATGATAAATAATATCAAAATCACAAAATAACAATTACTTCCATGATCCAACAGAAATATGAAGGGTAGCTTATAATTTCTGCGGCAAAATTAAGAAGAAGAGCGCCACTTAAGGTCTAATTTATGAAAATCCAGTAGAACACTTCCTAATAGAATCGGACATACACGTGGAAGACCTCTTTTTTACCAGATGTGTCACTACTAGGCCATTTTTGCTGCTGTATTTAGACGAGTAAAGTGGAACCAAATGGGTTTTAATAACATATTAACAAATACTTTAGAGTCGGTCTCTTTCTAACTGACTTTAATAAAAAGTCGTCGTTTTTGGTCTACGAATATTTAACATTCCGTAGGTATATGAATTTCGCACCAACTAATATTCGGTATACATGTTTGAATTGCCTATTCGTTGAAATATGGCCGTGTGCCGCAAAGACCCAATAAAAAAGTGATAGGTGCCAAATACATATTATACGGAATGCTTAGATGCCTACCGTACTACCTATAAAGTGAAAAAATGATCGCATCTTTGTTTGATGGATTCGCACTGGATTCGCACTGGAACATGCAGTAAGGAAAGCTCAGCCACAACTGACAAACGGATTTGTCGCCCAAGGATCAAAAATACTATTAGCCTTTGCGGATGACGTGGACACAATTGCACAATCCACCAGAGATGCAAAAGAAGTTTTCACCCTATTCGAGAACGGAGCCAAGGAAGTTGGTCTTAAGGTCAACGAGGACAAGACCAAGTACATGGTGGTTACGAAGAACCCAAGACCAAGGGTTAGACAAAACGTAACAATTAATGAATACAATTTTGAAGTCGTCAAAGAATTTAAGTACTTGGGAGCGATCATAACATCTGAAAATAACTATGAAAAGGACGTGGCAGCCAGGATTATTGCAGGAAACAGGGCATATTACTCGTTAAGGACCCTACTTAAATCAAATATACTCTCAAGACCAGCAAAAATAAGAGTATATAAGACAACAATTCGTCCCACAATAACGTATGGAAGCGAAACCTGGACTCTGAATCAGCGGGAAACAACAAAATTACTGGTACTTGAAAGAAACATACTGCGGACTATCTATGGGCCTTGCAGAGAAGAGACAACAGGAGAATGGAGAAGAAGACACAATGATGAACTCCAGACAATATACGGAGATGAAAACATAGTACGCTACATTAAATCAAACAGAATACGATGGGCGGGTCACGTACTAAGATCAAGTGACGAAAGAATTCTAAACGCCACATTCCGGGAAAGGCCCGTTGGAAAAAAGTCAGTTGGTCGCCCAAGAAAGACATGGAAGGACGCAGTAGCCAGCGATCTACGCAAAATGGGAGTACAGCAATGGGAAATAGCTGCTCAGGACCGACAACAATGGAGGGAAATAGTAAGCGCGGCCAAGACTCACATAGAGTTGCAGAGCAAAATGATGATGATGATGATCTTTGTTTGATGTTCCATATGCATATATGACTCACGTTTAAACCTGCAGCCACTTGCCTTAGTGGTCAACCTTTTTCGAGTTTTGCAATTGCCCTTCTTTCATTCGTTATTTAGTCCAGAAAGCCACTGCGCATCCGCTAGGAAAAATATTCCGATTCGGATTTTTTGCACAATCTTACTCAAAAACCCTTTTAAAAAATTTGTATGTTGCCAAGACCAAAAGTGGGTCAAAAATTTTTTAAACGTTTTTTTTTTGTTTTCTTCCTAAAATTATTTTTTTTGAATGGAACAAAGTTTTTTTTTTAGATTTTTTGGATCATTCCAAACAGAAAAGGTCTTCAGTGACTTTTCTCTAAAGTTGATAGTTTTTGACATATAAGCGATTAAAAATTGAAAAATTGCGATTGCCATTTTTAACCTTCAAAAACTATGTAAAAAACTTAAAATTTGAATGTTGCCAAGGTAGGCAGATACTCTATAACATCGATTGATGAAATCCCGAAGAGTTTTTTGCAATACAGTATTTAAAACTCCTTTGTTTTTTAATTTCTAATCACGCGTGCGCGACACTATTTTCCACCGTTGCATGTGTATACCAGGGGTGGGCAAAGTGCGGCCCTTTTTACATTTTTTTGCAGTCCGCGGAAAAAAGTGAATTATATTCATTAAAAGATTTTTTTAATTAGTGCTAATATTAATAAATAAATGTAGATAATGCAGCTATTAATTAACAATTTCGCAGTGGGTGATTTTTCCGCATAACGGAAAACATAATTTTCAATAACGCGGCAATTATTTGGGTTTCCGGCAGAATTTTGTCGGCTCCCTGAATGAAATCCACGAAATTTTAACAAATGGAAACAATATTTTTGAAGTAGTCTGGAACTGTTTGGAAAACTTGAAATTAACGCTGTAACAACGGAGCACCAAATTTAAGAGGAACAAATATTGTAATGTTGAGAAAACTTAAAGATTACGTCCATGAACATTTTCAGAACATTAGTTATTATTTTTCACTGCTTAATCCATGAGCAGGTACTGTGCAAAAATGTTTTGCAAGTAGTCAACGCCAACGTCATTTCAATTATACAGTATTTCTCATGATCATCTTTCAGTGCGTCACAGTTTTTCGATTTCTTTCTAACGCATTAAATTGTATGTGACAGAAAAAAAGGCACGTCGGTGATTAAATTTCGTCGGTGACATTTTTATAACATTTATTTTAGTTATTCTAGTTGTCGATAGATGGCGCCATAATAAAAAAATAATTTTTTTTTAATTAGATAATAATATTAAAAATATAATCTGTATAATTTATAAGACTATACAAATCAAAGAAAATACCATTTTATAAATGCAAGAAACACTTTTGATTTGTTTTTATTCCAAATTGAAAATAAAATGTGACAACTGTCAGATTTAACTAAAATGTCATGTTAGAATAAATGTCATAAATGTGTATTATCACGAACTTACCCTTTTTCCTATCATTTGTTACGCACTGAAAAATGATCACGAGAAATACTGTAACTAATATTGTTAATTATTCGTTCAATAGGATTAAATCATCGTGCATATTTTGATATTATTTAATTATTTCAAAGAAAACAAAAACAATGAAGGGAATCTAAGATTTTTCAAATTTATATCTTTGTTTATTTTGATCTAAATGACGTGTGTTGCATATTACGTATGGTGCAGGTTTGCATCTATTTAAGCACGGAATTTCCCTTCAAATATTTTAAGTAACTAATAGCAATGTGAAAATAGAAATCACTATTTTATTTGGGAATAAGCCACAATTAAGTTTGAAATAAAATTTATTTGACGTTTCCATTTTCACTTCGGAAATCGTTATCAAAATACAAAACATTAATAAATTAAACTAATTAAATAATTGCTTAATTTATTAATGTTTTGTATTTTGATAACGATTTCCGAAGTGGAAATCGAAACGTCAAATTAATTTAATTTCAAACTTAAATTGTGGCTTATTCCCAAATAAAATAGTAAATTGCATAAAATGTCACAAGTAAATAGCTTCAGAACAATATAAGGGAAAAAATAAATATGTTCAGAGATAAAATAAAAATAAATAAATATATAGATACACATATATTTGAGGGAAATACCATGCTTAATTAAGTGCGAATGCTGTTTATGGGGAGGGGTACGGTTTGAAAAAATTTTTTGTTTGAAATTTTTGATTTTTTTTTATTATTTTAAATGAAAGTATATAAATAAATAAATAAACTTCAAGAATACTCTTAAATTTTCAGCTTGACCCGAGTAAAATTACCGGAAGTAAAGCATGTTTAATATGTTTACCTTCGACTCGCTTTGCAGTAGCATGAGCGTAGTGAGAAACGTTCAACCGCTGTTCCCGTCTCTTTTGTAAATTACTCTACGATTCAAAAACATGTTCCGGCGTGCATCACTTTACGATTTAACAGCCAAAAACAAATTAAAATAGAAGGCGGTGTACATTGTAACTCAAAAACTACCTACTTGACAGATCCACCTGAAATTTTTCCTGAAAAAGTTAACAAAAAGTTCAGTTTTCACCTGAAAATTTAAAAATTCGAACATGTTAAGGTAACAAATATTGCGGCCCTCGGTAAGAGACCAAAAATATTTTGTGGTTCTTACTAAAAAAAGTTTGCCCACCCCTGGTATACAGTATGGTGCAAATTAAAGGAATAGATTCGTTATTTCGTAAACCGGCGACTTTAAGGAAAAAACCCGAAACAGGTTGATTTTTAGTTTTAAGTTATAATATTGTGGCATATATGGTATACTAGTAACGTCATCCGTCTGGGCGTGATGACGTAATGGATGATTTTTTTAAATGAGAATAGGGGTCGTGTTGTAGCTCATTTGAAAAGTTCTTGAATTCTCTTCTTGAATTCTCTTCTCATTCACCTTAGATGGTTGAACCACATCCTCTTGCGCTGCTGCCATAGAAGATAATTGATAATATTAATTGGCAGGATGATTTAATACTTTGAAGCTATATTTAATATTGGAGTTGCGTGTTTATTTTGCTTTTGGTCCATTAATTTTATTTCAGTTGAACTCAAAAACAATTAATTTTTCATAACACAAATTAACTCTCCGTGTTTAAACAAAAGTAAAAAATGGTTTAATTTTACTTCTAATTGGAACAGGTTCCCATTTTTCCATTTCCAAATATAGATCTCACTTTTAGGATATTGGTGAACAAATTTGGCCATTAAAGTCATAATTGGAATGCACCGTAATTACGTTGCAGTTTTTTAATTCACATGTAAATAATATTGACAGAAAAATGCGACAGTCGTGACAAAAATATAAAGGTAAAAACATCGTTTATGTAAATTAAAAAAATAGCTATAGGATACAGGATATTTTTTTCTGATTCTTTTATTTTCAATAAACTGGAAAGATTATTATTTTATTAATGCATGATACCGCCTATTTAAGCTATAAGCCTTATTTTAGTACCATTCTTAGATTTAAGTTTTCTGTTCACAGACAAACAAAATCATCATTAGATTTAGGCAAATATGCAAATTGCATATTTTGCATATTATGCATAAAAAATGCAAAAATTTCAAATTTTGCATATTTTTATCTATGTGTGCATATAGTGCATATAATTTGAAATTTTTGTTGTAACTATACATATATTTTTATATTCATGTAACAAATAGCTTGGAAATCTCAATATTTAATTTTGTTTTATAATCTTTTGGTATTCAAATTTTTGATACCGGAATGTAGTAGGTAACTAATAAAAGATAGCGGCTTATACATAGTTTTATCAAATTTTTATTTTGATGGTCCATTTTGCTTTTGTAAAATAAGCCGTGGTCACGAGTCTTTATAATTGTGAATAATTATTGGGCTTTGAAAATCCCAAAAATAAACAGTTCAGTGTAGTGGTGTCATTCATAAAATCAAAATAGTTTTGTTCAAAAAACTATTACTCAATAAGAATCCTCCAAGTTATCATTGTTAGACACTACATTATAAATAAAAGAATTTGAATCATTGTTTCAAAACGTTAAAAGTAATACATATTGGAAAGGAAATTTTCCAAAAATTTAAAGCAACCATGAAAAAAAGCAGTGGTGGTTAACCACTTCTTCCTGAAGAGGTTCAAGTACTAGCTGGTGCATTTTCCGATACACTTAATTTAGAGCCAAATATCGTAAATTTGAAAAATTCCATAATTACATCAGTTGATGTCGAAAGAAGTTTTTCTGTGTAATCAGATTGAAGTCAAAGTTTTTGTTAGAAAATTTTGAACAGCATTTGATAATTATTTATTATACTTACTTACACACTAGCCAACGCCCACCCTTGGCATGTTAGCCATTTGGTGGCGCGCTGACCAGTATTTATAGACGAGCCGTTTCTCGTAGGCGATCTTCATCCTCCTCCGATGGGTCTTTTATCAGGGCTGGCCACACTGGGAGGTGAGGAGCATCCATCTGGGGCTGATTACATAGTGGACAGTTGTCATTTTCGCGGACACCGATGCGATGTAGA